>NC_138874.1:45060631-45660631 GCF_965194805.1 Balaenoptera borealis
TATATATATATATATATTAGTGGATAATTGAAGACACTCTTGTAAATTAAAACCTTCTCTTAACTTGCTGTTTTCTTCTTGGGTCATATTATGAACTCTTCCCGTGGCCACATGGCATGTGTACTTTTAATTTCAGGGACTGCTGACATTCCAGGATGTGGCCATAGATTTCTGTCAAGAGGAGTGAGAAAGCATGGACCAAGATCAATGGGAATTGTACAGGGATGTGATGTTATAGAAGTATAGGAACCTTCTCTCCTTGGGTGAGGATACCTTCCTTCCAGAATTCCTTATCCAACCACAGGGTTTCGAGTCCTTCATTTGTACAATGTCTCCTGGAATCTTCTGCTTCCTACAATAGGGTTTCAGATTGCAACGTTTCAGGAAAGATTGGGAGTTTGTGGGTATAATTTTTCTTATTCTTTTAAAATTGCAGCCTCCCTTTTAATATACTTTGTAACTGCTTGGGATGTGTCTATATGAACTGTGCACTATATGCTTCTGTTATAGTCCTTACAATATTTTATTGTCTTATTTTCTGTAACCATTTTTCATGGATTCTTTGGGCTTAAGGTATATTAAAAGGGAGACTGCGATTCTCCCTTTAAAAGGGGACTTATTAAAAGGGGACTTCCCTGGTGATGCAGTGATTAAGAATTCGCCTGCCAATGCAGGGGACCCGGTTCGATCCCCGGCCCGGGAAGATCTCACGTGCCACGGAACAACTAAGCCAGTGGGCCACAACTACTGAGTCTGCACGCCACAACTACTGAAGCCGGTGTGTCTTGAGCCCGCGCGCCATTTATTTTTTGGAGAATAAAACCACTTCTGAGTGATTAAAATTTAGGCCAGCTAGTCAAAATGCTTTATCACCTGTTCTTCTAAAACACTGATCAATGGAACAAGTTTTACTAGGGATAACAGTGTAATTGTATTCTGGAGTTCATATGGGCAATATGGTTTATGACCTTGATGCTGGATCACGACATTTCAATGGTATAACTGCTATTAATTGTTCTGTTTGTTCAACGATTAAAGTCTCACGTGATCTGAGTTCAGACTGGAGTCATCCTGGTTGGTTTCTGTCTATTGCAGATTTCTTCCAGTATGAAAGGACAAGAGCAATACGGCTTACTTTACAAAATATTTTCAAACTAAATGATGATATAATCTACATTCAATTAATTTATACATACCCTACTGTAGAACAGGGTTCGTTACGCTGGCAGAGCCCAGTAATTATGTAAAACTGAAACTTTTTCTGCACTGGTTCAGGTCCTCTTCCTAAGAATGTGTTTATAATCAACATTCTTTCACAAATTACCCAATTTAATTCACCATAGCATTCCTCATATTAACTAAATGGAAAATCCTAGGCTATATACAAATCCAGAAAGCACCAAAAATCATCAGCCCCCATGGATGATTACAACCCATTGCTGAGACATTCAAATTACTTATTAAACAACCACTGTGTCCATCAACATCATCAATTTATATATTATTGCCCCAATGCTAGCCTTAACCCTGGCTCTCACAACATGAATTCCTCTTCCCATATCTTATCCACTAATTAGTATAAATGTAGGCATATTATTTCTATTAGCCATATCACACCTAGGCATTTATTCCATCCTCAGATCTGGATGAACTTCACATTCAAAATACTCACTCACTGGAGCTCTAGGAACAATAACACAGACAATCATCTCATATGAAGTAATGTAGCAGTTATTCTCTTCTCAGTCTTACTGATAAATGGATCATTTACACTTTCAACAGTAATTATTACACTAGAACACCTATGACTAATTTTCTCCTGACCGCTACCCAGAATTTGATTATTTCCGCAGTAGCAGAAATCCAATGAAGCCCCACTTGATTTAACAGAAGTAGCATCAAAACCTGTATATGTCTTCAATGTAGAAAATGTAGCAGGCCCATTCACCCCGTCCCTCCTAGAGAATATGTCAATTTCCCTATAATAAACATTTCCACAGCAATCTATTTTTAGAAGCATTCGACAATCCCTAGGTGCCAGAATTATAGATTCTTTCATCTTGTAAATATATTTTTGAAAAAAAATAATTTTTATAGTTTTACTACCTTTAAACAAAATGTACTCCATAGCTGTGGAATATTCCTTCATAGGAGCGTGCATGGTTCATTTCTGCATCCGCCTGTGATGGCCTTCAGGTTCTTTCAGGTTTGGCTCCTGTGGCTGCGAGTCCATGTCCGTGTGTCCTGGTGCAGGGCTGGTGGGTTTGTGTTCAACTGGGATGAGCACTGTGGGTCTCTGTGCAGGGACTTCGCTATCTGAGGCCCGATTGTTTCAGAAGTGGTTGCATCCCCCCGTTGCGTATCAGGCTTTCCATTGCTCCACATCCTGCTGATATTTGATACTATGTCTTTCATGTCTGCCATTCTGGTAGGTGTATGCACAGTATTTTTCTTATGGCTTTAATCCCTCTGTTGTTAGTGAAGTTGTGCATCTTGTGGTATTCATGGACTATTTCCTGTTGTTTTTTAAAAAGTTTTAAAAATTGTGGTCAGATATACATAACATAAATTTTACTATCTTAACCATTTTTAAGTGCACATTTCAGGGTCAAGAAGTAATTCACACTGTTGTGCAAACCTGACCACCATCATCCTCCAGAACTTTTTCATCTTGCAAAATTGAAACAGTCCCCATTAAACACTCACTCCCCATTGTCCCTCCCTCAGCCCCTGGCACTCAACATCCTACTTTATGTCTCTATGTTTCCGACTGCTCTAGGGGCCTTGTATGAGTGGATCAAGCACTGTTTGTTTTTGTGTGTGTTTAGCTTACATCACTGAGCATAATGCCCTCAAGGTTCATCCCTGCTGCAGCCTGTGTCAGAATTGCCTTCCTTTTTAGGCTGAATAGCATCCCCTTGTATTGATGGACCGTGTTTTTCTTCTCCATTCATCCATTAGTGGACACATGTAATATCTACATTCATTTCTCCTGTCATAATATTTGTGGAATAACATCAGAAAGTCCTATGAATCAAAAGTCATTTGCCATTAACTTTTTTCTTAAACTTTTTGTTGTGGAAAACATCAAGGCTAAGAAAAGGGAAAAATACATGTCAGCTTCACTTGTGTTCAGGAATTAATGCTTTACGGATTCACTTTATTCCCTGTGTGTGTGCTATGCGTGTGCATGTGCCTGTTTGCATACCTATGCTGTGCATGTGCATAGGTGTGTGCACTTGCACACATTAGTGTGTGCATGGGCATATGGGTGCATGTGTGTTCACATGCTAGTGTGTGAATATATTTGTGCTGTGCACGTGCATATGTTTGTGTGTGTGCTGTGCCTGCCTGTGCGCACACCTGTGTGTTTGCTGGAACCACTTGCAAGTTGGTTGCAGACTGAATTGTGCCCCAGATATATCCGCACGCAGCTGCTCTAACAATCCTGCGTAGCCACGTAAAGGTCACAGATCTCAGGGATTTAAATGGATGGAGCAGGATATCCTGACACAGAGTTTGTCTTCCAATGACTGTCACTGTCTCAGTAACATCCTTCACACCTTCTTTTAGCCCCATTCAGGGTCCAGTTTAGACTCCCATTACATTGAGTCGCCTGCCCCAGGTCCCCTAAAGCAACAATGTCACCGATGGAGAGCCCGGCCAAGGCTGGGGGTGCCCCTCCTGTTGGCCTGGCCTCCAGGCCCTGCCCTTGGCTCCTGTGTTCCCATCTCTCAGCCAGGCCCCGACTTGGATGGGGCCGCCACCTCTTTCCACACAGGGTCCCATCTCCCATCGCCCAGTCAAGGGGGTTCATTCTCCCCAAACACAGCATCAGGAGTGGGGGGGGGTGCCAGTCCCCACTGGGTCTCCTTCACGTGAGACCCTGTGCTGTTGAAAGAGCAGGCACCCTGCCCTCGGGGGTGGGGGGCTGGGCGGTGACATGCGGCCCACGATGGGCAGGCGGGTCTCCGGGTGGGGCGAGCCAGTGTGCAAGGAGTTCCGCGGTGGGTTCTCCTCTCCAACGGCTTCTGTACCCCTACCTCTCCCCGTGCCTCCCCTCGAAGACAGCGCGGAGCCCGGGACGGGAGCCATGGGAGCCGTCAGCCACCGCCCCCTCTACACACACACACACACACACACACACGCACACGCACACGCACACGCACACGCTGCAGGGAAGCAGGACCTGAGTGCAGGGCTCTCAGCGGCCCTGAGTGCCCCGCCCGGAATCGGCCAGCCGAATGGACAGACCGGGTCTCCCGGCCCGGACCATGCAGGACTCTCCTGCCTGGGCTTCCAGTGTGGCCGCCTCCTTCTGGAAGCCTGGGAGGCTGGAATCAGGCCACTTCTTGTCTGTCCTGGCAGCAGACTGGGCTGCACTCTAAGAAGTTCGTGGCTCGCCCGTGGATCCTGACCATCAGGTGGCCAGAGAAATTGGGAACATTTCTGTTTTGCCTGTTGAAATGTTTAATGACAAAGATTTTGTTCAGTTTCCTGATGTGGGTGTCCAAAGATGAGAGACCCATGTGTGTGATCTGTACCTCCTATGAGATCAGCCCTAAGCTAGTTTAAACATGATCAAGTTGTGTCTACATGGTAGATTTAGACCTCTGCATGTCCTGTCTACTGATTATGTTTAGAGCTGACCATGTGTTGTCTATAATAAGAAGATTTAGACCTGACCATGTTCTGTGTACGCTAGGACTATGGGGACCTGGGTAGAGACCCGGCCTGGCCTCAGTACTGGGAAGCTCCGTGCCTGCATCGGAATGTCAGTGCTTAGATGTCTGGGGTCTGGAGCTGAGGTGGGCTTGTCTACGTAACAGCCTCTCTTCTGAGTGTGGTGACCTGGTCCTCCCAAGGGTCAGTGCTATGGTCGGGGCCTTAGTCTTAATCCCTGCAAGGTTCACCTTCCCTGGGGCTCATGGAGAATCCTCAGGAGGACTACCTGGCAATAATTCCAATTTACCAGCACGTGCATGGTGCATAGGGAAGCAGGTTTAGCTGGTGAATTGATTGCAGGGCACGCAGATCGGGCAAAAGGCCGATGGGTGACAGCTGAGGCTGCTGCTGAGCTCTCCCTCCAGTCTACCGTCCCTACTCAGCAGAGTCCAGAGCTGCCCCTCGGCTTTCAGCCCTGCTGTCCTGTGAGTTTTCTCAACATGTAAGTGAGACGAGAAAGGACTGAGCATGCCAGCACCAGGGTCGTGTGTTCAACTCTAGTATGAAAGCTTTAAAATCACACAGAACCAAAGTGAGAAGAGGAGGACTCCTCTGGGACAAGTGTGGGGAAAGGAGACCCACCTGACACTTTTTCCCATCCCAGGAGGTCCCAGGGACCCAGCTTGTTTCCACATTGGGGGAGCCCCCTGCAGAGCCATGGTGTCCTGACCAAGGGGACGTGTGACCCCAGGTGCAGGGTCTGGGGAGGTGAGGTCACCCTGGGACTGTGGACATGTGACCCAGGTGGAGGGGTCTGGGGAGGTGGGTCACCCTGGTGAGTGTGGATGTGTGGCCCCAGGTATAAGGTGCGGGGACTGTGTGGGTCTCACCATACCTGCATGGGTCAGGATCACATGTATGGGGAGACCGCATATGCGCTCTTTGCCTGCAGTGTGTCCTGTCCCCTTTGAGATTTCCAACCTCTGCATTAAGGGTGTTGTCCTGATTAACCTGTGGTTCCTTTTCTTCTCTTCATCTTGTCACAATCATATGAGGTCAGGCATGTTTGAGTGGGTTGCTGCTCTGTGTTCCGGTGAGTGACAACACTTGGTGGTATCATATTAATACTATAGTATATCATATGTCTAATCTATGGGGGTCACCACTGCCTGGGTCCCCCTGGACAGAGGTCAGGTGAGCACAGACTAGTCCCCCCTAAGAATGGTCTCCCACGTGCTCTGTGAGGGTACCGTGATGGCCCCTAAGGTAGGGGACTGTGTCTGGGCCTCCGACATTTGTGATGAAGGGGAGTCGAAATGGAATCTCAATTAACAAGACATTATTTTAAGAATTTATTTTAAGTGAAATAAAACACACGTCACATACCCTTTACCATCATCACCATTTTAAGTGCACGTTTCTGAGGCCTCAGATATATTCACTTTCTCGTGGAGCCATCACCACCATCCCTAGAACTTTTCATCTTGCAAAACCAAAATTCCACAACCATGAAAGTCTCATTCCCCATTCCCTCCCACTGCCCCTGGCACCGATATCCACTTCAGTCCCTGAGTTGTCGACTCCAGGGCACCCACTGGAGTGGAATCCTGCAGTGTTTGCTGACGGGTCATTTTGGAAGAGCTGACTTTCAATCTGAAGCTCTGCCTGTTTGCATCTGAAGAATCTGCATTTAAGGAGAGGGTGTATGAGGAAGGGGGTGTATGCGGGACAAAGGTGTCCGGGGTGCAGGTGAGCCAGGACCTGACCAGCTGCCTTTTGGGTCCTCTGGTCCCATCTCTTGGTCTGTGCCTCATCTGCATCATCACTGTCCCCGCTGGCACCGCTGGGGTGTTGTCTGAGTGAGAGTCCCCTGGTGCCCCTGCTCTCCTCCCCTCCTCCTGCTGGTTGGGGAGGGAACTGCTTGCTGTGTGGTCTCTACTCCTGAGGCATGAAGGACCCTGTAGCATGGACCTGCAGAGTGTGGGGTGTGGTCCCAAGAGCATGGGGCCCACATAGGACACGACATCGGGGCGTGACAAGTGCTAGGGCTACCTCATCACTGACAGGGAATGTTGCCCAGATCCTGCTCGAGAGGGCGTGGTGGGTGGCCTGGGACCCTAGAGGCCCCATTCCTATACTGGAGCTTGGAGAGTGCATCCCCATGGGCTCCAGATTCACCCCATATCTCAGCCATATCCCTCTGTCCTGTCTTTGAACTCAGGAAAACGAGCTCTCTTGTCCACAACATAGGCCTGGTCCTGTTGATATTAGGATTCTTTAAGTTAGGCGTCCTGGGATAGCAGCTCTTTTTAGGCCTGAGAAGGAACAACTCCGGAGTGTACAACAATTTCAGATGAAACTAATATTCAATGACTATCCCTAACTACTCGGTTGTTGACTTCTATTAGTCATTATTCTCCTGGTTTTAGCTCTGATGTGGGGATTACAGAGGAGTCAACATTTAAATCTTCATAATCTGTGTATTTGTAGCTTCAGTATCATTACTGACCCATAGTTTTTTATGGTTTGGGAAGAGTTATTGATTTCATGTATCATGTAAAGGATTCACAATGATGATAGGGCAATTAAGATTACAATAATAGCTAGTAAATTGTTCACATTTTCTCTACCTGTGCATCTATTGTATGCATATGAGTTTAGATGTCAATATTAGTGAAATGATATAGAGGACAAGAGAACTTATTTTAAAAATCACTATTAATGTGTGATGAAGAAAATGTAAAAGTTCTACCATAATCGGTGATGTTGTATCTTGAGAGCCTAGATGAAATTGATATGCCTTAGTGATGTACAGGATTTTAGCCTATCATTTAACTTTGACAAAGCTACATCACTTTTTACTTTTATCTCATTTATTGAGGAAGACATAATTGTTATGGTGTTGGCTTGAAACTGGTTGAAAAGGACTTGAGTCCTTCCTTATTTTACATTTCCATAGGGAGGATCTTGAAACATAGGATATGGTGGAGGACATCCGTGTAACCATTCTAGGTTAGGAGTAGCAATTTCCACTGCTAAGACTTCTTGTTTAGACACAAATGCTTTTCAAAGTATGAAGATTATTAGCATTACTGCTGCTACTGAGATGAATGAGCCTAAAGACAAAATATTTCATGTTGTGTGTGCCTCAGGGTACTCAGACTAACGTAGTGACATCCCTGAGAGGCCACGAAAGTGCTGCAGGAAGTCATATTTACTACTACAAATGTACTTGTGAAGTGAATTTTTGCTCATGCTGAGTTAACTGTATAACCTGAGAATAGTGGGAATCAGTGTAGGAAGCCTCCTATAATAGTGAAGACTGCTCCCATGGACATTAGGTCATGGAAGTGTGCTACTACATAGTATGTATCCTGGAGGACAATGTCTGGGGATGAGATGGCTAAGATGATTCCTGTCAAACCACCTACTGTAAAAAGAAAAACTAAAGCCTAAAACTCATAATATAGTGGGAGGTCATATAGTATTACCTCCGTGAACAGTTGCTAACCAGGGACTTCCCTGGTGACGCAGTGGTTAAGAATTCGCCTGCCAATGCAGGGGACACGGGGTCGAGCCCTTGTCTGGGAAGATTCCACATGCCGCGGAGCAAAAAGCCCGTGTGCCACAACTACTGAGCCTGCCCTCTAGAGCCCGCAAGCCACAACTACTGAAGCCCACGCGCCTAGAGGCCGTGCTCTGCAACAAGAGAAGCCACTGCAATGAAAGGGCCGCACACCGCAACGAAGAGTAGCTGCCGCTCACCGCAACCAGAGAAAGCCCATGCGCAGCAACCAAGACCCAACTCAGCCACAAAAAAAAAAGAAAAGAAAAACAAAAATTAAATAAAGAGTTGCTAATCAGCTAGATACTTTTACTCCTGTAGGGATAGAAGTAATTACGGTAGCTGATGCAAAGTATGCTCCTGAGTCCACAGCTATCCCTATGGTAAACATATGATGGGCCCACAAGAGAACTCCTAAAAAACCAGTGGACATGACTCATACTATTCCCAGATAGCTGAAAGGCAATTTTTGTCCTAAATAGTATGTAATGATATGTGAGTTTATAACAAACCCTGTTAGGCCATGAATACAGACTTCAGGGTGAGCAAAGTATCAACATAGGTGTTGGTATAGGATTCGGTCTCCTCCTGCAGGGTCAAAGAAAGTAGTGTTTAGATTTCTATCTCTTAGCAGCATGGCAATTCTGGCTGCTTGGACTGAGATTGGTAATTATAGTAATATGGCTATAGTTGGGGAAGATTAAACAAATAATGGTGTTTGGTATTGGGATATGACTGCTGGTTTTGTGTTAAAGACTATAGTAATAAAAGTAATAATACAAAGAATTGAGGAGACACCTGCTAAATGTAAGGAGAAAACAGTTAGGTCGACAGAGGCTCCTGCATGGGCCAGATTGCAGGCTAGAGCTGAATACACGGTTCCACTGGTACCAGAACCAGCTTCTACTATTGGTGATATGAGTAGGAGTAAGAATGATGGGGGAAGTAGTCAAAAGTTTATATGATTTATTGGGGGAAATGCTACTTCAGGTGTCTGAGTTATTAGTGGCCCAAGTCAGTTTTCAAAGCCTGCAATCATAACGGGTACAGCTATAAAGAAAATTATTACAAGTGCAGGGACTGTTATGACTACCTTACAGATTTGGGCATCTCCAAGTAGCGGTCCAGGTCAGCATAGCTCAGCCTCGATTAATATAATTAAGGTGCTGCCTGCTACTCCAGCTCAAGCACCAAATAGTAAATATAAAATGCCGATATCTTTGTGATTTGTTGAAAATAATCAGCAGTGTATGAACAGAGGTAAAATGACTGAGTTAGCATTAGACTGTAAATCTAAAGACAGAGATTGAGCCCTCTTTCTGGCAAACCCTGTGGTGAATCAACAAATTGAATTGTAACTTCAGAGAAGCAGCTTCAATTCTGCCAGTGATTTTCCTGCTTTTTTTTCTTCTTTTTTTCTTTCTCAAATGAAGGAGAAGTAGACTGAAGCCAGTTGACTAGAGGATTTGCCTGTTAACTAAAGTTTCCTGGGGTTAAAACTCATCAATCTCCTAAAGATTTGGCTTAAATACAGTGTTTGCTTTACATTCAATTGATGTAGAATAAAGTCTTGCAATCCTTATTTTTAGGAATTAAGTAAATTTCACTTGTTTAGGGTTTTGAAAGCTCTTGGTCTGAACTAACCTAAATTCCTAGTCCAGCACCGATAGAATGGGTGTTGTGTGTAGTAATCGTGTGGGTATTATGATTGGTAATGATAGGAAGGTTATTTCTTTGTATGTTCAAATTGTTTTGTGTTTGTGTTGTTTAATGAAGGGAATATAGTTAGTGATGTGGAGTATGTTAGCTGCAAGTAGAAATATATGCTGAGGACTGCTATAATGGCTATTAGTGTTGGTAGAATGATGTTGTCGTTTTTGTTATCTCTTGGATAATTATTCATTTGGGTAGAAACCCTGATAGTGATGGGCGATGTCCTAATGATACTATAATGGTGAGGAAAATGATTGTGATGGGAGGTGTTTTATCTCATGTGTGTGATAATGATACTCTTGTAGTACATGATCTGGGCATAAATAAGAAGAAGGTAGTGTTGTTATGATATAAATTAGTATGTTTTGGATTGTTATAATCTGAATATACATTATAATAGCTGTTATTCATCCTATATGGGCAATTGATGAGGAGCGTGTAATATTTTCCAGGTGAGTATGGCGAAGTCTGCCTCAGCCTCCAGCTATGATTTATAATATCACTATGATTAATAGTATATTTAGGTTGATGGATGGTGACATGTGGTATAAAACTGATAGGGGTGCAATTTTGTCATGTTGATAGCATCAGGTCTGCTGTTCATGGGATGCCTTGTGTGACTTCAGGCACTCAGAAGTGAAATGGGGAAAGTCCTACTTTTGTGACAAGGGCGATTGTCATGAGGGTGGGTGCTGCTGGATTAAAGATTTTTGTTATTCATTGTGCTCTTTGACCAGAGTATATTAGATTAATGATAATAGCCATTATAAGTAGTATTGATGTGGTGGACTGTTTTAGGAAATATTTGTTGGATGCTTCTGTAGCTTATGGGTTCATGTTTTTTATTAGAATGGGGATACCATTAACCAGTGTGAGCTGGTTATACAATTACATTTCCTGAGAAAATGGTCAGTAGAATGATGGTAAAAACAATGAGAGTTTATTTGCACAGGAAGGATATACAAAAATATTTTGGGGGTATGGGCCTGAAGCTTACTTAGAGAACTTTACTATATAGCATGTGGTGTAATGTGGTAGGTAGCATGGAGAATGTAAAATTATTAGGAAGAATTCAATTCCAGGAATAAGAGCATTGAAACCTCTATGATTTACTCTATCAAAGTAACTCTTTTGTCAGACATATTTCTTAAATTTGTGGTGGGTTGCCTGGTATGATGACAAGTAGTGAAAACTCTCATATACATAGGGTTAATGTTAGTCGTAAAAAAAACTTTTTATAAGAGATGTATGCGTTGATCATATCAAAATTGTAGGTAGGAGGCTCAAATTCATAGAAAGGAGATTGTTAGATGTGTTTTAATGATGACTTGGGTTGTATATAATTCTGGCACCTAGGGATTGTCGAATGCTCCTAAAAATAGATTGCTGTGGAAATGTTTATTATAGGGAAATGGACATATTCTCTAGGAGGGACGGGGTGAATGGGCCTGCTACATTTTCTACATTGAAGACATATACAGGTTTTGATGCTACTTCTGTTAAATCAAGTGGGGCTTCATTGGATTTCTGCTACTGTGGAGATAATCAAATTCTGGGTAGGGGTCAGGAGAAAATTAGTCATAGGTGTTCTAGTGTAATAATTACTGTTGAAAGTGTAAATGATCCATTTATCAGTAAGACTGAGAAGAGAATAACTGCTACATTACTTCATATGAGATGATTGTCTGTGCTATTGTTCCTAGAGCTCCAGTGAGTGAGTATTTTGAATGTGAAGTTCATCCAGATCTGAGGATGGAATAAATGGCTAGGTGTGATATGGCTAATAGAAATAATATGCCTACCTTTATACTAATTAGTGGATAAGATATGGGAAGAGGAATTCATGTTGTGAGAGCCAGGGTTAAGGCCAGCATTGGGGCAATAATATATAAATTGATGATGTTGATGGATATAGTGGTTCCTTAATAAGGAATTTGAAAGCCTCAGCAATGGGTTGTAATCATCCATGGGGGCTGATGATTTTTGGTGCTTTCTGGATTTGTATATAGCCTAGGATTTTCCATTTAGTTAATATGAGGAATGCTATGGTGAATTAAATTGGGTAATTTGTGAAACAATGTTGATTATAAACACATTCTTAGGAAGAGGACCTGAACCAGTGCAGAAAAAGTTTCAGTTTTACATAATTACTGGGCTCTGCCAGCGTAACGAACCCTGTTCTACAGTAGGGTATGTATAAATTAATTGAATGTAGATTATATCATCATTTAGTTTGAAAATATTTTGTAAAGTAAGCCGTATTGCTCTTGTCCTTTCATACTGGAAGAAATCTGCAATAGACAGAAACCAACCAGGATGACTCCAGTCTGAACTCAGATCACGTGAGACTTTAATCGTTGAACAAACAGAACAATTAATAGCAGTTATACCATTGAAATGTCGTGATCCAGCATCAAGGTCATAAACCATATTGCCCATATGAACTCCAGAATACAATTACACTGTTATCCCTAGTAAAACTTGTTCCATTGATCAGTGTTTTAGAAGAACAGGTGATAAAGCATTTTGACTAGCTGGCCTAAATTTTAATCACTCAGAAGTGGTTTTATTCTCCAAAAAATAAATGGCGCGCGGGCTCAAGACACACCGGCTTCAGTAGTTGTGGCGTGCAGACTCAGTAGTTGTGGCCCACTGGCTTAGTTGTTCCGTGGCACGTGAGATCTTCCCGGGCCGGGGATCGAACCGGGTCCCCTGCATTGGCAGGCGAATTCTTAATCACTGCATCACCAGGGAAGTCCCCTTTTAATAAGTCCCCTTTTAAAGGGAGAATCGCAGTCTCCCTTTTAATATACCTTAAGCCCAAAGAATCCATGAAAAATGGTTACAGAAAATAAGACAATAAAATATTGTAAGGACTATAACAGAAGCATATAGTGCACAGTTCATATAGACACATCCCAAGCAGTTACAAAGTATATTAAAAGGGAGGCTGCAATTTTAAAAGAATAAGAAAAATTATACCCACAAACTCCCAATCTTTCCTGAAACGTTGCAATCTGAAACCCTATTGTAGGAAGCAGAAGATTCCAGGAGACATTGTACAAATGAAGGACTCGAAACCCTGTGGTTGGATAAGGAATTCTGGAAGGAAGGTATCCTCACCCAAGGAGAGAAGGTTCCTATACTTCTATAACATCACATCCCTGTACAATTCCCATTGATCTTGGTCCATGCTTTCTCACTCCTCTTGACAGAAATCTATGGCCACATCCTGGAATGTCAGCAGTCCCTGAAATTAAAAGTACACATGCCATGTGGCCACGGGAAGAGTTCATAATATGACCCAAGAAGAAAACAGCAAGTTAAGAGAAGGTTTTAATTTACAAGAGTGTCTTCAATTATCCACTAATATATATATATATATAAATATATATATATATATATATAATATATATATATATATATATATATATATATATATATATATATATATATTTTACAAAGTAACTTTCTCTACCTTATTTCTAACTACAAGAAAAGAGTATGGCATGTGATCCACAAAACCAGTATAGAGACTATACTTGTCTGGAAAAGAAATGATAAAATGATGGTTTCAACACAGGCATATGCATTTTTGAGTGTTTTATTTATATCAAACTGGATAAAATGTGTGTATTTCTCATAGAGAAAAGACCTGTCGAGGTAGAAATGTACCTTTCAACTATTCATGGGTACACAAGTACACTGGGGAGATTGTAAAAGGGCAGATTGTGATTCAGTAGGTCCGGTGGGCCTGAGTTCTATTTTTTTAACAAGCTCATTTTTAAGTAGTGATGCCACAGTCTCTGATTCATTAACCACAACTGTGAATATCAGAGACATAATTAGAAAGGTAAAAATTCATATTTAATTTTGAACTTAAAGTGTTTTATGGATTTTACACCTTTAATAGAATAGTGAGCACAGCAGCAACAATCATTTGTGAATATTTACTATAGACTGTGTATCTTTCTAACTTTTTGTGTAGGATTCCAGGAAAAAGGCCTGGGCTGCGGCCACAGTGGGCGTGGCCCCCAGGCCGGGCCGCCCCTCCAGGACCCCCGACGGGGCCCTGCGCTCCTGGCGGCTCCCTCCCCCGCCGCCCCGCTCCCTCCCGGAAGGCCTCGGGGCAGAGCGGTCCCACCCACTGCGCGCTGAACAGAGCCCGCGTTTCCTCAGAGCTGGAACTCCCGGCTCGGGCGGGGTCTCTTCCTTCCGCCTTCACGGAACTGCCCCAGAGCCCGAGGGGAGGGCGACCTCACTGAGGCTGCCGGCTCTGGAGGTGCCCCGGCGGCCGAAGCCGTGACAGTCGCGGGGACGGCGGGCCGGGTAAGTGGGCGCCGACCCTCCGCCTGGTCTGGTGCCCGGGCGGCAGCACAACACCAGCTTCTGAGGGGCAGGGGTTCGCTGCCGCCCGCCGCTGCTGTGCAGAAAGAGCGGCCTCCAGCGTCTGGTCCCCGGGAACTTCGGTCCCTCCTCCCGCCCCTGCCCTCGGCCTGGCTCGCGAGGCCTGGTGGGCGTGGGGAGGGGGTCGGCCTGAGCGTCCTGAGGGGAAACGGGGCAAGGGAGGCGCAGGGTCCGGCTGCAGCGTCAGCGCCCCTCCTCCCGACTGCGGGGAAAGCGGCTGAAAACTCCTCCCGAGGCGCGCAGGCCCCTTATTCAGCCGAGTCCCTCTGCGCTCCTTCCTCCCTGAGCTAAAGTACCGGGGGGAGGGGACAGGGCAGGGGACTGGCGCAGGTAATGGGGAACATCAAAAGGTGATTGTTAACTAAGGAAAACCAGCTCTCCCAAGGTGAGGAATGCAGCGCTTTTCTTTGCCTGGGCTCACTCACTGAAATCCTTCCTTTGATATGCACCTCAGCTCTCTGGGGCCTGCATTCCGTATTTGCATATCCTGAGTGCCTGAGGGCCCGCCGGCTCACATTGGAGGGCTGCAAGTGCTGAAGACTGTGACATCCTTTGTTTACTGATAGGGCAAGAAATATTCCATTTCCCACCGGCTTGAGGGGCAGACAGTGAAAAAAAGTCGGAGAATCTCACTCGGCCTGTACTTTGGTTTACATATAGACAATATTTATACTTAACTGTGCTAATAGAGGTTCTCAAGTCCAATCAACTTGTACTACTGCCCTCTATGTATCAATTTCATCAATATCATAAGATAAATGCCTATAGAATTGACTTAATCCATTTAAATAGGATAATGATTTTTAAAGGAAACATAATAGAAATATAACAACAAAACCTTTACCACTAAAGGCTGGGTCTGGAACAACCTAAATAAATGTTCCATTGTTAAAATACTGAAAGATGTAGTCAATAGAAATATCAACAAAAATGACAAATAATAAGGGTAGCAGAATGTTGAAATGTTCTATCTTTATCATTAAAGTGGCAGAAAATCATTTATTAGTAGACACTGGGGGCAGAAGATGCCTGATTTTATACCTTTGTCATATTTGTGCAGTTGTTTCAACAAGTAACTTAAAGACAAAATGGAAAAACAAGGAGGTTTGTGCCTGAGATCATGTTGATGTGAAACCAGGGATGGCCACCTTGTGCCAGGTGAGTTAAGTTTACCTGGCAGGTAGACCGCAGAGCTCCTGGGAAGCAAGGGTTGGAATTTTTCTGCTGGGTGCCCCTTAGGTTCTGTGACTTGACTGACTGACTGTGAGTCATGTTTCGGGAAAGACCTGATCACAGGAAAAGGGTGGGAATAGAGTGCTTTGGGGAGCAGCTAACAACATTCATCACAGCTCACGGCCTGAATGAAGTTTAAAGAAACAGGAAAACAAATGCTTCTTATGGAATCAGAGAATGTGAGGGCTGGACAATCCCAGAAAATGAGGAACACCCATCCCATTTTCCAGATGACAAAACAGAGGTCCAGCAAGGTGAAATCCCTCACCCAAGTTGCACCCGTCTCTCCTCCCCACTACGTGGTTCATGAAAGCAGGACTCTTCCTGTCTTCATCACTGCTGAACCCCAAAAAGGGCCAGGCATCTAGGAGCTGCTCCAAAAATTTGGGTTGACTGTAGGAACAATGCTATTTCTTTCTTTCTCACTCTTATTCAGGATTGTGCCAAGAACTCCCCAGGTTGCAATGTAATTCGATAAATGTAAATATTAATTGAGTTTTGCTGTGATGAGGACTTAGGCTTTGAAGGTAACAGACTTGGTTCAGATCTTGGTTCTGCCACTCCATAGCTGTTTGGCTTTGGGAAAATTACTAAACCTCTCTGAGACTATTTCCTCCTGTGTAAAGTGGGCATAAATCTATCTGAGCCAGCAGAGCACCTGCATGAGAGATGTGCACTAAATATTGGTCTTTCTCACTCTCCTACGCCATCTCTCTGTTCTTCCCAGAGAAGCTGTACAGAAGGATATAGTACCTTTTTAAAATAGTTAACTAATTAATTAATTAATGTGTTTTTGGCTGCGTTGGGTCTTCGTTGCTATGCACAGGCTTTCTCTAGTTGCGGCAAGCGGGGGCTACTCTTTGTTGCGGTGCGCGGGCTTCTCATTGCGGTGGCTTCTCTTGCTGCGCTTGTTGTGGAGCACCGGTTCTAGGCACGCGGGCTTCAGTAGTTGTGGTCTGCAGGCTCAGTAGTTGTGGCCCATGGGCTTAGCTACTCCGCGGCATGTGGGATCTTCCCTGACCAGGGCTCGAACCCATGTCCCCTGCCTTGGCAGGCAGATTCTTAACCACTGCGCCACCAGGGAAGTCCGATATAGTACTTTTTAAAGAGGGGTTTGAATTTATTTCAGATTGTGTACATTTTTCTTGTAGAAAAGATTATTCCACTATAGAAACATAAACACGCAAAACCACTCCAAATGCAGTATTCTATGGTTTAGATATTATCAGTCACATTTTATAAGTAATTGGGCAAATGCCAAAGCACTAGGTACTGGGGCGTAAGAAGACTCAAATCTGGGGTGACCCCACCCCAATTTCAAGAGCAGGGTGTGCTTTTCAAATCCATGTTTCATCTGTTCTTTGTTTCTCATCCATCCTCTGTGTCTGCCTTTCTCAAGAAGGCTCAGATCCTCGGCTTTCACACCCTGCCGGCTGGCTGTGCCCCAGCTCCCGGCCTGAAACCTCTGCGTGCCTGGGTGTGCCTGCTCCCCCTGTGCATCACCAGCTTTGCCAGGGAGCTGCTGTATCGTGCACTGCTTGCTGTACCCAGAGTACCTGGACCCTTCTGGTACATGAAGTGCACCCTCCTCACCATGTGTGCAGCCCATCCCCTTACCTTATATCCTGCCTGTAAGCCAGGCTTGGGGGTGACTACAGTGTGCATTCAGCTGTGTGAGGTGCTGGGATCAAAGTGAAGTTCCCAACTTTTGAAGTGGCAGGCTTGAGGGGCACACAGTGATTTAAAGTCGGGTCACCTGACTTAAAGGGGGGACTGATTGATTTAAAGCCAAGGCAGCTGACTTAAAGCCTGCGTCCCTCAGCTGCAGGACGAGACCAACTTTGGCGGTGCACGGGTTCGCTCCAAGCCAGCACTGCTGTTCAGGAAGAGATTCCAGTAGCGCCTTAGTGCAGGGGGACTTGGTCCGTTGTCTTGGCCCTGCCCTCAGAGGGGGGCCACCTGCTCTTCTGGAGGATCAGGGAGGGGGAAGTGCAGAGTCCCGGCTGGAGTTGCGGCACCGCTTGTCTGATGGCAGGGAAAGGGGGACAGGGCTGTGTGGTGTCCTGGGGCTGGACTCACCAGGTCGACTCAGCCTCTCAGCCTCCTAACCTCCCCCCCCCACACACTCCACAAGAGTTTCCAATAATATGTAATTGCGCCTTAGGTTCTCGGTCTTCAAACTCATCCCCAGGCTCCCAGGTCCCTTGATTCAGCCAATTCCTCTGTGCTCTTTCTTCTATTAGATACAGTCCCAGAGGGAGGGGCTGGGGGATGGGACTGGAGGGATGCCGGCAGCACTGGCCTCAGCTGACTAAAGAGATCCGGGGCCTGCGCTATCACACATGTGCGAGGACCCTTAAGGCGGAATCGAGGGGGCCAGTTAGAGGCAGTCCTTGCTGCCTCAAGTGAGTATGGATCACCGTTGGGTGGGGAGCACGCTGACCCCTGAGAAGTACTGTTAGGAGGATGTGTTCCTCCCTCGGCTTCAAGGACGTGGGTGGGCTTCAGGGCTCCAGTTCCCCTCCAGGCCTCCAGGTCCGACTGCACCGCAGCGGCCTTGCAGACCCGCCTTCCTGTCCCAGAACTTGCCAGGCTCCAGGAAGAATCCAGACAGCAGAGATGGTGCCTGAGGGCTCCAGCTTGAAAAGTGCTGTCCCTGGGGACCCAACAGTGGAGGGAGGAAGGGTGAAGGGAGTGGGGGTGTGGGGTCGGGAGGGGTGGCTGCCCTGGGAGACGTTGAGAGAGAAATATCGCCCCCCACACCCCCTGCCCCTGCAACTGACCCATTGATGCCATAGGATCTCAGGGCCTTTTAGTCAGAGATGCCTCTGCTTCTTTACTCCTGTGTTCAAAACTATGCAAAACCAACTCTTCATCCTCTTGCTGCCTTGCCAGGACTTTTAAAGCACTGTTCTTTTGAAGCACTCGTTCCCTAAACTGCAGTTTGGCGCTGTCCCAGCTATGTAAAAGTGTTCTCCTTAAACTGAGACTAAATCCTACTCTTTTGGAAAAACGGCCTTCACTTCACTGGAGATCGTCTTTTCTGCCCATTCCTTCCTTCTACTGCCCTCTTAAGAACCCCTGTGCTCAAAGAGCTTGGTGATTTATTTTTTGCTTGATGTCAAAAAGAAGCCTTCCCCATGCACCCCAAAAAGCTTTCCTGGAACATAGGTGTTTCACAACCATGACAGTGTTTTGCAGTTAGTATACACTGGGTAGAGTGCCTAGCAATCCCTCCAAGAGCCAGAGGTGAGCAGACCTTTACTTATTTGATTGGATGCCCTTCAAGTTTAGGAAGGTCCCATTCTTATGACCCAGCAGGTAAGACAGAGCCCTGGATGGCTGTGGCTGTGATTAGATAACTTCTGATGATTTTATTTCCCTTACTGAGCTGCTGCTTCTAGGTTAAATTCGTTTTATTACCTGTCCATTTTTAAAGAAAGGCTGACAAAGTCACTGTAACAGGTCAGGAGTCTGAACTCAGGGTTGGTCAAAGGTACTCACAGGGAGGAAGGTGGATAAAAATAGGTGGGTAAAATAGGAGGGTTGGCAAGTACAGCCAGGACACCCGTGTTCATCATGCATACTAATAAAGGCCAGAATCTCCTCATTTATCTCTGGTGGGAAGTTCTGATGGTTTCACAGGATCAAACTCAAATCATATTCAAACTAGGGGATTTCCCTGAGCATAAAAGGAAGTATCCGTCCCTAGCAGGAGTCGCTGCAGAGGAATAAAGACGTAGATGTAGAGAACGGACCTGAGGACACAGGGAGCGGGAAGGGTAAGCTGGGATGAAGTGAGAGAGTGGCGTGGACATATATACACTACCAAAGGTGAAATAGATAGCTATTGGGAAGCAGCTGCATATAGCACAGGGACATCAGCTCAGTGCTTTGTGACCACCTAGAGGGGTGGGATAGGGAAGGTGGGAGGGAGACACAAGAGGGAGAGGATATGGGGATATATGTATACGAATAGTTGATTCACTTTGTTATACAGCAGAAGCTAACACAACAAGGTAAAGCAATTATACTCCAATAAAGATGTTAACGACAACAACAACAACAAAAAAACCCAAAATCTAAGTCAATCAAGCCAACGGAGACAATGTAAGTGTTTACAGTTCAAGAAATCCACAAGGGAATCCTTTATTCTGTAGGCAATGAATGGTCCATTCGAAAAGGAAAAAAACTGTCTAAAATGTTGTCTTTCCATTTATTGTTCAGAACATCATTTTTATACCTCTGCTTTTCTTACTATTCAAAGCCAAGTCACGTGAGTTACAGGGAAGCAGCTGATGGATTTAAAGTTGGGTCACTTGATTTAAAAACCAGTGGCAGTTGATTGATTTAAATCCCGGTCATATGACATGAGGAGGGGGTGCTAAAAACTGCTTTTTCATCTCTGGCTCAGAATATCAGATTTACCTTGGTTTTTCTTATGATTTAGAAAACTTGAGCTGTCTCTCCTTGGAATCGTCAGGAGAAAAATACAGTATTTCAGGTTCATTCTTGAAACCAACTTCTCACGGTTAAGGTGTATTGGCTAAAAGATCTTCCTTCTTCAAGAGATTCCAAACCTCTGTAAGACACTTCATTGTAATTGGAGAAAAAAGAAGAATGAATTCAGGCCAGCAGCTGCAGGAGGCCAAGGCAGCCCCCAGGACTAGGGAAGGAGGAGGAGGAAGGGCTGAGTGTTGCCATTAGAGCAGACAACCTCCAGAGGGCGCTGAAGCACCGGCAGAGCCCACCTGCCACTCCCAGTTTGGCACTCCAGGGTCAGATTTGGGTTTGGAGATGGGGTTGCTGTAACCCCAAGGAGGTGAGCAGAGAGGAGGAGTTGATTACCGGTCTCCTCTGACTCTCTGACCCAAATTGCCTGGCTTCACAGGGGGGACAGGGTTTTGCTTTCAGCAAACTGATGGGGCACTTCCAGGCTGGTCGGGTTGCCCAGTGGCCCGACAGCCTGACAGGCTGACTGCGGTGTGACCGCCCTTTGTTTCTCCAGAATCTGTGCATCAGGAGGTGCATGGGTGCGGGAGCCCATCCACCGCCCCTCCCCCCAAGGGGGATGGCACCTTCCCTGGCTGTACCCTATGATCACCAGGTACTTGAAATGAATGCAAGTTTTTTGACTTCAAGGAAAAGCTCGCATAACCGTTTCTTCCTCATAATGTGTGGGATTTACTATAATGGAAGGACATTAGAAAGAACAGGTAGAAAACTCACCTGTTGGTCTCCATGTAGGAGTTTATTTTGCATGAATCCCTCCTACGTGAGTAGATAGCAGAGGTTGATTTTTGTTCCCGTGTGTGTAGTTGTGGCAGAGGATGTAGGTATGGTGATTTGAAGCCCTCAAAGAAATATTCTCAGAACTCTCAAGATTTCTCTTGATCGGAACCGAAAGAGACCTGGAAAAGGAGGAAAAGAAAAGGAGGAGGGAGAACGAATGACTGTTTCTCAGTAAATTCACCTTCCTGGTTGATTGTTCTGTCTTCTCATTTCTTTTAACTTCTATGTATGTCTAATGGAATAATGTAGAAAGGCTGATTTTTATGCTTTAAAAGATTTTACATCACAAAGAAACTAGAAGTGGCTAACAGAACTTATTCAAATCAATTTTGCATAGAGACTTTGATATTAAATTTGGATACTAAAATGGGTTTATCCCAATTTTCTCTTTCTTTTTGAGCGAATATTTGTAACATATTTTTGTAGATAATAATTTATCCTAGATATACAAAATTGTGAGAATGGGTACCATTTTTTACCACTTAAATGATTTCTTTTAAATGAATAGATTGTACACTTTAAATGCCAATGTTGTGTCTTACGTGTTGTTTTTTAATTCCTTGCTTTCCAAAACTTGTGTTTATTTAATTGATTTCTATCTAATAATCTGTGTCCCCCCTTTATTGTTTCTTACTTTATATTTTATTGATCTATAGTTAATTTACATTATTATATTAGTTTCAGAGGTACAGCATAGTGATTCATAAATGTTTAGGTTCTTCTCCATTTATAGTTATTATAAAAGAGTGGCTATATTCCCCATGCTATACAGTACATCACTGTAGATTATTGATTTTATACATAGTGGATTGTACCTCAAAATCTCCTACCACTATTTTGCTCCTCCACCCTATCTCTCCCTGCTGGTAACCACTAGTCTGTTCTTTAATCTGTGAGTCTGTTTTTTTGTTGTTATTGTATTCAATTTTTTAGATGCCACGTGTAAGTGATAACATACCATGCTTGTTTTCTCATACCATACCATGCTTTTTTTCTCATACCATACCATGCTTTTTTTCTCATAACATGCCATGCTTGTTTTCTCTGCGGCTTATTTTACTAAGCATAATACCCTCCAAATCCATCCATGTTCTTGCAAATGGCAAAATTTCATTTTTTGCTGAAGTCATCATAAAAAATCTTTTTTATCCACTAAGCTATTGATGAACACTTAGTTTGACTCTATATCTTGGCTATGGCAAATAACACTGTTATGAACATTGGTGTGCAGTTATTTTTTTTGAAATAGTGTTTTTGTTTTCTTCTGATATACCCAACAGTGAAATTGCTGGATATTATGGTAGTTCTATTTTTAGTTTTTTGTGGAACCTCCATTCTGCTTTCCACAGTAGCTGCACTACTTCACATTCACATCAAGAGTGTACAAGAGTTTCCCTTTCTCCACATCCTCACTAACCTTTGTTATTTGTGATCTTTTGGATGACAGCCATTCTGACAAGACTGAGGTGATATATCTCACAGTTTTGATTTGCATTTTACTGCCGATTAGCTATGTTTAGCATCTTTGTGAGTTCTGGCTGTCTATATGTAGTTTTTCCTTGGAAAAAATGTCTATTTAGGGCTTCTCATTTTTTAAAAAAAGATTTTGGGTGTTTTTTTGATATTGAGTTGTATGTGCTGTTTCTGTAGTTTAGGTATGAACCCTTGCTTGGTCATCTTTTTTGATGTTAACCTCTTATCATGTGCAAATATTGTCTCTCCCTCAGCAGGTTGTCTTTTCATTTTGTCTTTGGTTTCCTTTGCTGTGCAAAATCTTTTAAGTTTAGTGAAGTCCCATTTGTTTATTTTTGCTTTTATTTCATTTGCCTTAGTAGACTGAACCTAAAACTGTTGCTATCATTTATGTTGAAGAATGTTCTATATTTTCCTCTAGGGGTTTTATGGTTTCTGGTCCTACATTTAGGCCTTTATTCAGTTTTGCATTTATTTTATATATGGTGTGCTAAAATAATCTAATTTTATTCTTTTCCATGTAGCTGACCAGTTTTCCCAGTACCACTTATTGAAGAGACAGTTTTTTCTCCATATTGCCTGCTTTGTCATAAATCAATTAAATATAAGTGGGTGGGCTTACTTCTGGGGTCTCTATTCTATTCCAGTGATCTTTGTGTCTGTTTTTGCTCTGGTCCCTTTCTCTTTGATTACTGTCGCTTTGCAGTATAGTCTGAAGTCAAGGTGCGTGATGCCTCCAGCTGTGTTCTTTCTCAAGATTGTTTGGCTATTTGGGGTCTTTGTGTTTCTATACAAATTTTAAAATTACTTTTTCAAGTTCTGTGAAAATGCTTTGGTATTCTGATAGGGATTGCATTAAATCTGTAGATTGTCTTTGGTAGTATGGTTATTTTAACAGTATTAATTCTTCCAGTCGATGCACATGCTATATTTTTCCATCTTTTTGTGTTGTCTTCAACTTCTTTCACCAATGGCTGATAGATTTCTGAGCACATGTCTTTTACCTGCTTAGGTGTGTTTATTCCTAGGTATCTTATTCTTTTTGATGTCATTGCATATGGTATAGTTTTCTTAATTTTCCTTTCTGACAGCTTTGAGTTTTGTTTTTTCTTCTTTTTCTAATTCCTTCAGGTGTAATGTTAGGTTGTTTATTTGATATTTTTCTTGATTCCTAAGAATAAGCTTGTATCACTATAACTTCCCCCTGTGAACTGCGTTGGCTGTGTCCCATAGATTTTGGATCATTTTGTGTTCATTTTCATTTGTCTTGGGTATTTTTAGAATCCCTCTTTAATTTCTTCAGTGTTCCTTTCTTCCCCTTTTATTCCCTTCATCTGTGATGTGAGGACTATCTTTAATATTATGTTTGGATTTCTTTCAGTTTTGTTTATGTGTGTGTGTGTGTGTGTGTGTGTGTGTGTGTGTGTGTGTGTGTGTGATTATTTAAGTTGCTGAGCTCTTAATTTCACATGGACACTAACAACCCTGCATTGTTACTCTGCTCCCCCACAGTTACTGAATTTGACCTTATATTTTACATCTACTTGTTTTGTGTGTCCCTTAACTTCTTATTGTGAATATAGATGATTTTATTACTGTTTTTTTTTTCATCCTTCCTATTAGCTGTGTCCATGGTTGATTTACTACCTTTGTTGAATATTTGCCTTAACCAATGAGGTTTTTCATTTAGTAGGTTTCCTTTCCTAATTTTTATGTTTCAATCGTGACCTTTTCTTTTTCACTTAGAAAAGCCCCTTTAAGATTTCTCATAAAGCTGGTTTGGCGATGTTGAGCTCTTTTAGTTTTGCTTCTCTGTAAAACTTTAGATCTCACCATCAAATCTGAAGGAGAGCCTTGCTGGGTAGAGTATTTTTGCTTATAGGCTTTTCCCTTTCATGACTTTAAATATACCATGCCACTCCCTTCTGGCATGCAGAGGTTATCCTGAAAAGTCAGCAGATAACTTTATGCAATTTCCCATGTTTGTAACTTGTTGCTTTTCCTTTGCTCCTTTTAATAGTGTCTTTTTATCTTTATTTTTTTTTCCATTTTAATTACAATGAGTCTTGGTGTGGTCCTCTTTGGGTTGATCCTGTTTTGGCCTTACTGTGTTTATTGGACTTGGATGTCTGTTTTCTTTCCCAGGTTAGGGAAGTTTTCAACTCTTATGTCTTCAGGTATGTTCTACACTGCTTTGTCTTTCCTTTTTTGCTTCTGGGACCAGTATAATGCAAATATTAGTACACTTGATGTTGTTTCACAAGTCTGTTCAACTTTCCTCATTTCATTTTAATCTATTGTTTTACCGTTCATCTTCAGTGATTGCCAGTACTCTGTCCTTCAGTTTTCTGATTCATTCCTCTGTATCATTTAGTCTACAGTAGTTTCCTTTAATGTATTTTTCATTTTGGTTATTGTATTCCTCATCTCTGTTTTGTTGTTCTTTAATGGTCTAACTCTTTTTAAAAAAAAATTCTAACTTCTTGCTCTGGTCGTCCATTCTTCTCCTGAGTTCTTTGATCATCTTTACAGTCATTACCTTGAACCCTTTGTTGAGGAGATTGGCTATCTCCACTTCACTTAGATCTTCTTCTGAATTCTTATCTTGGTCCTTCATTTGGATCGTGTTTCTGTGTCACCTCATTTTTCTTAACTTCCTGTTTTTATTGCTATGTGTGTAGTAGGTTCGTTACATTTCCTGACCTTGGGGAAGTGGCCTTTTGTAGGAGCTGTCCTATGGGTCCCAGCAGCCCCCTCTCCCCTGGTCACTAGAGCTATATATTCTAGGTGTACCCCCTATGTGGGCTGCTTGGGCTCTTCTGCTGTGGCGGGCTGACTACTGTGGGTAGTCTGGTAGGCTTGGCTGCCCCCAGACTGCTTGTTTGCCAGGCTCTGCCTTGTATGGAGGCTGTCTGTGCTGCTTGGTGAGACTAAATCATAAGGCAGCTGGCTGCACAACTCTGGGGGACACCAAATCTGGTGCTGGTTCACTTATGGGTAGAATTGCAGTCCAGGTGATATCAGGGCTAGTGCCCAGTCACTGGTTCTGGGGCTATGCTGGCTACTGGGAGGAAGAGACAGGTTCTGCGTTCTGGCTGCAGGGCCCAGGAGCCACAGAGTTGGTGTTGGATCACTGTTCCTGACACAGCTCTCTGCAGGGCCGGGGGTATCCCTAATCTTGTGTTGGCATTCTGATGGGCAGGGTCAGGACCCAGCTGAGTCCATGGCTGCTTCTGGCCTGCAATTAAGTGGCCTGGTTACACAGGCTGCTGGGCTGTGGTATTCCTGGAGCTGGTGTGTGCCTGTTGGTGTATGAGGCTGATCCCACTGCTAAAGCAGGTTTGCTGTTGGGTAGGTCCAAGCTCCATCCAGTCCCTGTGCAGTTACCACCTGCCGATGGTGAGGCTGACTCCAAGGCCAGAGCAGGCTCACTTGTCAGAGGGGCCAGGGACTCTGGGGCTGGTGCCTGTCCACTGAGGTGTGGAGGCTGGTCCTGGGGCTTTTGGTGGCTGGACCCATGTCCAGGGGCAGCTGTGCACTGAGAGGATCTGAAGGCAGCCTGTTTGCTGGTGGATGGGGCTATGCCCCTGCTCAGTTAGTTGCTTGGCCTGCAGCATCCTAGTACTTGCGTCTGTAGTCTGGTGGAAATGGGTGGGGCTCGGTCCTGAGGCTGATAAGCTACAGGGAGGATTCTGAAATTATGCTTGCTGGTACCAGCGTCCACGAGGTAGAAGGAGCTCCCCCGAATGGCTGCTGCCAGTGTCTCTGTCCCTGAGGCTGTGCTGTAGTTGCCTCTTGCCTCTCTGGGAGACTCTCCAAGATCAGGAGGTAGGTGTGACCCGGGATCCTTTCAAATGACTGCTTCTGTTCTGATTCTCAGATCATGTGGGATTTTGTGAGCATCTTTTAAGAGTGGAATCTCTATTTCCCACATCCCTCTGGCTCTCTGGAAAATAAGCACTACTGGTCTTCAAAGCCCAACTTTCTAGGAGCTCTTCTTTCCACAACAGGATCCCTGGGCTTGGGAGCCTGATGTTGGCTTCATACCCCTTGCTACCTGGGAGCACCTCTGAAATTGTAATTATCCTCCCATTTGTGGGCCACCCACTTGGTGGTATGGGTCTTGACTCTATTGAGATTTTGCCCTTCCTTTCTGTCTTGTCGAGGTGCCTTCCTTATATCTTTAGCTGTAAAACATCTTTTATGGTAGGTCCCGGCCTTTTTCATCAATTGCTGTTCTGTAAACAGTTGTGACTTTGGTGTGCCCATGAGAGGCATCAAGCTCTGGGTCTTTGAATGCTACCATGTTGGACAATCTCTCTACTTCATTCCTAAATCATATTATTTAAGTTTTCTTAGTATCTTATTTGATTAGCGACAGTTTGAAATTTATTATCACTCATGTTTACTTCGCCTGTCTAAAAAAATTGAATAGTGCATTCATTCAGTTTGAAATGAAGGTAGTGACCTGTGAATTTCCATACCTCAAAAATCAAGGATAGGACAAAAGCCTTTTCTACTTGTGTTACCCTCAAACTCTGCACCCCACCCCAGCCTGGGGATTAACCTCTTGCACCCATGCTCACCTTCTGTTTTCGGACCGTTAACCATCATTGCATCTGTATGTGTGTTGACAACGTGAACTCTAGTCTTTGCAGTTTTTGTGTTTTGTTTTTTGGTTTAGGGAACAGTCCTACTATGAATGTACATTTACTGCTCTACTGAAGTTCATATATAAACCTGTCAAGCACATTACCAGAATTGGAATTGCTTGTATATACACTTTGATAAATTTTAGAGACAATGGTAGAACAGAAGTAAATTGTATTTCAAATGCCACAATATTCTCACACCATGAAAACCCTTCCCTTTTTAATATATTTGTGTGTAGTTTATCTTTATGCCCATACTATATTTCCCAGAGATGGGTAAGTGTTATGTTTCTTGCTGGCACATTTACCGTATTGTTCAAAGGCAGGCGTTTAGTGGTTTTAGCATGATCCTATTTCCATGAACTCGCAAATACAAGATCTTCTCTCACACTGTCTTTTACTCCCTGCTGTTTTATATTGCCCTCCTAATTCTCAGTCCTGGTCTTTCTTTATGTTCTTCATCAACCTGGATAGGTTATACTATTTTCTCCCTTATTCAAGACCAATAGAATAGAATAGAATACAACACCCAGAAGTAAACCCTGATATATGGCCAAATGATTTTTGACAAGTTGCCAAGACTTTTCAAAGTAGAAAGGATAGTATTTTCAACACATGGTGCTGAGAAGTCTTGTGGGCAACATGCAAAAGAAAGAGGATGGACCCTTACCTAACATCATATGCAAAAATTAATGAAAACGTATCAAGAAACTAAATATAAGACCTAATAATATAAAAAGTCTTAGAAGAAGATAGAGGACAAGAGCTTCATGATATTGGATTTGGCAGTGTTTTCCTCCATATGAAACGAAGGAACAACAAAGGTACAGCTAACAAAAAAATAAACAATTTTCAGTACATAAGTTAAAAAAAAAATGTGTATCAAAGAAATGTAAACAGAATAAAATGGCAACCCACAAGATGGGAGAAAATATTTCAGAGCCATCTATCTGACAAGAGATTTCTATTCAGAATATACAGAGAACTCCTACAACTGAACAAAAAGCAAACACCCTGATTCAAAAATGGATAAAAGACTTGAATAGATGGTTCTTCACAAAGATGTACAAATGACTAAGCACTTGAATAGATGCTCCATATCACTAAATGCATGTTTATATATTTGTGTGCATGCATATACACACAAGCACACACACACATACACAAGCAGAAAACAACTATTGGTGAGGATGTGAGGGAGTTGGAACCATTGTGCTATGTCAGAGGGAATGCAGAATGATACAGCTGCTTTGCAAAAGAGTATGGCAATTTTTCAGATATTGAAAAATAGACTTACTACATGATCCAGGAATTTTACTATGAGGTATACCCAAAGGTATTGAAATCAGGGTCTTAAAGAAATATTTGTACTCCAGTGTTTAGAGCAGTAATAATCACAGTAGCTAAAATATGAAAGCAACCTAAGTGTTCATCCACTAGTTCCTGGATAAGCAAAGTGTGGTATACCCATATAATACAATATTATTCAGTGTTAAAAAGGAAAAGATCTAGGAATATGCTACAACATGGATGAATCTTGAGGAAATTTAGCTACCAAAAATGCCATTTTTGTGACTTTTAGTGAGTCATAACAATACAACTACTTATTTCAATTATATGGGGGTACTTAGTGTAGTCAAAACCATAGAAATTGGGAGGGCAATGACGCTTTTCAGGTGGTTATGGAACAAAAAGGAAAGTTATATTTAAAGGATATAGAGTTACAGTTTTAAAACGTAGAAAAGAATTAGAAAGATAAATGGTGATGTTGATCGCCCAATAATATGAATGCATTTAATATCACTGAACGGTGCACTTTATAATAACTAACATGTTATATTTTATGTTATTTGATTTTACCAACATACAAAATTGGGAAAGAATGTAATATCAGGAAAGGGAGTGGACCTGGGATAGAGCAGAGAGTAATCAGAAGGGTGAGACACTGCATATGTTGAAGAAGAAGAGCTGAGAGTCTTCATTGGCCAGAAGAGACTTTATAAAAGAGAAAAAAAAAATTACTCTGAGGGTGTATTAGGTAGATATCTGTGGGTGTGCTGCTATCTCCCATGGGTTATCTTAAAGAGTCTTTAATAAAGTCCATAAGGCTTGCTGAGGCTTTTTTAAAAACTGGATTCCCTAGGAGATAATTAGAGGGTGGTACTTAAGTCTATGTCTAGGTTGACAGATTTTGCAGGGAAGACGAACCTGAGAACAGTGGAGGTCTTAAGAGTGTAAGTACATGGAAATTAGAAAAAAATAATAATGAAGGGAATTAGGAAAACTTTGGACTTTGAAGGTCATGTATTATTACTGAGTCAGACCTGAGGTTTCTAAGGAGTTATATACACAGTTGCTATTTGGATTACTTGTTGATAAAGATAAGTGGAAAAACTAGAGTCATTCCCAAGTGTAGGTAAGATATAATGAGAGGATGGAGGTGGAAAGTAGGGAGACCCAGAGAAAAGTGGGAAGGTCATATTGGGCCAAGATGGTGGTAATATCCGACAGAACAGACGGTAGGACAGACGATGGATTCATCTTTTTTATTTCGCCTCCCCCCCCCCTCATCCTTAATAATTCTTTGGGAATATTTCACTGCTCTGTGATGCAGGTACAGAATTCGAGTGAGGAGGCTACACCTTCAGTGTCCAGCTGTCTGAGTCCTCAGTGTGCTTCAAATGATGGAGAACTATTGCTTCTTTATGAGAAGGGTTAGTACCTCGTAGCTAAGCTTAAGCTGGAGCTTATGCAATATTGATTCCATTTTATATATACTGTTGGCATGGAGGTTCCTCCTCCTCTTTTCTTGAACATTATGAAATGAATCTATATTTCTCAGTATTTGGGTATATCAGATAAATACGTTAAGTAAAGGAATCTTATATATTGCTCCCTGCATAGTTTGCTCTTTCTTGTTTCTCTTTTACCTTTACTAAATTAGCACAGGGAGAGACCTTGAAATGTTCTAATCAGGAGAGATTAGAACATCATATTTCTAGAGAGGTTGGTTGGACAGAGCAGGGGTCCCAGTGAGAATCCAAGCTTCTGTTTCTACTTGGAAGTGTACCTGTGTAGAATAGAGGGCTCCAGGAAATATCCTAGAATATTCCAATGTCCCTGTGGGAGATCATTAAGAGAGGCAGGATCTGGTACCAGATCAGTGTACTATGACATGTTTGTCAGTCATCTGATGTGAGATTCTCAGAGCCAATCCCATATGGTAGGGCTGAGTGCAGAGTGATGAAGAACCTGTGAAAGCCTTTGATTGCATGTTAAAGATGAAGCTCTGATTTCGGGGAGAATTTTCTTACCTGACTGAATGTCACCCTTCTGTGGGGATGAGATTCTGTGCTTTTCGTCTGTTGATGACCACTGACTGCAGATCATTAGAGGATCATGTCTAGAAAACATTCTTTATTTAATTTCTTAAAGAAGAAAGCATAGAAAGCATTTTTATCCACTTTCAAATTGAGGATCAAGGGGAATGACATCAGTGAAAATGTCAGAGTAGGGAGCTCTGGCTTGTGTCCATCCCCAGAAACACTGACATACGTGGTAAAACCTGTCAAAATGACCCTATCAACACCTGTAAGTTTTCTTTTCTTTTCACGCTGTAGATTTATCTTTCATTGAAACTTGACTTACTACAGGATGTGGAGAATAAACAGGGAAGTAGAAACTGTATTTCCTGATGAGAGAATCACTAAGTCACATTAGCTGTTCTGAACTCTGCCTTACTCACCGTGACTCTAATTAAAACAAACAAACAAACAAAACACTTTTTTTTTGGTAAGTCAGTTCTGACATTTCCTCGTTAAAGACAAGGTAACAGATACAGACTTAGATCTACCAGAATTGAGCAAACTTTTGATTGTACCTGTGTTGAACATATGAGCATGACCTGCTACAAATCTTCATTATACTTATTGCCACAACGGACAAATTCCCTTTTTCCACTCCTGATATGTTGCATGTAAGGAATGCATAGGTCACTAACCCCAGCTGGTCACAGGTAAACTCTGCCCTGCCACATGGATTACTGCATGTTTTCCTGCTGGAAGACCACACATTCTCGAGGATCATGCCTGCAGAGTATCTGGGCTCTTCTTTTTTTCTGGATAAAGGTTAGATAATCACCTAATTTTATGAGAAATATATAAATTGTATTTGCATATTCTTCAGGTTTTTATTTATCCATTCTCTTTCAAGTCCTAAGTGCAAATATTAAAGTGATTTCCAAGAGGGTGGTATATAAGACAGCTCCAAAATTAGCAATAAATCATAATACAATTGTGAATGCATTAATGTGTGATTAATATGTAGATACTTATGTAAATGCAAGTTTAGTAATGCTTTGTGGAGAGCTTCAGAATCTAGGTATTAAAAAAAAAAAAAGAAGGAGTTCTTGAAACTCTCAGGGAATTATAGAGAAGTCTTTGTGTCTATAAATATCATTCTGAAATAATGCATATTCTCAGAAATAAACTAGGCATAACATTGTAGGAAAAAACTTCATGAAATGAAAGAGCATGTGAGATGGCCATACAAGAAAAAGAATATTCTCAGAGAATAATGAACAGTGTGGAGTTCAGCAGAGGGGTCATACACATTCAGAGAGCAAAACTTTGGAGAGCCTAATTGTGAGTTCCTCATATTTCATCTTTGGAGACACGGTAGTCATTTGAAATATGATGCTATAAGATGACGTTAACATACTTAAATACTTTCGTTTAGAAATGACCACTTAGAACCAGAGTAAATGAAAGAGAACACAACATTATGTTTATGTTGATTTTTAAAGACCTCAGGTGAGTGCTGATTATTTAAAAATGCATGATGTCTTTCACTGCAAAGTAAATGAGCTGTTACAGTGGAGGATTACTGGACTGAATGTCAATATTATGACATAGTATGAGTGTGTTTCGTGTTTGGTAATTGCAACCATTGTTGCTTTTGTTGTGGTCATCCATTTACAGTGCTTGGTGTCAGTTGATTTATCTCTTGTAAAAATAAAATACAGTCTGTGTGCGTGTGAAAAAAAAACATACATGATGTCTTGACTAAAGTTGTATGGAATTTGAGATCTGGAAAAAAGCATTTCTTTTCTGTAATGCTAGGATGATAATTGGACATTTTTGCAAGAAAGAGATTTCAGGATGCAAATCTCGTGTCTCTAAGGTGGGAAGTCAGTTCATGGTGGAACATTCTATTAAACTTGTGTGAGTGGAGAAATATTTCTTTGGAAGGAAGAGGTCACGAATCCCTTTTTAATAGTTAATGGTTTATAGCATACCGAATGAGCAAAATGGCTATTTCTGAACTTTAGAAAAAAATAATATAGTTTTTCTGCATTTATAACATGAGGCTGATGTAAAATATCAAAAATTCTTTATTTTGAAAAGCAATGTAATCAATTTGACATAATTCATATATATTGAACCTGTGGTACACACACACACAGTAAAACTTACATTCAGAAAATTGTTTGCACTTAAGAAATATTTTCAAGTGTAGTTGATTTACAATGTTGTGGGTTTTTTTAAATACATGTTTATTGGAGTATACTTACTTTATAACACTGTATTAGTTTCTGCTTTACAACAAAGTGAATCAGCTATATGTATACATATATTCCCCATATCCCCCCCCCCTTGAGCCTCCCTCCCACACTCCCTATCCCACCCCTCTGGGAGACATAAAGCACCGAGCTGATCTCCCTGTGCTATGCGGCAGCTTACCACTAGCTATTTTACATTTGGTAGTGTATATATGTCAGTGCTACTCTCTCACTACGTCCCTGTCTCCCCTTGCCCCTTGTGTCCTTAAGTCCGTTCTCTACATCTGTGTCTTTATTCCTGCCCTGTCACTAGGTTCGTCAGTACCATTTTTCTAGATTCCATATATATGTGTTAGCGTACGGTATTTGTTTTTTCTCTTTCTGACTTACTTCACTCTGTATGACAGACTCTAGGTCCAACCACCTCACTGCAAATAACTCAATTTTGTTCCTTTTTATGGCTGAGTAATACTCCATTGTATAGATGTGCCACATCTTCTTTATATATTCATCTGTCGATGGACATTTAGGTTGCTTCTATGTCCTGGCTATTGTAAATAGTGCTACAGTGAACATTGTGGTACATGTATCTTTTTGAATTATGGTTTTCTCCGGGTATATGCCCAGTAGTGGGATTGCTGGGTCGTATGGTAGTTCTATTTTTTAGCTTTTAAGGAATCTCCATACTGTTCTCCATAGTGGCTCTATCAGTTTACATTCCCACCAACAGTTCAGGAGGGTTCCCTTTTCTCCACACCCTCTGCAGCCTTTACACATTGTTGTATTAATTTCTGCTGTGCAGCAAAGTGATTCAGTTTTATATATATCTATCTATATATCTATCTATATCTATGTATCTATATCTATATATCTATATATATTCTTTTCCATTATGGTTTATCACAGGGTATTGAATATAGTTTCCTGTGCTCTACAGTAGGTCTTGGTGGGTTGTCCATCCTATGTAGAATAGTTTGCTTCTGCTATTCCAAAACTCCCAATCTTTCCTTCACTCTCTCCTTGGCAACCACAACTCTCTTTTCTATATCTGTGTGTTTGTTTCTGTTTCGCTGACATGCTCATTTGTGTCCTGTTTTCGATTCCACATGTAGGTGATATTATATGGTATTTGTCTTTCTCTCTCTGACTTACTTCACTTAGTATCATTATCTCTAGGTCCATCCATGTTGCTGCAAATGGCATTATTTCATTCTTTTTTATGTCTGAGTAATATCTTTTGTATACGTATACCACACCTTCTTTATACACTCATTTTTCAATGAACATTTAGGTTGTTTCCATGTCTTGGCTGTTATAAATAGTGCTGCTATGAACATAGGGTTTCATGTATCTTTTTGAATTATAGTTTTGTCTAGATATATGTCCACAAGTGGGATTGCTAGATCATATGGCAACTCTCTTTATAGTTTTTTTGAGGAACCTCCATACTGTTTTCCATAGTGGCTGCACCAACTTACATGGCCACCGACAGTGTAGAAGGGTTCCCTTTTCCCCATACCCCCTCCAGCATTTGTTAATTGTAGATTTTCTTTTTAATGATGGCCATTCTGATCAGTGTGAAGTGATACCTCATTGTAATTTGGATTTGCATTTATCTAATAATTAGTGATGATGAGCACCTTTTCATGTGCCTATTGGCTCTCTGTATGTCTTCTTTGGAGAAATGTTTATTTAGGTCTTCTACCCATTTTTCCATTGAGTTATTTGTTATTTTGTTATTGAGTTGTATGAGCTGTTTGTATGGTTTGGAAATTAAGCCCTTGTCAGTCTCATCATTTGCTAATATTTTCTCCCAGTCCATAGGTTGTATTTTCATTTTGATTATGGTTTCCTTTGCTGTGCAAAAGCTTATAAGTTTGATTAGTTCCTGTTTCTTTTTTGCTTTTACAGTAAGTCCCCTACATATGAACAAGTTCTGTTCCAAGAGTGCGTTTGTAAGTTCAATTTGTTTGTAAGTCCAACAAAGTTCGCCTAGGTACCCAACTTACACAGTCGGCTGTATGGTATTGTACCGTAATAGGTTTATAATACTTTTCACGCAAACAATACATAAAAAACAAGCACAAAAACAAAGAAAGCATTTTTAATCTTACAGTACAGTAACTTGAAAAGTACAGTAATACAGTACAACAGCTAGGATACTCGGGCTGGCATCGAAGGAACAGGCGAGCAGAGTTACTGATTGGAGGAGGGAGGGGAGGTGGGAGATGGTAGGGGTGAAGGATTATCAACAGTAGGAGACAGAGGGCAAGCTGCAATTTCACTCATACCTGCCGTTGATGGCAAAGGTTCTGGTTCCTTGCTGGATTTAATTCTATCTACCCTCTTGAAAGAATGATCCATTGATGTCTGGGTAGTAGCTCTTTTTTTCTCATCATAGATGACAAGGTAACACTGGATTGCAATCTGAATGGCTGCTGCCACCTTTGGGTCCCATTCTAGGTTCGGGTCCTGTGCCTCAAAAACTAACAGTGCTTCCTCAAATAACGAAGATTCCCTTGCCATTTTCTGTGTCGTGAATCTCTTCAGTTCTTCAGTTACTTTTTCTTCCTCCTGTCCCTCTTCATCCTTTCTCTGGGCCTCCAATTCCATCAGTAAGCTCCTCATGTTGCACAGCAAGGAGTTCAGCGAAATCGTCCTCTTGCAGATCTAGCTCCAGCTTCTCGCTGAGGGTCACTACGTTGCTGAAGACCTCTTCGGACTTCTGATCTACCTTCTCAAATCCACAAAAATCATGAACAAACTGTGGGCAAAGGTTCTTCCAAACCCCATTCATCGTGACCGCCATACCCTCACACCATGCAAAGTCAATGTTTTTTATGGTCTTGTAGATGTTATAGTCCTCCCAAAGCTGTCCCTAGGTTGTTCCTGATTTGTCACTTACCTTTACTGCCTGACAAAAAGTGTGACATAAATAATATTTCTTGAAAGTCGCTATAACGCCCTGGTCCATAGGTTGGATGAGCAATGTAGTATTTGGTGACAGATGCAGTACTTTGACGTTGGGATGAAAGTCATCCATGAATGGGGGGTGGCCCAGAGCATAGTCGAGCAGCAAAAGAATGTTTTGCTGGAACGTCCTTCTCCAAGCAATATTTCTCTACATCTGGGATAAAGTGGTGGCAAAACCAGTCCTGGAACGTGGCCTGTGTAATCCGGGATTTGGGGTTACGCTTCCACACAACAGGAAGAGAGCCCTTGGCTATGTTTTTAAGGGTTCTTGGGTTCTGTGAATGATAAACTAAGAGAGGTTTCAGCTTCAATTCACCGGAAGCATTGCCACCAAACAACAGTTAGCCTATCCTTTGCTGCTTTACAGCCCAGCATCAACTTTTCCTCCTTACTGACGTAACTTCGGTCTGGCATCCTCTTCCAGTACAGTTGTGTCTCATCCACATTAAAAACCTGGTTGGGTAAATACACACCATCATCAATAATTTCTCAAAGTGTTTCTGGAAGTTCCTGGACAGCTATCCTATCTGCACTTGCTGTCTCTCCACTTACTTTTACATTGTGAAGGCTGGCTCTAGCCTTGAACCGATGAAACCAGCCATGGCTGGCATTAAAAGATGTGCCCTCTGATTCTTTGCCATGTTTCTTCTTCAAGTCTTCATAAAGGCTTTTAGCTTTCTCTTGAATCAGCATTAAGTTGAGAAGGACTCAGCGCTGATGTTGATCCTGCATCCGCACACTGAGAAGTTTCTCCATCTCCTCCATCACTTTTCCATGCTTCTTGGATATTGTGTCAACATCGTCGGCACAGCAGACTTCACATGTTCCATGATCTTGTCCTTGTTCTTTAGATTCGTGCCAATGATTGAATGATTCATATTATAAGAATGAGCGATGTCTAACATCTTTTTGCCTCGCTCCACTCTCTCAATTACTTTCACTTTTGTTTCCGTCATTATCGCTTGGCGCTTCTTAACAGTACCAGCTACATCACCTCTGCTTTTACGCTTGCTTCCAGACATCTTGGGCTTGAAATAAAGGTACTGTACTACTGTACTCTATACAGTACTGCAAAGTACACAAAAGCACAACCACATATAGAGGAAGCACGCACGTGACAATGTATGCCAGACACGTGAACTAACTTACATGATTGGACACGCGAATGGACGTTTGCATCTTTGAAAGTTTGCAACTTGAAGGTTCGTATGTAGGTGACTTACTGTATTTGTACTGCCTAGGGAGAACTACCTAGGAAAATTTTGGTATGACTTATGTCAGAGAATGTTTTGCTTATGTTCTCTTCTAGGAGTTATATGGTGTCCTATCTTATATTTAAGCATATAAGCCGTTTTGAGTTTATTTTTGTGTATGGTGTGAGGGTATGTTCTGACTTCACTGATTTGCATACGGCTCTCCAACTTTCAAAACACCACTTGCTGAAGAGACTGTCTTTTCCCCATTGTATATTCTTGCCTCCTTTGTCAAAGATTAATTGACCATAGGTGTGAGGGTTTATTTCTTAGCTCTCTATTCTATTCCATTGATCCAGGTATCTCTTTCTGTGCCAATACAATGTGGCTTTGATTACTGTAACTTTGTAGTATTTTCTGAAGTTTAGGAGGGTTATGCCTCCTGCTTTGTTCTTTTTCCTGGGGATTGTGTTCACATTTCTGACTTTTTATGGTTCCAGATACATTTTAGGATTATTTGTTCTAGTTCTGGGGAAAATGTCATGGGTAATTTGATAGGGATCACATTAAATCTGTAGATTGCTTTGGGTAGTATAGCCATTTTAACAGTATGAATTCCTCCCATCCAAGAGCGTGGGATGTCTTTCCATTTCTTTGAATCATCTTCAGCTTCCTTTACTAATGTTTTGTAGTTCTCAGTATATAAGTCTTTCACCTCCTTGGTGAGGTTTATTCCTAAGCATTTTATTTTTTTGATGCCATTAATAAAAGGATTGCTTGTTTACATTTCCTTTCTGATATTTCATTGTTAGTGTAAAGAAATGCAACCAGGGACTTCCCTGGTGGCTCCGTGGTTGAGAATCCGCCTGCCAATACAGGGGACACGGGTTTGAGCCCTGATGCAGGAAGATCTCACATGCCGTGGAGCCACTAAACCTGTGTGCCACAACTACTTAGCCTGCACTCTAGAGCCAGTGAGCCACAAATACTGAGCCCATGTGCCACAACTACTTAAGCCTGCATGCCTAGAGCCCGTGCTCCACAATAAGAGAAGCCACTGCAATGAGAAGCCTGCGCACCACAAGAAAGTCTAGTCCCCACTGGCCACAACTAGAGAAAGCCCGTGCACAGCAATGAAGACCCAATGCAGCCAAAATAAATTTAAAAAAAAAAGAAAGAAAAACCAGGAAATGCAACCAATTTATATATGTTAATCTTGTATCCTGCTACTTTGCTGAATTTGTTTATCAGTTCTAGTAGTGTTTGTGTGGGATTTTTAGGGTTTCCTTTATATATATTATCATGTCATCTGCATATAATGACAACTTTACCTCTTCCCTTCCAATTTGGTTAGATTTTATTTCTTTTTCTTGTCTGATTGTTGTGGTTAGGGCTTCCAATACTATGTTGAAGAGAAGACGTGGGAGTGGGCATCCTTGTCTTGTTCCAGATTTTAGCGGGAAGGCTTTCAGCTTATGAACGTTGAGTATTATATTGGCTGTGGGTTTGTCATAAATAGCTTTTATTATGTTGAGATATGTTTCCTCTGTACCCACGTTGGTAAGTGTTTTTACCATGAATGGATGTTGAAGCTTTTCAAATGCTTTTTCGCCATCTACTGAGATGGTCGTTTGTTTCTTGTTTTTCCTTTGTCGATGGGGTGTATCATGTTGATTGATTTGCATATGTTGAAACAGCTTTGTGAAACTGGGGTGAATCAAATTTGGTCATGGTGTATGATCCTCTTATGTGTTGTCGGATTCGGTTTTCTAATATTCAGTTGAGAATTTTTGCATCTATATTTATCAACGATATTGGCCTGCAGTTTTCTTTTTTGGTAGTGTCTTTCTCTGTGTTTTTTTTTAAAGTCTTTATTGAATTTGTTCCAATATTGCTTCTGTTTTATGTTTTGGTTTCTTGTTTGTGAGGCATGTGGGATCTTAGCTCCAAAACCAGGGATCGAACAGGCACCCCCTGCACTGGAAGGCGAAATCTTAACTGCTGGACCACCAGAAAAGTCCCCATCTGTTTTATTTGTTTTTTTTTTTTTTTAAGTAAATTTCTTTCTTTCTTTATTTTTGGATGCATTGGGCATTCGTTGCTGTGCTCGGGCTCTCTCTAGTTGTGGTGAGCGGGGACTACTCTTCGTTGTGGTGTGCAGGCTGTTCATTGTGGTGGCTTCTTTTGTTGCAGATCATGGGCTCTAGGTGCGTGGGCTTCAGCAGTTGTGGCTATCAGGCTCAGTAGTTGTGGCTCGTGGGCTGTAGAGCGCAGGCTCAGTAGTTGTGGCACACAGGCTTAGTTGCTCCATGGCATGTGGGATCTTTCCAGACCAGGTCTCGAACCTATGTCCCCTGCAGTGGCAGACAGATTCTTAACCACTGTGCCACCAGGGAAGTCCCCCCTCCCCATCTGTTTTTGATATCAGCGTGATAGTGGCTTCATAGAATGTCTTTGGAAGTATTCCTTACTCTTCAATCTTTTCGAAGAGTTTGAGAAGAATCAGTGTAAGTTCTGCTTTTTATATTTGGTAGAATTTGCCTGTGAAACCATCTGATCCTGGACTTCTGTTGGTAGGGAGTTTTTTTAAATTACAGATTCTATTTTTTTAAAAATTCTATTTATTTATTTATTTATTTTGGCTGTGTTGGGTCTTCGTTTCTGTGCAAGGGCTTTCTCTAGTTGCAGCGAGCGGGGGCCACTCTTCATCACGGTGCGTGGGCCTCTCACTATCGTGACCTCTCTTGTTGTGGAGCACGGGCTCCAGACGCTCAGGCTCAGTAGTTGTGGCTCACGGGCCCAGTTGCTCCGCGGCATGTGGTATCTTCCTAGACCAGGGCTCGAACCCGTGTCCCCTGCATTGGCAGGCAGATTCTCAACCGCCGCGCCACCAGGGAAGCCCTCTATTTTGCTTTTAGTGATCAGTATGCTCAAGTTATCTATTTCTTCTTGATTCAGTTTTGTTCGGCTGTAAAAGAACAAAATATATTTTTAAGTTATGTTAGCAGCTAAATACTTACCATGTATTAGACCACAAAAGAGAGAAGAAAAAATATTAAAATATTTTTTCAAATACAACAAGTATTGAAATGTTTTAAAGAAATTGGTATAATAATACTAATTACAATAATGACAAATTGTTCTGAACTTAAAGACTACTTATATCTAAGATGCATATTATATGCTTATTGTTTTATTGTTTTTAAATACATGGAATGTTTTCTCCTTTCTAATGTAATTCTTTTATTTTACCTGTATATTGTGAAAAAAATTTAGTTGCACATAATATAAAAAATTACACTTTAATAGGAGATATTAATCCATTTACATTTACTATAGTACTGAAAATACTTAGGTTTAGCGTTCCATGTCACTGAGTGCTCTTTTTTATTTATTTATTTTTAAAAAAAGATTTAATTTGGGGGGGGGGCATAAATTATTCATTTATTTATTTAATTTTAACATCTTTATTGGACTATAATTGCTTTACAATGGTGTGTTAGTCTCTGCTTTAGAACAAAGTGAATCAGCTATACATATCCATATATCCCCATATCTCCTCCCTGTTGCGTCTCCCTCCCGCCCTCCCTATCCCACCCCTCTAAGTGGTCATAAAGCACTGAGCTGATCTCCCTCTTCTATGCAGCTGTTTCCTACTAGCTAGCTATTTTACATTTGGTAGTATATATAAGTCCATGCCACTCTCTCACTTCGTCCCAGCTTACCCTTCCCCCTCCCCATGTCCTCAAGTCCATTCTCTATGTCTGCGTCTTTATTCCTGTCCTGTCCCTAGGTTCCTCCCAACCGTTTCTTTTCCTTTTCTTTTTAGATTCCACATATATGTGTTAGCATACAGTATTCGTTTTTCTCTTTCTGACTTACTTCACTCTGTATGACAGACTCTAGGTCCATCCATCTCACTACAAATAACTCAATTTCATTTCTTTTTATGGCTGAGTAATATTCCATTTTATATTGAAGATGTGCAACATCTTTTTTACCCATTCATCAGTTGATGGACACTTAGGTTGCTTCCATGTCCTGGCTATTGCAAATAGAGCTGCAATGAACATTGTGGAACATGACTCTTTTTGAATTATGGTTTTCTCCAGGTATATGCCCAGTAGTGGGATTGCTGTGTCATATGGTAGTTCTATTTTTAGTTTTTTAAGGAACCTCGATACCGTTCTCGATAGTGGCTCTATCAATTTACACTCCCACCAACGGTGCAAGAGGGTTCCCTTTTTTCCACACCTCTGCAGCATTTATTGTTTGTAGATTTTTTTGATGATGGCCATTCTTACCTGTGTGTGGTGATACCTCATTGTAATTTCGAGTTGCATTTCTCTAATGATCAGTGATGTTGAGCATTCTTTCATGTGTTTGTTGGCAATCTGTATATCTTCTTTGGAGAAATGTCTATTTAGGTCTTCTGCCCATTTATGGATTGGGTTGTTTGTTTGTTTGTTTGTTTTTGATATTGAGCTGCATGGGCTGCTTGTAAAGTTTGGAGATTAATCCATGGTCAGCTGCTTCGTTGGCAAATATTTTCTCCCATTCTGAGGGTGGCCTTTTCGTCTTGTTTACGTTTTCCTTTGCTGTGCAAAAGCTTTTAAGTCTCCTTAGGTCTCATTTGTTTATGTTTCTTTTTAATTTCCGTTTTCTAGGAGGTGGGTCAAAAAGGATCTTGCTGTGATTGATGTCATAGAGTGTTCTGCCTATGTTTTCCTCTAAGAGTTTGATAGTGTCTGGCCTTACATTGAGGTCTTTAATCCATTTTGAGTTTATTTTTGTGTATGGTGTTAGGGAGTCTTCTGATTTCATCCTTTTACCGGTAGCTGTCCAGTTTTCCCAGCACCACTTATTGAAGAGGCTGTGATTTCTCCATTGTATATTCTTGCCTCCTTTATCAAAAATAAGGTGACCATATGTGTATGGGTTTATGTCTGGGCTTTCTCTCCTGTTCCATTGCTCTATATTTCTGTTTTTGTGCCAGTACCATACTGTCTTGACTACTGTAGCTTTGTAGTATTGTCTGAAGTCAGGGAGCCTGATTCCTCCAGCTCTGTTTTTCTTCTCAAGATTGCTTTGGCTGTTCGGGGTCTTTTGTGTTTCCATACAAATTGTGAAATATTTTTGTTCTAGTTCTCTGAAAACTTCCATTGGTAGTTTGATAGGGATTGCATTGAATCTGTAGATTGCGTTGGGTAGTAGAGTCATTTTCACAATGTTGATTCTTCCAATCCAAGAACATGGTATATCTCTGTATCTGTTTGTGTCATCTTTGATTTCTTTCATCTGTGTCTTATAGTTTGTTGAGTAAACGTCTTTTGTCTCCTTAGGTAGGTTTATTCCTAGGTATTTTATTCTTTGTGTTGCAGTGGTAAATGGGAGTGTTTCCCTAATTTTTCTTTCAGAATTTTCATCTTTAGTGTATAGGAATGAAAGAGATATCTGTACATTAATTTTGTATCCTGCAACCTTACCAGTTCATTGATTAACTCTAGTAGGTTTCTGGTAGCATCTTTAGGATTCTCTATGTATAGTATCATGTCATCTGCAAACAGTGAGAGCTTAACTTCTTCTTTTCCGATTTGGATTCCTTTTATTTCTTTTTCTTCTCTGATTGCCGTAGCTAAAAATTCCAAAAGTGTGTGGAATAATAGTGGTGAGAGTGGGCAACCTTGTCTTGTTCCTGATCTTGGTGGAAATGTTTTCACTTTTTCACCATTGAGAACGATGCTGGCTGTGGGTTTGTCATATATGGCCTTTATTATGTTGAGGAAAGTTCCCTCTATGCCTACTTTCTGGAGGGTTTTTATGATAAATGGGTGTTTAATATTGTCGAAAGCATTTTCTGCATCTATTGAGACGACCATATGGTTTTTATCCTTCAGTTTTTTAATATGGTGTATCACATTGATTTGCATGTACTGAAGAATCCTTGCATCCCTGAGATAAACCCCACTTGATCATGGTGTATGATCCTTTTAAGGCGCTGTTGCATTCTGTTGGCTAGTATTGTGCAGTGGATTTTTGCAGCTATGTTCATCAGTGATATTGACCTGTAGTTTTCTTTCTTTGTGACATCTTTGTCTGGTTTTGGTGTCAGGGAGATGGTGGTCTCATAGAATAAGTTTGGGAGAGTTCCTCCCTCTGCTATATTTTGGAAGAGTTTGAGAAGGATAGGTGTTAACTCTTCTCTAAATGTTTGATAGAATTTGCCTGTGAAGCCATCTGGTCCTGGGCTTTTGTTTGTTGGAAGATTTTTAATCACAGTCTCAAGTTCAGTGCTTGGGATTGGTTTGTTTGTAGTTTCTATTTCTTCCTGGTTCAGTCTTGGAAGGTTGTGCTTTTCTAAGAATTTGTCCATTTCTTCCAGGTTGTCCATTTTATTGGCATATAGTTGCTTGCAGTAATCTCTCATGATCCTTTGTATGTCTGCAGTGTCAGTTGTTACTTCTCCTTTTTCATTTGTAATTCTGTTGATTTGAGTCGTCTCCCTTTTTTTCTTGATGAGTCTGGCTAATGGTTTATCAATTTTGTTTATCTTCTCAAAGAACCAGCTTTTAGTTTTTTTGATCTTTGCTGTTGTTTCCTTCATTTCTTTTTCATTTATTTCTGGTCTGATCTTTATGATGTCTTTCCTCTGCTGACTTTGTTTTTTTTTTTCTTTCTTTCTCTAATTGCTTTAGGTGTAAGGTTAACTTGCTTATTTGAGATAGTTCTTGTTTCTTGAGGTAGGATTGTATTGCTATAAACTTCTCTCTTAGAACTGTTCTTGCTGCATCCCATAGGTTTTGGGTCTTCATGTGTTCATTGTCATTTGTTTCTAGGTATTTTTTAATTTCCTCTTTGATTTCTTCAGTGGTGTCTTGGTTATTAAGTAGTGTATTGTTGAGCGTCCATGTGTTTCTATTTTTTACAGATTTTTTTCCTGTAATTGATATCTAGTCTGATAGCATTGTGGTCGGAAAAGATACTTGATACGATTTCAATTTTCTTATATTTACCAAGGCTTGATTTGTGACCCAAGATATGATCTATCCTGGAGAATGTTCCAGGAGCACTTGAGAAAAAGTGTATTCTGTTGTTTTTGGATGGAATGTCCTATAAATATCAATTAAGTCCATCTTGTTTAATGTATCATTTAAAGCTTGTGTTTCCTTATTTATTTTCATTGTGGATGATCTGTTCATTGGTGAAAGAGGGGTGCTAAAGTCCCCTACTATGATTGTGTTACTGTTGATTTCCCCTTTTATGGCTGTTAGCATTTGCCTTATGTATTGAGGTGCTCCTATGTTGGGTGCCTAAATATATGCAATTGTTATATCTTCTTCTTGGATTGATCCCTTGATCATTATGTAGTGTCCTTCTTTGTCTCCTGTAATAGTCTTTATTTTAAAGTCTTTTTTGTCTGATATGAGAATTGCTACTCTAGCTTTCTTTTGATTTCCATTTGCATGGGATATCTTATTCCATCCCCTCACTTTCCATCTGTATGTGTCCCTATGTCTGAAGTGGGTCTCTTGTAGACCACATACATACCGGTCGTGTTTTCGGATCCATTCAGCCAGTCTATGTCTTTCGGTTGGAGCATTTAATCCATTTACATTTAAGGTAATTATTGATATGTATGTTCTTATTACCATTTTCTTAATTGTTTTGGGTTTCTTAGTGTAGGTCTTTTCCTTCTCTTGTGTTTCCTGCCTAGAGAAGTTCCTTTAGCATTTGTTGTAAAGCGGGTTTGGTGGTGCTGAATTCTCTTAGCTTTTGCTTGTCTGTAAAGGTTTTAATTTCTCTGTCGAATCTGAACGAGATCCTTGGTGGGTCGAGTAATCTTGGTTGTAGCTGTTCCCCTTTCATTACTTTAAATATGTCCTGCCAGTCCCTTCTGGCTTGCAGAGTTTCTGCTGAAAGTTCAGCTGTTAACCTTATGGGGATTCCCTTGTATGTTATTTGTTGTTTTTCCCTTGCTGCTTTTAATATTTTTTCTTTGTATTTAATTTTTGATAGTTTGACTAATATATGTTTTGGCATGTTTCTCCTTGGGTTTATCTTGTATGGGACTCCCTGCGCTTCCTGGACTTGATTAACGATTTTCTTTCCCATATTAGGGAAGTTTTCAACTATAATCTCTTTAAATATTTCCTCAGTGTCTTTCTTTTTCTCTTCTACTTCTGGGACCCCTATATTCGAATGTTGGTGCGTTTAATGTTTTCCCAGAGATGTCTCAGATTGTCCTCAATTCTTTTCATTCTTTTTTCTTTATTTTGCTTTGCAGTAGTTATTTCCACTATTTTATCTTCCAGGTCATTTATCCATTCTTCTGCCTCAGTTATTCTGCTATTGCTTCCTTCTAGAGAATTTTTAATTCCATTTATTGTGTTGTTCATCATTGTTTGTTTGCTCTTTAGTTCTTCTAGGTCCTTGTTAAAGGTTTCTTGTCTATTCTCCATTCCAGTTCCAAGATTTGGGATCATCTTTACTATCATTACTCTGAATTCTTTTTCAGGTAGACTGCCTATTTCCTCCACATTTGTTTGGTCTGGTGGGTTTTTACCTTGCTCCTTCATCTGCTGTGTGTTTCTGTGTCTTCTCATTTGGCTTTGGGGACTGTGTTTGGGGTCTCCTTTTCAGAGGCTGCAGATTCGTAGTTCCCGTTGTATTTGGTGTCTGCCCCCAGTGGCTAAGGTTGGTTCAGTGGGTTGTGTAGGCTTTCTGATGGAGGGGACTGGTGCCTGTGTTCTGGTGGGTGTGTCTGGATCTTGTCTTTCTGGTGGACAGATCCGCATCTGGTGGTGTGTTTTGGGGTGTCTGTGACCTTATTGTGATTTTCGGCAGCCTCTCTGCTAATGGGTGGGCCTGCATTCCTGTCTTGCTAGTTGTTTGGCATGGGATGTCCAGCACTGGATCTTGCTGGTCTCTGAGTGGAGCTGGGTCTTAGCGTTGAGACGGATATCTCTGGGAGAGCTTTCGCCATTTGATATTACAAGGTGCCAGAGGTCTCTGGTAGACCAATGTCCTGAACTCGGCTCTCCCACCTCAGAGGCACAGGCTTGACACCCGGCTGGAGCACCAAGACCCTGTCAGCCACACAGCTGGGGGTGAGAGCAAGAGGTAGCTTTGGTACATCTCAAAGACCACCAATGAGGTTCACTGACCATTTTCTCTCCAGAAGTGAAGAAAACAAAATTCAGACTTTGGCTAGTCAGCCACTTTGGTAGCCAGCCTCCAAGATGGACCTAATTATCCCCTAATTATCTCCCAGTCTCCATGTACCAGTGTGGCTCCTCGCACTTGAAAAGGGTTGACTGTTTAACTAATAAGAAATTGCAGAAATGACAAAGTGCAGCTTCCAAAGTTATAAAAGACATTGCAGCTTCTGCTTTGGTTTCTGCTAGATCACTCATCCTGGGGTAAGCCAGCTGCCATGTCATGAGGACACTCAAGCAGCCCTAAGGAGAGATCCATGTGGCAAGGAACTGAGGCCTCTTACCTACAGCCACGTGAGTGAGTCATCTCAGAAGTCAAAAGATTTAATTTTTTAAATTTTTGGTTGTGTTGGGTCTTCGTTGCTGCACAGGGTTTCTCCAGTTGTTACTAGAGAAGCAGGGGTTACTCATCGTTGTGGTGCACGGGCTTCTCCTTGCGGTGGTTTCTCTTGTTGTGGAGTATGGGCTCTAGGTGCATGGGCTTCAGTAGTTGTGTCATGCAGGCTCAATAGTTGTTGCTTGCAGGCTCTAGAGCACAGGCTCAGTACTTGTGGCACACGGGCTTAGTTGCTCTGCGGCATGTGGGATCTTCCCAGACCAGGGATGGAACCCCTGTTCCCTGCATTGGCAGGCAAATTCTTACCCACTGTGCCACCAGGGAAGTCCAGTGTGCTCTTTTTTAAACCTAGTCTGTTTTCATTATTTTCTATCTTAACGATTCTGTATTAAAGAAAAAAAAATAATACTCCTTTCTACCCCTCCTCTTTGAGGATTATATATGAAGAAGTATGTCTTATTTATTAACCTCAAATTTTCACCTTACTTTTAAGAAGTAATCACAATGTCAAGTATTTAATACTTTTCACTTCCACCTTGAAAAGCATGGATATTAAAGTGCTAATACAATTACCTTCCCTGGTCTATCTTTTTTAGTTTTTGTTATGTATAAAAAACAACGAAAAACATGCATGGTTTGTAAGGAAATGACAAATTTCAGAAAATTCAGCATCTGAATACACTCTAAACATAGCTTCTAGATAAAGACACAGAAAATTGCCAGATACTCAGAGGTCCCCTGGTCCCATTCTAGTGACTCCCCTTAAGGTTTAATATTGTTCTGGTACCTAACAAAAAGATAACTTTACCTGTATTTTGTATTTGATATAAATGTTATGGCACAGTAAAATCACTTTTGGATTGGGCTTTTTTATTTTATGTTGTTTGTGAATATGCCTATATGGTTGTCTGTTGCTGTGATCATGCATTGCCACTGTTGCATAGGATTCCATAATGTAAATATTTAACTATTAATTAATTTATTCCAATATGTATTACAATATGAGTGATTTTCAGTTTGTGTCTATTGAGAACAGCACTGGTATATAAATTCTAGAACTTGAGCTTTGGTGATGTGTGTATAAATTATTGTTCAGTATACACGTAGTAGTAAAATGTTCGAGTCATAGCTTTCTTGTGTTTATCTTTTTAGATATTTCTAAATATTTTCAAAACATTTGTATGATTTTTCATCTTCAGCAGCAGTGAATGAGATTCAAGGATTATACACATTCTTGTCAAACTTGATAATACCTGTCATTTTCATTTGAACTTTCTGGTTGGTGAGTGATAATTCCAGGTATCACGCTTTTGCATTTAATTGACTACTAAGAAGCCAAGCATCTATTGATATGTTTACTTAACATTCTGTACTCTCTTTTTTGAAATATCTTTTGGTATATTTCCCCCATTTTGCTATTCCATTATCTTCTTATTGAAGACTTCCTTTTTTTTTTTTTTTTTAACATCTGAAGACTTCTTATTTAGGAGTTTTTAATACATGCTTGAGATGAGTTCTTCTCTCTTTCTGTCTCTCCTTCTCTTTCATTAGATGAGTGTCAGTTTTCAATGTTAATAACATCTAATTTGTTATTTTCCTCTTTATTTATTTAGTCTTATTTCTATTGATTTATGTAGTCTTCTTACCTGTAGCAGAGCACATTATTTATTCTAAACCACAAATATGTTTTCATTTCTTCAATAAATGTAATTATTAAGCTTTAAATTTAAGTTAACTTTCTAAAGTAAATATGTTGTATCATAGTGAGTATTAATTTTTCTATGACAGCTGAAAGGTTACATTTATTCAGAAAATGTTGTATCAGCTTTCTTTTCCTTTGCTCCTACTTCTCATTGATTCACAGTGGTAAACATCACTTCATCCATGGATCTGACTTTTCTCTGATTTCTCATGGTCATTCTCACTAACTCGTCTTGCCTCCTGAAATCTTTAGCAATCCCATTATTCCACAGAAGCAAAAACCTTCCTTGGTCCTTTTTCCTCAGAAGATTGATTATTCCCACATTTTAAATGGGAGATTGCAATAAGTTAGGAGAAAATGCCACAAGAGGGTCTCTCATTTTTTTTTCACATCCTGTATCAGCCTCTGCTTGCACTCTCTGTTCAAAGATATTTGTGCAACACATTGATGGAAGATGCCACTTGTTTCTCTCCTTGGGGAAAAGACAGATTAATTACCTAACAAATAAAATAAAGAGAGTGTCTTGCTCTTTTCAAATGTTGGACAGGATTGCTTGCATCCTAATTTAAATGTTTCAGGTGACTGAAGCTTAAGATTCCTAAGCTTTAATCCATACTTGCACCATGCACAGCACCCAACAGGAGAGCTTTACATAACCCCATGAGACACTTGTGTGCAAGTGGAACAGATAAAAATATAAAACTATTGCTGTCTTTTTGTGTCATAAAAATGATTTTTTGTCTCATTTAAAATATTTTTTTCTAAAATCCAAAAACGTGTCAGGCTAAAATATTGTTATTTCAAATATGGTAAAATCGAAGACCCTTCAAATTTCTTTCCAGTTTTGTTGATGATGGGATGCCGTCAGAGATATGACTTCATTAAACACAATAGGTAAGATTCCTTCATAGGCCTGATTGGGGAATATGAAAATAAACCCCCCAAAATCTGGACATTTTCTAGTTCTCAAATATTGGTTAAGATGGTAGAAAGGGCCCTTCCTTGTCCTATATGTTAATGCAGATCAATTGTGAGAGGTGGGGATAAAACAAGCAGCCTAAATATCCTTTATGTTTGTTGTACTACTAGTAGAAAGAGGAAGGGTCAACATGTCACCATGGTTGATATAGCAAATAAGCTGCTTGAAACTACACAGAAATGTACCTGCTTGTATTTTCTGTGCAGTTACCCTCTCTTTTGGTGTGCCCTGATACCTCCCTCAACTTATGTACCAACTCCAGCAGCATTAAGCAGAAATCCAAAGAAATCTATTCTTTGGAATTATGAGGAAGGGAAGAGTCAAACATTTTATAACATGCTCTATACAAGGATACACGTCACCATCCTTATCTATGTCATGCCATGCATGGAGGGTCAGTAGGTTCAGGGGATTCTGGAAGCACCAAGTTCTGTGGGGTTAATCACAGTTGCATTCATGGGCAGTAAAAGAGAAGGGCCTTATCTTGGTCACTTTCTCAATGCTAGTAGCTACAAAAAGAAGAGGATAGCAGACATCTTAGGGAGAAGAACCAACATTAAATGAAATGTCCGAATTACTCTAGGCAACCTCTCATGGTGGCCTCCCATAGCTCCTCAAATCCCTACATACTTGCACAAGGGATAGTGTAATATTACTGGAGTGTCTGACTGCAGATTAACATTATTTTTGTTGAAAAAAATAAAAATAGGTTCAAGTGATAGGGTTTGAAAAGGGTTCACAGTGTGAGGGAAACTATTGTAACAATGTGGACAGAACCCTTTGGATGGATTCATCATGTTTTTTTTTTTTTTTTTTTTTTTGCTGCTTCAGAATCTGTAGTAGCGATTGGTGTGTTCCATGATACATCCCCGCTTCTTATAAGTTTTAGATGGAATACCCCATTAGGAAGAAGTGCACGTAAGGAAGATTAGTGAGTCAAACTCCTCTGCCCTCTGTCAGCAGTGGGTGCAAAGGGATTTAGACCAAGTGCTTTCATCCTTTGATTTGCAAAGTTTTCACTATATGAATGATGTTTTGTTTGTTTGCAGGTCAGGAGCCTTGGTCTCAATATCCCTGTTTAAAAAGTGTTATCACGTGTCTGCCAGAATGAATTGCTGATGATACTGGGAAAAATTGAGAGTTATCCTTAACAATTAAGGGTTTTGTAGCAACATGGATGGACCTAGAGATTGTTATACTGAGTGAAGCAAGTCAGACACAGAAAGACAGATATCATATGATATTGCTTATATGAGGAATCTAAAAAAGAAAAAAAAAAAGGTACAAATGAACTTATTTACACAACAGAAATAGAATCATGGATATAGAAAACAAACTTATGGTTACCAGGGGATAAGTGGGGAAGGGATAAATTGGGAGATTGGGACTGACTTATACACACTACTATATATAAAATAGATAAAGACCTGCTTTATAGCACAGGGAACTCTACTCAGTGGTCTGTACTGGCGTATACGGAAAAAGAATCTTATAAAAAAAAACAAGGGTTTTGGGATTATATAATAAATATAAATGTGCAAACCTTTAACATGAAAGGAAAAATCAGTTAACTCTGTGGTCCCTGTTATGGTGTAAATACTTTGTACCTCTAATTTAAAAATTTTGAAACCCAGCTCCCATGTTGATGGTATTAGGAGGTGGGGCTTTTGGGAGGTGATTAGGTTATGAGGCCAGAGACCTCAAACATGGGATTAGTGACCTAATAAATGTAGCACACAGAAGATCTTATGACCATTCCATGATTTCATTGCCGAGCGAGAAGACCCACATTATGAACCAGAAATTGGTCCCTCGCCAGACACTAAGTCAGCTGGCAACTTGTTCTTTTTTTAAAAAAATTAATTAGATAATTAATTAATTAATTTTTTGGCTGTGTTGGGTCTTTGGTGCGGTGCGCGGGCTTCTCATTGAGTGGCTTCTCTTGTTGCGGAGCACGGGCTCTAGGCGTGTGGGTTTCAGTAGTTGTGGCTCACAGGCTCAGTAGTTGTGGCCTGTGGACTCTAGAGCACAGGCTCAGTATTTGTGGTGCACGGGCTTAGTTGTTCCATGGCATGTGGGATCTTCCTGGACCAGGGCTCGAACCCTTGTCCCCTTTATTGATAGGCAGATTCTTAACCACTGCACCTCCAGGGAAGCCCCTGGTTACTTGCTCTTGAACCTTTCAGCCTCAGCAATTATGAGAAAACAAAAATATTCTGCTGTTTATAAAATACCAAGTCTCTCGTATTTTGTTCTAGCAGTCAAAGAGCTGGCTGAGGAGAAATATCTGTGAGCTTGAAGACATATCAGGAGAAACCTTTAAATCTCAAAAGAAAAGAGAAAATGGGCAGGAAAGAAATCAACAGAACAGAGTAATCAATAATTGTGGAACAATGAAAAATGCTGTGACCTATACATAATGGGTATAGCAGGAGGAGAATAAAGATAATAAAGAACAGAAAATATTTTTTAAAAATGACTGAGAATCTCCCCAAATGAATGTCTGACACTAAATCCACAACATCCAAACTTAGAAGAACATATGCATAGTAAAGAAAACTGACCAGTATCTCTCAGGAACATCAATGCAAAAATCCTCAACAAAATATTACCAAATCGAATCCAACAATATTTTGAGAGAATTTTATATCATGAATGAGAGGAAATAATCCCAGGTATGAAAGGCTGGTTCAACATTCTAGAATCAAATAATTATATCCATCATATCAACACCTTAAAGACAATCATTAGCATATCAATAGATTCAGAAGACCTTTGAAAAAATCTAACACCCATTCTTCATAAAAACTCTCAGTTAAAGAAGTAGACTGGAGCTTTCTCAAGTTGATAACAAAGATTTACAGGAAACTTTTATCTTACATCATGATTAATGGTCAAAACCATGAAGCTTTTCCACTAAGTTCAGGTAAAAGTAAGGATGTCCCCTTTCATGACTCCTTTTCCATATTTTACTCCAAGTCCTTGTTAATGCAATAAGGCACGAAAATAAATAAAACAAATACAGATTGGGTAGAAAAAAATGAAAGCAACCTAAATAAAATGTGGACCAATATACTTTATGGACACCTCACCAAAGAAAATAGACACTATGCATATAAGTATACAGAAGAATAATCCAGATTACATGCTGCCATGAAAAAGCAAATTAAAAATACAATTACATACCACTATGTAACACTTAGAATGGCTAAAATGTGAACAATGACAAGAACAAATTCTGTAGGAGATGTGGAACAATAGGAAATGTCATTTGTCATTGGTGGAAATGAAAAATAATACAGCTACTTTGGTAGTCTGATTGACACTTGCTAGAATATTGAGCATTCCCTTACTGTACAATCCGTCAAGTGTTCTCATGGATACTTATTGAAAGTAGTTTAAAACATACTTCCAGAGGAAAACCTGCATATGGATATTTATAGCACCTAATTCAATATTGTCAAAATGTGAATGAAACTAAGGTGTCCTCCAATAGGTGAATGAAATGATATAGTATTAATATATTCTGGGAATGGGATAATATTGAGCACTATAAAAGTAAGCTATCAAGCCATATAAAGAGATGGGAATTCTTTTTTTTTTCTTTTGAAATATAGGTGATTTTCTTTATTTTGAAATTTAAATTTTATTGGAGTATAGTTGATTTACAATGTTGTGCTCATTTCAGCTGCACAGCAAGTGATTCAGTTACACATATGCATATATTCATTCTTTTTCAGATTCTTTTCTGATAACGGTATTCCCAGAATACTGAGTAGAGCTCCCTGTGCTATACAGTAGGTCCTTGTTGCTTATCTGTTATATATAGTAGTATTCGTATGTTTACCCCAAGCTCCTGATTTATCCCTACCCCCCACCTCTCCCCTTTGGTAACCATAAGTTTGTTTTCCAAGTCTGTGAGTCTGCCTCTCTTTTGTAAGTTAGTTCATTTGTATCAATTTTTAGCTTCCACCTAGAAGTGATATCATCCAATACTTGTCTTACTCTGTCTGACTTACTTCACTTAGTACAATCATCTCTAGGTCCATCCATGTTACTGCAACTGGCATTATTTTCTTCTATTTTATGGCTGAGTCATATTCCATTATATGTATGTATCACATATTCTTTACCTATATTCATATGTTGATGGACATTTTGGTTGCTTCCATGTCTTCGCTATTGTAAAGCGTGTTGCAGTGAACATTGGGGAAGATGTGTCTTTTCGATTTATGCTTTCCTCCAGATATGCACACAGGAGTGAACTTGCTGGATCATCTGGTAGCTCTATTTTATTTGATTTTACTTCATTTCATTTCAATTTCAATTTTTTTGGAATAGAGTTGATTTACAATGTTGTGTTACTTTCTGCTGCACAGCACAGTGAAGCAGTTATACATACATCCAATCCTTTTTGGATTCCTTTCCCATACAGGTCATTACAGAGTATTGAGTAGAGTTCCCTGTGCTATACAGTAAGCCCTTATTTGTTATCTCTTTTATATATAGTGGTGTGTATATGTCAATCCCAATTTCCAATTTATCCCTCCCACCTCCCCTTACTCTGGTAACCTCCATTCTGTGCTCCATAGTGGCTGTTACCAATTGGCATTGCCACCGATAGCATAGAATTGGTGGCGCAGTGGTTAAGAATCTGCCTGCCAGTTCAGGGGACACAGGTTCGAGCCCTGGCCCGGGAAGATCTCACATGCCACAGAACAAGTAAGCCCGTGCACCACAACTACTCAGTCTGCGCTCTAGAGCCCACGAGCCACAACTACTGAAGCCTGTGTGCCTACAGCTTGTGCTCCACAACAAGAGAAGCCACCACAAAGAGAAGGCTTCGTACCACAACGATGAGTAGCCCCCGCTTGCTGCAACTATAGAAAAGCCGCGGGCAGCAACGAAGAGCCAAAGCAGATTAAAAAAAAAAATAAGTAGTAGGTTTCTCTTTTTTCCACACCCTCTGAAGCATTTCTTGTTTGTAGACATTGTGATGATGGCTATTCTGAGTGGTTCCAGGTGATACTTCTTTGTACATCTGATTTGCATTTGTCTAACATAAAGCAATGGTGAGTATCTTCAGATGTGCTTTTTTTTTTTTGAACAGTGTCAGTAAGATTTATCCCTTGAAAAAGGGTTATTGAAAGGTTGCCTTGTTTTGAAGTCTACTTCGATTACCTACCCCAAGACATTTTTTGAGGGCTGTTGTCATTTACAGCTCCCCAGGCATTGTGAATATGAAGTGCGTATAAGGTCCAGTTTTAGAATTGTTGTTATGGGAAACAGAAGGCGGCAGGATTTCTACTGTCCCTCTCTGGTTACTGACACAACCTTAGATGTAGGGCAAGTCCTGTTCTTGGGTATTAAATTAGAGTGGAATGTGCCTGACCAAACATGTAAGGGCTTCTGTCCCATTCCTTCTTCCCCCTTACCCTTCATCCCCCGAACAAGTATAAACCCCTGCAAAATCACCTGTTGAGGGTGCTGTCTTGTAGAGTGGGATGACCCTTACGAAGGAGTCAGGAGGTCGGAACCCAAACACCAGGATATGTTGAGAGCAGGTGATTTTCCAAATGTCATCCAGCCCAGAGAGTCCACCATCCTTTGGGTGTCAGAGGGTTGGTTTAGTAGTATGAGGGCACACTTAGATCTGGAGATAGTGATCCCATGCAGAGGGGACCAGGTACTACATGTTCAAGGGGGGCGAATTAGCTGGCATATCCTCCCGAGGTCCTCAGGCCCACAACAGTCCAGCCTTGGGACCAAATTGTGTCTGTGTCCAGGGATGTGACACTAGTACGTTCACTGCGACTAAACAAATTTAGTGATCATTTTTCTTTTCTTTAATTTAATTTTAAATTTATAATGGAGTATATAGTTGATTTATCATGTTGTGTTCATTTTTGTCATACACCAACATGATTCATTTATACAGAGATAACTATATATTCTTTTTAGAATTATTTTCCCATTGAGGTTACTAAAGGGTGTTGAGAAGAGCTCCAAGTGCTCTACAGCAGGTCCATGTTGATTACAAGTTTTCTCTCTGTAAATATGTATATACTAACTCCAACCTCATGATTTATGCCTCCAACACACCTTTCCAGTTTGGTAACCATAAGTTTGTGTTCTAAGTCTGGGACTCTGTTTCTGTGTTGTAAGATAGTACCTTTCTATCAATTTTTAGATTCCACCGATAAGTAATATCATATGATATTTTTCATTGCCTGATTTATGACACTTAGTATGAATGTATGTAGGTCCTTCTGAGTGGCCCTAAATGGCCTTATTTCATTCACTTCATGGCTGAGTAATATTCCATTGTACATATCTACCATAATTTCTTTATCCATTCTTCCTTCCAAGGACTTTTAGGTAGCTTCCGAGTAGAGGCTCTTGTAAACAGGGCTGCATACATTTTAGAGTGCCTGGGTCCTGTCAATTTACGTTTTTTCCAAGATACAGGCCCAGGAGTGGAAGCGCCATATGCTCTGAAGCTCTGGTTTTTAGATTTTTAAGGAATCACCACCCACTTCTCCAGAGTGGCTGTTAGCAATTTACATTCCCACCATCAGCTTGTCAGGGTTCCCTTTTCTCCACGCCCTGTCCTGCATTTCAGGTTTTACAGTTTGTGAGGTTGGCCATTCTGACTGGTGCGAAGTGATATCTCTTTGTAATATTAATTTACATTGCCCGCCTGTTTTGTTGGCCAAAAATGGAGTAAGGGTTTTTCCTGAATAGATTAAGGAATAACGCATACGGCCTTTTTGGCAAACTGCATCATTGGCGATGTTCAGCAGCTTTGCATGTGCTTTAATGACGAGTGCAAACTACCCCTTGAAATCCCTTTCCTGCAATTCTGCCTTGCTTACAAGGCCTTTACGAATACTTGGCTCAAGAAATGACTCCATTAGAGGTGTCAATTACAACCCTGCATGTTTGTGAATCGCAGTGCCCCTGAGCACCGGTTTTCAACTTGTTTAGGGAAGCAGACACAAAGGGGCAGGATTTCTACAGACCCATTCCAGTTACTGGGGCACCTGAAGGATAGGGAAATTCTTCTTCCAGGTAGGAAACTAGAGTAGCATATGCCTGTCCAAACATCTAAGGCTTGTGTCTCATTCCATCCCGCCATTCCCCTTCTTCACCGGAAAATTCCAAGCCGTGTAAAACCGGCTGTTGAGTGTGCTGCCTTCCCAAAGTGGGGAGACTCTAAGGAAAGGAGCTGGGGAACCCGAATACCAGGAGACGTGGAGATGAGGTGACTTTTCCAAACTCTTCCCGATCAGACGGTGTACCATCCTCTGGATGTGCCATGCATGTTTTAGCTGTAGGAAGGGTCCCCTGCACCTGGAGGTATGGGACCCATGGAATGGGGCCAGGCAGTATTACTCTAAAAGTGATGCATTTGCTGTCCCATCCTCACGAAACCTCTCAGACCAACGAGTGTAGAGCCTTAGATCCCATCCAGCTCTGTGTCTACATATGGTCAGTCCAGGTTGCATCACAGCCCTTGAACAAATTTTGTAAGAATTTCTCTCTCTCTCACTGTCTTTATTTTGTTCTTGTTATTTAATTTTATAATGGGGTATAGCTGATTTTCAATACTGTGTTTCTTCCTGCTCTACATCTATCCACTTGATTCACTTAAAGAGAGACATCAATAAATTCTTTTACAGATTCTTACCGGTCTTATATATCCTTTTCTGGTGACAACAGGGTGCTGAGTCCAGCTCTTTGAGCTATAGAGTAGGTCCTGTCGAATACCTATTTTGTTTATGGAACCGTATCTGTGCTAATTTCAACCTCCTGGTTTATGCATCACCCCGCCCCACCTTTCTCCTTTAGCAGCCATAAGTGTGTTTTCTAAATGTGCGACTCCGTTTCTGTTTTGTAATTGCGTTCATGTGAAGGCATTTTTAGATACTATCTATAAGTGATACCTTATGATAAGTCTCTTTTTATGTCTGACTTATGTCACTTAGAATGATCGTACCTCACTCTCCACGAGTTGCTGCCACTGGCCTTATTTCATTGATTTAAATGCTGAGTAATATTCCATTGTACATAAGTACCACATTTTCTTTATCCACTTTTTCCTTCCAAGGACATGTAAGTTGTACCCAAATCGAGGCATTTCTAAACAGAGCAGCCCTAAACTTTGGGGTGCCTGTGTCTTGCTGATTTTTAGTTTTCCCAATTTATACGCCCATGAGTGGAAGTGCCCTATGCTCTCTAAGCTGAGTTTTTTAGATGTTTCAGGACACACCGTACACTTCTCCAGAGTGGCTGTTGGCCATTTACAGCCCGCCCATCAGCGTAGCAAGGCTCCCATTTCTCCATGGCCTGTCCTGCATTTCTGGTTTTGACACTTTATTCAGCATGGCCCTTTTGACCGATGGGAAGCGAGACTTCTTTGTAGCACTGATTTGCCTTTCCAGGTTGCTTGGTTGGCCAAATAGGGCGTATGCCTTTTTTCCTGAATATATTCAGGAAAAAACGCATACGCTCTATTTGGCCAAGGGCATCATTGTCGAGGTTTTGCCGCTTTTCCTGTGCTTTAAAGGCGATTCGAATCTACCTCCTGAAATCTGTTTCCTGCAATTCTGCCTTGCTTTCAAATCCTCTTCGTTGCCTTCCCTGAATATATTTGTGGACGAGAGTTATCATTTCTAACTCTGCAGGTTTGTGAATTGCAGTGCCCCTGAGCTCCATTTTTCAACTCGCTTTCTTGGGAGCTGGCCGCAAAAGCGCAGGATTGCTTCAGGCCCTCTTCTGGCTCCGGGCGGCAGGCTGAGCCTGTGGTTAATTCTTCTTCCTGATGGGAAAATAGAGTGACCTGTGCCTGTCCCAACACCTAGAGCTAGTCTCTCATTGGTTTCCCCTCTTCCCGTTCATCCTCAGGACAAATTGCAACGTGTTCGGAACAGGAGGTGAAAGATGCTGATTCTCCAAGGAGGGAGATTGCTAGTAAAGCGGCTGGAATGGCGAACCGGAGCACAAGGAGATGAGAAATGAGGTGCGTTTTAGAAACCTTTCCCGATCACACGGTGTACCATCTTCTGGGTTTCTCATGCATGTTTTGATGTAGGAAGATGCCCTTGAACCTGGAGATTTGGGACCCATGCGATGGGTACCATGCCGTATTATTTTAAAGGTTCTGCGTTAGCTCACCCAACCTCACCAAACCACTCAGCCTCAAGAGTGTCCACCCTTATGTCTCAATCAGCTGTGGGTCTAGATTTGGTAAATCCAGGTGGCATCACAGATCCTGCACGAATTTTGGAAGCATTTCTCTCTCTTTCACTGTCTTTGTTTCACGGGATTTTAAAAGTAATTGATTTTTATAATGGGGTTTAGCTGCTTTTCACTGCTGTGTTTATGCCGCTTTGCACCCACTTGACTCACTTACAGAGAGATATCAATACATAGGTTTTAAGATTCTTACTAGTCAGATATATTCTTGGGCGGTGAATAGGGGTTGTTGAGTCCAGTTCACTGAGCAAGGAGTAGGTCTTGTCTATTACATATTGGGTTTATGGAACGGTATCTGAGCTAATTTGAAACCCTTGTTTTATGCATCACCCCACCTCACCTTTCCCGTTAAGCAGCCATAGTGTGTTTTCTAAACGTGCGACTCTGTTCTGTTTTGTAATTCAGTTCAAGGGTAGCGGTTTTTACATTCCCTCTATAAGTGATATCTTATGATAAGTGTCTTTTTCTGTGTGACTTATTTCACTTAGAATCGTCGTAGCTAAATCCACTCATCATGCTGCTCCTAGCCTTATGACGTTGATTTCATGGCTGAGTGATATTCCATTGTACATAAGGACCACAACTTCTTTATCCATTCTTCTCTTTCCTGGGATATTTAAGGTGTAACGAAGTGGAGGTTCTTGTCAACAGAGCAGCCCTAAACTTTGGGGTGCCTGTGTCTTGCTGATTTTTAGTTTTCCCAATTTATACGCCCATGAGTGGAAGTGCCCTATGCTCTCTAAGCTGATTTTTTTAGATGTTTCAGGACACACCGTACACTTCTCCAGAGTGGCTGTTGGCAATTTACAGCCCGCCCATCAGCGTAGCAAGGCTCCCATTTCTCCATGGCCTGTCCTGCATTTCTGGTTTTGACACTTTATTCAGCATGGCCCTTTTGACCGATGGGAAGCGAGACTTCTTTGTAGCGCTGATTTGCCTTTCCAGGTTGCTTGGTTGGCCAAAAAGGGCGTATGCGTTTTTTCCTGAATCTATTCAGGAAAAAACGCATACGCCCTTTTTGTCCAAGGGCATCATTGTGGAGGTTTTGCCGCTTTTCCTGTGCTTTAAAGGCGATTCGAATCTACCTCCTGAAATCTGTTTCCTGCAATTCTGCCTTGCTTTCAAATCCTCTTCGTAGCCTTCCCTCCATATATTTGTGGACGAGAGTTATCATTTCTAACTCTGCAGGTTTGTGAATTGCAGTGCCCCTGAGCTCCATTTTTCAACTCGCTTTCTTGGGAGCTGGCCGCAAAAGCGCAGGATTGCTTCAGGCCCTATTCTGGCTCCGGGCGGCAGGCTGAGCCTGTGGTTAATTCTTCTTCCTGATGGGAAAATAGAGTGACCTGTGCCTGTCCCAACACCTAGAGCTAGTCTCTCATTGGTTCCCCCTCTTCCCGTTCATCCTCAGGACAAATTGCAACCTGTACGGAACAGGAGGTTAAAGGTGCTGATTCTCCCAGGAGGGAGATTGCTAGTAAAGCGGCTGGAATGGCGAACCGGAGCACAAGGAGATGAGAAATGAGGTGCGTTTTAGAAACCTTTCCCGGTCACACGGTGTACCATCTTCTGGGTTTCTCGTGCATGTTTTCGATGTAGGAAGATGCCCTTGAACCTGGAGATTTGGGACCCATGGGATGGGTACCACGCCGTATTACTTTACAGGGTCTGCGTTAGCTCACCCAACCTCACCAAACCTCTCAGCCCCAAGAGTGTCCACCCTTATGTCTCAATCAGCTGTGGGTCTAGATATGGTCAATCCAGGTGGCATCGCAGCCCCTGAACGAATTTTGTAAGAATTTCTCTCTCTTTCACTGTCTTTGTTTCACGGGTTTTTAAAAGTAATTGATTTTTATAATAGGGTTTAGCTGCTTTGCACTGCTGTGTTTATGCCGCTTTACACCCACTTGACTCACTTACAGAGAGATATCAATACATAGGTTTTAAGATTCTTACTAGTCAGATATATTCTTGGGCGGTGAATAGGGGGCGTTGAGTCCAGTTCACTGAGCAAGGAGTAGGTCTTGTCTATTACATATTGGGTTTATGGAACGGTATCTGAGCTAATTTGAAACCCTTGTTTTATGCATCACCCCACCTCACCTTTCCCGTTAAGCAGCCATAGTGTGTTTTCTAAACGTGCGACTCTGTTCTGTTTTGTAATTGAGTTCAAGGGTAGCGGTTTTTACATTCCCTCTGTAAGTGATATCTTATGATAAGTGTCTTTTTCTGTGTGACTTATTTCACTTAGAATCGTCGTACCTAAATCCACTCATCATGCTGCTCCTAGCCTTATGACGTTGATTTCATGGCTGAGTGATATTCCATTGTACATAAGGGCCACAACTTCTTTTTTTTTTTTTTTTTTAAACATCTTTATTGAAGTATAATTGCCTTACAATAGTGTGTTAGCTTCTGCTTTATAACAAAGTGAATCAGTTATACATATACAATATGTTCCCATTTCTCTTCCCTCTTGCATCTCCCTCCCTCCCACCCTCCCCATCCCACCCCTCTAGGTGGTCACAAAGCACCAAGCTGATCTCCCTGTGCTATGCGGCTGCTTCCCACTAGCTATCTATTTTACATTTGGTAGTGTATATATGTCCATGACACTCTCTTACCCTGTCACATCTCACTCCACCCCCTCCCCATATCCTCAAGTCCATTCTCTAGTAGGTCTGTGTCTTTATTCCCATCTTGCCACTAGGTTCTTCATGGCCTTTTTTTTTTTCCTTAGATTCCGTATATATGTGTTAGCATACTGTATTTGTTTTTCTCTTTCTGACTTACTTCACTCTGTATGACAGACTCTAACTCCATCCACCTCATTACAAATACCTCCATTTCATTTCTTTTTATGGCTGAGTAATATTCCATTGTATATATGTGCCACATCTTCTTTATCCATTCATCTGTCGATGGACATTTAGGTTGCTTCCAGGCCCTGGCTATTGTAAATAGAGCTGCAATGAACATTGTGGTACATGACTCTTTTTGACCTATGGTTTTCTCAGGGTATATGCCCAGTAGTGGGATTGCTGGGTCGTATGGTAGTTCTATTTGTAGTTTTTTAAGGAACCTCCATACTGTTCTCCATAGTGGCTGTATCAATTTACATTCCCACCAACAGTGCAAGAGTGTTCCCTTTCCTCCACATCCTCTCCAGCATTTATTGTTTCTAGATTTTTTGATGATGGCCATTCTGACCGGTGTGAGATGATATCTCATTGTAGTTTTGATTTGCATTTCTCTAATGATTAATGATGTTGAGCATTCTTTCATGTGTCTGTAGGCCATCTGTATATCTTCTTTGGAGAAATGTCTATTTAGGTCTTCTGCCCATTTTTGGATTGGGTTGTTCGTTTTTTTGTTATTGAGCTGCATGAGCTGCTTGTAAATCTTGGAGATTAATCCTTTGTCAGTTGCTTCATTTGCAAATATTTTCTCCCATTCTAAGGGTTGTCTTTTGGTCTTGTTTATGGTTTCCTTTGCTGTGCAAAAGCTTTTAAGTTTCATTAGGTCCCATTTGTTTATTTGTGTTCTTATTTCCATTTCTCTGGGAGCTGGGTCAAAAAGAATCTTGCTGTGATGTATGTCATAGAGTGTTCTGCCTATGTTTTCCTCTAAGAGTTTGATAGTGTCTGGCCTTACACTTAGGTCTTTAATCCATTTGGAGTTTATTTTTGTGCATGGTGTCAGGGAGTGTTCTAATTTCATACTTTTACATGTACCTGTCCAATTTTCCCAGCACCACTTATTGAAGAGGCTGTCTTTTCTCCACTGTATATGCTTGCCTCCTTTATCAAAGATAAGGTGACCATATGTGTGTGGGTTTATCTCTGGGCTTTCTATCCTGTTCCATTGGTCTATATTTCTGTTTTTGTGCCAGTACCAAACTGTCTTGATTACTGAAGCTTTGTAGTATAGTCTGAAGTCAGGGAGCCTGATTCCCCCAGCTCCATTTTTCGTTCTCAAGATTGCTTTGGCTATTCGGGGTCTTTTGTGTTTCCATACAAATTGTGAAATTTTTTGTTCTAGTTCTGTGAAAAATGCCAGTGGTAGTTTGATAGGAATTGCATTGAATCTGTAGATTGCTTTGGGTAGTAGAGTCATTTTCACAATGTTGATTCTTCCAATCCAGGAACATGGTATATCTCTCCATCTATTTGTATCATCTTTAATTTCTTTCATCAGTGTCTTATAATTTTCTGCATACAGGTCTTTTGTCTCCTTAGGTAGGTTTATTCCTAGCTATCTTATTCTTTTTGTTGCAATGGTAAACGGGAGTGTTTTCTTAATTTCACTTTCAGATTTTTCGTCATTAGTGTATAGAAATGCAAGCGATTTCTGTGCATTAATTTTGTATCCTGCTACTTTACCAAATTCATTGATTAGCTCTAGGAGTTTTCTGGTAGCCTCTTTAGGATTCTCTATGTATAGTATCATGTCATCTGCAAATGGTGACAGCTTTACTTCTTCTTTTCCGATTTGGATTCCTTTTATTTCTTTGTCTTCTCTGATTGCTGTGGCTAGGACTTCCAAAACTATGTTGAATAATAGTGGTGAGAGTGGGCAACCTTGTCTTGTTCCTGATCTTAGTGGAAATGGTTTCAGTTTTTCACCATTGAGGACAATGTTGGCTGTGGGTTTGTCATATATGGTCTTTATTATGTTGAGGAAAGTTCCCTCTATGCCTACTTTCTGCAGGGCTTTTATCATAAATGGGTGTTGAATTTTGTCGAAAGCTTTCTCTGCATCTATTGAGATGATCATATGGTTTTTCTCCTTCAATTTGTTAATATGGTGTATCACATTGATTGATTTGCGTATATTGAAGAATCCTTGCATTCCTGGGATAAACCCCACTTGATCATGGTATATGATCCTTTTAATGTGCTGTTGGATTCTGTTTGCTAGTATTTTGTTGAGGATTTTTGCATCTATGTTCATCAGTGATATTGGCCTGTAGTTTTCTTTCTTTGTGACATCTTTGTCTGGTTTTGGTATCAGGGTGATGGTGGCCTCGTAGAATGAGTTTGGGAGTGTTCCTCCCTCTGCAATATTTTGGAAGAGTTTGAGAAGGATAGGTGTTAGCTCTTCTCTAAATGTTTGATAGAATTCACCTGTGAAGCCATCTGGTCCTGGGCTTTTGTTTGTTGGAAGGTTTTTAATCACAGTTTCAATTTCAGTGCTTGTGATTGGTCTGTTCATATTTTCTATTTCTTCCTGGTTCAGTCTCGGCAGTTTGTGCATTTCTAAGAATCTGTCCATTTCTTCCAGGTTGTCCATTTTATTGGCATAGAGTTGCTTGTAGTAATCTCTCATGATCTTTTGTATTTCTGCAGTGTCAGTGGTTATTTCTCCTTTTTCATTTCTAATTCTATTGATCTGAGTCTTCTCCCTTTTTCTCTTGATGAGTCTGGCTAATGGTTTATCAATTTTGTTTATCTTCTCAAAGAACCAGCTTTTAGTTTTATTGATTTTTGCTATTGTTTCCTTCATTTCTTTTTCATTTATTTCTGACCTGATCTTTATAATTTCTTTCCTTCTGCTGGCTTTGGGGTTTTTTTGTTCTTCTTTCTGTAATTGCTTTAGGTGCAAGGTTAGGTTGTTTATTCGAGATGTTTCCTGTTTCTTGAGGTAGGCTTGTATTGCTATAAACTTCCCTCTTAGCACTGCTTTTGCTGCGTCCCATAGGTTTTGGGTCGTCGTATCTCCATTGTCATTTATTTCTAGGTATTTTTTGATTTCCCCTTTGATTTCTTCAGTAATCACTTCATTATTAAGTAATGTATTGTGTAGCCTCTATGTGTTTGTATATTTTACAGATCTTTTCCTGTAATTGATATCTAGTCTCATAGCGTTGTGGTCGGAAAAGATACTTGATACGATTTCAATTTTCTTAAATTTACCAAGGTTTGATTTGTGACCCAAGATATGATCTATCCTGGAGAATGTTCCATGAGCACTTGAGAAAAATGTGTATTCTGTTGTTTTTGGGTGGAATGTCCTATAAATATCAATTAAGTCCATCTTGTTTAATGTATCATTTAAAGCTTGTGTTTCCTTATTTATTTTCATTTTGGATGATCTGTCCATTGGTGAAAGTGGGGTGTTAAAGTCCCCTACTATGATTGTGTTGCTGTCGATTTCCCCTTTTATGGCTGTTAGTACTTGCCTTATGTATTGAGGTGCTCCTATGTTGGGTGCATAAATATTTACAATTGTTATACCTTCCTCTTGGATCGATCCCTTGATCATTATATAGTGTCCTTCTTTGTCTCTTGTAATAGTCTTTATTTTAAAGTCTATTTTGTCTGATATGAGAATTGCTACTCCAGCTTTCTTTTGATTTCCATTTGCATGGAATATCTTTTTCCATCCCCTCACTTTCAGTCTGTATGTGTCTCTAGGTCTGAAGTGGGTCTCTTGTAGACAGCATATATATGGGTCTTGTTTTTGTATCCATTCAGCCAGCCTGTGTCTTTTGGTGGGAGCATTTAATCCATTTACATTCAAGGTAATTATCGATATGTATGTTCCTATTCCCATTTTCTTAAATGTTTTGGGTTTGTTATTGTAGGTGTTTTCCTTCTCTTGTGTTTCTTGCCTAGAGAAGTTCCTTTAGCATTTGTTGTAAAGCTGGTTTGGTAGTGCTGAACTCTCTCAGCTTTTGCTTGTCTGTAAAGGTTTTAATTTCTCCATCACATTTGAATGAGATCCTTGCTGGGTAGAGTAATCTTGGTTGTAGGTTCTTCTCCTTCATCACTTTAAGTATATCCTGCCACTCCCTTCTGGCTTGCAGAGTTTCTGCTGAAAGATCAGATGTTAACCTTATGGGGATTCCCTTGTGTGTTATTTGTTTTTTTTCCCTTGCTGCCTTTAATATGTTTTCCTTATATTTAATTTTTGACAGTTTGATTAATATGTGTCTTGGCGTGTTTCTCCTTGGGTTTATCCTGTATGGGACTCTCTGTGCTTCCAGGACTTGATTAACTATTTCCTTTCCCATATTAGGGAAGTTTTCAACTATAATCTCTTCAAATATTTTCTCAGTCCCTTTCTTTTTCTCTTCTTCTTCTGGGACCCCTATAATTCGAATGTTGGTGCGTTTAATGCTGTCCCAGAGGTCTCTGAGACTGTCCTCAGTTCTTTTCATTCTTTTTTCTTTATCCTGCTCTGCAGTAGTTATTTCCACCATTTTATCTTCCAGGTCACTTATCCTTTCTTCTGCCTCAGTTATTCTGCTATTGATCCCATCTAGAGTATTTTTAATTTCATTTATTGTGTTTTTCATCATTGCTTGATTCCTCTTTAGTTCTTCTACGTCCTTGTTAAATGCTTCTTGCATTTTGTCTATTCTATTTCCAAGATTTTGGATCATCCTTACTATCATTATTCTGAATTCTTTTTCAGGTAGACTACCTATTTCCTCTTCATTTGTTAAGTCTAGTGTGTTTTGACCCTGCTCCTTCATCTGCTGTGTGTTTTTCTGTCGTCTCATTTTGCTTATCTTACTGTGTTTGGGGTCTCCTTATCACAGGTTGCAGGTTTGTAGTTCCCGTTGTTTTTGGTATCTGTCTCCAGTGGCTAAGGTTGGTTCAGTGGGTTGTGTAGGCTTCCTGGTGGAGGGAACTAGTGCCTGAGCTCTGGTGGATGAGGCTGGATCTTGTCTTTCTGGTGGGCACGTCCACGTCTGGTGGTGTATTTTGGGGTGTCTGTGGCCTTATTATGATTTTAGGCAGCCTCTCTGCTAATGGATGAGGCTGTGTTCCTGTCTTGCTAGTTGTTTGGCATAGGGTGTTCAGCACTGTAGCTTGCTGGTCATTGAGTGATGCTGGGTCTTGATGTTGAGATGGAGATCTCTGAGAGATTTTTGCCGTTTGGTATTACGTGGAGCTGGTAGGTCTCTTGTGGACCAGTGTCCTGAAGTTGGCTCTCCCACCTCCGAGGTACGGCCCTGATGCCTGGCTGAAGCACCAAGAGCCTTTCGTCCACACGGCTCAGAGTAAAAGGGAGAAAAAATAGAAAGAAAGAAAGGAAGGAAGGAAGGAAGGAAGGAAGGAAGGAAGGAGGAAGGAAGGAAGGAAGGAAGGAAAGAAAGAAAGAAAGAAAGAAAGAAAGAAAAGAAAGAAAGAAGCTATAATATAGTGAAGTAAAATAAAGCTATTGTAAAGCAAAGCTATACAGACAAAATTTACCCCAGAAGCATATACATATACACTCACAAAAAAAAAAAGGAAAAGGGGAAAAATTAATATATCCTGCTCCCAAAGTCCACCTCCTGAATTTGGGATGATTCGTTGTCTATTCAGGTATTCAACAGATGCAGGCACATCAAGTTGTTTGTGGAGTTTTAATCCGCTTCTTCTGAGGCTGCTGGGACAGATTTCCCCTCCTCTTCTCTGTTCGCACAGCTCCTGGGGATCAGCTTTGGATTTGGACCCGCCTCTGCGTGTAGGTCGCCTGAGGGCGTCTGTTCCCCGCCCAGACAGGACGGAGTTAAAGGAGCAGCTGCTTCGGGGACTCTGGCTCACCCAGGCCACGGGGAGGGAGGGGTACAGAGGAGGCGGGGCGAGCCTGCGGCGTCAGAGGCCGGCGTGACTTTGCAGCAGCCTGAGGCGCGCAGTGCGTTCTCCCGGGGGATGTTGTCCCTGGATCACGGGACGCTGGCAGTGGCGGGCTGCACGGGCTCCCGGGAGGGGCGGTGTGGAGAGTGACCTGTGCTCGCACACAGGCTTCTTGGAGGCGGCAGCAGCAGCCCCAGCGTCTCACGCCCGTCTCTGGGGTCCGCGCTGATAGCCGCGGCTCGTGCCAGTTTCTGGAGTTCGTTTAGGCGGCGCTCTGAATCCCCTCTCCTTGCGCGCCGCGAAACAAAGAGGCAAGAAAAAGTCTCTTGCCTCTTCGGCAGCTGCAGACTTTTTCCCGGTCTCCCTCCCAGCCAGCTGTGGTGCGCTAACCCCTTCAGGCTGTGTTCACGCCGCCAACCCCAGTCCTCTCCCTGCGATCCGACCGAAGCCCGAGCCTCCGCTCCCAACCCCGCCCGCCCCGGCGGGGGAGCAGACAAGCCTCTCGGGCTGGTGAGCGCTGCTCAGCGCCGAGCCTCTGTGCGGGAGTCTCTCCGTTTTTCCCTCTGCGCCCCTGTTGCTATGGGATCCGCGCTGTTAGCTGCGGCTCGCGCCCGTCTCTGAAGTTCGTTTAGGCGGCGCTCTGAATCCCCTCTCCTCGCGCACCAGGAAACAGGGAAGAAAAAGTCTCTTGCCTCTTCGGCAGCTGCAGACTTTTTCCCGGACTCCCTCCCGGCTAGCTGTGGTGCACTAACCCCTTCAGTCTGTGTTCACGCCGCCAATCCCAGTCCTCTCCCTGCGATCCGACCGCAGCCCGAGCCTCAGCTCCCAGCCCCGCCCGCCCCGGCGGCTGAGCAGACAAGCCTCTCGGGCTGGTGAGTGCTGCTCGGCGCCGAGCCTCCGTGCGGGAATCTCTCCGCTTTGCCCTCCACACCCCTGTGGCTGCGCTCTCCTCCGTGGCTCCGAAGCTTCCCCCCTCTGCCACCCGCAGTCTCTGCCCGCGAAGGGGCTCCTAGTGCGTGGAAATCTTTCCTCCTTCACAGCTCCCTCCCACTGGTGCAGGTGCCGTCCCTATTCTTTTGTCTCTGTTATTTCTTTTTTCTTTTGCCCTACCCAAGTACGGGGGGAGTTTCTTGCCTTTTGGGAGGTCTGACGTTTTCTGCCAGCGTTCAGTGGGTGTTCTGTAGGAGCAGTTCCACGTGTAGATGTATTTCTACTGTATCTGTGGGAAGGAAGGTGATCTCCGCGTCTTAAACTTCCGCCATCTTCTCTCCTCAGGACCACAACTTCTTTATCCATTCTTCTCTTTCCTGGGATGTTTCAGGTGTAACGAAGTGGAGGTTCTTGTCAACAGAGCAGCCCTAAACTTTGGGGTGCCTGTGTCTTGCTGATTTTTAGTTTTCCCAATTTATACGCCCATGAGTGGAAGTGCCCTATGCTCTCTAAGCTGAGTTTTTTAGATGTTTCAGGACACACCGTTCACTTCTCCAGAGTGGCTGTTGGCCATTTACAGTCCGCCCATCAGTGTAGCAAGGCTCCCATTTCTCCATGGCCTGTCCTGCATTTCTGGTTTTGACCCTTTATTCAGCATGGCCCTTTTGACCGATGGGAAGCGAGACTTCTTTGTAGCGCTGATTTGCCTTTCCAGGTTGCTTGGTTGGCCAAAAAGGGCGTATGCGTTTTTTCCTGAATATATTCAGGAAAAAACGCATACGCCCTTTTTGGCCAAGGGCATCATTGTCGAGGTTTTGCCGCTTTTCCTGTGCTTTAAAGGCGATTCGAATCTACCTCCTGAAATCTGTTTCCTGCAATTCTTCCTTGCTTTAAAATCCTCTTCGTTGCCTTCCCTCAGTATATTTGTGGACGAGAGTTATCATTTCTAACTCTGCAGGTTTGTGAATTGCAGTGCCCCTGAGGTCCATTTTTCAACTCGCTTTCTTGGGAGCTGGCTGCAAAAGCGCAGGATTGCTTCAGGCCCTATTCTGGCTCCGGGCGGCAGGCTGATCCTGTGCTTGGTTCTTATTCCTGCTGGGAAAATAGAGTGACCTGTGCCTGTCCCAACACCTAGAGCTAGTCTCTCATTGGTTCCCCCTCTTCCCGTTCATCCTCAGGACAAATTGCAACGTGTACGGAACAGGAGGTTAAAGGTGCTGATTCTCCAAGGAGGGAGATTGCTAGTAAAGCGGCTGGAATGGCGAACCGGAGCACAAGGAGATGAGAAATGAGGTGCATTTTAGAAACCTTTCCCGATCACACGGTGTACCATCTTCTGGGTTTCTCATGCATGTTTTCGATGAAGGAAGATGGCCTTGAACCTGGAGATTTGGGACCCATGGGATGGGTACCACGCCGTAATACTTTAAAGGGTCTGCGTTAGCTCACCCAACCTCACCAAAACTCTCAGCCCCAAGAGTGTCCACCCTTATGGCTCAGTCAGCTGTGGGTCTAGATATGGTCAATCCAGGTGGCATCGCAGCCCCTGAACGAATTTTGTAAGAATTTCTCTCTCTTTCACTGTCTTTGTTTCACGGGTTTTTAAAAGTAATTGATTTTTATAATGGGGTTTAGCTGCTTTGCACTGCTGTGTTTATGCCGCTTTACACCCACTTGACTCACTTACAGAGAGATAGCAATACATAGGTTTTAAGATTCTTACTAGTCAAATATATTCTTGGGCGGTGAATAGGGGGTGTTGAGTCCAGTTCACTGAGCAAGGAGTAGGTCTTGTCTATTACATATTGGGTTTATGGAACGGTATCTGAGCTAATTTGAAACCCTTGTTTTATGCATCACCCCACCTCACCTTTCCCGTTAAGCAGCCATAGTGTGTTTTCTAAACGTGCGACTCTGTTCTGTTTTGTAATTCAGTTCAAGGGTAGCGGTTTTTACATTCCCTCTATAAGTGATATCTTATGATAAGTGTCTTTTTCTGTGTGACCTATTTCACTTAGAATCGTCGTACCTAAATCCACTCATCATGCTGCTCCTAGCCTTATGACGTTGATTTCATGGCTGAGTGATATTCCATTGTACATAAGGACCACAACTTCTTTATCCATTCTTCTCTTTCCTGGGATGTTTCAGGTGTAACGAAGTGGAGGTTTTTGTCAACAGAGCAGCCCTAAACTTTGGGGTGCCTGTGTCTTGCTGATTTTTAGTTTTCCCAGTTTATACGCCCATGAGTGGAAGTGCCCTATGCTCTCTAAGCTGAGTTTTTTAGATGTTTCAGGACACACCGTACACTTCTCCAGAGTGGCTGTTGGCCATTTACAGCCCACCCATCAGCGTAGCAAGGCTCCCATTTCTCCATGGCCTGTCCTGCATTTCTGGTTTTGACACTTTATTCAGCATGGCCCTTTTGACCGATGGGAAGCGAGACTTCTTTGTAGCTCTAATTTGCCTTTCCAGGTTGCTTGGTTGGCCAAAAAGGGCGTGTGCGTTTTTTCCTGAATATATTCAGGAAAAACCGCATACGCCCTTTTTGGCCAAGGGCATCATTGTCGAGGTTTTGCCGCTTTTCCTGTGCTTGAAAGGCGATTCGAATCTACCTCCTGAAATCTGTTTCCTGCAATTCTGCCTTGCTTTCAAATCCTCTTCGTTGCCTTCCCTCAATATATTTGTGGACGATAGTTATCATTTCTAATTCTGCAGGTTTGTGAATTGCAGTGCCCCTGAGGTCCATTTTTCAACTCGCTTTCTTGGGAGCTGGCTGCAAAAGCGCAGGATTGCTTCAGGCCCTATTCTGGCTCCGGGCGGCAGGCTGAGCCTGTGCTTGATTCTTCTTCCTGATGGGAAAATAGAGTGACCTGTGCCTGTCCCAACACCTAGAGCTAGTCTCTCATTGGTTCCCCCTCTTCCCGTTCATCCTCAGGACAAATTGCAACCTGTACGGAACAGGAGGTTAAAGGTGCTGATTCTCCAAGGAGGGAGATTGCTAGTAAAGCGGCTGGAATGGCGAACCGGAGCACAAGGAGATGAGAAATGAGGTGCGTTTTAGAAACCTTTCCCGATCACACGGTGTACCATCTTCTGGGTTTCTCATGCATGTTTTCAATGTAGGAAGATGCCCTTGCACCTGGAGATTTGGGACCCATGGGATGGGTGCCACGCCGTATTACTTTAAAGGGTCTGCGTTAGCTCACCCAACCTCACCAAACCTCTCAGCCCCAAGAGTGTCCACCCTTATGTCTCAGTCAGCTGTGGGCCTAGATATGGTCAATCCAGGTGGCATCGCAGCCCCTGAACGAATTTTGTAAGAATTTCTCTCTATTTCACTGTCTTTCTTTCACGGGTTTTTAAAAGTAATTGATTTTTATAATAATGGTTTAGCTGCTTTGCACTGCTGTGTTTAGGCCGCTTTACACCCACTTGACTCACTTACAGAGAGATAGCAATACATAGGTTTTAAGATTCTTACTAGTCAAATATATTCTTGGGCGGTGAATAGGGGGTGTTCAGTCCAGTAAACTGAGCAAGGAGTAGGTCTTGTCTATTACATATTGGGTTTATGGAACGGTATCTGAGCTAATTTGAAACCCTTGTTTTATGCATCACCCCACCTCTCCTTTCCCGTTAAGCAGCCATAGTGTGTTTTCTAAACGTGCGACTCTGTTCTGTTTTGTAATTCAGTTCAAGGGTAGCGGTTTTTACATTCCCTCTATAAGTGATATCTTATGATAAGTGTCTTTTTCTGTGTGACTTATTTCACTTAGAATCGTCGTACCTAAATCCACTCATCATGCTGCTCCTAGCCTTATGACGTTGATTTCATGGCTGAGTGATATTCCATTGTACATAAGGACCACAACTTCTTTATCCATTCTTCTCTTTCCTGGGATGTTTAAGGTGTAACGAAGTGGAGGTTCTTGTCAACAGAGCAGCCCTAAACTTTGGGGTGCCTGTGTCTTGCTGATTTTTAGTTTTCCCAATTTATATGCCCATGAGTGGAAGTGCCCTTTGCTCTCTAAGCTGAGTTTTTTAGATGTTTCAGGACACACCGTACACTTCTCCAGAGTGGCTGTTGGCAATTTACAGCCCGACCATCAGTGTAGCAAGGCTCCCATTTCTCCATGGCCTGTCCTGCATTTCTGGTTTTGACACTTTATTCAGCATGGCCCTTTTGACCGATGGGAAGCGAGACTTCTTTGTAGCGCTGATTTGCCTTTCCAGGTTGCTTGGTTGGCCAAAAAGGGCGTATGCGTTTTTTCCTGAATCTATTCAGGAAAAAACGCATACGCCCTTTTTGGCCAAGGGCATCATTGTCGAGGTTTTGCCGCTTTTCCTGTGCTTTAAAGGCGATTCGAATCTACCTCCTGAAATCTGTTTCCTGCAATTCTGCCTTGCTTTCAAATCCTCTTCGTTGCCTTCCCTCAATATATTTGTGGACGATAGTTATCATTTCTAATTCTGCAGGTTTGTGAATTGCAGTGCCCCTGAGGTCCATTTTTCAACTCGCTTTCTTGGGAGCTGGCTGCAAAAGTGCAGGATTGCTTCAGGCCCTCTTCTGGCTCCGGGCGGCAGGCTGAGCCTGTGCTTGATTCTTCTTCCTGATGGGAAAATAGAGTGACCTGTGCCTGTCCCAACACCTAGAGCTAGTCTCTCATTGGTTCCCCCTCTTCCCGTTCATCCTCAGGACAAATTGCAACCTGTACGGAACAGGAGGTTAAAGGTGCTGATTCTCCAAGGAGGGAGATTGCTAGTAAAGTGGCTGGAATGGCGAACCGGAGCACAAGGAGATGAGAAATGAGGTGCGTTTTAGAAACCTTTCCCGATCACACGGTGTACCATCTTCTGGGTTTCTCATGCATGTTTTCGATGTAGGAAGATGCCCTTGAACCTGGAGATTTGGGACCCATGGGATGGGTACCACGCCGTATTATTTTACAGGGTCTGCGTTAGCTCACCCAACCTCACCAAAACTCTCAGCCCCAAGAGTGTCCACCCTTATGTCTCAGTCAGCTGTGGGTCTAGATATGGTCAATCCAGGTGGCATCGCAGCCCCTGAACGAATTTTGTAAGAATTTCTCTCTCTTTCACTGTCTTTGTTTCACGGCTCTTTAAAAGTAATTGACTTTTATAATGGGGTTTAGCTGCTTTGCACTGCTGTGTTTATGCCGCTTTACACCCACTTGACTCACTTACAGAGAGATATCAATACATAGGTTTTAAGATTCTTACTAGTCAGATATATTCTTGGGCGGTGAATAGGGGGTGTTGAGTCCAGTTCACTGAGCAAGGAGTAGGTCTTGTCTATTACATATTGGGTTTATGGAACGGTATCTGAGCTAATTTGAAACCCTTGTTTTATGCATCACCCCACCTCTCCTTTCCCGTTAAGCAGCCATAGTGTGTTTTCTAAACGTGCGACTCTGTTCTGTTTTGTAATTCAGTTCAAGGGTAGCGGTTTTTACATTCCCTCTATAAGTGATATCTTATGATAAGTGTCTTTTTCTGTGTGACTTATTTCACTTAGAATCGTCGTACCTAAATCCACTCATCATGCTGCTCCTAGCCTTATGACGTTGATTTCATGGCTGAGTGATATTCCATTGTACATAAGGACCACAACTTCTTTATCCATTCTTCTCTTTCCTGGGATGTTTCAGGTGTAACGAAGTGGAGGTTCTTGTCAACAGAGCAGCCCTAAACTTTGGGGTGCCTGTGTCTTGCTGATTTTTAGTTTTCCCAATTTATACGCCCATGAGTGGAAGTGCCCTTTGCTCTCTAAGCTGAGTTTTTTAGATGTTTCAGGACACACCGTACACTTCTCCAGAGTGGCTGTTGGCCATTTACAGCCCGCCCATCAGCGTAGCAAGGCTCCCATTTCTCCATGGCCTGTCCTGCATTTCTGGTTTTGACACTTTATTCAGCATGGCCCTTTTGACCGATGGGAAGCGAGACTTCTTTGTAGCGCTGATTTGCCTTTCCAGGTTGCTTGGTTGGCCAAAAAGGGCGTATGCGTTTTTTCCTGAATATATTCAGGAAAAAACGCATACGCCCTTTTTGGCCAAGGGCATCATTGTCGAGGTTTTGCCGCTTTTCCTGTGCTTGAAAGGCGATTCGAATCTACCTCCTGAAATCTGTTTCCTGCAATTCTGCCTTGCTTTCAAATCCTCTTCGTTGCCTTCCCTCAATATATTTGTGGACGAGAGTTATCATTTCTAACTGTGCAGGTCTGTGAATTGCAGTGCCCCTGAGCTCCATTTTTCAACTCGCTTTCTTGGGAACTGGCTGCAAAAGCGCAGGATTGCTTCAGGCCCTCTTCTGGCTCCGGGCGGCAGGCTGATCCTGTGCTTGATTCTTCTTCCTGCTGGGAAAATAGAGTGACCTGTGCCTGTCCCAACACCTAGAGCTAGTCTCTCATTGGTTCCCCCTCTTCCCGTTCATCCTCAGGACAAATTGCAACCTGTACGGAACAGGAGGTTAAAGGTGCTGATTCTCCAAGGAGGGAGATTGCTAGTAAAGCGGCTGGAATGGCGAACCGGAGCACAAGGAGATGAGAAATGAGGTGCGTTTTAGAAACCTTTCCCGATCACACGGTGTACCATCTTCTGGGTTTCTCATGCATGTTTTCGATGTAGGAAGATGCCCTTGAACCTGGAGATTTGGGACCCATGGGATGGGTACCACGCCATAATACTTTAAAGGGTCTGCGTTAGCTCACCCAACCTCACCAAACCTCTCAGCCCCAAGAGTGTCCACCCTTATGGCTCAGTCAGCTGTGGGTCTAGATATGGTCAATCCAGGTGGCATCGCAGCCCCTGAACGAATTTTGTAAGAATTTCTCTCTCTTTCACTTTTTTTGTTTCACGGGTCTTTAAAAGTAATTGATTTTTATAATGGGGTTTAGCTGCTTTGCACTGCTGTGTTTATGCCGCTTTACACCCACTTACAGAGAGATAGCAATACATAGGTTTTAAGATTCTTACTAGTCAAATATATTCTTGGGCGGTGAATAGGGGGTGTTGAGTCCAGTAAACTGAGCAAGGAGTAGGTCTTGTCTATTACATATTGGGTTTATGGAACGGTATCTGAGCTAATTTGAAACCCTTGTTTTATGCATCACCCCACCTCACCTTTCCCGTTAAGCAGCCATAGTGTGTTTTCTAAACGTGCGACTCTGTTCTGTTTTGTAATTCAGTTCAAGGGTAGCGGTTTTTACATTCCCTCTATAAGTGATATCTTATGGTAAGTGTTTTTTCTGTGTGACTTATTTCACTTAGAATCGTCGTACCTAAATCCACTCATCATGCTGCTCCTAGCCTTATGACGTTGATTTCATGGCTGAGTGATATTCCATTGTACATAAGGACCACAACTTCTTTATCCATTCTTCTCTTTCCTGGGATGTTTCAGGTGTAACGAAGTGGAGGTTCTTGTCAACAGAGCAGCCCTAAACTTTGGGGTGCCTGTGTCTTGCTGATTTTTAGTTTTCCCAATTTATACGCCCATGAGTGGAAGTGCCCTATGCTCTCTAAGCTGAGTTTTTTAGATGTTTCAGGACACACCGTACACTTCTCCAGAGTGGCTGTTGGCCATTTACAGCCCGCCCATCAGCGTAGCAAGGCTCCCATTTCTCCATGGCCTGTCCTGCATTTCTGGTTTTGACCCTTTATTCAGCATGGCCCTTTTGACCGATGGGAAGCGAGACTTCTTTGTAGCGCTGATTTGCCTTTCCAGGTTGCTTGGTTGGCCAAAAAGGGCGTATGCGTTTTTTCCTGAATATATTCAGGAAAAAACGCATATGCCCTTTTTGGCCAAGGGCATCATTGTCGAGGTTTTGCCGCTTTTCCTGTGCTTTAAAGGCGATTCGAATCTACCTCCTGAAATCTGTTTCCTGCAATTCTGCCTTGCTTTCAAATTCTCTTCGTTGCCTTCCCTCAATATATTTGTGGACGAGAGTTATCATTTCTAACTGTGCAGGTCTGTGAATTGCAGTGCCCCTGAGCTCCATTTCTCAACTCGCTTTCTTGGGAGATGGCCGCAAAAGCGCAGGATTGCTTCAGGCCCTATTCTGGCTCCGGGCGGCAGGCTGAGCCTGTGGTTAATTCTTCTTCCTGATGGGAAAATAGAGTGACCTGTGCCTGTCCCAACACCTAGAGCTAGTCTCTCATTGGTTCCCCCTCTTCCCGTTCATCCTCAGGACAAATTGCAACCTGTACGGAACAGGAGGTTAAAGGTGCTGATTCTCCAAGGAGGGAGATTGCTAGTAAAGCGGCTGGAATGGCGAACCGGAGCACAAGGAGATGAGAAATGAGGTGCGTTTTAGAAACCTTTCCCAATCACACGGTGTACCATCTTCTGGGTTTCTCATGCATGTTTTCGATGTAGGAAGATGCCCTTGAACCTGGAGATTTGGGACCCATGGGATGGGTACCACGCCGTATTACTTTACAGGGTCTGCATTAGCTCACCCAACCTCACCAAACCTTTCAGCCCCAAGAGTGTCCACCCTTATGTCTCAATCAGCTGTGGGTCTAGATATGGTCAATCCAGGTGGCATCGCAGCCCCTGAACGAATTTTGTAAGAATTTCTCTCTCTTTCACTGTCTTTGGTTCATGGGTTTTTAAAAGTAATTGATTTTTAGAATGGGGTTTAGCTGCTTTGCACTGCTGTGTTTATGCCGCTTTACACCCACTTGACTCACTTACAGAGAGATAGCAATACATAGGTTTTAAGATTCTTACTAGTCAAATATATTCTTGGGCGGTGAATAGGGGGTGTTGAGTCCAGTAAACTGAGCAAGGAGTAGGTCTTGTCTATTACATATTGGGTTTATGGAACGGTATCTGAGCTAATTTGAAACCCTTGTTTTATGCATCACCCCACCTCACCTTTCCCGTTAAGCAGCCATAGTGTGTTTTCTAAACGTGCGACTCTGTTCTGTTTTGTAATTCAGTTCAAGGGTAGCGGTTTTTACATTCCCTCTATAAGTGATATCTTATGATAAGTGTCTTTTTCTGTGTGACTTATTTCACTTAGAATCGTCGTACCTAAATCCACTCATCATGCTGCTCCTAGCCTTATGACGTTGATTTCATGGCTGAGTGATATTCCATTGTACATAAGGACCACAACTTCTTTATCCATTCTTCTCTTTCTTGGGATGTTTCAGGTGTAACGAAGTGGAGGTTCTTGTCAACAGAGCAGCCCTAAACTTTGGGGTGCCTGTGTCTTGCTGATTTTTAGTTTTCCCAATTTATACGCCCATGAGTGGAAGTCCCCTATGCTCTCTAAGCTGAGTTTTTTAGATGTTTCAGGACACACCGTACACTTCTCCAGAGTGGCTGTTGGCCACTTACAGCCCGCCCATCAGCGTAGCAAGGCTCCCATTTCTCCATGGCCTGTCCTGCATTTCTGGTTTTGACACTTTATTCAGCATGGCCCTTTTGACCGATGGGAAGCGAGACTTCTTTGTAGCGCTGATTTGCCTTTCCAGGTTGCTTGGTTGGCCAAAAAGGGCGTATGCGTTTTTTCCTGAATATATTCAGGAAAAAACGCATACGCCCTTTTTGGCCAAGGGCATCATAGTCGAGGTTTTGCCGCTTTTCCTGTGCTTTAAAGGCGATTCGAATCTACCTCCTGAAATCTGTTTCCTGCAATTCTGCCTTGCTTTCAAATTCTCTTCGTTGCCTTCCCTCAATATATTTGTGGACGAGAGTTATCATTTCTAACTGTGCAGGTCTGTGAATTGCACTGCCCCTGAGCTCCATTTCTCAACTCGCTTTCTTGGGAGCTGGCCGCAAAAGCGCAGGATTGCTTCAGGCCCTCTTCTGGCTCCGGGCGGCAGGCTGAGCCTGTGGTTAATTCTTCTTCCTGATGGGAAAATAGAGTGACCTGTGCCTGTCCCAACACCTAGAGCTAGTCTCTCATTGGTTCCCCCTCTTCCCGTTCATCCTCAGGACAAATTGCAACCTGTACGGATCAGGAGGTTAAAGGTGTTGATTCTCCAAGGAGGGAGATTGCTAGTAAAGCGGCTGGAATGGCGAACCGGAGCACAAGGAGATGAGAAATGAGGTGCGTTTTAGAAACCTTTCCCGATCACACGGTGTACCATCTTCTGGGTTTCTCATGCATGTTTTCGATGTAGGAAGATGCCCTTGAACCTGGAGATTTGGGACCCATGGGATGGGTACCACGCCGTATTACTTTACAGGGTCTGCGTTAGCTCACCCAACCTCACCAAAACTCTCAGCCCCAAGAGTGTCCACCCTTATGTCTCAGTCAGCTGTGGGTCTAGATATGGTCAATCCAGGTGGCATCACAGCCCTTGAACGAATTTTGTAAGAATTTCTCTCTCTTTCACTTTTTTTGTTTCACGGGTCTTTAAAAGTAATTGATTTTTATAATGGGGTTTAGCTGCTTTGCACTGCTGTGTTTATGCCGCTTTACACCCACTTACAGAGAGATAGCAATACATAGGTTTTAAGATTCTTACTAGTCAAATATATTCTTGGGCGGTGAATAGGGGGTGTTGAGTCCAGTAAACTGAGCAAGGAGTAGGTCTTGTCTATTACATATTGGGTTTATGGAACGGTATCTGAGCTAATTTGAAACCCTTGTTTTATGCATCACCCCACCTCACCTTTCCCGTTAAGCAGCCATAGTGTGTTTTCTAAACGTGCGACTCTGTTCTGTTTTGTAATTCAGTTCAAGGGTAGCGGTTTTTACATTCCCTCTATAAGTGATATCTTATGATAAGTGTCTTTTTCTGTGTGACTTATTTCACTTAGAATCGTCGTACCTAAATCCACTCATCATGCTGCTCCTAGCCTTATGACGTTGATTTCATGGCTGAGTGATATTCCATTGTACATAAGGACCACAACTTCTTTATCCATTCTTCTCTTTCCTGGGATATTTCAGGTGGAACGAAGTGGAGTTTCTTGTCAACAGAGCAGCCCTAAACTTTGGGGTGCCTGTGTCTTGCTGATTTTTAGTTTTCCCAATTTATACGCCCATGAGTGGAAGTGCCCTTTGCTCTCTAAGCTGAGTTTTTTAGATGTTTCAGGACACACCGTACACTTCTCCAGAGTGGCTGTTGGCCATTTACAGCCCGCCCATCAGTGTAGCAAGGCTCCCATTTCTCCATGGCCTGTCCTGCATTTCTGGTTTTGACCCTTTATTCAGCATGGCCCTTTTGACCGATGGGAAGCGAGACTTCTTTGTAGCGCTGATTTGCCTTTCCAGGTTGCTTGGTTGGCCAAAAAGGGCGTATGCGTTTTTTCCTGAATATATTCAGGAAAAAACGCATACGCCCTTTTTGGCCAAGGGCATCATTGTCGAGGTTTTGCCGCTTTTCCTGTGCTTTAAAGGCGATTCGAATCTACCTCCTGAAATCTGTTTCCTGCAATTCTTCCTTGCTTTCAAATCCTCTTCGTTGCCTTCCCTCAATATATTTGTGGACGAGAGTTATCATTTCTAACTCTGCAGGTTTGTGAATTGCAGTGCCCCTGAGGTCCATTTTTCAACTCGCTTTCTTGGGAGCTGGCTGCAAAAGCGCAGGATTGCTTCAGGCCCTATTCTGGCTCCGGGCGGCAGGCTGATCCTGTGCTTGGTTCTTCTTCCTGATAGGAAAATAGAGTGACCTGTGCCTGTCCCAACACCTAGAGCTAGTCTCTCATTGGTTCCCCCTCTTCCTGTTCATCCTCAGGACAAATTGCAACCTGTACGGAACAGGAGGTTAAAGGTGCTGATTCTCCAAGGAGGGAGATTGCTAGTAAAGCGGCTGGAATGGCGAACCGGAGCACAAGGAGATGAGAAATGAGGTGCGTTTTAGAAACCTTTCCCGATCACACGGTGTACCATCTTCTGGGTTTCTCATGCATGTTTTCGATGTAGGAAGATGCCCTTGAACCTGGAGATTTGGGACCCATGGGATGGGTACCACGCCGTATTACTTTACAGGGTCTGCGTTAGCTCACCCAACCTCACCAAACCTCTCAGCCCCAAGAGTGTCCACCCTTATGTCTCAGTCAGCTGTGGGTCTAGATACGGTCAATTCAGGTGGCATCGCAGCCCCTGAACGAATTTTGTAAGAATTTCTCTCTCTTTCACTGTCTTTGTTTCACGGGTCTTTAAAAGTAATTGATTTTTATAATGGGGTTTAGCTGCTTTGCACTGCTGTGTTTATGCCGCTTTACACCCACTTGACTCACTTACAGAGAGATAGCAATACATAGGTTTTAAGATTCTTACTAGTCAAATATATTCTTGGGCGGTGAATAGGGGGTGTTGAGTCCAGTTCACTGAGCAAGGAGTAGGTCTTGTCTATTACATATTGGGTTTATGGAACGGTATCTGAGCTAATTTGAAACCCTTGTTTTATGCATCACCCCACCTCACCTTTCCCGTTAAGCAGCCATAGTGTGTTTTCTAAACGTGCGACTCTGTTCTGTTTTGTAATTCAGTTCAAGGGTAGCGGTTTTTACATTCCCTCTATAAGTGATATCTTATGATAAGTGTCTTTTTCTGTGTGACTTATTTCACTTAGAATCGTCGTACCTAAATCCACTCATCATGCTGCTCCTAGCCTTATGACGTTGATTTCATGGCTGAGTGATATTCCATAGTACATAAGGACCACAACTTCTTTATCCATTCTTCTCTTTCCTGGGATATTTCAGGTGGAACGAAGTGGAGTTTCTTGTCAACACAGCAGCCCTAAACTTTGGGGTGCCTGTGTCTTGCTGATTTTTAGTTTTCCCAATTTATACGCCCATGAGTGGAAGTGCCCTTTGCTCTCTAAGCTGAGTTTTTTAGATGTTTCAGGACACACCGTACACTTCTCCAGAGTGGCTGTTGGCCATTTACAGCCCGCCCATCAGCGTAGCAAGGCTCCCATTTCTCCATGGCCTGTCCTGCATTTCTGGTTTTGACACTTTATTCAGCATGGCCCTTTTGACCGATGGGAAGCGAGACTTCTTTGTAGCGCTGATTTGCCTTTCCAGGTTGCTTGGTTGGCCAAAAAGGGCGTATGCGTTTTTTCCTGAATATATTCAGGAAAAAACGCATACGCCCTTTTTGGCCAAGGGCATCATTGTCGAGGTTTTGCCGCTTTTCCTGTGCTTTAAAGGCGATTCGAATCTACCTCCTGAAATCTGTTTCCTGCAATTCTGCCTTGCTTTCAAATTCTCTTCGTTGCCTTCCCTCAATATATTTGTGGACGAGAGTTATCATTTCTAACTGTGCAGGTCTGTGAATTGCAGTGCCCCTGAGCTCCTATTTCTCAACTCGCTTTCTTGGGAGCTGGCCGCAAAAGCGCAGGATTGCTTCAGGCCCTATTCTGGCTCCGGGCGGCAGGCTGAGCCTGTGGTTAATTCTTCTTCCTGATGGGAAAATAGAGTGACCTGTGCCTGTCCCAACACCTAGAGCTAGTCTCTCATTGGTTCCCCCTCTTCCCGTTCATCCTCAGGACAAATTGCAACCTGTACGGAACAGGAGGTTAAAGGTGCTGATTCTCCAAGGAGGGAGATTGCTAGTAAAGCGGCTGGAATGGCGAACCGGAGCACAAGGAGATGAGAAATGAGGTGCGTTTTAGAAACCTTTCCCAATCACACGGTGTACCATCTTCTGGGTTTCTCATGCATGTTTTCGATGTAGGAAGATGCCCTTGAACCTGGAGATTTGGGACCCATGGGATGGGTACCACGCCGTATTACTTTACAGGGTCTGCATTAGCTCACCCAACCTCACCAAACCTTTCAGCCCCAAGAGTGTCCACCCTTATGTCTCAATCAGCTGTGGGTCTAGATATGGTCAATCCAGGTGGCATCGCAGCCCCTGAACGAATTTTGTAAGAATTTCTCTCTCTTTCACTGTCTTTGGTTCATGGGTTTTTAAAAGTAATTGATTTTTAGAATGGGGTTTAGCTGCTTTGCACTGCTGTGTTTATGCCGCTTTACACCCACTTGACTCACTTACAGAGAGATAGCAATACATAGGTTTTAAGATTCTTACTAGTCAAATATATTCTTGGGCGGTGAATAGGGGGTGTTGAGTCCAGTAAACTGAGCAAGGAGTAGGTCTTGTCTATTACATATTGGGTTTATGGAACGGTATCTGAGCTAATTTGAAACCCTTGTTTTATGCATCACCCCACCTCACCTTTCCCGTTAAGCAGCCATAGTGTGTTTTCTAAACGTGCGACTCTGTTCTGTTTTGTAATTCAGTTCAAGGGTAGCGGTTTTTACATTCCCTCTATAAGTGATATCTTATGATAAGTGTCTTTTTCTGTGTGACTTATTTCACTTAGAATCGTCGTACCTAAATCCACTCATCATGCTGCTCCTAGCCTTATGACGTTGATTTCATGGCTGAGTGATATTCCATTGTACATAAGGACCACAACTTCTTTATCCTTTCTTCTCTTTCTTGGGATGTTTCAGGTGTAACGAAGTGGAGGTTCTTGTCAACAGAGCAGCCCTAAACTTTGGGGTGCCTGTGTCTTGCTGATTTTTAGTTTTCCCAATTTATACGCCCATGAGTGGAAGTGCCCTTTGCTCTCTAAGCTGAGTTTTTTAGATGTTTCAGGACACACCGTACACTTCTCCAGAGTGGCTGTTGGCCATTTACAGCCCGCCCATCAGTGTAGCAAGGCTCCCATTTCTCCATGGCCTGTCCTGCATTTCTGGTTTTGACCCTTTATTCAGCATGGCCCTTTTGACCGATGGGAAGCGAGACTTCTTTGTAGCGCTGATTTGCCTTTCCAGGTTGCTTGGTTGGCCAAAAAGGGCGTATGCGTTTTTTCCTGAATATATTCAGGAAAAAACGCATACGCCCTTTTTGGCCAAGGGCATCATTGTCGAGGTTTTGCCGCTTTTCCTGTGCTTTAAAGGCGATTCGAATCTACCTCCTGAAATCTGTTTCCTGCAATTCTGCCTTGCTTTCAAATTCTCTTCGTTGCCTTCCCTCAATATATTTGTGGACGAGAGTTATCATTTCTAACTGTGCAGGTCTGTGAATTGCACTGCCCCTGAGCTCCATTTCTCAACTCGCTTTCTTGGGAGCTGGCCGCAAAAGCGCAGGATTGCTTCAGGCCCTCTTCTGGCTCCGGGCGGCAGGCTGAGCCTGTGGTTAATTCTTCTTCCTGATGGGAAAATAGAGTGACCTGTGCCTGTCCCAACACCTAGAGCTAGTCTCTCATTGGTTCCCCCTCTTCCCGTTCATCCTCAGGACAAATTGCAACCTGTACGGATCAGGAGGTTAAAGGTGTTGATTCTCCAAGGAGGGAGATTGCTAGTAAAGCGGCTGGAATGGCGAACCGGAGCACAAGGAGATGAGAAATGAGGTGCGTTTTAGAAACCTTTCCCGATCACACGGTGTACCATCTTCTGGGTTTCTCATGCATGTTTTCGATGTAGGAAGATGCCCTTGAACCTGGAGATTTGGGACCCATGGGATGGGTACCACGCCGTATTACTTTACAGGGTCTGCGTTAGCTCACCCAACCTCACCAAAACTCTCAGCCCCAAGAGTGTCCACCCTTATGTCTCAGTCAGCTGTGGGTCTAGATATGGTCAATCCAGGTGGCATCACAGCCCTTGAACGAATTTTGTAAGAATTTCTCTCTCTTTCACTTTTTTTGTTTCACGGGTCTTTAAAAGTAATTGATTTTTATAATGGGGTTTAGCTGCTTTGCACTGCTGTGTTTATGCCGCTTTACACCCACTTGACTCACTTACAGAGAGATAGCAATACATAGGTTTTAAGATTCTTACTAGTCAAATATATTCTTGGGCGGTGAATAGGGGGTGTTGAGTCCAGTAAACTGAGCAAGGAGTAGGTCTTGTCTATTACATATTGGGTTTATGGAACGGTATCTGAGCTAATTTGAAACCCTTGTTTTATGCATCACCCCACCTCACCTTTCCCGTTAAGCAGCCATAGTGTGTTTTCTAAACGTGCGACTCTGTTCTGTTTTGTAATTCAGTTCAAGGGTAGCGGTTTTTACATTCCCTCTATAAGTGATATCTTATGATAAGTGTCTTTTTCTGTGTGACTTATTTCACTTAGAATCGTCGTACCTAAATCCACTCATCATGCTGCTCCTAGCCTTATGACGTTGATTTCATGGCTGAGTGATATTCCATTGTACATAAGGACCACAACTTCTTTATCCATTCTTCTCTTTCCTGGGATATTTCAGGTGGAACGAAGTGGAGTTTCTTGTCAACAGAGCAGCCCTAAACTTTGGGGTGCCTGTGTCTTGCTGATTTTTAGTTTTCCCAATTTATACGCCCATGAGTGGAAGTGCCCTTTGCTCTCTAAGCTGAGTTTTTTAGATGTTTCAGGACACACCGTACACTTCTCCAGAGTGGCTGTTGGCCATTTACAGCCCGCCCATCAGTGTAGCAAGGCTCCCATTTCTCCATGGCCTGTCCTGCATTTCTGGTTTTGACCCTTTATTCAGCATGGCCCTTTTGACCGATGGGAAGCGAGACTTCTTTGTAGCGCTGATTTGCCTTTCCAGGTTGCTTGGTTGGCCAAAAAGGGCGTATGCGTTTTTTCCTGAATATATTCAGGAAAAAACGCATACGCCCTTTTTGGCCAAGGGCATCATTGTCGAGGTTTTGCCGCTTTTCCTGTGCTTTAAAGGCGATTCGAATCTACCTCCTGAAATCTGTTTCCTGCAATTCTTCCTTGCTTTCAAATCCTCTTCGTTGCCTTCCCTCCATATATTTGTGGACGAGAGTTATCATTTCTAAGTCTGCAGGTTTGTGAATTGCAGTGCCCCTGAGGTCCATTTTTCAACTCGCTTTCTTGGGAGCTGGCTGCAAAAGCGCAGGATTGCTTCAGGCCCTATTCTGGCTCCGGGCGGCAGGCTGATCCTGTGCTTGGTTCTTCTTCCTGATAGGAAAATAGAGTGACCTGTGCCTGTCCCAACACCTAGAGCTAGTCTCTCATTGGTTCCCCCTCTTCCTGTTCATCCTCAGGACAAATTGCAACCTGTACGGAACAGGAGGTTAAAGGTGCTGATTCTCCAAGGAGGGAGATTGCTAGTAAAGCGGCTGGAATGGCGAACCGGAGCACAAGGAGATGAGAAATGAGGTGCGTTTTAGAAACCTTTCCCGATCACACGGTGTACCATCTTCTGGGTTTCTCATGCATGTTTTCGATGTAGGAAGATGCCCTTGAACCTGGAGATTTGGGACCCATGGGATGGGTACCACGCCGTATTACTTTACAGGGTCTGCGTTAGCTCACCCAACCTCACCAAACCTCTCAGCCCCAAGAGTGTCCACCCTTATGTCTCAGTCAGCTGTGGGTCTAGATACGGTCAATTCAGGTGGCATCGCAGCCCCTGAACGAATTTTGTAAGAATTTCTCTCTCTTTCACTGTCTTTGTTTCACGGGTCTTTAAAAGTAATTGATTTTTATAATGGGGTTTAGCTGCTTTGCACTGCTGTGTTTATGCCGCTTTACACCCACTTGACTCACTTACAGAGAGATAGCAATACATAGGTTTTAAGATTCTTACTAGTCAAATATATTCTTGGGCGGTGAATAGGGGGTGTTGAGTCCAGTTCACTGAGCAAGGAGTAGGTCTTGTCTATTACATATTGGGTTTATGGAACGGTATCTGAGCTAATTTGAAACCCTTGTTTTATGCATCACCCCACCTCACCTTTCCCGTTAAGCAGCCATAGTGTGTTTTCTAAACGTGCGACTCTGTTCTGTTTTGTAATTCAGTTCAAGGGTAGCGGTTTTTACATTCCCTCTATAAGTGATATCTTATGATAAGTGTCTTTTTCTGTGTGACTTATTTCACTTAGAATCGTCGTACCTAAATCCACTCATCATGCTGCTCCTAGCCTTATGACGTTGATTTCATGGCTGAGTGATATTCCATAGTACATAAGGACCACAACTTCTTTATCCATTCTTCTCTTTCCTGGGATATTTCAGGTGGAACGAAGTGGAGTTTCTTGTCAACACAGCAGCCCTAAACTTTGGGGTGCCTGTGTCTTGCTGATTTTTAGTTTTCCCAATTTATACGCCCATGAGTGGAAGTGCCCTTTGCTCTCTAAGCTGAGTTTTTTAGATGTTTCAGGACACACCGTACACTTCTCCAGAGTGGCTGTTGGCCATTTACAGCCCGCCCATCAGCGTAGCAAGGCTCCCATTTCTCCATGGCCTGTCCTGCATTTCTGGTTTTGACACTTTATTCAGCATGGCCCTTTTGACCGATGGGAAGCGAGACTTCTTTGTAGCGCTGATTTGCCTTTCCAGGTTGCTTGGTTGGCCAAAAAGGGCGTATGCGTTTTTTCCTGAATATATTCAGGAAAAAACGCATACGCCCTTTTTGGCCAAGGGCATCATTGTCGAGGTTTTGCCGCTTTTCCTGTGCTTTAAAGGCGATTCGAATCTACCTCCTGAAATCTGTTTCCTGCAATTCTGCCTTGCTTTCAAATTCTCTTCGTTGCCTTCCCTCAATATATTTGTGGACGAGAGTTATCATTTCTAACTGTGCAGGTCTGTGAATTGCAGTGCCCCTGAGCTCCTATTTCTCAACTCGCTTTCTTGGGAGCTGGCCGCAAAAGCGCAGGATTGCTTCAGGCCCTATTCTGGCTCCGGGCGGCAGGCTGAGCCTGTGGTTAATTCTTCTTCCTGATGGGAAAATAGAGTGACCTGTGCCTGTCCCAACACCTAGAGCTAGTCTCTCATTGGTTCCCCCTCTTCCCGTTCATCCTCAGGACAAATTGCAACCTGTACGGAACAGGAGGTTAAAGGTGCTGATTCTCCAAGGAGGGAGATTGCTAGTAAAGCGGCTGGAATGGCGAACCGGAGCACAAGGAGATGAGAAATGAGGTGCGTTTTAGAAACCTTTCCCAATCACACGGTGTACCATCTTCTGGGTTTCTCATGCATGTTTTCGATGTAGGAAGATGCCCTTGAACCTGGAGATTTGGGACCCATGGGATGGGTACCACGCCGTATTACTTTACAGGGTCTGCATTAGCTCACCCAACCTCACCAAACCTTTCAGCCCCAAGAGTGTCCACCCTTATGTCTCAATCAGCTGTGGGTCTAGATATGGTCAATCCAGGTGGCATCGCAGCCCCTGAACGAATTTTGTAAGAATTTCTCTCTCTTTCACTGTCTTTGGTTCATGGGTTTTTAAAAGTAATTGATTTTTAGAATGGGGTTTAGCTGCTTTGCACTGCTGTGTTTATGCCGCTTTACACCCACTTGACTCACTTACAGAGAGATAGCAATACATAGGTTTTAAGATTCTTACTAGTCAAATATATTCTTGGGCGGTGAATAGGGGGTGTTGAGTCCAGTAAACTGAGCAAGGAGTAGGTCTTGTCTATTACATATTGGGTTTATGGAACGGTATCTGAGCTAATTTGAAACCCTTGTTTTATGCATCACCCCACCTCACCTTTCCCGTTAAGCAGCCATAGTGTGTTTTCTAAACGTGCGACTCTGTTCTGTTTTGTAATTCAGTTCAAGGGTAGCGGTTTTTACATTCCCTCTATAAGTGATATCTTATGATAAGTGTCTTTTTCTGTGTGACTTATTTCACTTAGAATCGTCGTACCTAAATCCACTCATCATGCTGCTCCTAGCCTTATGACGTTGATTTCATGGCTGAGTGATATTCCATTGTACATAAGGACCACAACTTCTTTATCCATTCTTCTCTTTCCTGGGATGTTTCAGGTGTAACGAAGTGGAGGTTCTTGTCAACAGAGCAGCCCTAAACTTTGGGGTGCCTGTGTCTTGCTGATTTTTAGTTTTCCCAATTTATACGCCCATGAGTGGAAGTCCCCTATGCTCTCTAAGCTGAGTTTTTTAGATGTTTCAGGACACACCGTACACTTCTCCAGAGTGGCTGTTGGCCACTTACAGCCCGCCCATCAGCGTAGCAAGGCTCCCATTTCTCCATGGCCTGTCCTGCATTTCTGGTTTTGACACTTTATTCAGCATGGCCCTTTTGACCGATGGGAAGCGAGACTTCTTTGTAGCGCTGATTTGCCTTTCCAGGTTGCTTGGTTGGCCAAAAAGGGCGTATGCGTTTTTTCCTGAATATATTCAGGAAAAAACGCATACGCCCTTTTTGGCCAAGGGCATCATAGTCGAGGTTTTGCCGCTTTTCCTGTGCTTTAAAGGCGATTCGAATCTACCTCCTGAAATCTGTTTCCTGCAATTCTGCCTTGCTTTCAAATTCTCTTCGTTGCCTTCCCTCAATATATTTGTGGACGAGAGTTATCATTTCTAACTGTGCAGGTCTGTGAATTGCACTGCCCCTGAGCTCCATTTCTCAACTCGCTTTCTTGGGAGCTGGCCGCAAAAGCGCAGGATTGCTTCAGGCCCTCTTCTGGCTCCGGGCGGCAGGCTGAGCCTGTGGTTAATTCTTCTTCCTGATGGGAAAATAGAGTGACCTGTGCCTGTCCCAACACCTAGAGCTAGTCTCTCATTGGTTCCCCCTCTTCCCGTTCATCCTCAGGACAAATTGCAACCTGTACGGATCAGGAGGTTAAAGGTGTTGATTCTCCAAGGAGGGAGATTGCTAGTAAAGCGGCTGGAATGGCGAACCGGAGCACAAGGAGATGAGAAATGAGGTGCGTTTTAGAAACCTTTCCCGATCACACGGTGTACCATCTTCTGGGTTTCTCATGCATGTTTTCGATGTAGGAAGATGCCCTTGAACCTGGAGATTTGGGACCCATGGGATGGGTACCACGCCGTATTACTTTACAGGGTCTGCGTTAGCTCACCCAACCTCACCAAAACTCTCAGCCCCAAGAGTGTCCACCCTTATGTCTCAGTCAGCTGTGGGTCTAGATATGGTCAATCCAGGTGGCATCACAGCCCTTGAACGAATTTTGTAAGAATTTCTCTCTCTTTCACTTTTTTTGTTTCACGGGTCTTTAAAAGTAATTGATTTTTATAATGGGGTTTAGCTGCTTTGCACTGCTGTGTTTATGCCGCTTTACACCCACTTGACTCACTTACAGAGAGATAGCAATACATAGGTTTTAAGATTCTTACTAGTCAAATATATTCTTGGGCGGTGAATAGGGGGTGTTGAGTCCAGTAAACTGAGCAAGGAGTAGGTCTTGTCTATTACATATTGGGTTTATGGAACGGTATCTGAGCTAATTTGAAACCCTTGTTTTATGCATCACCCCACCTCACCTTTCCCGTTAAGCAGCCATAGTGTGTTTTCTAAACGTGCGACTCTGTTCTGTTTTGTAATTCAGTTCAAGGGTAGCGGTTTTTACATTCCCTCTATAAGTGATATCTTATGATAAGTGTCTTTTTCTGTGTGACTTATTTCACTTAGAATCGTCGTACCTAAATCCACTCATCATGCTGCTCCTAGCCTTATGACGTTGATTTCATGGCTGAGTGATATTCCATTGTACATAAGGACCACAACTTCTTTATCCATTCTTCTCTTTCCTGGGATATTTCAGGTGGAACGAAGTGGAGTTTCTTGTCAACAGAGCAGCCCTAAACTTTGGGGTGCCTGTGTCTTGCTGATTTTTAGTTTTCCCAATTTATACGCCCATGAGTGGAAGTGCCCTTTGCTCTCTAAGCTGAGTTTTTTAGATGTTTCAGGACACACCGTACACTTCTCCAGAGTGGCTGTTGGCCATTTACAGCCCGCCCATCAGTGTAGCAAGGCTCCCATTTCTCCATGGCCTGTCCTGCATTTCTGGTTTTGACCCTTTATTCAGCATGGCCCTTTTGACCGATGGGAAGCGAGACTTCTTTGTAGCGCTGATTTGCCTTTCCAGGTTGCTTGGTTGGCCAAAAAGGGCGTATGCGTTTTTTCCTGAATATATTCAGGAAAAAACGCATACGCCCTTTTTGGCCAAGGGCATCATTGTCGAGGTTTTGCCGCTTTTCCTGTGCTTTAAAGGCGATTCGAATCTACCTCCTGAAATCTGTTTCCTGCAATTCTTCCTTGCTTTCAAATCCTCTTCGTTGCCTTCCCTCAATATATTTGTGGACGAGAGTTATCATTTCTAACTCTGCAGGTTTGTGAATTGCAGTGCCCCTGAGGTCCATTTTTCAACTCGCTTTCTTGGGAGCTGGCTGCAAAAGCGCAGGATTGCTTCAGGCCCTATTCTGGCTCCGGGCGGCAGGCTGATCCTGTGCTTGGTTCTTCTTCCTGATAGGAAAATAGAGTGACCTGTGCCTGTCCCAACACCTAGAGCTAGTCTCTCATTGGTTCCCCCTCTTCCTGTTCATCCTCAGGACAAATTGCAACCTGTACGGAACAGGAGGTTAAAGGTGCTGATTCTCCAAGGAGGGAGATTGCTAGTAAAGCGGCTGGAATGGCGAACCGGAGCACAAGGAGATGAGAAATGAGGTGCGTTTTAGAAACCTTTCCCGATCACACGGTGTACCATCTTCTGGGTTTCTCATGCATGTTTTCGATGTAGGAAGATGCCCTTGAACCTGGAGATTTGGGACCCATGGGATGGGTACCACGCCGTATTACTTTACAGGGTCTGCGTTAGCTCACCCAACCTCACCAAACCTCTCAGCCCCAAGAGTGTCCACCCTTATGTCTCAGTCAGCTGTGGGTCTAGATACGGTCAATTCAGGTGGCATCGCAGCCCCTGAACGAATTTTGTAAGAATTTCTCTCTCTTTCACTGTCTTTGTTTCACGGGTCTTTAAAAGTAATTGATTTTTATAATGGGGTTTAGCTGCTTTGCACTGCTGTGTTTATGCCGCTTTACACCCACTTGACTCACTTACAGAGAGATAGCAATACATAGGTTTTAAGATTCTTACTAGTCAAATATATTCTTGGGCGGTGAATAGGGGGTGTTGAGTCCAGTTCACTGAGCAAGGAGTAGGTCTTGTCTATTACATATTGGGTTTATGGAACGGTATCTGAGCTAATTTGAAACCCTTGTTTTATGCATCACCCCACCTCACCTTTCCCGTTAAGCAGCCATAGTGTGTTTTCTAAACGTGCGACTCTGTTCTGTTTTGTAATTCAGTTCAAGGGTAGCGGTTTTTACATTCCCTCTATAAGTGATATCTTATGATAAGTGTCTTTTTCTGTGTGACTTATTTCACTTAGAATCGTCGTACCTAAATCCACTCATCATGCTGCTCCTAGCCTTATGACGTTGATTTCATGGCTGAGTGATATTCCATAGTACATAAGGACCACAACTTCTTTATCCATTCTTCTCTTTCCTGGGATATTTCAGGTGGAACGAAGTGGAGTTTCTTGTCAACACAGCAGCCCTAAACTTTGGGGTGCCTGTGTCTTGCTGATTTTTAGTTTTCCCAATTTATACGCCCATGAGTGGAAGTGCCCTTTGCTCTCTAAGCTGAGTTTTTTAGATGTTTCAGGACACACCGTACACTTCTCCAGAGTGGCTGTTGGCCATTTACAGCCCGCCCATCAGCGTAGCAAGGCTCCCATTTCTCCATGGCCTGTCCTGCATTTCTGGTTTTGACACTTTATTCAGCATGGCCCTTTTGACCGATGGGAAGCGAGACTTCTTTGTAGCGCTGATTTGCCTTTCCAGGTTGCTTGGTTGGCCAAAAAGGGCGTATGCGTTTTTTCCTGAATATATTCAGGAAAAAACGCATACGCCCTTTTTGGCCAAGGGCATCATTGTCGAGGTTTTGCCGCTTTTCCTGTGCTTTAAAGGCGATTCGAATCTACCTCCTGAAATCTGTTTCCTGCAATTCTGCCTTGCTTTCAAATCCTCTTCGTTGCCTTCCCTCAATATATTTGTGGACGAGAGTTATCATTTCTAACTGTGCAGGTCTGTGAATTGCAGTGCCCCTGAGCTCCTATTTCTCAACTCGCTTTCTTGGGAGCTGGCCGCAAAAGCGCAGGATTGCTTCAGGCCCTATTCTGGCTCCGGGCGGCAGGCTGAGCCTGTGGTTAATTCTTCTTCCTGATGGGAAAATAGAGTGACCTGTGCCTGTCCCAACACCTAGAGCTAGTCTCTCATTGGTTCCCCCTCTTCCCGTTCATCCTCAGGACAAATTGCAACCTGTACGGAACAGGAGGTTAAAGGTGCTGATTCTCCAAGGAGGGAGATTGCTAGTAAAGCGGCTGGAATGGCGAACCGGAGCACAAGGAGATGAGAAATGAGGTGCGTTTTAGAAACCTTTCCCGATCACACAGTGTACCATCTTCTGGGTTTCTCATGCATGTTTTCGATGTAGGAAGATGCCCTTGAACCTGGAGATTTGGGACCCATGGGATGGGTACCACGCCGTATTACTTTACAGGGTCTGCGTTAGCTCACCCAACCTCACCAAAACTCTCAGCCCCAAGAGTGTCCACTCTTATGTCTCAGTCAGCTGTGGGTCTAGATATGGTCAATCCAGGTGGCATCGCAGCCCCTGAACGAATTTTGTAAGAATTTCTCTCTCTTTCACTGTCTTTGTTTCACGGGTCTTTAAAAGTAATTGATTTTTAGAATGGGGTTTAGCTGCTTTGCACTGCTGTGTTTATGCCGCTTTACACCCACTTGACTCACTTACAGAGAGATAGCAATACATAGGTTTTAAGATTCTTACTAGTCAGATATATTCTTGGGCGGTGAATAGGGGGTGTTGAGTCCAGTAAACTGAGCAAGGAGTAGGTTTTGTCTATTACATATTGGGTTTATGGAACGGTAACTGAGCTAATTTGAAACCCTTGTTTTATTCATCACCCCACCTCACCTTTCCCGTTAAGCAGCCATAGTGTGTTTTCTAAACGTGCGACTCTGTTCTGTTTTGTAATTCAGTTCAAGGGTAGCGGTTTTTACATTCCCTCTATAAGTGATATCTTATGATAAGTGTCTTTTTCTGTGTGACTTATTTCACTTAGAATCGTCGTACCTAAATCCACTCATCATGCTGCTCCTAGCCTTATGACGTTGATTTCATGGCTGAGTGATATTCCATTGTACATAAGGACCACAACTTCTTTATCCATTCTTCTCTTTCCTGGGATATTTCAGGTGGAACGAAGTGGAGTTTCTTGTCAACACAGCAGCCCTAAACTTTGGGGTGCCTGTGTCTTGCTGATTTTTAGTTTTCCCAATTTATACGCCCATGAGTGGAAGTGCCCTTTGCTCTCTAAGCTGAGTTTTTTAGATGTTTCAGGACACACCGTACACTTCTCCAGAGTGGCTGTTGGTAATTTACAGCCCGCCCATCAGCGTAGCAAGGCTCCCATTTCTCCATGGCCTGTCCTGCATTTCTGGTTTTGACACTTTATTCAGCATGGCCCTTTTGACCGATGGGAAGCGAGACTTCTTTGTAGCGCTGATTTGCCTTTCCAGGTTGCTTGGTTGGCCAAAAAGGGCGTATGCGTTTTTTCCTGAATATATTCAGGAAAAAATGCATACGCCCTTTTTGGCCAAGGGCATCATTGTCGAGGTTTTGCCGCTTTTCCTGTGCTTTAAAGGCGATTCGAATCTACCTCCTGAAATCTGTTTCCTGCAATTCTGCCTTGCTTTCAAATTCTCTTCGTTGCCTTCCCTCAATATATTTGTTGACGAGAGTTATCATTTCTAACTGTGCAGGTCTGTGAATTGCAGTGCCCCTGAGCTCCATTTCTCAACTCGCTTTCTTGGGAGATGGCCGCAAAAGCGCAGGATTGCTTCAGGCCCTATTCTGGCTCCGGGCGGCAGGCTGAGCCTGTGGTTAATTCTTCTTCCTGATGGGAAAATAGATTGACCTGTGCCTGTCCCAACACCTAGAGCTAGTCTCTCATTGGTTCCCCCTCTTCCCGTTCATCCTCAGGACAAATTGCAACCTGTACGGAACAGGAGGTTAAAGGTGCTGATTCTCCAAGGAGGGAGATTGCTAGTAAAGCGGCTGGAATGGCGAACCGGAGCACAAGGAGATGAGAAATGAGGTGCGTTTTAGAAACCTTTCCCGATCACACGGTGTACCATCTTCTGGGTTTCTCATGCATGTTTTCGATGTAGGAAGATGCCCTTGAACCTGGAGATTTGGGACCCATGGGATGGGTACCACGCCGTATTACTTTACAGGGTCTGCGTTAGCTCACCCAACCTCACCAAACCTCTCAGCCCCAAGAGTGTCCACCCTTATGTCTCAATCAGCTGTGGGTCTAGATATGGTCAATCCAGGTGGCATCGCAGCCCCTGAACGAATTTTGTAAGAATTTCTCTCTCTTTCACTGTCTTTGGTTCACGGGTTTTTAAAAGTAATTGATTTTTATAATGGGGTTTAGCTGCTTTGCACTGCTGTGTTTATGCCGCTTTACACCCACTTGACTCACTTACAGAGAGATAGCAATACATAGGTTTTAAGATTCTTACTAGTCAAATATATTCTTGGGCGGTGAATAGGGGGTGTTGAGTCCAGTAAACTGAGCAAGGAGTAGGTCTTGTCTATTACATATTGGGTTTATGGAACGGTATCTGAGCTAATTTGAAACCCTTGTTTTATGCATCACCCCACCTCACCTTTCCCGTTTTGCAGCCATAGTGTGTTTTCTAAACGTGCGACTCTGTTCTGTTTTGTAATTCAGTTCAAGGGTAGCGGTTTTTACATTCCCTCTATAAGTGATATCTTATGATAAGTGTCTTTTTCTGTGTGACTTATTTCACTTAGAATCGTCGTACCTAAATCCACTCATCATGCTGCTCCTAGCCTTATGACGTTGATTTCATGGCTGAGTGATATTCCATTGTACATAAGGACCACAACTTCTTTATCCATTCTTCTCTTTCCTGGGATGTTTCAGGTGTAACGAAGTGGAGGTTCTTGTCAACAGAGCAGCCCTAAACTTTGGGGTGCCTGTGTCTTGCTGATTTTTAGTTTTCCCAATTTATACGCCCATGAGTGGAAGTGCCCTATGCTCTCTAAGCTGAGTTTTTTAGATGTTTCAGGACACACCGTACACTTCTCCAGAGTGGCTGTTGGCCATTTACAGCCCACCCATCAGCGTAGCAAGGCTCCCATTTCTCCATGGCCTGTCCTGCATTTCTGGTTTTGACACTTTATTCAGCATGGCCCTTTTGACCGATGGGAAGCGAGACTTCTTTGTAGCGCTGATTTGCCTTTCCAGGTTGCTTGGTTGGCCAAAAAGGGCGTATGCGTTTTTTCCTGAATATATTCAGGAAAAAACGCATACGCCCTTTTTGGCCAAGGGCATCATTGTCGAGGTTTTGCCGCTTTTCCTGTGCTTTAAAGGCGATTCGAATCTACCTCCTGAAATCTGTTTCCTGCAATTCTGCCTTGCTTTCAAATTCTCTTCGTTGCCTTCCCTCAATATATTTGTTGACGAGAGTTATCATTTCTAACTGTGCAGGTCTGTGAATTGCAGTGCCCCTGAGCTCCATTTCTCAACTCGCTTTCTTGGGAGCTGGCCGCAAAAGCACAGGATTGCTTCAGGCCCTATTCTGGCTCCGGGCGGCAGGCTGAGCCTGTGGTTAATTCTTCTTCCTGATGGGAAAATAGAGTGACCTGTGCCTGTCCCAACACCTAGAGCTAGTCTCTCATTGGTTCCCCCTCTTCCCGTTCATCCTCAGGACAAATTGCAACCTGTACGGAACAGGAGGTTAAAGGTGCTGATTCTCCAAGGAGGGAGATTGCTAGTAAAGCGGCTGGAATGGCGAACCGGAGCACAAGGAGATGAGAAATGAGGTGCGTTTTAGAAACCTTTCCCGATCACACGGTGTACCATCTTCTGGGTTTCTCATGCATGTTTTCGATGAAGGAAGATGCCCTTGAACCTGGAGATTTGGGACCCATGGGATGGGTACCACGCCGTATTACTTTACAGGGTCTGCGTTAGCTCACCCAACCTCACCAAACCTCTCAGCCCCAAGAGTGTCCACCCTTATGTCTCAATCAGCTGTGGGTCTAGATATGGTCAATCCAGGTGGCATCGCAGCCCCTGAACGAATTTTGTAAGAATTTCTCTCTCTTTCACTGTCTTTGGTTCATGGGTTTTTAAAAGTAATTGATTTTTATAATGGGGTTTAGCTGCTTTGCACTGCTGTGTTTATGCCGCTTTACACCCACTTGACTCACTTACAGAGAGATAGCAATACATAGGTTTTAAGATTCTTACTAGTCAAATATATTCTTGGGCGGTGAATAGGGGGTGTTGAGTCCAGTAAACTGAGCAAGGAGTAGGTCTTGTCTATTACATATTGGGTTTATGGAACGGTATCTGAGCTAATTTGAAACCCTTGTTTTATGCATCACCCCACCTCACCTTTCCAGTTTTGCAGCCATAGTGTGTTTTCTAAACCTGCGACTCTGTTCTGTTTTGTAATTCAGTTCAAGGGTAGCGGTTTTTACATTCCCTCTATAAGTGATATCTTATGATAAGTGTCTTTTTCTGTGTGACTTATTTCACTTAGAATCGTCGTACCTAAATCCACTCATCATGCTGCTCCTAGCCTTATGACGTTGATTTCATGGCTGAGTGATATTCCATTGTACATAAGGACCACAACTTCTTTATCCATTCTTCTCTTTCCTGGGATATTTCAGGTGTAACGAAGTGGAGGTTCTTGTCAACAGAGCAGCCCTAAACTTTGGGGTGCCTGTGTCTTGCTGATTTTTAGTTTTCCCAATTTATACGCCCATGAGTGGAAGTGCCCTATGCTCTCTAAGCTGAGTTTTTTAGATGTTTCAGGACACACCGTACACTTCTCCAGAGTGGTTGTTGGCCATTTACAGCCCGCCCATCAGCGTAGCAAGGCTCCCATTTCTCCATGGCCTGTCCTGCATTTCTGGTTTTGACACTTTATTCAGCATGGGCCTTTTGACCGATGGGAAGCGAGACTTCTTTGTAGCGCTGATTTGCCTTTCCAGGTTGCTTGGTTGGCCAAAAAGGGCGTATGCGTTTTTTCCTGAATATATTCAGGAAAAAACGCATACGCCCTTTTTGGCCAAGGGCATCATTGTCGAGGTTTTGCCGCTTTTCCTGTGCTTTAAAGGCGATTCGAATCTACCTCCTGAAATCTGTTTCCTGCAATTCTGCCTTGCTTTCAAATTCTCTTCGTTGCCTTCCCTCAATATATTTGTGGACGAGAGTTATCATTTCTAACTGTGCAGGTCTGTGAATTGCAGTGCCCCTGAGCTCCATTTCTCAACTTGCTTTCTTGGGAGCTGGCCGCAAAAGCGCAGGATTGCTTCAGGCCCTCTTCTGGCTCCGGGCGGCAGGCTGAGCCTGTGGTTAATTCTTCTTCCTGATGGGAAAATAGAGTGACCTGTGTCTGTCCCAACACCTAGAGCTAGTCTCTCATTGGTTCCCCCTCTTCCCGTTCATCCTCAGGACAAATTGCAACCTGTACGGAACAGGAGGTTAAAGGTGCTGATTCTCCAAGGAGGGAGATTGCTAGTAAAGCGGCTGGAATGGCGAACCGGAGCACAAGGAGATGAGAAATGAGGTGCGTTTTAGAAACCTTTCCCGATCACACGGTGTACCATCTTCTGGGTTTCTCATGCATGTTTTCGATGTAGGAAGATGCCCTTGAACCTGGAGATTTGGGACCCATGGGATGGGTACCACGCCGTATTACTTTACAGGGTCTGCGTTAGCTCACCCAACCTCACCAAACCTCTCAGCCCCAAGAGTGTCCACCCTTATGTCTCAATCAGCTGTGGGTCTAGATATGGTCAATCCAGGTGGCATCGCAGCCCCTGAACGAATTTTGTAAGAATTTCTCTCTCTTTCACTGTCTTTGGTTCATGGGTTTTTAAAAGTAATTGATTTTTATAATGGGGTTTAGCTGCTTTGCACTGCTGTGTTTATGCCGCTTTACACCCACTTGACTCACTTACAGAGAGATAGCAATACATAGGTTTTAAGATTCTTACTAGTCAAATATATTCTTGGGCGGTGAATAGGGGGTGTTGAGTCCAGTAAACTGAGCAAGGAGTAGGTCTTGTCTATTACATATTGGGTTTATGGAACGGTATCTGAGCTAATTTGAAACCCTTGTTTTATGCATCACCCCACCTCACCTTTCCCGTTTTGCAGCCATAGTGTGTTTTCTAAACCTGCGACTCTGTTCTGTTTTGTAATTCAGTTCAAGGGTAGCGGTTTTTACATTCCCTCTATAAGTGATATCTTATGATAAGTGTCTTTTTCTGTGTGACTTATTTCACTTAGAATCGTCGTACCTAAATCCACTCATCATGCTGCTCCTAGCCTTATGACGTTGATTTCATGGCTGAGTGATATTCCATTGTACATAAGGACCACAACTTCTTTATCCATTCTTCTCTTTCCTGGGATATTTCAGGTGTAACGAAGTGGAGGTTCTTGTCAACAGAGCAGCCCTAAACTTTGGGGTGCCTGTGTCTTGCTGATTTTTAGTTTTCCCAATTTATACGCCCATGAGTGGAAGTGCCCTATGCTCTCTAAGCTGAGTTTTTTAGATGTTTCAGGACACACCGTACACTTCTCCAGAGTGGTTGTTGGCCATTTACAGCCCGCCCATCAGCGTAGCAAGGCTCCCATTTCTCCATGGCCTGTCCTGCATTTCTGGTTTTGACACTTTATTCAGCATGGGCCTTTTGACCGATGGGAAGCGAGACTTCTTTGTAGCGCTGATTTGCCTTTCCAGGTTGCTTGGTTGGCCAAAAAGGGCGTATGCGTTTTTTCCTGAATATATTCAGGAAAAAACGCATACGCCCTTTTTGGCCAAGGGCATCATTGTCGAGGTTTTGCCGCTTTTCCTGTGCTTTAAAGGCGATTCGAATCTACCTCCTGAAATCTGTTTCCTGCAATTCTGCCTTGCTTTCAAATTCTCTTCGTTGCCTTCCCTCAATATATTTGTGGACGAGAGTTATCATTTCTAACTGTGCAGGTCTGTGAATTGCAGTGCCCCTGAGCTCCATTTCTCAACTTGCTTTCTTGGGAGCTGGCCGCAAAAGCGCAGGATTGCTTCAGGCCCTCTTCTGGCTCCGGGCGGCAGGCTGAGCCTGTGGTTAATTCTTCTTCCTGATGGGAAAATAGAGTGACCTGTGTCTGTCCCAACACCTAGAGCTAGTCTCTCATTGGTTCCCCCTCTTCCCGTTCATCCTCAGGACAAATTGCAACCTGTACGGAACAGGAGGTTAAAGGTGCTGATTCTGCAAGCAGGGAGATTGCTAGTAAAGCGGCTGGAATGGCGAACCGGAGCACAAGGAGATGAGAAATGAGGTGCGTTTTAGAAACCTTTCCCGATCACACGGTGTACCATCTTCTGGGTTTCTCATGCATGTTTTCGATGTAGGAAGATGCCCTTGAACCTGGAGATTTGGGACCCATGGGATGGGTACCACGCCGTATTACTTTACAGGGTCTGCGTTAGCTCACCCAACCTCACCAAACCTCTCAGCCCCAAGAGTGTCCACTCTTATGTCTCAATCAGCTGTGGGTCTAGATATGGTCAATCCAGGTGGCATCGCAGCCCCTGAACGAATTTTGTAAGAATTTCTCTGTCTTTCACTGTCTTTGGTTCACGGTTTTTTAAAAGTAATTGATTTTTATAATGGGGTTTAGCTGCTTTGCACTGCTGTGTTTATGCCGCTTTACACCCTCTTGACTCACTTACAGAGAGATAGCAATACATAGGTTTTAAGATTCTTACTAGTCAAATATATTCTTGGGCGGTGAATAGGGGGTGTTGAGTCCAGTAAACTGAGCAAGGAGTAGGTCTTGTCTATTACATATTGGGTTTATGGAACGGTATCTGAGCTAATTTGAAACCCTTGTTTTATGCATCACCCCACCTCACCTTTCCCGTTAAGCAGCCATAGTGTGTTTTCTAAACGTGCGACTCTGTTCTGTTTTGTAATTCAGTTCAAGGGTAGCGGTTTTTACATTCCCTCTATAAGTGATATCTTATGGTAAGTGTCTTTTTCTGTGTGACTTATTTCACTTAGAATCGTCGTACCTAAATCCACTCATCATGCTGCTCCTAGCCTTATGACGTTGATTTCATGGCTGAGTGATATTCCATTGTACATAAGGACCACAACTTCTTTATCCATTCTTCTCTTTCCTGGGATGTTTCAGGTGTAACGAAGTGGAGGTTCTTGTCAGCAGAGCAGCCCTAAACTTTGGGGTGCCTGTGTCTTGCTGATTTTTAGTTTTCCCAATTTATTCGCCCATGAGTGGAAGTGCCCTATGCTCTCTAAGCTGAGTTTTTTAGATGTTTCAGGACACACCGTACACTTCTCCAGAGTGGCTGTTGGCAATTTACAGCCCGCCCATCAGCGTAGCAAGGCTCCCATTGCTCCATGGCCTGTCCTGCATTTCTGGTTTTGACCCTTTATTCAGCATGGCCCTTTTGACCGATGGGAAGCGAGACTTCTTTGTAGCGCTGATTTGCCTTTCCAGGTTGCTTGGTTGGCCAAAAAGGGCGTATGCGTTTTTTCCTGAATATATTCAGGAAAAAACGCATACGCCCTTTTTGGCCAAGGGCATCATTGTCGAGGTTTTGCCGCTTTTCCTGTGCTTTAAAGGCGATTCGAATCTACCTCCTGAAATCTGTTTCCTGCAATTCTGCCTTGCTTTCAAATTCTCTTCGTTGCCTTCCCTCAATATATTTGTGGACGAGAGTTATCATTTCTAACTGTGCAGGTCTGTGAATTGCAGTGCCCCTGAGCTCCATTTCTCAACTCGCTTTCTTGGGAGCTGGCCGAAAATCGCAGGATTGCTTCAGGCCCTATACTGGCTCCGGGCAGCAGGCTGAGCCTGTGGTTAACTCTTCTTCCTGATGGGAAAATAGAGTGACCTGTGTCTGGCCAACACCTAGAGCTAGTCTCTCATTGGTTCCCCCTCTTCCCGTTCATCCTCAGGACAAATTGCAACCTGTACGGAACAGGAGGTTAAAGGTGCTGATTCTCCAAGGAGGGAGATTGCTAGTAAAGCGGCTGGAATGGCGAACCGGAGCACAAGGAGATGAGAAATGAGGTGTGTTTTAGAAACCTTTCCCGATCACACGGTGTACCATCTTCTGGGTTTCTCATGCATGTTTTCGATGTAGGAAGATGCCCTTGAACCTGGAGATTTGGGACCCATGGGATGGGTACCACGCCGTATTACTTTACAGGGTCTGCGTTAGCTCACCCAACCTCACCAAACCTCTCAGCCCCAAGAGTGTCCACTCTTATGTCTCAATCAGCTGTGGGTCTAGATATGGTCAATCCAGGTGGCATCGCAGCCCCTGAACGAATTTTGTAAGAATTTCTCTCTCTTTCACTGTCTTTGGTTCACGGGTTTTTAAAAGTAATTGATTTTTAGAATGGGGTTTAGCTGCTTTGCACTGCTGTGTTTATGCCGCTTTACACCCACTTGACTCACTTACAGAGAGATAGCAATACATAGGTTTTAAGATTCTTACTAGTCAGATATATTCTTGGGCGGTGAATAGGGGGTGTTGAGTCCAGTAAACTGAGCAAGGAGTAGGTTTTGTCTATTACATATTGGGTTTATGGAACGGTAACTGAGCTAATTTGAAACCCTTGTTTTATTCATCACCCCACCTCACCTTTCCCGTTAAGCAGCCATAGTGTGTTTTCTAAACGTGCGACTCTGTTCTGTTTTGTAATTCAGTTCAAGGGTAGCGGTTTTTACATTCCCTCTATAAGTGATATCTTATGATAAGTGTCTTTTTCTGTGTGACTTATTTCACTTAGAATCGTCGTACCTAAATCCACTCAGCATGCTGCTCCTAGCCTTATGACGTTGATTTCATGGCTGAGTGATATTCCATTGTACATAAGGACCACAACTTCTTTATCCATTCTTCTCTTTCCTGGGATATTTCAGGTGGAACGAAGTGGAGTTTCTTGTCAACACAGCAGCCCTAAACTTTGGGGTGCCTGTGTCTTGCTGATTTTTAGTTTTCCCAATTTATACGCCCATGAGTGGAAGTGCCCTTTGCTCTCTAAGCTGAGTTTTTTAGATGTTTCAGGACACACCGTACACTTCTCCAGAGTGGCTGTTGGTAATTTACAGCCCGCCCATCAGCGTAGCAAGGCTCCCATTTCTCCATGGCCTGTCCTGCATTTCTGGTTTTGACACTTTATTCAGCATGGCCCTTTTGACCGATGGGAAGCGAGACTTCTTTGTAGCGCTGATTTGCCTTTCCAGGTTGCTTGGTTGGCCAAAAAGGGCGTATGCGTTTTTTCCTGAATATATTCAGGAAAAAATGCATACGCCCTTTTTGGCCAAGGGCATCATTGTCGAGGTTTTGCCGCTTTTCCTGTGCTTTAAAGGCGATTCGAATCTACCTCCTGAAATCTGTTTCCTGCAATTCTGCCTTGCTTTCAAATTCTCTTCGTTGCCTTCCCTCAATATATTTGTTGACGAGAGTTATCATTTCTAACTGTGCAGGTCTGTGAATTGCAGTGCCCCTGAGCTCCATTTCTCAACTCGCTTTCTTGGGAGATGGCCGCAAATGCGCAGGATTGCTTCAGGCCCTATTCTGGCTCCGGGCGGCAGGCTGAGCCTGTGGTTAATTCTTCTTCCTGATGGGAAAATAGATTGACCTGTGCCTGTCCCAACACCTAGAGCTAGTCTCTCATTGGTTCCCCCTCTTCCCGTTCATCCTCAGGACAAATTGCAACCTGTACGGAACAGGAGGTTAAAGGTGCTGATTCTCCAAGGAGGGAGATTGCTAGTAAAGCGGCTGGAATGGCGAACCGGAGCACAAGGAGATGAGAAATGAGGTGCGTTTTAGAAACCTTTCCCGATCACACGGTGTACCATCTTCTGGGTTTCTCATGCATGTTTTCGATGTAGGAAGATGCCCTTGAACCTGGAGATTTGGGACCCATGGGATGGGTACCACGCCGTATTACTTTACAGGGTCTGCGTTAGCTCACCCAACCTCACCAAACCTCTCAGCCCCAAGAGTGTCCACCCTTATGTCTCAATCAGCTGTGGGTCTAGATATGGTCAATCCAGGTGGCATCGCAGCCCCTGAACGAATTTTGTAAGAATTTCTCTCTCTTTCACTGTCTTTGGTTCACGGGTTTTTAAAAGTAATTGATTTTTATAATGGGGTTTAGCTGCTTTGCACTGCTGTGTTTATGCCGCTTTACACCCACTTGACTCACTTACAGAGAGATAGCAATACATAGGTTTTAAGATTCTTACTAGTCAAATATATTCTTGGGCGGTGAATAGGGGGTGTTGAGTCCAGTAAACTGAGCAAGGAGTAGGTCTTGTCTATTACATATTGGGTTTATGGAACGGTATCTGAGCTAATTTGAAACCCTTGTTTTATGCATCACCCCACCTCACCTTTCCCGTTTTGCAGCCATAGTGTGTTTTCTAAACCTGCGACTCTGTTCTGTTTTGTAATTCAGTTCAAGGGTAGCGGTTTTTACATTCCCTCTATAAGTGATATCTTATGATAAGTGTCTTTTTCTGTGTGACTTATTTCACTTAGAATCGTCGTACCTAAATCCACTCATCATGCTGCTCCTAGCCTTATGACGTTGATTTCATGGCTGAGTGATATTCCATTGTACATAAGGACCACAACTTCTTTATCCATTCTTCTCTTTCCTGGGATGTTTCAGGTGTAACGAAGTGGAGGTTCTTGTCAACAGAGCAGCCCTAAACTTTGGGGTGCCTGTGTCTTGCTGATTTTTAGTTTTCCCAATTTATACGCCCATGAGTGGAAGTGCCCTATGCTCTCTAAGCTGAGTTTTTTAGATGTTTCAGGACACACCGTACACTTCTCCAGAGTGGCTGTTGGCCATTTACAGCCCGCCCATCAGCGTAGCAAGGCTCCCATTTCTCCATGGCCTGTCCTGCATTTCTGGTTTTGACACTTTATTCAGCATGGCCCTTTTGACCGATGGGAAGCGAGACTTCTTTGTAGCGCTGATTTGCCTTTCCAGGTTGCTTGGTTGGCCAAAAAGGGCGTATGCGTTTTTTCCTGAATATATTCAGGAAAAAACGCATACGCCCTTTTTGGCCAAGGGCATCATTGTCGAGGTTTTGCCGCTTTTCCTGTGCTTTAAAGGCGATTCGAATCTACCTCCTGAAATCTGTTTCCTGCAATTCTGCCTTGCTTTCAAATTCTCTTCGTTGCCTTCCCTCAATATATTTGTTGACGAGAGTTATCATTTCTAACTGTGCAGGTCTGTGAATTGCAGTGCCCCTGAGCTCCATTTCTCAACTCGCTTTCTTGGGAGCTGGCCGCAAAAGCACAGGATTGCTTCAGGCCCTATTCTGGCTCCGGGCGGCAGGCTGAGCCTGTGGTTAATTCTTCTTCCTGATGGGAAAATAGAGTGACCTGTGCCTGTCCCAACACCTAGAGCTAGTCTCTCATTGGTTCCCCCTCTTCCCGTTCATCCTCAGGACAAATTGCAACCTGTACGGAACAGGAGGTTAAAGGTGCTGATTCTCCAAGGAGGGAGATTGCTAGTAAAGCGGCTGGAATGGCGAACCGGAGCACAAGGAGATGAGAAATGAGGTGCGTTTTAGAAACCTTTCCCGATCACACGGTGTACCATCTTCTGGGTTTCTCATGCATGTTTTCGATGAAGGAAGATGCCCTTGAACCTGGAGATTTGGGACCCATGGGATGGGTACCACGCCGTATTACTTTACAGGGTCTGCGTTAGCTCACCCAACCTCACCAAACCTCTCAGCCCCAAGAGTGTCCACCCTTATGTCTCAATCAGCTGTGGGTCTAGATATGGTCAATCCAGGTGGCATCGCAGCCCCTGAACGAATTTTGTAAGAATTTCTCTCTCTTTCACTGTCTTTGGTTCATGGGTTTTTAAAAGTAATTGATTTTTATAATGGGGTTTAGCTGCTTTGCACTGCTGTGTTTATGCCGCTTTACACCCACTTGACTCACTTACAGAGAGATAGCAATACATAGGTTTTAAGATTCTTACTAGTCAAATATATTCTTGGGCGGTGAATAGGGGGTGTTGAGTCCAGTAAACTGAGCAAGGAGTAGGTCTTGTCTATTACATATTGGGTTTATGGAACGGTATCTGAGCTAATTTGAAACCCTTGTTTTATGCATCACCCCACCTCACCTTTCCCGTTTTGCAGCCATAGTGTGTTTTCTAAACCTGCGACTCTGTTCTGTTTTGTAATTCAGTTCAAGGGTAGCGGTTTTTACATTCCCTCTATAAGTGATATCTTATGATAAGTGTCTTTTTCTGTGTGACTTATTTCACTTAGAATCGTCGTACCTAAATCCACTCATCATGCTGCTCCTAGCCTTATGACGTTGATTTCATGGCTGAGTGATATTCCATTGTACATAAGGACCACAACTTCTTTATCCATTCTTCTCTTTCCTGGGATATTTCAGGTGTAACGAAGTGGAGGTTCTTGTCAACAGAGCAGCCCTAAACTTTGGGGTGCCTGTGTCTTGCTGATTTTTAGTTTTCCCAATTTATACGCCCATGAGTGGAAGTGCCCTATGCTCTCTAAGCTGAGTTTTTTAGATGTTTCAGGACACACCGTACACTTCTCCAGAGTGGTTGTTGGCCATTTACAGCCCGCCCATCAGCGTAGCAAGGCTCCCATTTCTCCATGGCCTGTCCTGCATTTCTGGTTTTGACACTTTATTCAGCATGGGCCTTTTGACCGATGGGAAGCGAGACTTCTTTGTAGCGCTGATTTGCCTTTCCAGGTTGCTTGGTTGGCCAAAAAGGGCGTATGCGTTTTTTCCTGAATATATTCAGGAAAAAACGCATACGCCCTTTTTGGCCAAGGGCATCATTGTCGAGTTTTTGCCGCTTTTCCTGTGCTTTAAAGGCGATTCGAATCTACCTCCTGAAATCTGTTTCCTGCAATTCTGCCTTGCTTTCAAATTCTCTTCGTTGCCTTCCCTCAATATATTTGTGGACGAGAGTTATCATTTCTAACTGTGCAGGTCTGTGAATTGCAGTGCCCCTGAGCTCCATTTCTCAACTTGCTTTCTTGGGAGCTGGCCGCAAAAGCGCAGGATTGCTTCAGGCCCTCTTCTGGCTCCGGGCGGCAGGCTGAGCCTGTGGTTAATTCTTCTTCCTGATGGGAAAATAGAGTGACCTGTGTCTGTCCCAACACCTAGAGCTAGTCTCTCATTGGTTCCCCCTCTTCCCGTTCATCCTCAGGACAAATTGCAACCTGTACGGAACAGGAGGTTAAAGGTGCTGATTCTCCAAGGAGGGAGATTGCTAGTAAAGCGGCTGGAATGGCGAACCGGAGCACAAGGAGATGAGAAATGAGGTGCGTTTTAGAAACCTTTCCCGATCACACGGTGTACCATCTTCTGGGTTTCTCATGCATGTTTTCGATGTAGGAAGATGCCCTTGAACCTGGAGATTTGGGACCCATGGGATGGGTACCACGCCGTATTACTTTACAGGGTCTGCGTTAGCTCACCCAACCTCACCAAACCTCTCAGCCCCAAGAGTGTCCACTCTTATGTCTCAATCAGCTGTGGGTCTAGATATGGTCAATCCAGGTGGCATCGCAGCCCCTGAACGAATTTTGTAAGAATTTCTCTGTCTTTCACTGTCTTTGGTTCACGGTTTTTTAAAAGTAATTGATTTTTATAATGGGGTTTAGCTGCTTTGCACTGCTGTGTTTATGCCGCTTTACACCCTCTTGACTCACTTACAGAGAGATAGCAATACATAGGTTTTAAGATTCTTACTAGTCAAATATATTCTTGGGCGGTGAATAGGGGGTGTTGAGTCCAGTAAACTGAGCAAGGAGTAGGTCTTGTCTATTACATATTGGGTTTATGGAACGGTATCTGAGCTAATTTGAAACCCTTGTTTTATGCATCACCCCACCTCACCTTTCCCGTTAAGCAGCCATAGTGTGTTTTCTAAACGTGCGACTCTGTTCTGTTTTGTAATTCAGTTCAAGGGTAGCGGTTTTTACATTCCCTCTATAAGTGATATCTTATGGTAAGTGTCTTTTTCTGTGTGACTTATTTCACTTAGAATCGTCGTACCTAAATCCACTCATCATGCTGCTCCTAGCCTTATGACGTTGATTTCATGGCTGAGTGATATTCCATTGTACATAAGGACCACAACTTCTTTATCCATTCTTCTCTTTCCTGGGATGTTTCAGGTGTAACGAAGTGGAGGTTCTTGTCAACAGAGCAGCCCTAAACTTTGGGGTGCCTGTGTCTTGCTGATTTTTAGTTTTCCCAATTTATACGCCCATGAGTGGAAGTGCCCTATGCTCTCTAAGCTGAGTTTTTTAGATGTTTCAGGACACACCGTACACTTCTCCAGAGTGGCTGTTGGCCATTTACAGCCCGCCCATCAGCGTAGCAAGGCTCCCATTTCTCCATGGCCTGTCCTGCATTTCTGGTTTTGACACTTTATTCAGCATGGCCCTTTTGACCGATGGGAAGCGAGACTTCTTTGTAGCGCTGATTTGCCTTTCCAGGTTGCTTGGTTGGCCAAAAAGGGCGTATGCGTTTTTTCCTGAATATATTCAGGAAAAAACGCATACGCCCTTTTTGGCCAAGGGCATCATTGTCGAGGTTTTGCCGCTTTTCCTGTGCTTTAAAGGCGATTCGAATCTACCTCCTGAAATCTGTTTCCTGCAATTCTGCCTTGCTTTCAAATTCTCTTCGTTGCCTTCCCTCAATATATTTGTTGACGAGAGTTATCATTTCTAACTGTGCAGGTCTGTGAATTGCAGTGCCCCTGAGCTCCATTTCTCAACTCGCTTTCTTGGGAGCTGGCCGCAAAAGCACAGGATTGCTTCAGGCCCTATTCTGGCTCCGGGCGGCAGGCTGAGCCTGTGGTTAATTCTTCTTCCTGATGGGAAAATAGAGTGACCTGTGCCTGTCCCAACACCTAGAGCTAGTCTCTCATTGGTTCCCCCTCTTCCCGTTCATCCTCAGGACAAATTGCAACCTGTACGGAACAGGAGGTTAAAGGTGCTGATTCTCCAAGGAGGGAGATTGCTAGTAAAGCGGCTGGAATGGCGAACCGGAGCACAAGGAGATGAGAAATGAGGTGCGTTTTAGAAACCTTTCCCGATCACACGGTGTACCATCTTCTGGGTTTCTCATGCATGTTTTCGATGAAGGAAGATGCCCTTGAACCTGGAGATTTGGGACCCATGGGATGGGTACCACGCCGTATTACTTTACAGGGTCTGCGTTAGCTCACCCAACCTCACCAAACCTCTCAGCCCCAAGAGTGTCCACCCTTATGTCTCAATCAGCTGTGGGTCTAGATATGGTCAATCCAGGTGGCATCGCAGCCCCTGAACGAATTTTGTAAGAATTTCTCTCTCTTTCACTGTCTTTGGTTCATGGGTTTTTAAAAGTAATTGATTTTTATAATGGGGTTTAGCTGCTTTGCACTGCTGTGTTTATGCCGCTTTACACCCACTTGACTCACTTACAGAGAGATAGCAATACATAGGTTTTAAGATTCTTACTAGTCAAATATATTCTTGGGCGGTGAATAGGGGGTGTTGAGTCCAGTAAACTGAGCAAGGAGTAGGTCTTGTCTATTACATATTGGGTTTATGGAACGGTATCTGAGCTAATTTGAAACCCTTGTTTTATGCATCACCCCACCTCACCTTTCCCGTTTTGCAGCCATAGTGTGTTTTCTAAACCTGCGACTCTGTTCTGTTTTGTAATTCAGTTCAAGGGTAGCGGTTTTTACATTCCCTCTATAAGTGATATCTTATGATAAGTGTCTTTTTCTGTGTGACTTATTTCACTTAGAATCGTCGTACCTAAATCCACTCATCATGCTGCTCCTAGCCTTATGACGTTGATTTCATGGCTGAGTGATATTCCATTGTACATAAGGACCACAACTTCTTTATCCATTCTTCTCTTTCCTGGGATATTTCAGGTGTAACGAAGTGGAGGTTCTTGTCAACAGAGCAGCCCTAAACTTTGGGGTGCCTGTGTCTTGCTGATTTTTAGTTTTCCCAATTTATACGCCCATGAGTGGAAGTGCCCTATGCTCTCTAAGCTGAGTTTTTTAGATGTTTCAGGACACACCGTACACTTCTCCAGAGTGGTTGTTGGCCATTTACAGCCCGCCCATCAGCGTAGCAAGGCTCCCATTTCTCCATGGCCTGTCCTGCATTTCTGGTTTTGACACTTTATTCAGCATGGGCCTTTTGACCGATGGGAAGCGAGACTTCTTTGTAGCGCTGATTTGCCTTTCCAGGTTGCTTGGTTGGCCAAAAAGGGCGTATGCGTTTTTTCCTGAATATATTCAGGAAAAAACGCATACGCCCTTTTTGGCCAAGGGCATCATTGTCGAGTTTTTGCCGCTTTTCCTGTGCTTTAAAGGCGATTCGAATCTACCTCCTGAAATCTGTTTCCTGCAATTCTGCCTTGCTTTCAAATTCTCTTCGTTGCCTTCCCTCAATATATTTGTGGACGAGAGTTATCATTTCTAACTGTGCAGGTCTGTGAATTGCAGTGCCCCTGAGCTCCATTTCTCAACTTGCTTTCTTGGGAGCTGGCCGCAAAAGCGCAGGATTGCTTCAGGCCCTCTTCTGGCTCCGGGCGGCAGGCTGAGCCTGTGGTTAATTCTTCTTCCTGATGGGAAAATAGAGTGACCTGTGTCTGTCCCAACACCTAGAGCTAGTCTCTCATTGGTTCCCCCTCTTCCCGTTCATCCTCAGGACAAATTGCAACCTGTACGGAACAGGAGGTTAAAGGTGCTGATTCTGCAAGCAGGGAGATTGCTAGTAAAGCGGCTGGAATGGCGAACCGGAGCACAAGGAGATGAGAAATGAGGTGCGTTTTAGAAACCTTTCCCGATCACACGGTGTACCATCTTCTGGGTTTCTCATGCATGTTTTCGATGTAGGAAGATGCCCTTGAACCTGGAGATTTGGGACCCATGGGATGGGTACCACGCCGTATTACTTTACAGGGTCTGCGTTAGCTCACCCAACCTCACCAAACCTCTCAGCCCCAAGAGTGTCCACTCTTATGTCTCAATCAGCTGTGGGTCTAGATATGGTCAATCCAGGTGGCATCGCAGCCCCTGAACGAATTTTGTAAGAATTTCTCTGTCTTTCACTGTCTTTGGTTCACGGTTTTTTAAAAGTAATTGATTTTTATAATGGGGTTTAGCTGCTTTGCACTGCTGTGTTTATGCCGCTTTACACCCTCTTGACTCACTTACAGAGAGATAGCAATACATAGGTTTTAAGATTCTTACTAGTCAAATATATTCTTGGGCGGTGAATAGGGGGTGTTGAGTCCAGTAAACTGAGCAAGGAGTAGGTCTTGTCTATTACATATTGGGTTTATGGAACGGTATCTGAGCTAATTTGAAACCCTTGTTTTATGCATCACCCCACCTCACCTTTCCCGTTAAGCAGCCATAGTGTGTTTTCTAAACGTGCGACTCTGTTCTGTTTTGTAATTCAGTTCAAGGGTAGCGGTTTTTACATTCCCTCTATAAGTGATATATTATGGTAAGTGTCTTTTTCTGTGTGACTTATTTCACTTAGAATCGTCGTACCTAAATCCACTCATCATGCTGCTCCTAGCCTTATGACGTTGATTTCATGGCTGAGTGATATTCCATTGTACATAAGGACCACAACTTCTTTATCCATTCTTCTCTTTCCTGGGATGTTTCAGGTGTAACGAAGTGGAGGTTCTTGTCAACAGAGCAGCCCTAAACTTTGGGGTGCCTGTGTCTTGCTGATTTTTAGTTTTCCCAATTTATACGCCCATGAGTGGAAGTGCCCTATGCTCTCTAAGCTGAGTTTTTTAGATGTTTCAGGACACACCGTACACTTCTCCAGAGTGGCTGTTGGCCATTTACAGCCCGCCCATCAGCGTAGCAAGGCTCCCATTTCTCCATGGCCTGTCCTGCATTTCTGGTTTTGACACTTTATTCAGCATGGCCCTTTTGACCGATGGGAAGCGAGACTTCTTTGTAGCGCTGATTTGCCTTTCCAGGTTGCTTGGTTGGCCAAAAAGGGCGTATGCGTTTTTTCCTGAATATATTCAGGAAAAAACGCATACGCCCTTTTTGGCCAAGGGCATCATTGTCGAGGTTTTGCCGCTTTTCCTGTGCTTTAAAGGCGATTCGAATCTACCTCCTGAAATCTGTTTCCTGCAATTCTGCCTTGCTTTCAAATTCTCTTCGTTGCCTTCCCTCAATATATTTGTTGACGAGAGTTATCATTTCTAACTGTGCAGGTCTGTGAATTGCAGTGCCCCTGAGCTCCATTTCTCAACTCGCTTTCTTGGGAGCTGGCCGCAAAAGCACAGGATTGCTTCAGGCCCTATTCTGGCTCCGGGCGGCAGGCTGAGCCTGTGGTTAATTCTTCTTCCTGATGGGAAAATAGAGTGACCTGTGCCTGTCCCAACACCTAGAGCTAGTCTCTCATTGGTTCCCCCTCTTCCCGTTCATCCTCAGGACAAATTGCAACCTGTACGGAACAGGAGGTTAAAGGTGCTGATTCTCCAAGGAGGGAGATTGCTAGTAAAGCGGCTGGAATGGCGAACCGGAGCACAAGGAGATGAGAAATGAGGTGCGTTTTAGAAACCTTTCCCGATCACACGGTGTACCATCTTCTGGGTTTCTCATGCATGTTTTCGATGAAGGAAGATGCCCTTGAACCTGGAGATTTGGGACCCATGGGATGGGTACCACGCCGTATTACTTTACAGGGTCTGCGTTAGCTCACCCAACCTCACCAAACCTCTCAGCCCCAAGAGTGTCCACCCTTATGTCTCAATCAGCTGTGGGTCTAGATATGGTCAATCCAGGTGGCATCGCAGCCCCTGAACGAATTTTGTAAGAATTTCTCTCTCTTTCACTGTCTTTGGTTCATGGGTTTTTAAAAGTAATTGATTTTTATAATGGGGTTTAGCTGCTTTGCACTGCTGTGTTTATGCCGCTTTACACCCACTTGACTCACTTACAGAGAGATAGCAATACATAGGTTTTAAGATTCTTACTAGTCAAATATATTCTTGGGCGGTGAATAGGGGGTGTTGAGTCCAGTAAACTGAGCAAGGAGTAGGTCTTGTCTATTACATATTGGGTTTATGGAACGGTATCTGAGCTAATTTGAAACCCTTGTTTTATGCATCACCCCACCTCACCTTTCCCGTTTTGCAGCCATAGTGTGTTTTCTAAACCTGCGACTCTGTTCTGTTTTGTAATTCAGTTCAAGGGTAGCGGTTTTTACATTCCCTCTATAAGTGATATCTTATGATAAGTGTCTTTTTCTGTGTGACTTATTTCACTTAGAATCGTCGTACCTAAATCCACTCATCATGCTGCTCCTAGCCTTATGACGTTGATTTCATGGCTGAGTGATATTCCATTGTACATAAGGACCACAACTTCTTTATCCATTCTTCTCTTTCCTGGGATATTTCAGGTGTAACGAAGTGGAGGTTCTTGTCAACAGAGCAGCCCTAAACTTTGGGGTGCCTGTGTCTTGCTGATTTTTAGTTTTCCCAATTTATACGCCCATGAGTGGAAGTGCCCTATGCTCTCTAAGCTGAGTTTTTTAGATGTTTCAGGACACACCGTACACTTCTCCAGAGTGGTTGTTGGCCATTTACAGCCCGCCCATCAGCGTAGCAAGGCTCCCATTTCTCCATGGCCTGTCCTGCATTTCTGGTTTTGACACTTTATTCAGCATGGGCCTTTTGACCGATGGGAAGCGAGACTTCTTTGTAGCGCTGATTTGCCTTTCCAGGTTGCTTGGTTGGCCAAAAAGGGCGTATGCGTTTTTTCCTGAATATATTCAGGAAAAAACGCATACGCCCTTTTTGGCCAAGGGCATCATTGTCGAGTTTTTGCCGCTTTTCCTGTGCTTTAAAGGCGATTCGAATCTACCTCCTGAAATCTGTTTCCTGCAATTCTGCCTTGCTTTCAAATTCTCTTCGTTGCCTTCCCTCAATATATTTGTGGACGAGAGTTATCATTTCTAACTGTGCAGGTCTGTGAATTGCAGTGCCCCTGAGCTCCATTTCTCAACTTGCTTTCTTGGGAGCTGGCCGCAAAAGCGCAGGATTGCTTCAGGCCCTCTTCTGGCTCCGGGCGGCAGGCTGAGCCTGTGGTTAATTCTTCTTCCTGATGGGAAAATAGAGTGACCTGTGTCTGTCCCAACACCTAGAGCTAGTCTCTCATTGGTTCCCCCTCTTCCCGTTCATCCTCAGGACAAATTGCAACCTGTACGGAACAGGAGGTTAAAGGTGCTGATTCTGCAAGCAGGGAGATTGCTAGTAAAGCGGCTGGAATGGCGAACCGGAGCACAAGGAGATGAGAAATGAGGTGCGTTTTAGAAACCTTTCCCGATCACACGGTGTACCATCTTCTGGGTTTCTCATGCATGTTTTCGATGTAGGAAGATGCCCTTGAACCTGGAGATTTGGGACCCATGGGATGGGTACCACGCCGTATTACTTTACAGGGTCTGCGTTAGCTCACCCAACCTCACCAAACCTCTCAGCCCCAAGAGTGTCCACTCTTATGTCTCAATCAGCTGTGGGTCTAGATATGGTCAATCCAGGTGGCATCGCAGCCCCTGAACGAATTTTGTAAGAATTTCTCTGTCTTTCACTGTCTTTGGTTCACGGTTTTTTAAAAGTAATTGATTTTTATAATGGGGTTTAGCTGCTTTGCACTGCTGTGTTTATGCCGCTTTACACCCTCTTGACTCACTTACAGAGAGATAGCAATACATAGGTTTTAAGATTCTTACTAGTCAAATATATTCTTGGGCGGTGAATAGGGGGTGTTGAGTCCAGTAAACTGAGCAAGGAGTAGGTCTTGTCTATTACATATTGGGTTTATGGAACGGTATCTGAGCTAATTTGAAACCCTTGTTTTATGCATCACCCCACCTCACCTTTCCCGTTAAGCAGCCATAGTGTGTTTTCTAAACGTGCGACTCTGTTCTGTTTTGTAATTCAGTTCAAGGGTAGCGGTTTTTACATTCCCTCTATAAGTGATATCTTATGGTAAGTGTCTTTTTCTGTGTGACTTATTTCACTTAGAATCGTCGTACCTAAATCCACTCATCATGCTGCTCCTAGCCTTATGACGTTGATTTCATGGCTGAGTGATATTCCATTGTACATAAGGACCACAACTTCTTTATCCATTCTTCTCTTTCCTGGGATGTTTCAGGTGTAACGAAGTGGAGGTTCTTGTCAGCAGAGCAGCCCTAAACTTTGGGGTGCCTGTGTCTTGCTGATTTTTAGTTTTCCCAATTTATTCGCCCATGAGTGGAAGTGCCCTATGCTCTCTAAGCTGAGTTTTTTAGATGTTTCAGGACACACCGTACACTTCTCCAGAGTGGCTGTTGGCAATTTACAGCCCGCCCATCAGCGTAGCAAGGCTCCCATTGCTCCATGGCCTGTCCTGCATTTCTGGTTTTGACCCTTTATTCAGCATGGCCCTTTTGACCGATGGGAAGCGAGACTTCTTTGTAGCGCTGATTTGCCTTTCCAGGTTGCTTGGTTGGCCAAAAAGGGCGTATGCGTTTTTTCCTGAATATATTCAGGAAAAAACGCATACGCCCTTTTTGGCCAAGGGCATCATTGTCGAGGTTTTGCCGCTTTTCCTGTGCTTTAAAGGCGATTCGAATCTACCTCCTGAAATCTGTTTCCTGCAATTCTGCCTTGCTTTCAAATTCTCTTCGTTGCCTTCCCTCAATATATTTGTGGACGAGAGTTATCATTTCTAACTGTGCAGGTCTGTGAATTGCAGTGCCCCTGAGCTCCATTTCTCAACTCGCTTTCTTGGGAGCTGGCCGCAAAAGCGCAGGATTGCTTCAGGCCCTATACTGGCTCCGGGCAGCAGGCTGAGCCTGTGGTTAACTCTTCTTCCTGATGGGAAAATAGAGTGACCTGTGTCTGGCCAACACCTAGAGCTAGTCTCTCATTGGTTCCCCCTCTTCCCGTTCATCCTCAGGACAAATTGCAACCTGTACGGAACAGGAGGTTAAAGGTGCTGATTCTCCAAGCAGGGAGATTGCTAGTAAAGCGGCTGGAATGGCGAACCGGAGCACAAGGAGATGAGAAATGAGGTGTGTTTTAGAAACCTTTCCCGATCACACGGTGTACCATCTTCTGGGTTTCTCATGCATGTTTTCGATGTAGGAAGATGCCCTTGAACCTGGAGATTTGGGACCCATGGGATGGGTACCACGCCGTATTACTTTACAGGGTCTGCGTTAGCTCACCCAACCTCACCAAACCTCTCAGCCCCAAGAGTGTCCACTCTTATGTCTCAATCAGCTGTGGGTCTAGATATGGTCAATCCAGGTGGCATCGCAGCCCCTGAACGAATTTTGTAAGAATTTCTCTCTCTTTCACTGTCTTTGGTTCACGGGTTTTTAAAAGTAATTGATTTTTAGAATGGGATTTAGCTGCTTTGCACTGCTGTGTTTATGCCGCTTTACACCCACTTGACTCACTTACAGAGAGATAGCAATACATAGGTTTTAAGATTCTTACTAGTCAAATATATTCTTGGGCGGTGAATAGGGGGTGTTGAGTCCAGTAAACTGAGCAAGGAGTAGGTCTTGTCTATTACATATTGGGTTTATGGAACGGTATCTGAGCTAATTTGAAACCCTTGTTTTATGCATCACCCCACCTCACCTTTCCCGTTAAGCAGCCATAGTGTGTTTTCTAAACGTGCGACTCTGTTCTGTTTTGTAATTCAGTTCAAGGGTAGCGGTTTTTACATTCCCTCTATAAGTGATATCTTATGGTAAGTGTCTTTTTCTGTGTGACTTATTTCACTTAGAATCGTCGTACCTAAATCCACTCATCATGCTGCTCCTAGCCTTATGACGTTGATTTCATGGCTGAGTGATATTCCATTGTACATAAGGACCACAACTTCTTTATCCATTCTTCTCTTTCCTGGGATGTTTCAGGTGTAACGAAGTGGAGGTTCTTGTCAGCAGAGCAGCCCTAAACTTTGGGGTGCCTGTGGCTTGCTGATTTTTAGTTTTCCCAATTTATTCGCCCATGAGTGGAAGTGCCCTATGCTCTCTAAGCTGAGTTTTTTAGATGTTTCAGGACACACCGTACACTTCTCCAGAGTGGCTGTTGGCCATTTACAGCCCGCCCATCAGCGTAGCAAGGCTCCCATTTCTCCATGGCCTGTCCTGCATTTCTGGTTTTGACCCTTTATTCAGCATGGCCCTTTTGACCGATGGGAAGCGAGACTTCTTTGTAGCGCTGATTTGCCTTTCCAGGTTGCTTGGTTGGGCAAAAAGGGCGTATGCGTTTTTTCCTGAATTTATTCAGGAAAAAACGCATACGCCCTTTTTGGCCAAGGGCATCATTGTCGAGGTTTTGCCGCTTTTCCTGTGCTTTAAAGGCGATTCGAATCTACCTCCTGAAATCTGTTTCCTGCAATTCTGCCTTGCTTTCAAATTCTCTTCGTTGCCTTCCCTCAATATATTTGTGGACGAGAGTTATCATTTCTAACTGTGCAGGTCTGTGAATTGCAGTGCCCCTGAGCTCCATTTCTCAACTCGCTTTCTTGGGAGCTGGCCGCAAAAGCGCAGGATTGCTTCAGGCCCTATTCTGGCTCCAGGCGGCAGGCTGAGCCTGTGGTTAATTCTTCTTCCTGATGGGAAAATAGAGTGACCTGTGCCTGTCCCAACACCTAGAGCTAGTCTCTCATTGGTTCCCCCTCTTCCCGTTCATCCTCAGGACAAATTGCAACCTGTACGGAACAGGAGGTTAAAGGTGCTGATTCTCCAAGGAGGGAGATTGCTAGTAAAGCGGCTGGAATGGCGAACCGGAGCACAAGGAGATGAGAAATGAGGTGCGTTTTAGAAACCTTTCCCGATCACACGGTGTACCATCTTCTGGGTTTCTCATGCATGTTTTCGATGTAGGAAGATGCCCTTGAACCTGGAGATTTGGGACCCATGGGATGGGTACCACGCCGTATTACTTTACAGGGTCTGCGTTAGCTCACCCAACCTCACCAAACCTGTCAGCCCCAAGAGTGTCCACCCTTATGTCTCAATCAGCTGTGGGTCTAGATATGGTCAATCCAGGTGGCATCGCAGCCCCTGAACGAATTTTGTAAGAATTTCTCTCTCTTTCACTGTCTTTGGTTCATGGGTTTTTAAAAGTAATTGATTTTTAGAATGGGGTTTAGCTGCTTTGCACTGCTGTGTTTATGCCGCTTTACACCCACTTGACTCACTTACAGAGAGATAGCAATACATAGGTTTTAAAATTCTTACTAGTCAAATATATTCTTGGGCGGTGAATAGGGGGTGTTGAGTCCAGTAAACTGAGCAAGGAGTAGGTCTTGTCTATTACATATTGGGTTTATGGAACGGTATCTGAGCTAATTTGAAACCCTTGTTTTATGCATCACCCCACCTCACCTTTCCCGTTAAGCAGCCATAGTGTGTTTTCTAAACGTGCGACTCTGTTCTGTTTTGTAATTCAGTTCAAGGGTAGCGGTTTTTACATTCCCTCTATAAGTGATATCTTATGATAAGTGTCTTTTTCTGTGTGACTTATTTCACTTAGAATCGTCGTACCTAAATCCACTCATCATGCTGCTCCTAGCCTTATGACGTTGATTTCATGGCTGAGTGATATTCCATTGTACATAAGGACCACAACTTCTTTATCCATTCTTCTCTTTCTTGGGATGTTTCAGGTGTAACGAAGTGGAGGTTCTTGTCAACAGAGCAGCCCTAAACTTTGGGGTGCCTGTGTCTTGCTGATTTTTAGTTTTCCCAATTTATTCGCCCATGAGTGGAAGTGCCCTATGCTCTCTAAGCTGAGTTTTTTAGATGTTTCAGGACACACCGTACACTTCTCCAGAGTGGCTGTTGGCCATTTACAGCCCGCCCATCAGCGTAGCAAGGCTCCCATTTCTCCATGGCCTGTCCTGCATTTCTGGTTTTGACACTTTATTCAGCATGGCCCTTTTGACCGATGGGAAGCGAGACTTCTTTGTAGCGCTGATTTGCCTTTCCAGGTTGCTTGGTTGGCCAAAAAGGGCGTATGCGTTTTTTCCTGAATATATTCAGGAAAAAACGCATACGCCCTTTTTGGCCAAGGGCATCGTTGTCGAGGTTTTGCCGCTTTTCCTGTGCTTTAAAGGCGATTCGAATCTACCTCCTGAAATCTGTTTCCTGCAGTTCTGCCTTGCTTTCAAATTCTCTTCGTTGCCTTCCCTCAATATATTTGTGGACGAGAGTTATCATTTCTAACTGTGCAGGTCTGTGAATTGCAGTGCCCCTGAGCTCCATTTCTCAACTCGCTTTCTTGGGAGCTGGCCGCAAAAGCGCAGGATTGCTTCAGGCCCTATTCTGGCTCCGGGCGGCAGGCTGAGCCTGTGGTTAATTCTTCTTCCTGATGGGAAAATAGAGTGACCTGTGCCTGTCCCAACACCTAGAGCTAGTCTCTCATTGGTTCCCCCTCTTCCCGTTCATCCTCAGGACAAATTGCAACCTGTACGGAACAGGTTAAAGGTGCTGATTCTCCAAGGAGGGAGATTGCTAGTAAAGCGGCTGGAATGGCGAACCGGAGTACAAGGAGATGAGAAATGAGGTGCATTTTAGAAACCTTTCCCGATCACACGGTGTACCATCTTCTGGGTTTCTCATGCATGTTTTCGATGTAGGAAGATGCCCTTGAACCTGGAGATTTGGGACCCATGGGATGGCTACCACGCCGTATTACTTTACAGGGTCTGCGTTAGCTCACCCAACCTCACCAAACCTCTCAGCCCCAAGAGTGTCCACCCTTATGTCTCAGTCAGCTGTGGGTCTAGATATGGTCAATCCAGGTGGCATCGCAGCCCCTGAACGAATTTTGTAAGAATTTCTCTCTCTTTCACTGTCTTTGTTTCACGGGTTTTTAAAAGTAATTGATTTTTATAATGGGGTTTAGCTGCTTTGCACTGCTGTGTTTATGCCGCTTTACACCCACTTGACTCACTTACAGAGAGATAGCAATACATAGGTTTTAAGATTCTTACTAGTCAAATATATTCTTGGGCGGTGAATAGGGGGTGTTGAGTCCAGTTCACTGAGCAAGGAGTAGGTCTTGTCTATTACATATTGGGTTTATGGAACGGTATCTGAGCTAATTTGAAACCCTTGTTTTATGCATCACCCCACCTCACCTTTCCCGTTAAGCAGCCATAGTGTGTTTTCTAAACGTGCGACTCTGTTCTGTTTTGTAAATCAGTTCAAGGGTAACGGTTTTTACATTCCCTCTATAAGTGATATCTTATGATAAGTGTCTTTTTCTGTGTGACTTATTTCACTTAGAATCGTCGTACCTAAATCCACTCATCATGCTGCTCCTAGCCTTATGACGTTGATTTCATGGCTGAGTGATATTCCATTGTACATAAGGACCACAACTTCTTTATCCATTCTTCTCTTTCCTGGGATGTTTCAGGTGTAACGAAGTGGAGGTTCTTGTCAGCAGAGCAGCCCTAAACTTTGGGGTGCCTGTGTCTTGCTGATTTTTAGTTTTCCCAATTTATACGCCCATGAGTGGAAGTGCCCTATGCTCTCTAAGCTGAGTTTTTTCGATGTTTCAGGACACACCGTACACTTCTCCAGAGTGGCTGTTGGCAATTTACAGCCCTCCCAGCAGCGTAGCAAGGCTCCCATTTCTCCATGGCCTGTCCTGCATTTCTGGTTTTGACACTTTATTCAGCATGGCCCTTTTGACCGATGGGAAGCGAGACTTCTTTGTAGCGCTGATTTGCCTTTCCAGGTTGCTTGGTTGGCCAAAAAGGGCGTATGCGTTTTTTCCTGAAAATATTCAGGAAAAAACGCATACGCCCTTTTTGGCCAAGGGCATCATTGTCGAGGTTTTGCCGCTTTTCCTGTGCTTGAAAGGCGATTCGAATCTACCTCCTGAAATCTGTTTCCTGCAATTCTGCCTTGCTTTCAAATTCTCTTCGTTGCCTTCCCTCAATATATTTGTGGACGAGAGTTATCATTTCTAACTGTGCAGGTCTGTGAATTGCAGTGCCCCTGAGCTCCATTTTTCAACTCGCTTTCTTGGGAGCTCGCCGCAAAAGCGCAGGATTGCTTCAGGCCCTCTTCTGGCTCCGGGCGGCAGGCTGAGCCTGTGCTTGATTCTTCTTCCTGATGGGAAAATAGAGTGACCTGTGCCTGTCCCAACACCTAGAGCTAGTCTCTCATTGGTTCCCCCTCTTCCCGTTCATCCTCAGGACAAATTGCAACCTGTACGGAACAGGAGGTTAAAGGTGCTGATTCTCCAAGGAGGGAGATTGCTAGTAAAGTGGCTGGAATGGCGAACCGGAGCACAAGGAGATGAGAAATGAGGTGCGTTTTAGAAACCTTTCCCGATCACACGGTGTACCATCTTCTGGGTTTCTCATGCATGTTTTCGATGTAGGAAGATGCCCTTGAACCTGGAGATTTGGGACCCATGGGATGGGTACCACGCCGTATTATTTTACAGGGTCTGCGTTAGCTCACCCAACCTCACCAAAACTCTCAGCCCCAAGAGTGTCCACCCTTATGTCTCAGTCAGCTGTGGGTCTAGATATGGTCAATCCAGGTGGCATCGCAGCCCCTGAACGAATTTTGTAAGAATTTCTCTCTCTTTCACTGTCTTTGTTTCACGGGTCTTTAAAAGTAATTGACTTTTATAATGGGGTTTAGCTGCTTTGCACTGCTGTGTTTATGCCGCTTTACACCCACTTGACTCACTTACAGAGAGATATCAATACATAGGTTTTAAGATTCTTACTAGTCAGATATATTCTTGGGCGGTGAATAGGGGGTGTTGAGTCCAGTTCACTGAGCAAGGAGTAGGTCTTGTCTATTACATATTGGGTTTATGGAACGGTATCTGAGCTAATTTGAAACCCTTGTTTTATGCATCACCCCACCTCACCTTTCCCGTTAAGCAGCCATAGTTTGTTTTCTAAACGTGCGACTCTGTTCTGTTTTGTAATTCAGTTCAAGGGTAGCGGTTTTTACATTCCCTCTATAAGTGATATCTTATGATAAGTGTCTTTTTCTGTGTGACTTATTTCACTTAGAATCGTCGTACCTAAATCCACTCATCATGCTGCTCCTAGCCTTATGACGTTGATTTCATGGCTGAGTGATATTCCATTGTACATAAGGACCACAACTTCTTTATCCATTCTTCTCTTTCCTGGGATATTTCAGGTGTAACGAAGTGGAGGTTCTTGTCAACAGAGCAGCCCTAAACTTTGGGGTGCCTGTGTCTTGCTGATTTTTAGTTTTCCCAATTTATACGCCCATGAGTGGAAGTCCCCTATGCTCTCTAAGCTGAGTTTTTTAGATGTTTCAGGACACACCGTACACTTCTCCAGAGTGGCTGTTGGCAATTTACAGCCCGCCCATCAGCGTAGCAAGGCTCCCATTGCTCCATGGCCTGTCCTGCATTTCTGGTTTTGACACTTTATTCAGCATGGCCCTTTTGACCGATGGGAAGCGAGACTTCTTTGTAGCTCTGATTTGCCTTTCCAGGTTGCTTGGTTGGCCAAAAAGGGCGTATGCGTTTTTTCCTGAATATATTCAGGAAAAAACGCATACGCCCTTTTTGGCCAAGGGCATCATTGTCGAGGTTTTGCCGCTTTTCCTGTGCTTTAAAGGCGATTCGAATCTACCTCCTAAAATCTGTTTCCTGCAATTCTGCCTTGCTTTCAAATCCTCTTCGTTGCCTTCCCTCAATATATTTGTGGACGATAGTTATCATTTCTAATTCTGCAGGTTTGTGAATTGCAGTGCCCCTGAGGTCCATTTTTCAACTCGCTTTCTTGGGAGCTGGCTGCAAAAGCGCAGGATTGCTTCAGGCCCTATTCTGGCTCCGGGCGGCAGGCTGAGCCTGTGCTTGATTCTTCTTCCTGATGGGAAAATAGAGTGACCTGTGCCTGTCCCAACACCTAGAGCTAGTCTCTCATTGGTTCCCCCTCTTCCCGTTCATCCTCAGGACAAATTGCAACCTGTACGGAACAGGAGGTTAAAGGTGCTGATTCTCCAAGGAGGGAGATTGCTAGTAAAGCGGCTGGAATGGCGAACCGGAGCACAAGGAGATGAGAAATGAGGTGCGTTTTAGAAACCTTTCCCGATCACACGGTGTACCATCTTCTGGGTTTCTCATGCATGTTTTCAATGTAGGAAGATGCCCTTGAACCTGGAGATTTGGGACCCATGGGATGGGTACCACGCCGTATTACTTTAAAGGGTCTGCGTTAGCTCACCCAACCTCAACAAACCTCTCAGCCCCAAGAGTGTCCACCCTTATGTCTCAGTCAGCTGTGGGCCTAGATATGGTCAATCCAGGTCGCATCGCAGCCCCTGAACGAATTTTGTAAGAATTTCTCTCTCTTTCACTGTCTTTGTTTCACGGGTTTTTAAAAGTAATTGATTTTTATAATAATGGTTTAGCTGCTTTGCACTGCTGTGTTTAGGCCGCTTTACACCCACTTGACTCACTTACAGAGAGATAGCAATACATAGGTTTTAAGATTCTTACTAGTCAAATATATTCTTGGGCGGTGAATAGGGGGTGTTCAGTCCAGTAAACTGAGCAAGGAGTAGGTCTTGTCTATTACATATTGGGTTTATGGAACGGTATCTGAGCTAATTTGAAACCCTTGTTTTATGCATCACCCCACCTCTCCTTTCCCGTTAAGCAGCCATAGTGTGTTTTCTAAACGTGCGACTCTGTTCTGTTTTGTAATTCAGTTCAAGGGTAGCGGTTTTTACATTCCCTCTATAAGTGATATCTTATGATAAGTGTCTTTTTCTGTGTGACTTATTTCACTTAGAATCGTCGTACCTAAATCCACTCATCATGCTGCTCCTAGCCTTATGACGTTGATTTCATGGCTGAGTGATATTCCATTGTACATAAGGACCACAACTTCTTTATCCATTCTTCTCTTTCCTGGGATGTTTCATGTGTAACGAAGTGGAGGTTCTTGTCAACAGAGCAGCCCTAAACTTTGGGGTGCCTGTGTCTTGCTGATTTTTAGTTTTCCCAATTTATACGCCCATGAGTGGAAGTGCCCTTTGCTCTCTAAGCTGAGTTTTTTAGATGTTTCAGGACACACCGTACACTTCTCCAGAGTGGCTGTTGGCAATTTACAGCCCGCCCATCAGCGTAGCAAGGCTCCCATTTCTCCATGGCCTGTCCTGCATTTCTGGTTTTGACACTTTATTCAGCATGGCCCTTTTGACCGATGGGAAGCGAGACTTCTTTGTAGCGCTGATTTGCCTTTCCAGGTTGCTTGGTTGGCCAAAAAGGGCGTATGCGTTTTTTCCTGAATATATTCAGGAAAAAACGCATACGCCCTTTTTGGCCAAGGGCATCACTGTCGAGGTTTTGCCGCTTTTCCTGTGCTTGAAAGGCGATTCGAATCTACCTCCTGAAATCTGTTTCCTGCAATTCTGCCTTGCTTTCAAATCCTCTTCGTTGCCTTCCCTCAATATATTTGTGGACGAGAGTTATCATTTCTAACTGTGCAGGTCTGTGAATTGCAGTGCCCCTGAGCTCCATTTTTCAACTCGCTTTCTTGGGAGCTGGCTGCAAAAGCGCAGGATTGCTTCAGGCCCTCTTCTGGCTCCGGGCGGCAGGCTGATCCTGTGCTTGATTCTTCTTCCTGCTGGGAAAATAGAGTGACCTGTGCCTGTCCCAACACCTAGAGCTAGTCTCTCATTGGTTCCCCCTCTTCCCGTTCATCCTCAGGACAAATTGCAACCTGTACGGAACAGGAGGTTAAAGGTGCTGATTCTCCAAGGAGGGAGATTGCTAGTAAAGCGGCTGGAATGGCGAACCGGAGCACAAGGAGATGAGAAATGAGGTGCGTTTTAGAAACCTTTCCCGATCACACGGTGTACCATCTTCTGGGTTTCTCATGCATGTTTTCGATGTAGGAAGATGCCCTTGAACCTGGAGATTTGGGACCCATGGGATGGGTACCACGCCGTATTACTTTACAGGGTCTGCGTTAGCTCACCCAACCTCACCAAACCTCTCAGCCCCAAGAGTGTCCACCCTTATGGCTCAGTCAGCTGTGGGTCTAGATATGGTCAATCCAGGTGGCATCGCAGCCCCTGAACGAATTTTGTAAGAATTTCTCTCTCTTTCACTGTCTTTGTTTCACGGGTCTTTAAAAGTAATTGATTTTTATAATAATGGTTTAGCTGCTTTGCACTGCTGTGTTTAGGCCGCTTTACACCCACTTGACTCACTTACAGAGAGATAGCAATACATAGGTTTTAAGATTCTTACTAGTCAAATATATTCTTGGGCGGTGAATAGGGGGTGTTCAGTCCAGTAAACTGAGCAAGGAGTAGGTCTTGTCTATTACATATTGGGTTTATGGAACAGTATCTGAGCTAATTTGAAACCCTTGTTTTATGCATCACCCCACCTCTCCTTTCCCGTTAAGCAGCCATAGTGTGTTTTCTAAACGTGCGACTCTGTTCTGTTTTGTAATTCAGTTCAAGGGTAGCGGTTTTTAAATTCCCTCTATAAGTGATATCTTATGATAAGTGTCTTTTTCTGTGTGACTTATTTCACTTAGAATCGTCGTACCTAAATCCACTCATCATTCTGTTCCTAGCCTTATGACGTTGATTTCATGGCTGAGTGATATTCCATTGTACATAAGGACCACAACTTCTTTATCCATTCTTCTCTTTCCTGGGATGTTTCATGTGTAACGAAGTGGAGGTTCTTGTCAACAGAGCAGCCCTAAACTTTGGGGTGCCTGTGTCTTGCTGATTTTTAGTTTTCCCAATTTATACGCCCATGAGTGGAAGTGCCCTTTGCTCTCTAAGCTGAGTTTTTTAGATGTTTCAGGACACACCGTACACTTCTCCAGAGTGGCTGTTGGCAATTTACAGCCCGCCCATCAGCGTAGCAAGGCTCCCATTTCTCCATGGCCTGTCCTGCATTTCTGGTTTTGACACTTTATTCAGCATGGCCCTTTTGACCGATGGGAAGCGAGACTTCTTTGTAGCGCTGATTTGCCTTTCCAGGTTGCTTGGTTGGCCAAAAAGGGCGTATGCGTTTTTTCCTGAATATATTCAGGAAAAAACGCATACGCCCTTTTTGGCCAAGGGCATCATTGTCGAGGTTTTGCCGCTTTTCCTGTGCTTGAAAGGCGATTCGAATCTACCTCCTGAAATCTGTTTCCTGCAATTCTGCCTTGCTTTCAAATCCTCTTCGTTGCCTTCCCTCAATATATTTGTGGACGAGAGTTATCATTTCTAACTGTGCAGGTCTGTGAATTGCAGTGCCCCTGAGCTCCATTTTTCAACTCGCTTTCTTGGGAGCTGGCTGCAAAAGCGCAGGATTGCTTCAGGCCCTCTTCTGGCTCCGGGCGGCAGGCTGATCCTGTGCTTGATTCTTCTTCCTGCTGGGAAAATAGAGTGACCTGTGCCTGTCCCAACACCTAGAGCTAGTCTCTCATTGGTTCCCCCTCTTCCCGTTCATCCTCAGGACAAATTGCAACCTGTACGGAACAGGAGGTTAAAGGTGCTGATTCTCCAAGGAGGGAGATTGCTAGTAAAGCGGCTGGAATGGCGAACCGGAGCACAAGGAGATGAGAAATGAGGTGCGTTTTAGAAACCTTTCCCGATCACACGGTGTACCATCTTCTGGGTTTCTCATGCATGTTTTCGATGTAGGAAGATGCCCTTGAACCTGGAGATTTGGGACCCATGGGATGGGTACCACGCCGTATTACTTTACAGGGTCTGCGTTAGCTCACCCAACCTCACCAAACCTCTCAGCCCCAAGAGTGTCCACCCTTATGGCTCAGTCAGCTGTGGGTCTAGATATGGTCAATCCAGGTGGCATCGCAGCCCCTGAACGAATTTTGTAAGAATTTCTCTCTCTTTCACTGTCTTTGTTTCACGGGTTTTTAAAAGTAATTGATTTTTATAATAATGGTTTAGCTGCTTTGCACTGCTGTGTTTAGGCCGCTTTACACCCACTTGACTCACTTACAGAGAGATAGCAATACATAGGTTTTAAGATTCTTACTAGTCAAATATATTCTTGGGCGGTGAATAGGGGGTGTTGAGTCCAGTTCACTGAGCAAGGAGTAGGTCTTGTCTATTACATATTGGGTTTATGGAACGGTATCTGAGCTAATTTGAAACCCTTGTTTTATGCATCACCCCACCTCACCTTTCCCGTTAAGCAGCCATAGTGTGTTTTCTAAACGTGCGACTCTGTTCTGTTTTGTAATTCAGTTCAAGGGTAGCGGTTTTTACATTCCCTCTATAAGTGATATCTTATGATAAGTGTCTTTTTCTGTGTGACCTATTTCAATTAGAATCGTCGTACCTATATCCACTCATCATGCTGCTCCTAGCCTTATGACGTTGATTTCATGGCTGAGTGATATTCCATTGTACATAAGGACCACAACTTCTTTATCCATTCTTCTCTTTCCTGGGATGTTTCAGGTGTAACGAAGTGGAGGTTCTTGTCAACAGAGCAGCCCTAAACTTTGGGGTGCCTGTGTCTTGCTGATTTTTAGTTTTCCCAATTTATACGCCCATGAGTGGAAGTGCCCTATGCTCTCTAAGCTGAGTTTTTTCGATGTTTCAGGACACACCGTACACTTCTCCAGAGTGGCTGTTGGCAATTTACAGCCCGCCCATCAGCGTAGCAAGGCTCCCATTTCTCCATGGCCTGTCCTGCATTTCTGGTTTTGACACTTTATTCAGCATGGCCCTTTTGACCGATGGGAAGCGAGACTTCTTTGTAGCGCTGATTTGCCTTTCCAGGTTGCTTGGTTGGCCAAAAAGGGCGTATGCGTTTTTTCCTGAATATATTCAGGAAAAAACGCATACGCCCTTTTTGGCCAAGGGCATCATTGTCGAGGTTTTGCCACTTTTCCTGTGCTTTAAAGGCGATTCGAATCTACCTCCTGAAATCTGTTTCCTGCAATTCTGCCTTGCTTTCAAATTCTCTTCGTTGCCTTCCCTCAATATATTTGTGGACGAGAGTTATCATTTCTAACTGTGCAGGTCTGTGACTTGCAGTGCCCCTGAGCTCCATTTCTCAACTCGCTTTCTTGGGAGCTGGCCGCAAAAGCGCAGGATTGCTTCAGGCCCTATTCTGGCTCCGGGCGGCAGGCTGAGCCTGTGGTTAATTCTTCTTCCTGATGGGAAAATAGATTGACCTGTCCCTGTCCCACACCTAGAGCTAGTCTCTCATTGGTTCCTCCTCTTCCCGTTCATCCTCAGGACAAATTGCAACCTGTACGGAACAGGAGGTTAAAGGTGCTGATTCTCCAAGGAGGGAGATTGCTAGTAAAGCGGCTGGAATGGCGAACCGGAGCACAAGGAGATGAGAAATGAGGTGCGTTTTAAAACATTTCCCGATCACACGGTGTACCATCTTCTGGGTTTCTCATACATGTTTTCGATGTAGGAAGATGCCCTTGAACCTGGAGATTTGGGACCCATGGGATGGGTACCACGCCGTATTACTTTAAAGGGTCTGCGTTAGCTCACCCAACCTCACCAAACCTCTCGGCCCCAAGAGTGTCCACCCTTATGTCTCAGTCAGCTGTGGGTCTAGATATGGTCAATCCAGGTGGCATCGCAGCCCCTGAACGAATTTTGTAAGAATTTCTCTCTCTTTCACTTTTTTTGTTTCACGGGTTTTTAAAAGTAATTGATTTTTATAATGGGGTTTAGCTGCTTTGCACTGCTGTGTTTATGCCGCTTTACACCCACTTGACTCACTTACAGAGAGATAGCAATACATAGGTTTTAAGATTCTTACTAGTCAAATAAATTCTTGGGCGGTGAATAGGGGGTGTTGAGTCCAGTAAACTGAGCAAGGAGTAGGTCTTGTCTATTACATATTGGGTTTATGGAACGGTATCTGAGCTAATTTGAAACCCTTGTTTTATGCATCACCCCACCTCACCTTTCCCGTTAAGCAGCCATAGTGTGTTTTCTAAACGTGCGACTCTGTTCTGTTTTGTAATTCAGTTCAAGGGTAGCGGTTTTTACATTCCCTCTATAAGTGATATCTTATGATAAGTGTCTTTTTCTGTGTGACTTATTTCACTTAGAATCGTCGTACCTAAATCCACTCATCATGCTGCTCCTAGCCTTATGACGTTGATTTCATGGCTGAGTGATATTCCAATGTACATAAGGACCACAACTTCTTTATCCATTCTTCTCTTTCCTGGGATGTTTCAGGTGTAACGAAGTGGAGGTTCTTGTCAACAGAGCAGCCCTAAACTTTGGGGTGCCTGTGTCTTGCTGATTTTTAGTTTTCCCAATTTATACGCCCATGAGTGGAAGTGCCCTATGCTCTCTAAGCTGAGTTTTTTAGATGTTTCAGGACACACCGTACACTTCTCCAGAGTGGCTGTTGGCCATTTACAGCCCGCCCATCAGCGTAGCAAAGCTCCCATTTCTCCATGGCCTGTCCTGCATTTCTGGTTTTGACCCTTTATTCAGCATGGCCCTTTTGACCGATGGGAAGCGAGACTTCTTTGTAGCGCTGATTTGCCTTTCGAGGTTGCTTGGTTGGCCAAAAAGGGCGTATGCGTTTTTTCCTGAATATATTCAGGAAAAAACGCATACGCCCTTTTTGGCCAAGGGCATCATTGTCGAGGTTTTGCCGCTTTTCCTGTGCTTTAAAGGCGATTCGAATCTACCTCCTGAAATCTGTTTCCTGCAATTCTGCCTTGCTTTCAAATTCTCTTCGTTGCCTTCCCTCAATATATTTGTGGACGAGAGTTATCATTTCTAACTGTGCAGGTCTGTGAATTGCAGTGCCCCTGAGCTCCATTTCTCAACTCGCTTTCTTGGGAGCTGGCCGCAAAAGCGCAGGATTGCTTCAGGCCCTATTCTGGCTCCGGGCGGCAGGCTGAGCCTGTGGTTAATTCTTCTTCCTGATGGGAAAATAGAGTGACCTGTGCCTGTCCCAACACCTAGAGCTAGTCTCTCATTGGTTCCCCCTCTTCCCGTTCATCCTCAGGACAAATTGCAACCTGTACGGAACAGGAGGTTAAAGGTGCTGATTCTCCAAGGAGGGAGATTGCTAGTAAAGCGGCGGGAATGGCGAACCGGAGCACAAGGAGATGAGAAATGAGGTGCGTTTTAGAAACCTTTCCCAATCACACGGTGTACCATCTTCTGGGTTTCTCATGCATGTTTTCGATGTAGGAAGATGCCCTTGAACCTGGAGATTTGGGACCCATGGGATGGGTACCACGCCGTATTACTTTACAGGGTCTGCATTAGCTCACCCAACCTCACCAAACCTTTCAGCCCCAAGAGTGTCCACCCTTATGTCTCAATCAGCTGTGGGTCTAGATATGGTCAATCCAGGTGGCATCGCAGCCCCTGAACGAATTTTGTAAGAATTTCTCTCTCTTTCACTGTCTTTGGTTCATGGGTTTTTAAAAGTAATTGATTTTTAGAATGGGGTTTAGCTGCTTTGCACTGCTGTGTTTATGCCGCTTTACACCCACTTGACTCACTTACAGAGAGATAGCAATACATAGGTTTTAAGATTCTTACTAGTCAAATATATTCTTGGGTGGTGAATAGGGGGTGTTGAGTCCAGTAAACTGAGCAAGGAGTAGGTCTTGTCTATTACATATTGGGTTTATGGAACGGTATCTGAGCTAATTTGAAACCCTTGTTTTATGCATCACCCCACCTCACCTTTCCCGTTAAGCAGCCATAGTGTGTTTTCTAAACGTGCGACTCTGTTCTGTTTTGTAATTCAGTTCAAGGGTAGCGGTTTTTACATTCCCTCTATAAGTGATATCTTATGATAAGTGTCTTTTTCTGTGTGACTTATTTCACTTAGAATCGTCGTACCTAAATCCACTCATCATGCTGCTCCTAGCCTTATGACGTTGATTTCATGGCTGAGTGATATTCCATTGTACATAAGGACCACAACTTCTTTATCCATTCTTCTCTTTCTTGGGATGTTTCAGGTGTAACGAAGTGGAGGTTCTTGTCAACAGAGCAGCCCTAAACTTTGGGGTGCCTGTGTCTTGCTGATTTTTAGTTTTCCCAATTTATACGCCCATGAGTGGAAGTCCCCTATGCTCTCTAAGCTGAGTTTTTTAGATGTTTCAGGACACACCGTACACTTCTCCAGAGTGGCTGTTGGCCATTTACAGCCCGCCCATCAGCGTAGCAAGGCTCCCATTTCTCCATGGCCTGTCCTGCATTTCTGGTTTTGACACTTTATTCAGCATGGCCCTTTTGACCGATGGGAAGCGAGACTTCTTTGTAGCGCTGATTTGCCTTTCCAGGTTGCTTGGTTGGCCAAAAAGGGCGTATGCGTTTTTTCCTGAATATATTCAGGAAAAAACGCATACGCCCTTTTTGGCCAAGGGCATCATAGTCGAGGTTTTGCCGCTTTTCCTGTGCTTTAAAGGCGATTCGAATCTACCTCCTGAAATCTGTTTCCTGCAATTCTGCCTTGCTTTCAAATTCTCTTCGTTGCCTTCCCTCAATATATTTGTGGACGAGAGTTATCATTTCTAACTGTGCAGGTCTGTGAATTGCACTGCCCCTGAGCTCCATTTCTCAACTCGCTTTCTTGGGAGCTGGCCGCAAAAGCGCAGGATTGCTTCAGGCCCTCTTCTGGCTCCGGGCGGCAGGCTGAGCCTGTGGTTAATTCATCTTCCTGATGGGAAAATAGAGTGACCTGTGCCTGTCCCAACACCTAGAGCTAGTCTCTCATTGGTTCCCCCTCTTCCCGTTCATCCTCAGGACAAATTGCAACCTGTACGGATCAGGAGGTTAAAGGTGTTGATTCTCCAAGGAGGGAGATTGCTAGTAAAGCGGCTGGAATGGCGAACCGGAGCACAAGGAGATGAGAAATGAGGTGCGTTTTAGAAACCTTTCCCGATCACACGGTGTACCATCTTCTGGGTTTCTCATGCATGTTTTCGATGTAGGAAGATGCCCTTGAACCTGGAGATTTGGGACCCAATGGATGGGTACCACGCCGTATTACTTTACAGGGTCTGCGTTAGCTCACCCAACCTCACCAAAACTCTCAGCCCCAAGAGTGTCCACCCTTATGTCTCAGTCAGCTGTGGGTCTAGATATGGTCAATCCAGGTGGCATCGCAGCCCCTGAACGAATTTTGTAAGAATTTCTCTCTCTTTCACTTTTTTTGTTTCACGGGTCTTTAAAAGTAATTGATTTTTATAATGGGGTTTAGCTGCTTTGCACTGCTGTGTTTATGCCGCTTTACACCCACTTGACTCACTTACAGAGAGATAGCAATACATAGGTTTTAAGATTCTTACTAGTCAAATATATTCTTGGGCGGTGAATAGGGGGTGTTGAGTCCAGTAAACTGAGCAAGGAGTAGGTCTTGTCTATTACATATTGGGTTTATGGAACGGTATCTGAGCTAATTTGAAACCCTTGTTTTATGCATCACCCCACCTCACCTTTCCCGTTAAGCAGCCATAGTGTGTTTTCTAAACGTGCGACTCTGTTCTGTTTTGTAATTCAGTTCAAGGGTAGCGGTTTTTACATTCCCTCTATAAGTGATATCTTATGATAAGTGTCTTTTTCTGTGTGACTTATTTCACTTAGAATCGTCGTACCTAAATCCACTCATCATGCTGCTCCTAGCCTTATGACGTTGATTTCATGGCTGAGTGATATTCCATTGTACATAAGGACCACAACTTCTTTATCCATTCTTCTCTTTCCTGGGATATTTCAGGTGGAACGAAGTGGAGTTTCTTGTCAACAGAGCAGCCCTAAACTTTGGGGTGCCTGTGTCTTGCTGATTTTTAGTTTTCCCAATTTATACGCCCATGAGTGGAAGTCCCCTATGCTCTCTAAGCTGAGTTTTTTAGATGTTTCAGGACACACCGTACACTTCTCCAGAGTGGCTGTTGGCCATTTACAGCCCGCCCATCAGCGTAGCAAGGCTCCCATTTCTCCATGGCCTGTCCTGCATTTCTGGTTTTGACACTTTATTCAGCATGGCCCTTTTGACCGATGGGAAGCGAGACTTCTTTGTAGCGCTGATTTGCCTTTCCAGGTTGCTTGGTTGGCCAAAAAGGGCGTATGCGTTTTTTCCTGAATATATTCAGGAAAAAACGCATACGCCCTTTTTGGCCAAGGGCATCATTGTCGAGGTTTTGCCGCTTTTCCTGTGCTTTAAAGGCGATTCGAATCTACCTCCTGAAATCTGTTTCCTGCAATTCTTCCTTGCTTTCAAATCCTCTTCGTTGCCTTCCCTCAATATATTTGTGGACGAGAGTTATCATTTCTAACTCTGCAGGTTTGTGAATTGCAGTGCCCCTGAGGTCCATTTTTCAACTCGCTTTCTTGGGAGCTGGCTGCAAAAGCGCAGGATTGCTTCAGGCCCTATTCTGGCTCCGGGCGGCAGGCTGATCCTGTGCTTGGTTCTTCTTCCTGATAGGAAAATAGAGTGACCTGTGCCTGTCCCAACACCTAGAGCTAGTCTCTCATTGGTTCCCCCTCTTCCTGTTCATCCTCAGGACAAATTGCAACCTGTACGGAACAGGAGGTTAAAGGCGCTGATTCTCCAAGGAGGGAGATTGCTAGTAAAGCGGCTGGAATGGCGAACCGGAGCACAAGGAGATGAGAAATGAGGTGCGTTTTAGAAACCTTTCCCGATCACACGGTGTACCATCTTCTGGGTTTCTCATGCATGTTTTCGATGTAGGAAGATGCCCTTGAACCTGGAGATTTGGGACCCATGGGATGGGTACCACGCCGTATTACTTTACAGGGTCTGCGTTAGCTCACCCAACCTCACCAAACCTCTCAGCCCCAAGAGTGTCCACCCTTATGTCTCAATCAGCTGTGGGTCTAGATATGGTCAATCCAGGTGGCATCGCAGCCCCTGAACGAATTTTGTAAGAATTTCTCTCTCTTTCACTGTCTTTGGTTCACGGGTTTTTAAAAGTAATTGATTTTTAGAATGGGGTTTAGCTGCTTTGCACTGCTGTGTTTATGCCGCTTTACACCCACTTGACTCACTTACAGAGAGATAGCAATACATAGGTTTTAAGATTCTTACTAGTCAAATATATTCTTGGGCGGTGAATAGGGGGTGTTGAGTCCAGTAAACTGAGCAAGGAGTAGGTCTTGTCTATTACATATTGGGTTTATGGAACGGTATCTGAGCTAATTTGAAACCCTTGTTTTATGCATCACCCCACCTCACCTTTCCCGTTAAGCAGCCATAGTGTGTTTTCTAAACGTGCGACTCTGTTCTGTTTTGTAATTCAGTTCAAGGGTAGCGGTTTTTACATTCCCTCTATAAGTGATATCTTATGATAAGTGTCTTTTTCTGTGTGACTTATTTCACTTAGAATCGTCGTACCTAAATCCACTCATCATGCTGCTCCTAGCCTTATGACGTTGATTTCATGGCTGAGTGATATTCCATTGTACATAAGGACCACAACTTCTTTATCCATTCTTCTCTTTCTTGGGATGTTTCAGGTGTAACGAAGTGGAGGTTCTTGTCAACAGAGCAGCCCTAAACTTTGGGGTGCCTGTGTCTTGCTGATTTTTAGTTTTCCCAATTTATACGCCCATGAGTGGAAGTCCCCTATGCTCTCTAAGCTGAGTTTTTTAGATGTTTCAGGACACACCGTACACTTCTCCAGAGTGGCTGTTGGCAATTTACAGCCCGCCCATCAGCGTAGCAAGGCTCCCATTGCTCCATGGCCTGTCCTGCATTTCTGGTTTTGACACTTTATTCAGCATGGCCCTTTTGACCGATGGGAAGCGAGACTTCTTTGTAGCTCTGATTTGCCTTTCCAGGTTGCTTGGTTGGCCAAAAAGGGCGTATGCGTTTTTTCCTGAATATATTCAGGAAAAAACGCATACGCCCTTTTTGGCCAAGGGCATCATTGTCGAGGTTTTGCCGCTTTTCCTGTGCTTTAAAGGCGATTCGAATCTACCTCCTAAAATCTGTTTCCTGCAATTCTGCCTTGCTTTCAAATCCTCTTCGTTGCCTTCCCTCAATATATTTGTGGACGATAGTTATCATTTCTAATTCTGCAGGTTTGTGAATTGCAGTGCCCCTGAGGTCCATTTTTCAACTCGCTTTCTTGGGAGCTGGCTGCAAAAGCGCAGGATTGCTTCAGGCCCTATTCTGGCTCCGGGCGGCAGGCTGAGCCTGTGCTTGATTCTTCTTCCTGATGGGAAAATAGAGTGACCTGTGCCTGTCCCAACACCTAGAGCTAGTCTCTCATTGGTTCCCCCTCTTCCCGTTCATCCTCAGGACAAATTGCAACCTGTACGGAACAGGAGGTTAAAGGTGCTGATTCTCCAAGGAGGGAGATTGCTAGTAAAGCGGCTGGAATGGCGAACCGGAGCACAAGGAGATGAGAAATGAGGTGCGTTTTAGAAACCTTTCCCGATCACACGGTGTACCATCTTCTGGGTTTCTCATGCATGTTTTCAATGTAGGAAGATGCCCTTGAACCTGGAGATTTGGGACCCATGGGATGGGTACCACGCCGTATTACTTTAAAGGGTCTGCGTTAGCTCACCCAACCTCAACAAACCTCTCAGCCCCAAGAGTGTCCACCCTTATGTCTCAGTCAGCTGTGGGCCTAGATATGGTCAATCCAGGTCGCATCGCAGCCCCTGAACGAATTTTGTAAGAATTTCTCTCTCTTTCACTGTCTTTGTTTCACGGGTTTTTAAAAGTAATTGATTTTTATAATAATGGTTTAGCTGCTTTGCACTGCTGTGTTTAGGCCGCTTTACACCCACTTGACTCACTTACAGAGAGATAGCAATACATAGGTTTTAAGATTCTTACTAGTCAAATATATTCTTGGGCGGTGAATAGGGGGTGTTCAGTCCAGTAAACTGAGCAAGGAGTAGGTCTTGTCTATTACATATTGGGTTTATGGAACGGTATCTGAGCTAATTTGAAACCCTTGTTTTATGCATCACCCCACCTCTCCTTTCCCGTTAAGCAGCCATAGTGTGTTTTCTAAACGTGCGACTCTGTTCTGTTTTGTAATTCAGTTCAAGGGTAGCGGTTTTTACATTCCCTCTATAAGTGATATCTTATGATAAGTATCTTTTTCTGTGTGACTTATTTCACTTAGAATCGTCGTACCTAAATCCACTCATCATGCTGCTCCTAGCCTTATGACGTTGATTTCATGGCTGAGTGATATTCCATTGTACATAAGGACCACAACTTCTTTATCCATTCTTCTCTTTCCTGGGATGTTTCATGTGTAACGAAGTGGAGGTTCTTGTCAACAGAGCAGCCCTAAACTTTGGGGTGCCTGTGTCTTGCTGATTTTTAGTTTTCCCAATTTATACGCCCATGAGTGGAAGTGCCCTTTGCTCTCTAAGCTGAGTTTTTTAGATGTTTCAGGACACACCGTACACTTCTCCAGAGTGGCTGTTGGCAATTTACAGCCCGCCCATCAGCGTAGCAAGGCTCCCATTTCTCCATGGCCTGTCCTGCATTTCTGGTTTTGACACTTTATTCAGCATGGCCCTTTTGACCGATGGGAAGCGAGACTTCTTTGTAGCGCTGATTTGCCTTTCCAGGTTGCTTGGTTGGCCAAAAAGGGCGTATGCGTTTTTTCCTGAATATATTCAGGAAAAAACGCATACGCCCTTTTTGGCCAAGGGCATCATTGTCGAGGTTTTGCCGCTTTTCCTGTGCTTGAAAGGCGATTCGAATCTACCTCCTGAAATCTGTTTCCTGCAATTCTGCCTTGGTTTCAAATCCTCTTCGTTGCCTTCCCTCAATATATTTGTGGACGAGAGTTATCATTTCTAACTGTGCAGGTCTGTGAATTGCAGTGCCCCTGAGCTCCATTTTTCAACTCGCTTTCTTGGGAGCTGGCTGCAAAAGCGCAGGATTGCTTCAGGCCCTCTTCTGGCTCCGGGCGGCAGGCTGATCCTGTGCTTGATTCTTCTTCCTGCTGGGAAAATAGAGTGACCTGTGCCTGTCCCAACACCTAGAGCTAGTCTCTCATTGGTTCCCCCTCTTCCCGTTCATCCTCAGGACAAATTGCAACCTGTACGGAACAGGAGGTTAAAGGTGCTGATTCTCCAAGGAGGGAGATTGCTAGTAAAGCGGCTGGAATGGCGAACCGGAGCACAAGGAGATGAGAAATGAGGTGCGTTTTAGAAACCTTTCCCGATCACACGGTGTACCATCTTCTGGGTTTCTCATGCATGTTTTCGATGTAGGAAGATGCCCTTGAACCTGGAGATTTGGGACCCATGGGATGGGTACCACGCCGTATTACTTTACAGGGTCTGCGTTAGCTCACCCAACCTCACCAAACCTCTCAGCCCCAAGAGTGTCCACCCTTATGGCTCAGTCAGCTGTGGGTCTAGATATGGTCAATCCAGGTGGCATCGCAGCCCCTGAACGAATTTTGTAAGAATTTCTCTCTCTTTCACTGTCTTTGTTTCACGGGTCTTTAAAAGTAATTGATTTTTATAATAATGGTTTAGCTGCTTTGCACTGCTGTGTTTAGGCCGCTTTACACCCACTTGACTCACTTACAGAGAGATAGCAATACATAGGTTTTAAGATTCTTACTAGTCAAATATATTCTTGGGCGGTGAATAGGGGGTGTTCAGTCCAGTAAACTGAGCAAGGAGTAGGTCTTGTCTATTACATATTGGGTTTATGGAACAGTATCTGAGCTAATTTGAAACCCTTGTTTTATGCATCACCCCACCTCTCCTTTCCCGTTAAGCAGCCATAGTGTGTTTTCTAAACGTGCGACTCTGTTCTGTTTTGTAATTCAGTTCAAGGGTAGCGGTTTTTACATTCCCTCTATAAGTGATATCTTATGATAAGTGTCTTTTTCTGTGTGACTTATTTCACTTAGAATCGTCGTACCTAAATCCACTCATCATGCTGTTCCTAGCCTTATGACGTTGATTTCATGGCTGAGTGATATTCCATTGTACATAAGGACCACAACTTCTTTATCTATTCTTCTCTTTCCTGGGATGTTTCATGTGTAACGAAGTGGAGGTTCTTGTCAACAGAGCAGCCCTAAACTTTGGGGTGCCTGTGTCTTGCTGATTTTTAGTTTTCCCAATTTATACGCCCATGAGTGGAAGTGCCCTATGCTCTCTAAGCTGAGTTTTTTAGATGTTTCAGGACACACTGTACACTTCTCCAGAGTGGCTGTTGGCAATTTACAGCCCGCCCATCAGCGTAGCAAGGCTCCCATTTCTCCATGGCCTGTCCTGCATTTCTGGTTTTGACACTTTATTCAGCATGGCCCTTTTGACCGATGGGAAGCGAGACTTCTTTGTAGCGCTGATTTGCCTTTCCAGGTTGCTTGGTTGGCCAAAAAGGGCGTATGCGTTTTTTCCTGAATATATTCAGGAAAAAACGCATACGCCCTTTTTGGCCAAGGGCATCATTGTCGAGGTTTTGCCGCTTTTCCTGTGCTTGAAAGGCGATTCGAATCTACCTCCTGAAATCTGTTTCCTGCAATTCTGCCTTGGTTTCAAATCCTCTTCGTTGCCTTCCCTCAATATATTTGTGGACGAGAGTTATCATTTCTAACTGTGCAGGTCTGTGAATTGCAGTGCCCCTGAGCTCCATTTTTCAACTCGCTTTCTTGGGAGCTGGCTGCAAAAGCGCAGGATTGCTTCAGGCCCTCTTCTGGCTCCGGGCGGCAGGCTGATCCTGTGCTTGATTCTTCTTCCTGCTGGGAAAATAGAGTGACCTGTGCCTGTCCCAACACCTAGAGCTAGTCTCTCATTGGTTCCCCCTCTTCCCGTTCATCCTCAGGACAAATTGCAACCTGTACGGAACAGGAGGTTAAAGGTGCTGATTCTCCAAGGAGGGAGATTGCTAGTAAAGCGGCTGGAATGGCGAACCGGAGCACAAGGAGATGAGAAATGAGGTGCGTTTTAGAAACCTTTCCCGATCACACGGTGTACCATCTTCTGGGTTTCTCATGCATGTTTTCGATGTAGGAAGATGCCCTTGAACCTGGAGATTTGGGACCCATGGGATGGGTACCACGCCGTATTACTTTACAGGGTCTGCGTTAGCTCACCCAACCTCACCAAACCTCTCAGCCCCAAGAGTGTCCACCCTTATGGCTCAGTCAGCTGTGGGTCTAGATATGGTCAATCCAGGTGGCATCGCAGCCCCTGAACGAATTTTGTAAGAATTTCTCTCTCTTTCACTGTCTTTGGTTCACGGGTTTTTAAAAGTAATTGATTTTTAGAATGGGGTTTAGCTGCTTTGCACTGCTGTGTTTATGCCGCTTTACACCCACTTGACTCACTTACAGAGAGATAGCAATACATAGGTTTTAAGATTCTTACTAGTCAAATATATTCTTGGGCGGTGAATAGGGGGTGTTGAGTCCAGTAAACTGAGCAAGGAGTAGGTCTTGTCTATTACATATTGGGTTTATGGAACGGTATCTGAGCTAATTTGAAACCCTTGTTTTATGCATCACCCCACCTCACCTTTCCCGTTAAGCAGCCATAGTGTGTTTTCTAAACGTGCGACTCTGTTCTGTTTTGTAATTCAGTTCAAGGGTAGCGGTTTTTACATTCCCTCTATAAGTGATATCTTATGATAAGTGTCTTTTTCTGTGTGACTTATTTCACTTAGAATCGTCGTACCTAAATCCACTCATCATGCTGCTCCTAGCCTTATGACGTTGATTTCATGGCTGAGTGATATTCCATTGTACATAAGGACCACAACTTCTTTATCCATTCTTCTCTTTCTTGGGATGTTTCAGGTGTAACGAAGTGGAGGTTCTTGTCAACAGAGCAGCCCTAAACTTTGGGGTGCCTGTGTCTTGCTGATTTTTAGTTTTCCCAATTTATACGCCCATGAGTGGAAGTCCCCTATGCTCTCTAAGCTGAGTTTTTTAGATGTTTCAGGACACACCGTACACTTCTCCAGAGTGGCTGTTGGCAATTTACAGCCCGCCCATCAGCGTAGCAAGGCTCCCATTGCTCCATGGCCTGTCCTGCATTTCTGGTTTTGACACTTTATTCAGCATGGCCCTTTTGACCGATGGGAAGCGAGACTTCTTTGTAGCTCTGATTTGCCTTTCCAGGTTGCTTGGTTGGCCAAAAAGGGCGTATGCGTTTTTTCCTGAATATATTCAGGAAAAAACGCATACGCCCTTTTTGGCCAAGGGCATCATTGTCGAGGTTTTGCCGCTTTTCCTGTGCTTTAAAGGCGATTCGAATCTACCTCCTAAAATCTGTTTCCTGCAATTCTGCCTTGCTTTCAAATCCTCTTCGTTGCCTTCCCTCAATATATTTGTGGACGATAGTTATCATTTCTAATTCTGCAGGTTTGTGAATTGCAGTGCCCCTGAGGTCCATTTTTCAACTCGCTTTCTTGGGAGCTGGCTGCAAAAGCGCAGGATTGCTTCAGGCCCTATTCTGGCTCCGGGCGGCAGGCTGAGCCTGTGCTTGATTCTTCTTCCTGATGGGAAAATAGAGTGACCTGTGCCTGTCCCAACACCTAGAGCTAGTCTCTCATTGGTTCCCCCTCTTCCCGTTCATCCTCAGGACAAATTGCAACCTGTACGGAACAGGAGGTTAAAGGTGCTGATTCTCCAAGGAGGGAGATTGCTAGTAAAGCGGCTGGAATGGCGAACCGGAGCACAAGGAGATGAGAAATGAGGTGCGTTTTAGAAACCTTTCCCGATCACACGGTGTACCATCTTCTGGGTTTCTCATGCATGTTTTCAATGTAGGAAGATGCCCTTGAACCTGGAGATTTGGGACCCATGGGATGGGTACCACGCCGTATTACTTTAAAGGGTCTGCGTTAGCTCACCCAACCTCAACAAACCTCTCAGCCCCAAGAGTGTCCACCCTTATGTCTCAGTCAGCTGTGGGCCTAGATATGGTCAATCCAGGTCGCATCGCAGCCCCTGAACGAATTTTGTAAGAATTTCTCTCTCTTTCACTGTCTTTGTTTCACGGGTTTTTAAAAGTAATTGATTTTTATAATAATGGTTTAGCTGCTTTGCACTGCTGTGTTTAGGCCGCTTTACACCCACTTGACTCACTTACAGAGAGATAGCAATACATAGGTTTTAAGATTCTTACTAGTCAAATATATTCTTGGGCGGTGAATAGGGGGTGTTCAGTCCAGTAAACTGAGCAAGGAGTAGGTCTTGTCTATTACATATTGGGTTTATGGAACGGTATCTGAGCTAATTTGAAACCCTTGTTTTATGCATCACCCCACCTCTCCTTTCCCGTTAAGCAGCCATAGTGTGTTTTCTAAACGTGCGACTCTGTTCTGTTTTGTAATTCAGTTCAAGGGTAGCGGTTTTTACATTCCCTCTATAAGTGATATCTTATGATAAGTGTCTTTTTCTGTGTGACTTATTTCACTTAGAATCGTCGTACCTAAATCCACTCATCATGCTGCTCCTAGCCTTATGACGTTGATTTCATGGCTGAGTGATATTCCATTGTACATAAGGACCACAACTTCTTTATCCATTCTTCTCTTTCCTGGGATGTTTCATGTGTAACGAAGTGGAGGTTCTTGTCAACAGAGCAGCCCTAAACTTTGGGGTGCCTGTGTCTTGCTGATTTTTAGTTTTCCCAATTTATACGCCCATGAGTGGAAGTGCCCTTTGCTCTCTAAGCTGAGTTTTTTAGATGTTTCAGGACACACCGTACACTTCTCCAGAGTGGCTGTTGGCAATTTACAGCCCGCCCATCAGCGTAGCAAGGCTCCCATTTCTCCATGGCCTGTCCTGCATTTCTGGTTTTGACACTTTATTCAGCATGGCCCTTTTGACCGATGGGAAGCGAGACTTCTTTGTAGCTCTGATTTGCCTTTCCAGGTTGCTTGGTTGGCCAAAAAGGGCGTATGCGTTTTTTCCTGAATATATTCAGGAAAAAACGCATACGCCCTTTTTGGCCAAGGGCATCATTGTCGAGGTTTTGCCGCTTTTCCTGTGCTTTAAAGGCGATTCGAATCTACCTCCTGAAATCTGTTTCCTGCAATTCTGCCTTGCTTTCAAATCCTCTTCGTTGCCTTCCCTCAATATATTTGTGGACGAGAGTTATCATTTCTAACTGTGCAGGTCTGTGAATTGCAGTGCCCCTGAGCTCCATTTTTCAACTCGCTTTCTTGGGAGCTGGCTGCAAAAGCGCAGGATTGCTTCAGGCCCTCTTCTGGCTCCGGGCGGCAGGCTGATCCTGTGCTTGATTCTTCTTCCTGCTGGGAAAATAGAGTGACCTGTGCCTGTCCCAACACCTAGAGCTAGTCTCTCATTGGTTCCCCCTCTTCCCGTTCATCCTCAGGACAAATTGCAACCTGTACGGAACAGGAGGTTAAAGGTGCTGATTCTCCAAGGAGGGAGATTGCTAGTAAAGCGGCTGGAATGGCGAACCGGAGCACAAGGAGATGAGAAATGAGGTGCGTTTTAGAAACCTTTCCCGATCACACGGTGTACCATCTTCTGGGTTTCTCATGCATGTTTTCGATGTAGGAAGATGCCCTTGAACCTGGAGATTTGGGACCCATGGGATGGGTACCACGCCGTATTACTTTACAGGGTCTGCGTTAGCTCACCCAACCTCACCAAACCTCTCAGCCCCAAGAGTGTCCACCCTTATGGCTCAGTCAGCTGTGGGTCTAGATATGGTCAATCCAGGTGGCATCGCAGCCCCTGAACGAATTTTGTAAGAATTTCTCTCTCTTTCACTGTCTTTGTTTCACGGGTCTTTAAAAGTAATTGATTTTTATAATAATGGTTTAGCTGCTTTGCACTGCTGTGTTTAGGCCGCTTTACACCCACTTGACTCACTTACAGAGAGATAGCAATACATAGGTTTTAAGATTCTTACTAGTCAAATATATTCTTGGGCGGTGAATAGGGGGTGTTCAGTCCAGTAAACTGAGCAAGGAGTAGGTCTTGTCTATTACATATTGGGTTTATGGAACAGTATCTGAGCTAATTTGAAACCCTTGTTTTATGCATCACCCCACCTCTCCTTTCCCGTTAAGCAGCCATAGTGTGTTTTCTAAACGTGCGACTCTGTTCTGTTTTGTAATTCAGTTCAAGGGTAGCGGTTTTTACATTCCCTCTATAAGTGATATCTTATGATAAGTGTCTTTTTCTGTGTGACTTATTTCACTTAGAATCGTCGTACCTAAATCCACTCATCATGCTGTTCCTAGCCTTATGACGTTGATTTCATGGCTGAGTGATATTCCATTGTACATAAGGACCACAACTTCTTTATCTATTCTTCTCTTTCCTGGGATGTTTCATGTGTAACGAAGTGGAGGTTCTTGTCAACAGAGCAGCCCTAAACTTTGGGGTGCCTGTGTCTTGCTGATTTTTAGTTTTCCCAATTTATACGCCCATGAGTGGAAGTGCCCTTTGCTCTCTAAGCTGAGTTTTTTAGATGTTTCAGGACACACCGTACACTTCTCCAGAGTGGCTGTTGGCAATTTACAGCCCGCCCATCAGCGTAGCAAGGCTCCCATTTCTCCATGGCCTGTCCTGCATTTCTGGTTTTGACACTTTATTCAGCATGGCCCTTTTGACCGATGGGAAGCGAGACTTCTTTGTAGCGCTGATTTGCCTTTCCAGGTTGCTTGGTTGGCCAAAAAGGGCGTATGCGTTTTTTCCTGAATATATTCAGGAAAAAACGCATACGCCCTTTTTGGCCAAGGGCATCATTGTCGAGGTTTTGCCGCTTTTCCTGTGCTTGAAAGGCGATTCGAATCTACCTCCTGAAATCTGTTTCCTGCAATTCTGCCTTGGTTTCAAATCCTCTTCGTTGCCTTCCCTCAATATATTTGTGGACGAGAGTTATCATTTCTAACTGTGCAGGTCTGTGAATTGCAGTGCCCCTGAGCTCCATTTTTCAACTCGCTTTCTTGGGAGCTGGCTGCAAAAGCGCAGGATTGCTTCAGGCCCTCTTCTGGCTCCGGGCGGCAGGCTGATCCTGTGCTTGATTCTTCTTCCTGCTGGGAAAATAGAGTGACCTGTGCCTGTCCCAACACCTAGAGCTAGTCTCTCATTGGTTCCCCCTCTTCCCGTTCATCCTCAGGACAAATTGCAACCTGTACGGAACAGGAGGTTAAAGGTGCTGATTCTCCAAGGAGGGAGATTGCTAGTAAAGCGGCTGGAATGGCGAACCGGAGCACAAGGAGATGAGAAATGAGGTGCGTTTTAGAAACCTTTCCCGATCACACGGTGTACCATCTTCTGGGTTTCTCATGCATGTTTTCGATGTAGGAAGATGCCCTTGAACCTGGAGATTTGGGACCCATGGGATGGGTACCACGCCGTATTACTTTACAGGGTCTGCGTTAGCTCACCCAACCTCACCAAACCTCTCAGCCCCAAGAGTGTCCACCCTTATGGCTCAGTCAGCTGTGGGTCTAGATATGGTCAATCCAGGTGGCATCGCAGCCCCTGAACGAATTTTGTAAGAATTTCTCTCTCTTTCACTGTCTTTGTTTCACGGGTCTTTAAAAGTAATTGATTTTTATAATAATGGTTTAGCTGCTTTGCACTGCTGTGTTTAGGCCGCTTTACACCCACTTGACTCACTTACAGAGAGATAGCAATACATAGGTTTTAAGATTCTTACTAGTCAAATATATTCTTGGGCGGTGAATAGGGGGTGTTCAGTCCAGTAAACTGAGCAAGGAGTAGGTCTTGTCTATTACATATTGGGTTTATGGAACAGTATCTGAGCTAATTTGAAACCCTTGTTTTATGCATCACCCCACCTCTCCTTTCCCGTTAAGCAGCCATAGTGTGTTTTCTAAACGTGCGACTCTGTTCTGTTTTGTAATTCAGTTCAAGGGTAGCGGTTTTTACATTCCCTCTATAAGTGATATCTTATGATAAGTGTCTTTTTCTGTGTGACTTATTTCACTTAGAATCGTCGTACCTAAATCCACTCATCATGCTGTTCCTAGCCTTATGACGTTGATTTCATGGCTGAGTGATATTCCATTGTACATAAGGACCACAACTTCTTTATCTATTCTTCTCTTTCCTGGGATGTTTCATGTGTAACGAAGTGGAGGTTCTTGTCAACAGAGCAGCCCTAAACTTTGGGGTGCCTGTGTCTTGCTGATTTTTAGTTTTCCCAATTTATACGCCCATGAGTGGAAGTGCCCTATGCTCTCTAAGCTGAGTTTTTTAGATGTTTCAGGACACACCGTACACTTCTCCAGAGTGGCTGTTGGCAATTTACAGCCCGCCCATCAGCGTAGCAAGGCTCCCATTTCTCCATGGCCTGTCCTGCATTTCTGGTTTTGACACTTTATTCAGCATGGCCCTTTTGACCGATGGGAAGCGAGACTTCTTTGTAGCGCTGATTTGCCTTTCCAGGTTGCTTGGTTGGCCAAAAAGGGCGTATGCGTTTTTTCCTGAATATATTCAGGAAAAAACGCATACGCCCTTTTTGGCCAAGGGCATCATTGTCGAGGTTTTGCCGCTTTTCCTGTGCTTGAAAGGCGATTCGAATCTACCTCCTGAAATCTGTTTCCTGCAATTCTGCCTTGGTTTCAAATCCTCTTCGTTGCCTTCCCTCAATATATTTGTGGACGAGAGTTATCATTTCTAACTGTGCAGGTCTGTGAATTGCAGTGCCCCTGAGCTCCATTTTTCAACTCGCTTTCTTGGGAGCTGGCTGCAAAAGCGCAGGATTGCTTCAGGCCCTCTTCTGGCTCCGGGCGGCAGGCTGATCCTGTGCTTGATTCTTCTTCCTGCTGGGAAAATAGAGTGACCTGTGCCTGTCCCAACACCTAGAGCTAGTCTCTCATTGGTTCCCCCTCTTCCCGTTCATCCTCAGGACAAATTGCAACCTGTACGGAACAGGAGGTTAAAGGTGCTGATTCTCCAAGGAGGGAGATTGCTAGTAAAGCGGCTGGAATGGCGAACCGGAGCACAAGGAGATGAGAAATGAGGTGCGTTTTAGAAACCTTTCCCGATCACACGGTGTACCATCTTCTGGGTTTCTCATGCATGTTTTCGATGTAGGAAGATGCCCTTGAACCTGGAGATTTGGGACCCATGGGATGGGTACCACGCCGTATTACTTTACAGGGTCTGCGTTAGCTCACCCAACCTCACCAAACCTCTCAGCCCCAAGAGTGTCCACCCTTATGGCTCAGTCAGCTGTGGGTCTAGATATGGTCAATCCAGGTGGCATCGCAGCCCCTGAACGAATTTTGTAAGAATTTCTCTCTCTTTCACTGTCTTTGTTTCACGGGTTTTTAAAAGTAATTGATTTTTATAATAATGGTTTAGCTGCTTTGCACTGCTGTGTTTAGGCCGCTTTACACCCACTTGACTCACTTACAGAGAGATAGCAATACATAGGTTTTAAGATTCTTACTAGTCAAATATATTCTTGGGCGGTGAATAGGGGGTGTTCAGTCCAGTAAACTGAGCAAGGAGTAGGTCTTGTCTATTACATATTGGGTTTATGGAACAGTATCTGAGCTAATTTGAAACCCTTGTTTTATGCATCACCCCACCTCTCCTTTCCCGTTAAGCAGCCATAGTGTGTTTTCTAAACGTGCGACTCTGTTCTGTTTTGTAATTCAGTTCAAGGGTAGCGGTTTTTAAATTCCCTCTATAAGTGATATCTTATGATAAGTGTCTTTTTCTGTGTGACTTATTTCACTTAGAATCGTCGTACCTAAATCCACTCATCATTCTGTTCCTAGCCTTATGACGTTGATTTCATGGCTGAGTGATATTCCATTGTACATAAGGACCACAACTTCTTTATCCATTCTTCTCTTTCCTGGGATGTTTCATGTGTAACGAAGTGGAGGTTCTTGTCAACAGAGCAGCCCTAAACTTTGGGGTGCCTGTGTCTTGCTGATTTTTAGTTTTCCCAATTTATACGCCCATGAGTGGAAGTGCCCTTTGCTCTCTAAGCTGAGTTTTTTAGATGTTTCAGGACACACCGTACACTTCTCCAGAGTGGCTGTTGGCAATTTACAGCCCGCCCATCAGCGTAGCAAGGCTCCCATTTCTCCATGGCCTGTCCTGCATTTCTGGTTTTGACACTTTATTCAGCATGGCCCTTTTGACCGATGGGAAGCGAGACTTCTTTGTAGCGCTGATTTGCCTTTCCAGGTTGCTTGGTTGGCCAAAAAGGGCGTATGCGTTTTTTCCTGAATATATTCAGGAAAAAACGCATACGCCCTTTTTGGCCAAGGGCATCATTGTCGAGGTTTTGCCGCTTTTCCTGTGCTTGAAAGGCGATTCGAATCTACCTCCTGAAATCTGTTTCCTGCAATTCTGCCTTGCTTTCAAATCCTCTTCGTTGCCTTCCCTCAATATATTTGTGGACGAGAGTTATCATTTCTAACTGTGCAGGTCTGTGAATTGCAGTGCCCCTGAGCTCCATTTTTCAACTCGCTTTCTTGGGAGCTGGCTGCAAAAGCGCAGGATTGCTTCAGGCCCTCTTCTGGCTCCGGGCGGCAGGCTGATCCTGTGCTTGATTCTTCTTCCTGCTGGGAAAATAGAGTGACCTGTGCCTGTCCCAACACCTAGAGCTAGTCTCTCATTGGTTCCCCCTCTTCCCGTTCATCCTCAGGACAAATTGCAACCTGTACGGAACAGGAGGTTAAAGGTGCTGATTCTCCAAGGAGGGAGATTGCTAGTAAAGCGGCTGGAATGGCGAACCGGAGCACAAGGAGATGAGAAATGAGGTGCGTTTTAGAAACCTTTCCCGATCACACGGTGTACCATCTTCTGGGTTTCTCATGCATGTTTTCGATGTAGGAAGATGCCCTTGAACCTGGAGATTTGGGACCCATGGGATGGGTACCACGCCGTATTACTTTACAGGGTCTGCGTTAGCTCACCCAACCTCACCAAACCTCTCAGCCCCAAGAGTGTCCACCCTTATGGCTCAGTCAGCTGTGGGTCTAGATATGGTCAATCCAGGTGGCATCGCAGCCCCTGAACGAATTTTGTAAGAATTTCTCTCTCTTTCACTGTCTTTGTTTCACGGGTTTTTAAAAGTAATTGATTTTTATAATAATGGTTTAGCTGCTTTGCACTGCTGTGTTTAGGCCGCTTTACACCCACTTGACTCACTTACAGAGAGATAGCAATACATAGGTTTTAAGATTCTTACTAGTCAAATATATTCTTGGGCGGTGAATAGGGGGTGTTGAGTCCAGTTCACTGAGCAAGGAGTAGGTCTTGTCTATTACATATTGGGTTTATGGAACGGTATCTGAGCTAATTTGAAACCCTTGTTTTATGCATCACCCCACCTCACCTTTCCCGTTAAGCAGCCATAGTGTGTTTTCTAAACGTGCGACTCTGTTCTGTTTTGTAATTCAGTTCAAGGGTAGCGGTTTTTACATTCCCTCTATAAGTGATATCTTATGATAAGTGTCTTTTTCTGTGTGACCTATTTCACTTAGAATCGTCGTACCTATATCCACTCATCATGCTGCTCCTAGCCTTATGACGTTGATTTCATGGCTGAGTGATATTCCATTGTACATAAGGACCACAACTTCTTTATCCATTCTTCTCTTTCCTGGGATGTTTCAGGTGTAACGAAGTGGAGGTTCTTGTCAACAGAGCAGCCCTAAACTTTGGGGTGCCTGTGTCTTGCTGATTTTTAGTTTTCCCAATTTATACGCCCATGAGTGGAAGTGCCCTATGCTCTCTAAGCTGAGTTTTTTAGATGTTTCAGGACACACCGTACACTTCTCCAGAGTGGCTGTTGGCAATTTACAGCCCGCCCATCAGCGTAGCAAGGCTCCCATTTCTCCATGGCCTGTCCTGCATTTCTGGTTTTGACACTTTATTCAGCATGGCCCTTTTGACCGATGGGAAGCGAGACTTCTTTGTAGCGCTGATTTGCCTTTCCAGGTTGCTTGGTTGGCCAAAAAGGGCGTATGCGTTTTTTCCTGAAAATATTCAGGAAAAAACGCATACGCCCTTTTTGGCCAAGGGCATCATTGTCGAGGTTTTGCCGCTTTTCCTGTGCTTGAAAGGCGATTCGAATCTACCTCCTGAAATCTGTTTCCTGCAATTCTGCCTTGCTTTCAAATTCTCTTCGTTGCCTTCCCTCAATATATTTGTGGACGAGAGTTATCATTTCTAACTGTGCAGGTCTGTGACTTGCAGTGCCCCTGAGCTCCATTTCTCAACTCGCTTTCTTGGGAGCTGGCCGCAAAAGCGCAGGATTGCTTCAGGCCCTATTCTGGCTCCGGGCGGCAGGCTGAGCCTGTGGTTAATTCTTCTTCCTGATGGGAAAATAGATTGACCTGTCCCTGTCCCACACCTAGAGCTAGTCTCTCATTGGTTCCTCCTCTTCCCGTTCATCCTCAGGACAAATTGCAACCTGTACGGAACAGGAGGTTAAAGGTGCTGATTCTCCAACGAGGGAGATTGCTAGTAAAGCGGCTGGAATGGCGAACCGGAGCACAAGGAGATGAGAAATGAGGTGCGTTTTAAAACATTTCCCGATCACACGGTGTACCATCTTCTGGGTTTCTCATACATGTTTTCGATGTAGGAAGATGCCCTTGAACCTGGAGATTTGGGACCCATGGGATGGGTACCACGCCGTATTACTTTAAAGGGTCTGCGTTAGCTCACCCAACCTCACCAAACCTCTCGGCCCCAAGAGTGTCCACCCTTATGTCTCAGTCAGCTGTGGGTCTAGATATGGTCAATCCAGGTGGCATCGCAGCCCCTGAACGAATTTTGTAAGAATTTCTCTCTCTTTCACTGTCTTTGTTTCACGGGTTTTTAAAAGTAATTGATTTTTATAATGGGGTTTAGCTGCTTTGCACTGCTGTGTTTATGCCGCTTTACACCCACTTGACTCACTTACAGAGAGATAGCAATACATAGGTTTTAAGATTCTTACTAGTCAAATATATTCTTGGGCGGTGAATAGGGGGTGTTGAGTCCAGTAAACTGAGCAAGGAGTAGGTCTTGTCTATTACATATTGGGTTTATGGAACGGTATCTGAGCTAATTTGAAACCCTTGTTTTATGCATCACCCCACCTCACCTTTCCCGTTAAGCAGCCATAGTGTGTTTTCTAAACGTGCGACTCTGTTCTGTTTTGTAATTCAGTTCAAGGGTAGCGGTTTTTACATTCCCTCTATAAGTGATATCTTATGATAAGTGTCTTTTTCTGTGTGACTTATTTCACTTAGAATCGTCGTACCTAAATCCACTCATCATGCTGCTCCTAGCCTTATGACGTTGATTTCATGGCTGAGTGATATTCCAATGTACATAAGGACCACAACTTCTTTATCCATTCTTCTCTTTCCTGGGATGTTTCAGGTGTAACGAAGTGGAGGTTCTTGTCAACAGAGCAGCCCTAAACTTTGGGGTGCCTGTGTCTTGCTGATTTTTAGTTTTCCCAATTTATACGCCCATGAGTGGAAGTGCCCTATGCTCTCTAAGCTGAGTTTTTTAGATGTTTCAGGACACACCGTACACTTCTCCAGAGTGGCTGTTGGCCATTTACAGCCCGCCCATCAGCGTAGCAAAGCTCCCGTTTCTCCATGGCCTATCCTGCATTTCTGGTTTTGACCCTTTATTCAGCATGGCCCTTTTGACCGATGGGAAGCGAGACTTCTTTGTAGCGCTGATTTGCCTTTCCAGGTTGCTTGGTTGGCCAAAAAGGGCGTATGCGTTTTTTCCTGAATATATTCAGGAAAAAACGCATACGCCCTTTTTGGCCAAGGGCATCATTGTCGAGGTTTTGCCGCTTTTCCTGTGCTTTAAAGGCGATTCGAATCTACCTCCTGAAATCTGTTTCCTGCAATTCTGCCTTGCTTTCAAATTCTCTTCGTTGCCTTCCCTCAATATATTTGTGGACGAGAGTTATCATTTCTAACTGTGCAGGTCTGTGAATTGCAGTGCCCCTGAGCTCCATTTCTCAACTCGCTTTCTTGGGAGCTGGCCGCAAAAGCGCAGGATTGCTTCAGGCCCTATTCTGGCTCCGGGCGGCAGGCTGAGCCTGTGGTTAATTCTTCTTCCTGATGGGAAAATAGAGTGACCTGTGCCTGTCCCAACACCTAGAGCTAGTCTCTCATTGGTTCCCCCTCTTCCCGTTCATCCTCAGGACAAATTGCAACCTGTACGGAACAGGAGGTTAAAGGTGCTGATTCTCCAAGGAGGGAGATTGCTAGTAAAGCGGCTGGAATGGCGAACCGGAGCACAAGGAGATGAGAAATGAGGTGCGTTTTAGAAACCTTTCCCAATCACACGGTGTACCATCTTCTGGGTTTCTCATGCATGTTTTCGATGTAGGAAGATGCCCTTGAACCTGGAGATTTGGGACCCATGGGATGGGTACCACGCCGTATTACTTTACAGGGTCTGCATTAGCTCACCCAACCTCACCAAACCTTTCAGCCCCAAGAGTGTCCACCCTTATGTCTCAATCAGCTGTGGGTCTAGATATGGTCAATCCAGGTGGCATCGCAGCCCCTGAGCGAATTTTGTAAGAATTTCTCTCTCTTTCACTGTCTTTGGTTCATGGGTTTTTAAAAGTAATTGATTTTTAGAATGGGGTTTAGCTGCTTTGCACTGCTGTGTTTATGCCGCTTTACACCCACTTGACTCACTTACAGAGAGATAGCAATACATAGGTTTTAAGATTCTTACTAGTCAAATATATTCTTGGGTGGTGAATAGGGGGTGTTGAGTCCAGTAAACTGAGCAAGGAGTAGGTCTTGTCTATTACATATTGGGTTTATGGAACGGTATCTGAGCTAATTTGAAACCCTTGTTTTATGCATCACCCCACCTCACCTTTCCCGTTAAGCAGCCATAGTGTGTTTTCTAAACGTGCGACTCTGTTTTGTTTTGTAATTCAGTTCAAGGGTAGCGGTTTTTACATTCCCTCTATAAGTGATATCTTATGATAAGTGTCTTTTTCTGTGTGACTTATTTCACTTAGAATCGTCGTACCTAAATCCACTCATCATGCTGCTCCTAGCCTTATGACGTTGATTTCATGGCTGAGTGATATTCCATTGTACATAAGGACCACAACTTCTTTATCCATTCTTCTCTTTCTTGGGATGTTTCAGGTGTAACGAAGTGGAGGTTCTTGTCAACAGAGCAGCCCTAAACTTTGGGGTGCCTGTGTCTTGCTGATTTTTAGTTTTCCCAATTTATACGCCCATGAGTGGAAGTCCCCTATGCTCTCTAAGCTGAGTTTTTTAGATGTTTCAGGACACACCGTACACTTCTCCAGAGTGGCTGTTGGCCATTTACAGCCCGCTCATGAGCGTAGCAAGGCTCCCATTTCTCCATGGCCTGTCCTGCATTTCTGGTTTTGACACTTTATTCAGCATGGCCCTTTTGACCGATGGGAAGCGAGACTTCTTTGTAGCGCTGATTTGCCTTTCCAGGTTGCTTGGTTGGCCAAAAAGGGCGTATGCGTTTTTTCCTGAATATATTCAGGAAAAAACGCATACGCCCTTTTTGGCCAAGGGCATCATAGTCGAGGTTTTGCCGCTTTTCCTGTGCTTTAAAGGCGATTCGAATCTACCTCCTGAAATCTGTTTCCTGCAATTCTGCCTTGCTTTCAAATTCTCTTCGTTGCCTTCCCTCAATATATTTGTGGACGAGAGTTATCATTTCTAACTGTGCAGGTCTGTGAATTGCACTGCCCCTGAGCTCCATTTCTCAACTCGCTTTCTTGGGAGCTGGCCGCAAAAGTGCAGGATTGCTTCAGGCCCTCTTCTGGCTCCGGGCGGCAGGCTGAGCCTGTGGTTAATTCATCTTCCTGATGGGAAAATAGAGTGACCTGTGCCTGTCCCAACACCTAGAGCTAGTCTCTCATTGGTTCCCCCTCTTCCCGTTCATCCTCAGGACAAATTGCAACCTGTACGGATCAGGAGGTTAAAGGTGTTGATTCTCCAAGGAGGGAGATTGCTAGTAAAGCGGCTGGAATGGCGAACCGGAGCACAAGGAGATGAGAAATGAGGTGCGTTTTAGAAACCTTTCCCGATCACACGGTGTACCATCTTCTGGGTTTCTCATGCATGTTTTCGATGTAGGAAGATGCCCTTGAACCTGGAGATTTGGGACCCAATGGATGGGTACCACGCCGTATTACTTTACAGGGTCTGCGTTAGCTCACCCAACCTCACCAAAACTCTCAGCCCCAAGAGTGTCCACCCTTATGTCTCAGTCAGCTGTGGGTCTAGATATGGTCAATCCAGGTGGCATCGCAGCCCCTGAACGAATTTTGTAAGAATTTCTCTCTCTTTCACTTTTTTTGTTTCACGGGTCTTTAAAAGTAATTGATTTTTATAATGGGGTTTAGCTGCTTTGCACTGCTGTGTTTATGCCGCTTTACACCCACTTGACTCACTTACAGAGAGATAGCAATACATAGGTTTTAAGATTCTTACTAGTCAAATATATTCTTGGGCGGTGAATAGGGGGTGTTGAGTCCAGTAAACTGAGCAAGGAGTAGGTCTTGTCTATTACATATTGGGTTTATGGAACGGTATCTGAGCTAATTTGAAACCCTTGTTTTATGCATCACCCCACCTCACCTTTCCCGTTAAGCAGCCATAGTGTGTTTTCTAAACGTGCGACTCTGTTCTGTTTTGTAATTCAGTTCAAGGGTAGCGGTTTTTACATTCCCTCTATAAGTGATATCTTATGATAAGTGTCTTTTTCTGTGTGACTTATTTCACTTAGAATCGTCGTACCTAAATCCACTCATCATGCTGCTCCTAGCCTTATGACGTTGATTTCATGGCTGAGTGATATTCCATTGTACATAAGGACCACAACTTCTTTATCCATTCTTCTCTTTCCTGGGATATTTCAGGTGGAACGAAGTGGAGTTTCTTGTCAACAGAGCAGCCCTAAACTTTGGGGTGCCTGTGTCTTGCTGATTTTTAGTTTTCCCAATTTATACGCCCATGAGTGGAAGTGCCCTTTGCTCTCTAAGCTGAGTTTTTTAGATGTTTCAGGACACACCGTACACTTCTCCAGAGTGGCTGTTGGCCATTTACAGCCCGCCCATCAGTGTAGCAAGGCTCCCATTTCTCCATGGCCTGTCCTGCATTTCTGGTTTTGACCCTTTATTCAGCATGGCCCTTTTGACCGATGGGAAGCGAGACTTCTTTGTAGCGCTGATTTGCCTTTCCAGGTTGCTTGGTTGGCCAAAAAGGGCGTATGCGTTTTTTCCTGAATATATTCAGGAAAAAACGCATACGCCCTTTTTGGCCAAGGGCATCATTGTCGAGGTTTTGCCGCTTTTCCTGTGCTTTAAAGGCGATTCGAATCTACCTCCTGAAATCTGTTTCCTGCAATTCTTCCTTGCTTTCAAATCCTCTTCGTTGCCTTCCCTCAATATATTTGTGGACGAGAGTTATCATTTCTAACTCTGCAGGTTTGTGAATTGCAGTGCCCCTGAGGTCCATTTTTCAACTCGCTTTCTTGGGAGCTGGCTGCAAAAGCGCAGGATTGCTTCAGGCCCTATTCTGGCTCCGGGCGGCAGGCTGATCCTGTGCTTGGTTCTTCTTCCTGATAGGAAAATAGAGTGACCTGTGCCTGTCCCAACACCTAGAGCTAGTCTCTCATTGGTTCCCCCTCTTCCTGTTCATCCTCAGGACAAATTGCAACCTGTACGGAACAGGAGGTTAAAGGTGCTGATTCTCCAAGGAGGGAGATTGCTAGTAAAGCGGCTGGAATGGCGAACCGGAGCACAAGGAGATGAGAAATGAGGTGCGTTTTAGAAACCTTTCCCGATCACACGGTGTACCATCTTCTGGGTTTCTCATGCATGTTTTCGATGTAGGAAGATGCCCTTGAACCTGGAGATTTGGGACCCATGGGATGGGTACCACGCCGTATTGCTTTACAGGGTCTGCGTTAGCTCACCCAACCTCACCAAACCTCTCAGCCCCAAGAGTGTCCACCCTTATGTCTCAATCAGCTGTGGGTCTAGATATGGTCAGTCCAGGTGGCATCGCAGCCCCTGAACGAATTTTGTAAGAATTTCTCTCTCTTTCACTGTCTTTGGTTCATGGATTTTTAAAAGTAATTGATTTTTAGAATGGGGTTTAGCTGCTTTGCACTGCTGTGTTTATGCCGCTTTACACCCACTTGACTCACTTACAGAGAGATAGCAATACATAGGTTTTAAGATTCTTACTAGTCAAATATATTCTTGGGCGGTGAATAGGGGGTGTTGAGTCCAGTAAACTGAGCAAGGAGTAGGTCTTGTCTATTACATATTGGGTTTATGGAACGGTATCTGAGCTAATTTGAAACCCTTGTTTTATGCATCACCCCACCTCACCTTTCCCGTTAAGCAGCCATAGTGTGTTTTCTAAACGTGCGACTCTGTTCTGTTTTGTAATTCAGTTCAAGGGTAGCGGTTTTTACATTCCCTCTATAAGTGATATCTTATGATAAGTGTCTTTTTCTGTGTGACTTATTTCACTTAGAATCGTCGTACCTAAATCCACTCATCATGCTGCTCCTAGCCTTATGACGTTGATTTCATGGCTGAGTGATATTCCATTGTACATAAGGACCACAACTTCTTTATCCATTCTTCTCTTTCTTGGGATGTTTCAGGTGTAACGAAGTGGAGGTTCTTGTCAACAGAGCAGCCCTAAACTTTGGGGTGCCTGTGTCTTGCTGATTTTTAGTTTTCCCAATTTATACGCCCATGAGTGGAAGTCCCCTATGCTCTCTAAGCTGAGTTTTTTAGATGTTTCAGGACACACCGTACACTTCTCCAGAGTGGCTGTTGGCCATTTACAGCCCTCCCATCAGCGTAGCAAGGCTCCCATTTCTCCATGGCCTGTCCTGCATTTCTGGTTTTGACACTTTATTCAGCATGGCCCTTTTGACCGATGGGAAGCGAGACTTCTTTGTAGCGCTGATTTGCCTTTCCAGGTTGCTTGGTTGGCCAAAAAGGGCGTATGCGTTTTTTCCTGAAAATATTCAGGAAAAAACGCATACGCCCTTTTTGGCCAAGGGCATCATTGTCGAGGTTTTGCCGCTTTTCCTGTGCTTTAAAGGCGATTCGAATCTACCTCCTGAAATCTGTTTCCTGCAATTCTGCCTTGCTTTCAAATTCTCTTCGTTGCCTTCCCTCAATATATTTGTGGACGAGAGTTATCATTTCTAACTGTGCAGGTCTGTGAATTGCAGTGCCCCTGAGCTCCATTTCTCAACTCGCTTTCTTGGGAGCTGGCCGCAAAAGCGCAGGATTGCTTCAGGCCCTATTCTGGCTCCGGGCGGCAGGCTGAGCCTGTGGTTAATTCTTCTTCCTGATGGGAAAATAGATTGACCTGTCCCTGTCCCAACACCTAGAGCTAGTCTCTCATTGGTTCCTCCTCTTCCCGTTCATCCTCAGGACAATTTGCAACCTGTACGGAACAGGAGGTTAAAGGTGCTGATTCTCCAAGGAGGGAGATTGCTAGTAAAGCGGCTGGAATGGCGAACCGGAGCACAAGGAGATGAGAAATGAGGTGCGTTTTAAAACATTTCCCGATCACACGGTGTACCATCTTCTGGGTTTCTCATACATGTTTTCGATGTAGGAAGATGCCCTTGAACCTGGAGATTTGGGACCCATGGGATGGGTACCACGCCGTATTACTTTAAAGGGTCTGCGTTAGCTCACCCAACCTCACCAAACCTCTCGGCCCCAAGAGTGTCCACCCTTATGTCTCAGTCAGCTGTGGGTCTAGATATGGTCAATCCAGGTGGCATCGCAGCCCCTGAACGAATTTTGTAAGAATTTCTCTCTCTTTCACTTTTTTTGTTTCACGGGTTTTTAAAAGTAATTGATTTTTATAATGGGGTTTAGCTGCTTTGCACTGCTGTGTTTATGCCGCTTTACACCCACTTGACTCACTTACAGAGAGATAGCAATACATAGGTTTTAAGATTCTTACTAGTCAAATATATTCTTGGGCGGTGAATAGGGGGTGTTGAGTCCAGTAAACTGAGCAAGGAGTAGGTCTTGTCTATTACATATTGGGTTTATGGAACGGTATCTGAGCTAATTTGAAACCCTTGTTTTATGCATCACCCCACCTCACCTTTCCCGTTTTGCAGCCATAGTGTGTTTTCTAAACCTGCGACTCTGTTCTGTTTTGTAATTCAGTTCAAGGGTAGCGGTTTTTACATTCCCTCTATAAGTGATATCTTATGATAAGTGTCTTTTTCTGTGTGACTTATTTCACTTAGAATCGTCGTACCTAAATCCACTCATCATGCTGCTCCTAGCCTTATGACGTTGATTTCATGGCTTAGTGATATTCCAATGTACATAAGGACCACAACTTCTTTATCCATTCTTCTCTTTCCTGGGATGTTTCAGGTGTAACGAAGTGGAGGTTCTTGTCAACAGAGCAGCCCTAAACTTTGGGGTGCCTGTGTCTTGCTGATTTTTAGTTTTCCCAATTTATACGCCCATGAGTGGAAGTGCCCTATGCTCTCTAAGCTGAGTTTTTTAGATGTTTCAGGACACACCGTACACTTCTCCAGAGTGGCTGTTGGCCATTTACAGCCCGCCCATCAGCGTAGCAAAGCTCCCATTTCTCCATGGCCTGTCCTGCATTTCTGGTTTTGACCCTTTATTCAGCATGGCCCTTTTGACCGATGGGAAGCGAGACTTCTTTGTAGCGCTGATTTGCCTTTCCAGGTTGCTTGGTTGGCCAAAAAGGGCGTATGCGTTTTTTCCTGAATATATTCAGGAAAAAACGCATACGCCCTTTTTGGCCAAGGGCATCATTGTCGAGGTTTTGCCGCTTTTCCTGTGCTTTAAAGGCGATTCGAATCTACCTCCTGAAATCTGTTTCCTGCAATTCTGCCTTGCTTTCAAATCCTCTTCGTTGCCTTCCCTCAATATATTTGTGGACGAGAGTTATCATTTCTAACTGTGCAGGTCTGTGAATTGCAGTGCCCCTGAGCTCCATTTCTCAACTCGCTTTCTTGGGAGCTGGCCGCAAAAGCGCAGGATTGCTTCAGGCCCTATTCTGGCTCCGGGCGGCAGGCTGAGCCTGTGCTTGATTCTTCTTCCTGCTGGGAAAATAGAGTGACCTGTGCCTGTCCCAACACCTAGAGCTAGTCTCTCATTGGTTCCCCCTCTTCCCATTCATCCTCAGGACAAATTGCAACGTGTACGGAACAGGAGGTTAAAGGTGCTGATTCTCCAAGGAGGGAGATTGCTAGTAAAGCGGCTGGAATGGCGAACCGGAGCACAAGGAGATGAGAAATGAGGTGCGTTTTAGAAACCTTTCCCGATCACACGGTGTACCATCTTTTCGGTATCTCATGCATGTTTTCTATGTAGGAAGATGCCCTTGAACCTGGACATTTGGGACCCATGGGATGGGTACCACGCCGTATTACTTTAAAGGGTCTGCGTTAGCTCACCCAACCTCCCCAAACCTCTCGGCCCCAAGAGTGTCCACCCTTATGGCTCAGTCAGCTGTGGGTCTAGATATGGTCAATCCAGGTGGCATCGCAGCCCCTGAACGAATTTTGTAAGAATTTCTCTCTCTTTCACTTTTTTTGTTTCACGGGTTTTTAAAAGTAATTGATTTTTATAATGGGGTTTAGCTGCTTTGCACTGCTGTGTTTATGCCGCTTTACACCCACTTGACTCACTTACAGAGAGATAGCAATACATAGGTTTTAAGATTCTTACTAGTCAAATATATTCTTGGGCGGTGAATAGGGGGTGTTGAGTCCAGTAAACTGAGCAAGGAGTAGGTCTTGTCTATTACATATTGGGTTTATGGAACGGTATCTGAGCTAATTTGAAACCCTTGTTTTATGCATCACCCCACCTCACCTTTCCCGTTAAGCAGCCATAGTGTGTTTTCTAAACGTGCGACTCTGTTCTGTTTTGTAATTCAGTTCAAGGGTAGCGGTTTTTACATTCCCTCTATAAGTGATATCTTATGATAAGTGTCTTTTTCTGTGTGACTTATTTCCCTTAGAATCGTCGTACCTAAATCCACTCATCATGCTGCTCCTAGCCTTATGACGTTGATTTCATGGCTGAGTGATATTCCAATGTACATAAGGACCACAACTTCTTTATCCATTCTTCTCTTTCCTGGGATGTTTCAGGTGTAACGAAGTGGAGGTTCTTGTCAACAGAGCAGCCCTAAACTTTGGGGTGCCTGTGTCTTGCTGATTTTTAGTTTTCCCAATTTATACGCCCATGAGTGGAAGTGCCCTATGCTCTCTAAGCTGAGTTTTTTAGATGTTTCAGGACACACCGTACACTTCTCCAGAGTGGCTGTTGGCCATTTACAGCCCGCCCATCAGCGTAGCAAAGCTCCCATTTCTCCATGGCCTATCCTGCATTTCTGGTTTTGACCCTTTATTCAGCATGGCCCTTTTGACCGATGGGAAGCGAGACTTCTTTGTAGCGCTGATTTGCCTTTCCAGGTTGCTTGGTTGGCCAAAAAGGGCGTATGCGTTTTTTCCTGAATATATTCAGGAAAAAACGCATACGCCCTTTTTGGCCAAGGGCATCATTGTCGAGGTTTTGCCGCTTTTCCTGTGCTTTAAAGGCGATTCGAATCTACCTCCTGAAATCTGTTTCCTGCAATTCTGCCTTGCTTTCAAATTCTCTTCGTTGCCTTCCCTCAATATATTTGTGGACGAGAGTTATCATTTCTAACTGTGCAGGTCTGTGAATTGCAGTGCCCCTGAGCTCCATTTCTCAACTCGCTTTCTTGGGAGCTGGCCGCAAAAGCGCAGGATTGCTTCAGGCCCTATTCTGGCTCCGGGCGGCAGGCTGAGCCTGTGGTTAATTCTTCTTCCTGATGGGAAAATAGAGTGACCTGTGCCTGTCCCAACACCTAGAGCTAGTCTCTCATTGGTTCCCCCTCTTCCCGTTCATCCTCAGGACAAATTGCAACCTGTACGGAACAGGAGGTTAAAGGTGCTGATTCTCCAAGGAGGGAGATTGCTAGTAAAGCGGCTGGAATGGCGAACCGGAGCACAAGGAGATGAGAAATGAGGTGCGTTTTAGAAACCTTTCCCAATCACACGGTGTACCATCTTCTGGGTTTCTCATGCATGTTTTCGATGTAGGAAGATGCCCTTGAACCTGGAGATTTGGGACCCATGGGATGGGTACCACGCCGTATTACTTTACAGGGTCTGCATTAGCTCACCCAACCTCACCAAACCTTTCAGCCCCAAGAGTGTCCACCCTTATGTCTCAATCAGCTGTGGGTCTAGATATGGTCAATCCAGGTGGCATCGCAGCCCCTGAACGAATTTTGTAAGAATTTCTCTCTCTTTCACTGTCTTTGGTTCATGGGTTTTTAAAAGTAATTGATTTTTAGAATGGGGTTTAGCTGCTTTGCACTGCTGTGTTTATGCCGCTTTACACCCACTTGACTCACTTACAGAGAGATAGCAATACATAGGTTTTAAGATTCTTACTAGTCAAATATATTCTTGGGTGGTGAATAGGGGGTGTTGAGTCCAGTAAACTGAGCAAGGAGTAGGTCTTGTCTATTACATATTGGGTTTATGGAACGGTATCTGAGCTAATTTGAAACCCTTGTTTTATGCATCACCCCACCTCACCTTTCCCGTTAAGCAGCCATAGTGTGTTTTCTAAACGTGCGACTCTGTTTTGTTTTGTAATTCAGTTCAAGGGTAGCGGTTTTTACATTCCCTCTATAAGTGATATCTTATGATAAGTGTCTTTTTCTGTGTGACTTATTTCACTTAGAATCGTCGTACCTAAATCCACTCATCATGCTGCTCCTAGCCTTATGACGTTGATTTCATGGCTGAGTGATATTCCATTGTACATAAGGACCACAACTTCTTTATCCATTCTTCTCTTTCTTGGGATGTTTCAGGTGTAACGAAGTGGAGGTTCTTGTCAACAGAGCAGCCCTAAACTTTGGGGTGCCTGTGTCTTGCTGATTTTTAGTTTTCCCAATTTATACGCCCATGAGTGGAAGTCCCCTATGCTCTCTAAGCTGAGTTTTTTAGATGTTTCAGGACACACCGTACACTTCTCCAGAGTGGCTGTTGGCCATTTACAGCCCGCCCATCAGCGTAGCAAGGCTCCCATTTCTCCATGGCCTGTCCTGCATTTCTGGTTTTGACACTTTATTCAGCATGGCCCTTTTGACCGATGGGAAGCGAGACTTCTTTGTAGCGCTGATTTGCCTTTCCAGGTTGCTTGGTTGGCCAAAAAGGGCGTATGCGTTTTTTCCTGAATATATTCAGGAAAAAACGCATACGCCCTTTTTGGCCAAGGGCATCATACTCGAGGTTTTGCCGCTTTTCCTGTGCTTTAAAGGCGATTCGAATCTACCTCCTGAAATCTGTTTCCTGCAATTCTGCCTTGCTTTCAAATTCTCTTCGTTGCCTTCCCTCAATATATTTGTGGACGAGAGTTATCATTTCTAACTGTGCAGGTCTGTGAATTGCACTGCCCCTGAGCTCCATTTCTCAACTCGCTTTCTTGGGAGCTGGCCGCAAAAGCGCAGGATTGCTTCAGGCCCTCTTCTGGCTCCGGGCGGCAGGCTGAGCCTGTGGTTAATTCATCTTCCTGATGGGAAAATAGAGTGACCTGTGCCTGTCCCAACACCTAGAGCTAGTCTCTCATTGGTTCCCCCTCTTCCCGTTCATCCTCAGGACAAATTGCAACCTGTACGGATCAGGAGGTTAAAGGTGTTGATTCTCCAAGGAGGGAGATTGCTAGTAAAGCGGCTGGAATGGTGAACCGGAGCACAAGGAGATGAGAAATGAGGTGCGTTTTAGAAACCTTTCCCGATCACACGGTGTACCATCTTCTGGGTTTCTCATGCATGTTTTCGATGTAGGAAGATGCCCTTGAACCTGGAGATTTGGGACCCAATGGATGGGTACCACGCCGTATTACTTTACAGGGTCTGCGTTAGCTCACCCAACCTCACCAAAACTCTCAGCCCCAAGAGTGTCCACCCTTATGTCTCAGTCAGCTGTGGGTCTAGATATGGTCAATCCAGGTGGCATCGCAGCCCCTGAACGAATTTTGTAAGAATTTCTCTCTCTTTCACTTTTTTTGTTTCACGGGTCTTTAAAAGTAATTGATTTTTATAATGGGGTTTAGCTGCTTTGCACTGCTGTGTTTATGCCGCTTTACACCCACTTGACTCACTTACAGAGAGATAGCAATACATAGGTTTTAAGATTCTTACTAGTCAAATATATTCTTGGGCGGTGAATAGGGGGTGTTGAGTCCAGTAAACTGAGCAAGGAGTAGGTCTTGTCTATTACATATTGGGTTTATGGAACGGTATCTGAGCTAATTTGAAACCCTTGTTTTATGCATCACCCCACCTCACCTTTCCCGTTAAGCAGCCATAGTGTGTTTTCTAAACGTGCGACTCTGTTCTGTTTTGTAATTCAGTTCAAGGGTAGCGGTTTTTACATTCCCTCTATAAGTGATATCTTATGATAAGTGTCTTTTTCTGTGTGACTTATTTCACTTAGAATCGTCGTACCTAAATCCACTCATCATGCTGCTCCTAGCCTTATGACGTTGATTTCATGGCTGAGTGATATTCCATTGTACATAAGGACCACAACTTCTTTATCCATTCTTCTCTTTCCTGGGATATTTCAGGTGGAACGAAGTGGAGTTTCTTGTCAACAGAGCAGCCCTAAACTTTGGGGTGCCTGTGTCTTGCTGATTTTTAGTTTTCCCAATTTATACGCCCATGAGTGGAAGTGCCCTTTGCTCTCTAAGCTGAGTTTTTTAGATGTTTCAGGACACACCGTACACTTCTCCAGAGTGGCTGTTGGCCATTTACAGCCCGCCCATCAGTGTAGCAAGGCTCCCATTTCTCCATGGCCTGTCCTGCATTTCTGGTTTTGACCCTTTATTCAGCATGGCCCTTTTGACCGATGGGAAGCGAGACTTCTTTGTAGCGCTGATTTGCCTTTCCAGGTTGCTTGGTTGGCCAAAAAGGGCGTATGCGTTTTTTCCTGAATATATTCAGGAAAAAACGCATACGCCCTTTTTGGCCAAGGGCATCATTGTCGAGGTTTTGCCGCTTTTCCTGTGCTTTAAAGGCGATTCGAATCTACCTCCTGAAATCTGTTTCCTGCAATTCTTCCTTGCTTTCAAATCCTCTTCGTTGCCTTCCCTCAATATATTTGTGGACGAGAGTTATCATTTCTAACTCTGCAGGTTTGTGAATTGCAGTGCCCCTGAGGTCCATTTTTCAACTCGCTTTCTTGGGAGCTGGCTGCAAAAGCGCAGGATTGCTTCAGGCCCTATTCTGGCTCCGGGCGGCAGGCTGATCCTGTGCTTGGTTCTTCTTCCTGATAGGAAAATAGAGTGACCTGTGCCTGTCCCAACACCTAGAGCTAGTCTCTCATTGGTTCCCCCTCTTCCTGTTCATCCTCAGGACAAATTGCAACCTGTACGGAACAGGAGGTTAAAGGTGCTGATTCTCCAAGGAGGGAGATTGCTAGTAAAGCGGCTGGAATGGCGAACCGGAGCACAAGGAGATGAGAAATGAGGTGCGTTTTAGAAACCTTTCCCGATCACACGGTGTACCATCTTCTGGGTTTCTCATGCATGTTTTCGATGTAGGAAGATGCCCTTGAACCTGGAGATTTGGGACCCATGGGATGGGTACCACGCCGTATTACTTTACAGGGTCTGCGTTAGCTCACCCAACCTCACCAAACCTCTCAGCCCCAAGAGTGTCCACCCTTATGTCTCAATCAGCTGTGGGTCTAGATATGGTCAGTCCAGGTGGCATCGCAGCCCCTGAACGAATTTTGTAAGAATTTCTCTCTCTTTCACTGTCTTTGGTTCATGGATTTTTAAAAGTAATTGATTTTTAGAATGGGGTTTAGCTGCTTTGCACTGCTGTGTTTATGCCGCTTTACACCCACTTGACTCACTTACAGAGAGATAGCAATACATAGGTTTTAAGATTCTTACTAGTCAAATATATTCTTGGGCGGTGAATAGGGGGTGTTGAGTCCAGTAAACTGAGCAAGGAGTAGGTCTTGTCTATTACATATTGGGTTTATGGAACGGTATCTGAGCTAATTTGAAACCCTTGTTTTATGCATCACCCCACCTCACCTTTCCCGTTAAGCAGCCATAGTGTGTTTTCTAAACGTGCGACTCTGTTCTGTTTTGTAATTCAGTTCAAGGGTAGCGGTTTTTACATTCCCTCTATAAGTGATATCTTATGATAAGTGTCTTTTTCTGTGTGACTTATTTCACTTAGAATCGTCGTACCTAAATCCACTCATCATGCTGCTCCTAGCCTTATGACGTTGATTTCATGGCTGAGTGATATTCCATTGTACATAAGGACCACAACTTCTTTATCCATTCTTCTCTTTCTTGGGATGTTTCAGGTGTAACGAAGTGGAGGTTCTTGTCAACAGAGCAGCCCTAAACTTTGGGGTGCCTGTGTCTTGCTGATTTTTAGTTTTCCCAATTTATACGCCCATGAGTGGAAGTCCCCTATGCTCTCTAAGCTGAGTTTTTTAGATGTTTCAGGACACACCGTACACTTCTCCAGAGTGGCTGTTGGCCATTTACAGCCCGCCCATCAGCGTAGCAAGGCTCCCATTTCTCCATGGCCTGTCCTGCATTTCTGGTTTTGACACTTTATTCAGCATGGCCCTTTTGACCGATGGGAAGCGAGACTTCTTTGTAGCGCTGATTTGCCTTTCCAGGTTGCTTGGTTGGCCAAAAAGGGCGTATGCGTTTTTTCCTGAAAATATTCAGGAAAAAACGCATACGCCCTTTTTGGCCAAGGGCATCATTGTCGAGGTTTTGCCGCTTTTCCTGTGCTTTAAAGGCGATTCGAATCTACCTCCTGAAATCTGTTTCCTGCAATTCTGCCTTGCTTTCAAATTCTCTTCGTTGCCTTCTCTCAATATATTTGTGGACGAGAGTTATCATTTCTAACTGTGCAGGTCTGTGAATTGCAGTGCCCCTGAGCTCCATTTCTCAACTCGCTTTCTTGGGAGCTGGCCGCAAAAGCGCAGGATTGCTTCAGGCCCTATTCTGGCTCCGGGCGGCAGGCTGAGCCTGTGGTTAATTCTTCTTCCTGATGGGAAAATAGATTGACCTGTCCCTGTCCCAACACCTAGAGCTAGTCTCTCATTGGCTCCTCCTCTTCCCGTTCATCCTCAGGACAATTTGCAACCTGTACGGAACAGGAGGTTAAAGGTGCTGATTCTCCAAGGAGGGAGATTGCTAGTAAAGCGGCTGGAATGGCGAACCGGAGCACAAGGAGATGAGAAATGAGGTGCGTTTTAAAACATTTCCCGATCACACGGTGTACCATCTTCTGGGTTTCTCATACATGTTTTCGATGTAGGAAGATGCCCTTGAACCTGGAGATTTGGGACCCATGGGATGGGTACCACGCCGCATTACTTTAAAGGGTCTGCGTTAGCTCACCCAACCTCACCAAACCTCTCGGCCCCAAGAGTGTCCACCCTTATGTCTCAGTCAGCTGTGGGTCTAGATATGGTCAATCCAGGTGGCATCGCAGCCCCTGAACGAATTTTGTAAGAATTTCTCTCTCTTTCACTTTTTTTGTTTCACGGGTTTTTAAAAGTAATTGATTTTTATAATGGGGTTTAGCTGCTTTGCACTGCTGTGTTTATGCCGCTTTACACCCACTTGACTCACTTACAGAGAGATAGCAATACATAGGTTTTAAGATTCTTACTAGTCAAATATATTCTTGGGCGGTGAATAGGGGGTGTTGAGTCCAGTAAACTGAGCAAGGAGTAGGTCTTGTCTATTACATATTGGGTTTATGGAACGGTATCTGAGCTAATTTGAAACCCTTGTTTTATGCATCACCCCACCTCACCTTTCCCGTTAAGCAGCCATAGTGTGTTTTCTAAACGTGCGACTCTGTTCTGTTTTGTAATTCAGTTCAAGGGTAGCGGTTTTTACATTCCCTCTATAAGTGATATCTTATGATAAGTGTCTTTTTCTGTGTGACTTATTTCACTTAGAATCGTCGTACCTAAATCCACTCATCATGCTGCTCCTAGCCTTATGACGTTGATTTCATGGCTGAGTGATATTCCAATGTACATAAGGACCACAACTTCTTTATCCATTCTTCTCTTTCCTGGGATGTTTCAGGTGTAACGAAGTGGAGGTTCTTGTCAACAGAGCAGCCCTAAACTTTGGGGTGCCTGTGTCTTGCTGATTTTTAGTTTTCCCAATTTATACGCCCATGAGTGGAAGTGCCCTATGCTCTCTAAGCTGAGTTTTTTAGATGTTTCAGGACACACCGTACACTTCTCCAGAGTGGCTGTTGGCCATTTACAGCCCGCCCATCAGCGTAGCAAAGCTCCCATTTCTCCATGGCCTGTCCTGCATTTCTGGTTTTGACCCTTTATTCAGCATGGCCCTTTTGACCGATGGGAAGCGAGACTTCTTTGTAGCGCTGATTTGCCTTTCCAGGTTGCTTGGTTGGCCAAAAAGGGCGTATGCGTTTTTTCCTGAATATATTCAGGAAAAAACGCATACGCCCTTTTTGGCCAAGGGCATCATTGTCGAGGTTTTGCCGCTTTTCCTGTGCTTTAAAGGCGATTCGAATCTACCTCCTGAAATCTGTTTCCTGCAATTCTGCCTTGCTTTCAAATTCTCTTCGTTGCCTTCCCTCAATATATTTGTGGACGAGAGTTATCATTTCTAACTGTGCAGGTCTGTGAATTGCAGTGCCCCTGAGCTCCATTTCTCAACTCGCTTTCTTGGGAGCTGGCCGCAAAAGCGCAGGATTGCTTCAGGCCCTATTCTGGCTCCGGGCGGCAGGCTGAGCCTGTGGTTAATTCTTCTTCCTGATGGGAAAATAGAGTGACCTGTGCCTGTCCCAACACCTAGAGCTAGTCTCTCATTGGTTCCCCCTCTTCCCGTTCATCCTCAGGACAAATTGCAACCTGTACGGAACAGGAGGTTAAAGGTGCTGATTCTCCAAGGAGGGAGATTGCTAGTAAAGCGGCTGGAATGGCGAACCGGAGCACAAGGAGATGAGAAATGAGGTGCGTTTTAGAAACCTTTCCCAATCACACGGTGTACCATCTTCTGGGTTTCTCATGCATGTTTTCGATGTAGGAAGATGCCCTTGAACCTGGAGATTTGGGACCCATGGGATGGGTACCACGCCGTATTACTTTACAGGGTCTGCATTAGCTCACCCAACCTCACCAAACCTTTCAGCCCCAAGAGTGTCCACCCTTATGTCTCAATCAGCTGTGGGTCTAGATATGGTCAATCCAGGTGGCATCGCAGCCCCTGAACGAATTTTGTAAGAATTTCTCTCTCTTTCACTGTCTTTGGTTCATGGGTTTTTAAAAGTAATTGATTTTTAGAATGGGGTTTAGCTGCTTTGCACTGCTGTGTTTATGCCGCTTTACACCCACTTGACTCACTTACAGAGAGATAGCAATACATAGGTTTTAGGATTCTTACTAGTCAAATATATTCTTGGGTGGTGAATAGGGGGTGTTGAGTCCAGTAAACTGAGCAAGGAGTAGGTCTTGTCTATTACATATTGGGTTTATGGAACGGTATCTGAGCTAATTTGAAACCCTTGTTTTATGCATCACCCCACCTCACCTTTCCCGTTAAGCAGCCATAGTGTGTTTTCTAAACGTGCGACTCTGTTTTGTTTTGTAATTCAGTTCAAGGGTAGCGGTTTTTACATTCCCTCTATAAGTGATATCTTATGATAAGTGTCTTTTTCTGTGTGACTTATTTCACTTAGAATCGTCGTACCTAAATCCACTCATCATGCTGCTCCTAGCCTTATGACGTTGATTTCATGGCTGAGTGATATTCCATTGTACATAAGGACCACAACTTCTTTATCCATTCTTCTCTTTCTTGGGATGTTTCAGGTGTAACGAAGTGGAGGTTCTTGTCAACAGAGCAGCCCTAAACTTTGGGGTGCCTGTGTCTTGCTGATTTTTAGTTTTCCCAATTTATACGCCCATGAGTGGAAGTCCCCTATGCTCTCTAAGCTGAGTTTTTTAGATGTTTCAGGACACACCGTACACTTCTCCAGAGTGGCTGTTGGCCATTTACAGCCCGCCCATCAGCGTAGCAAGGCTCCCATTTCTCCATGGCCTGTCCTGCATTTCTGGTTTTGACACTTTATTCAGCATGGCCCTTTTGACCGATGGGAAGCGAGACTTCTTTGTAGCGCTGATTTGCCTTTCCAGGTTGCTTGGTTGGCCAAAAAGGGCGTATGCGTTTTTTCCTGAATATATTCAGGAAAAAACGCATACGCCCTTTTTGGCCAAGGGCATCATAGTCGAGGTTTTGCCGCTTTTCCTGTGCTTTAAAGGCGATTCGAATCTACCTCCTGAAATCTGTTTCCTGCAATTCTGCCTTGCTTTCAAATTCTCTTCGTTGCCTTCCCTCAATATATTTGTGGACGAGAGTTATCATTTCTAACTGTGCAGGTCTGTGAATTGCACTGCCCCTGAGCTCCATTTCTCAACTCGCTTTCTTGGGAGCTGGCCGCAAAAGCGCAGGATTGCTTCAGGCCCTCTTCTGGCTCCGGGCGGCAGGCTGAGCCTGTGGTTAATTCATCTTACTGATGGGAAAATAGAGTGACCTGTGCCTGTCCCAACACCTAGAGCTAGTCTCTCATTGGTTCCCCCTCTTCCCGTTCATCCTCAGGACAACTTGCAACCTGTACGGATCAGGAGGTTAAAGGTGTTGATTCTCCAAGGAGGGAGATTGCTAGTAAAGCGGCTGGAATGGCGAACCGGAGCACAAGGAGATGAGAAATGAGGTGCGTTTTAGAAACCTTTCCCGATCACACGGTGTACCATCTTCTGGGTTTCTCATGCATGTTTTCGATGTAGGAAGATGCCCTTGAACCTGGAGATTTGGGACCCAATGGATGGGTACCACGCCGTATTACTTTACAGGGTCTGCGTTAGCTCACCCAACCTCACCAAAACTCTCAGCCCCAAGAGTGTCCACCCTTATGTCTCAGTCAGCTGTGGGTCTAGATATGGTCAATCCAGGTGGCATCGCAGCCCCTGAACGAATTTTGTAAGAATTTCTCTCTCTTTCACTTTTTTTGTTTCACGGGTTTTTAAAAGTAATTGATTTTTATAATGGGGTTTAGCTGCTTTGCACTGCTGTGTTTATGCCGCTTTACACCCACTTGACTCACTTACAGAGAGATAGCAATACATAGGTTTTAAGATTCTTACTAGTCAAATATATTCTTGGGCGGTGAATAGGGGGTGTTGAGTCCAGTAAACTGAGCAAGGAGTAGGTCTTGTCTATTACATATTGGGTTTATGGAACGGTATCTGAGCTAATTTGAAACCCTTGTTTTATGCATCACCCCACCTCACCTTTCCCGTTAAGCAGCCATAGTGTGTTTTCTAAACGTGCGACTCTGTTCTGTTTTGTAATTCAGTTCAAGGGTAGCGGTTTTTACATTCCCTCTATAAGTGATATCTTATGATAAGTGTCTTTTTCTGTGTGACTTATTTCACTTAGAATCGTCGTACCTAAATCCACTCATCATGCTGCTCCTAGCCTTATGACGTTGATTTCATGGCTGAGTGATATTCCAATGTACATAAGGACCACAACTTCTTTATCCATTCTTCTCTTTCCTGGGATGTTTCAGGTGTAACGAAGTGGAGGTTCTTGTCAACAGAGCAGCCCTAAACTTTGGGGTGCCTGTGTCTTGCTGATTTTTAGTTTTCCCAATTTATACGCCCATGAGTGGAAGTGCCCTATGCTCTCTAAGCTGAGTTTTTTAGATGTTTCAGGACACACCGTACACTTCTCCAGAGTGGCTGTTGGCCATTTACAGCCCGCCCATCAGCGTAGCAAAGCTCCCATTTCTCCATGGCCTGTCCTGCATTTCTGGTTTTGACCCTTTATTCAGCATGGCCCTTTTGACCGATGGGAAGCGAGACTTCTTTGTAGCGCTGATTTGCCTTTCCAGGTTGCTTGGTTGGCCAAAAAGGGCGTATGCGTTTTTTCCTGAATATATTCAGGAAAAAACGCATACGCCCTTTTTGGCCAAGGGCATCATTGTCGAGGTTTTGCCGCTTTTCCTGTGCTTTAAAGGCGATTCGAATCTACCTCCTGAAATCTGTTTCCTGCAATTCTGCCTTGCTTTCAAATTCTCTTCGTTGCCTTCCCTCAATATATTTGTGGACGAGAGTTATCATTTCTAACTGTGCAGGTCTGTGAATTGCAGTGCCCCTGAGCTCCATTTCTCAACTCGCTTTCTTGGGAGCTGGCCGCAAAAGCGCAGGATTGCTTCAGGCCCTATTCTGGCTCCGGGCGGCAGGCTGAGCCTGTGGTTAATTCTTCTTCCTGATGGGAAAATAGAGTGACCTGTGCCTGTCCCAACACCTAGAGCTAGTCTCTCATTGGTTCCCCCTCTTCCCGTTCATCCTCAGGACAAATTGCAACCTGTACGGAACAGGAGGTTAAAGGTGCTGATTCTCCAAGGAGGGAGATTGCTAGTAAAGCGGCTGGAATGGCGAACCGGAGCACAAGGAGATGAGAAATGAGGTGCGTTTTAGAAACCTTTCCCAATCACACGGTGTACCATCTTCTGGGTTTCTCATGCATGTTTTCGATGTAGGAAGATGCCCTTGAACCTGGAGATTTGGGACCCATGGGATGGGTACCACGCCGTATTACTTTACAGGGTCTGCATTAGCTCACCCAACCTCACCAAACCTTTCAGCCCCAAGAGTGTCCACCCTTATGTCTCAATCAGCTGTGGGTCTAGATATGGTCAATCCAGGTGGCATCGCAGCCCCTGAACGAATTTTGTAAGAATTTCTCTCTCTTTCACTGTCTTTGGTTCATGGGTTTTTAAAAGTAATTGATTTTTAGAATGGGGTTTAGCTGCTTTGCACTGCTGTGTTTATGCCGCTTTACACCCACTTGACTCACTTACAGAGAGATAGCAATACATAGGTTTTAGGATTCTTACTAGTCAAATATATTCTTGGGTGGTGAATAGGGGGTGTTGAGTCCAGTAAACTGAGCAAGGAGTAGGTCTTGTCTATTACATATTGGGTTTATGGAACGGTATCTGAGCTAATTTGAAACCCTTGTTTTATGCATCACCCCACCTCACCTTTCCCGTTAAGCAGCCATAGTGTGTTTTCTAAACGTGCGACTCTGTTTTGTTTTGTAATTCAGTTCAAGGGTAGCGGTTTTTACATTCCCTCTATAAGTGATATCTTATGATAAGTGTCTTTTTCTGTGTGACTTATTTCACTTAGAATCGTCGTACCTAAATCCACTCATCATGCTGCTCCTAGCCTTATGACGTTGATTTCATGGCTGAGTGATATTCCATTGTACATAAGGACCACAACTTCTTTATCCATTCTTCTCTTTCTTGGGATGTTTCAGGTGTAACGAAGTGGAGGTTCTTGTCAACAGAGCAGCCCTAAACTTTGGGGTGCCTGTGTCTTGCTGATTTTTAGTTTTCCCAATTTATACGCCCATGAGTGGAAGTCCCCTATGCTCTCTAAGCTGAGTTTTTTAGATGTTTCAGGACACACCGTACACTTCTCCAGAGTGGCTGTTGGCCATTTACAGCCCGCCCATCAGCGTAGCAAGGCTCCCATTTCTCCATGGCCTGTCCTGCATTTCTGGTTTTGACACTTTATTCAGCATGGCCCTTTTGACTGATGGGAAGCGAGACTTCTTTGTAGCGCTGATTTGCCTTTCCAGGTTGCTTGGTTGGCCAAAAAGGGCGTATGCGTTTTTTCCTGAATATATTCAGGAAAAAACGCATACGCCCTTTTTGGCCAAGGGCATCATAGTCGAGGTTTTGCCGCTTTTCCTGTGCTTTAAAGGCGATTCGAATCTACCTCCTGAAATCTGTTTCCTGCAATTCTGCCTTGCTTTCAAATTCTCTTCGTTGCCTTCCCTCAATATATTTGTGGACGAGAGTTATCATTTCTAACTGTGCAGGTCTGTGAATTGCACTGCCCCTGAGCTCCATTTCTCAACTCGCTTTCTTGGGAGCTGGCCGCAAAAGCGCAGGATTGCTTCAGGCCCTCTTCTGGCTCCGGGCGGCAGGCTGAGCCTGTGGTTAATTCATCTTACTGATGGGAAAATAGAGTGACCTGTGCCTGTCCCAACACCTAGAGCTAGTCTCTCATTGGTTCCCCCTCTTCCCGTTCATCCTCAGGACAACTTGCAACCTGTACGGATCAGGAGGTTAAAGGTGTTGATTCTCCAAGGAGGGAGATTGCTAGTAAAGCGGCTGGAATGGCGAACCGGAGCACAAGGAGATGAGAAATGAGGTGCGTTTTAGAAACCTTTCCCGATCACACGGTGTACCATCTTCTGGGTTTCTCATGCATGTTTTCGATGTAGGAAGATGCCCTTGAACCTGGAGATTTGGGACCCAATGGATGGGTACCACGCCGTATTACTTTACAGGGTCTGCGTTAGCTCACCCAACCTCACCAAAACTCTCAGCCCCAAGAGTGTCCACCCTTATGTCTCAGTCAGCTGTGGGTCTAGATATGGTCAATCCAGGTGGCATCGCAGCCCCTGAACGAATTTTGTAAGAATTTCTCTCTCTTTCACTTTTTTTGTTTCACGGGTCTTTAAAAGTAATTGATTTTTATAATGGGGTTTAGCTGCTTTGCACTGCTGTGTTTATGCCGCTTTACACCCACTTGACTCACTTACAGAGAGATAGCAATACATAGGTTTTAAGATTCTTACTAGTCAAATATATTCTTGGGCGGTGAATAGGGGGTGTTGAGTCCAGTAAACTGAGCAAGGAGTAGGTCTTGTCTATTACATATTGGGTTTATGGAACGGTATCTGAGCTAATTTGAAACCCTTGTTTTATGCATCACCCCACCTCACCTTTCCCGTTAAGCAGCCATAGTGTGTTTTCTAAACGTGCGACTCTGTTTTGTTTTGTAATTCAGTTCAAGGGTAGCGGTTTTTACATTCCCTCTATAAGTGATATCTTATGATAAGTGTCTTTTTCTGTGTGACTTATTTCACTTAGAATCGTCGTACCTAAATCCACTCATCATGCTGCTCCTAGCCTTATGACGTTGATTTCATGGCTGAGTGATATTCCATTGTACATAAGGACCACAACTTCTTTATCCATTCTTCTCTTTCTTGGGATGTTTCAGGTGTAACGAAGTGGAGGTTCTTGTCAACAGAGCAGCCCTAAACTTTGGGGTGCCTGTGTCTTGCTGATTTTTAGTTTTCCCAATTTATACGCCCATGAGTGGAAGTCCCCTATGCTCTCTAAGCTGAGTTTTTTAGATGTTTCAGGACACACCGTACACTTCTCCAGAGTGGCTGTTGGCCATTTACAGCCCGCCCATCAGCGTAGCAAGGCTCCCATTTCTCCATGGCCTGTCCTGCATTTCTGGTTTTGACACTTTATTCAGCATGGCCCTTTTGACCGATGGGAAGCGAGACTTCTTTGTAGCGCTGATTTGCCTTTCCAGGTTGCTTGGTTGGCCAAAAAGGGCGTATGCGTTTTTTCCTGAATATATTCAGGAAAAAACGCATACGCCCTTTTTGGCCAAGGGCATCATAGTCGAGGTTTTGCCGCTTTTCCTGTGCTTTAAAGGCGATTCGAATCTACCTCCTGAAATCTGTTTCCTGCAATTCTGCCTTGCTTTCAAATTCTCTTCGTTGCCTTCCCTCAATATATTTGTGGACGAGAGTTATCATTTCTAACTGTGCAGGTCTGTGAATTGCACTGCCCCTGAGCTCCATTTCTCAACTCGCTTTCTTGGGAGCTGGCCGCAAAAGCGCAGGATTGCTTCAGGCCCTCTTCTGGCTCCGGGCGGCAGGCTGAGCCTGTGGTTAATTCATCTTCCTGATGGGAAAATAGAGTGACCTGTGCCTGTCCCAACACCTAGAGCTAGTCTCTCATTGGTTCCCCCTCTTCCCGTTCATCCTCAGGACAAATTGCAACCTGTACGGATCAGGAGGTTAAAGGTGTTGATTCTCCAAGGAGGGAGATTGCTAGTAAAGCGGCTGGAATGGCGAACCGGAGCACAAGGAGATGAGAAATGAGGTGCGTTTTAGAAACCTTTCCCGATCACACGGTGTACCATCTTCTGGGTTTCTCATGCATGTTTTCGATGTAGGAAGATGCCCTTGAACCTGGAGATTTGGGACCCAATGGATGGGTACCACGCCGTATTACTTTACAGGGTCTGCGTTAGCTCACCCAACCTCACCAAAACTCTCAGCCCCAAGAGTGTCCACCCTTATGTCTCAGTCAGCTGTGGGTCTAGATATGGTCAATCCAGGTGGCATCGCAGCCCCTGAACGAATTTTGTAAGAATTTCTCTCTCTTTCACTTTTTTTGTTTCACGGGTCTTTAAAAGTAATTGATTTTTATAATGGGGTTTAGCTGCTTTGCACTGCTGTGTTTATGCCGCTTTACACCCACTTGACTCACTTACAGAGAGATAGCAATACATAGGTTTTAAGATTCTTACTAGTCAAATATATTCTTGGGCGGTGAATAGGGGGTGTTGAGTCCAGTAAACTGAGCAAGGAGTAGGTCTTGTCTATTACATATTGGGTTTATGGAACGGTATCTGAGCTAATTTGAAACCCTTGTTCTATGCATCACCCCACCTCACCTTTCCCGTTAAGCAGCCATAGTGTGTTTTCTAAACGTGCGACTCTGTTCTGTTTTGTAATTCAGTTCAAGGGTAGCGGTTTTTACATTCCCTCTATAAGTGATATCTTATGATAAGTGTCTTTTTCTGTGTGACTTATTTCACTTAGAATCGTCGTACCTAAATCCACTCATCATGCTGCTCCTAGCCTTATGACGTTGATTTCATGGCTGAGTGATATTCCATTGTACATAAGGACCACAACTTCTTTATCCATTCTTCTCTTTCCTGGGATATTTCAGGTGGAACGAAGTGGAGTTTCTTGTCAACAGAGCAGCCCTAAACTTTGGGGTGCCTGTGTCTTGCTGATTTTTAGTTTTCCCAATTTATACGCCCATGAGTGGAAGTGCCCTTTGCTCTCTAAGCTGAGTTTTTTAGATGTTTCAGGACACACCGTACACTTCTCCAGAGTGGCTGTTGGCCATTTACAGCCCGCCCATCAGTGTAGCAAGGCTCCCATTTCTCCATGGCCTGTCCTGCATTTCTGGTTTTGACCCTTTATTCAGCATGGCCCTTTTGACCGATGGGAAGCGAGACTTCTTTGTAGCGCTGATTTGCCTTTCCAGGTTGCTTGGTTGGCCAAAAAGGGCGTATGCGTTTTTTCCTGAATATATTCAGGAAAAAACGCATACGCCCTTTTTGGCCAAGGGCATCATTGTCGAGGTTTTGCCGCTTTTCCTGTGCTTTAAAGGCGATTCGAATCTACCTCCTGAAATCTGTTTCCTGCAATTCTTCCTTGCTTTCAAATCCTCTTCGTTGCCTTCCCTCAATATATTTGTGGACGAGAGTTATCATTTCTAACTCTGCAGGTTTGTGAATTGCAGTGCCCCTGAGGTCCATTTTTCAACTCGCTTTCTTGGGAGCTGGCTGCAAAAGCGCAGGATTGCTTCAGGCCCTATTCTGGCTCCGGGCGGCAGGCTGATCCTGTGCTTGGTTCTTCTTCCTGATAGGAAAATAGAGTGACCTGTGCCTGTCCCAACACCTAGAGCTAGTCTCTCATTGGTTCCCCCTCTTCCTGTTCATCCTCAGGACAAATTGCAACGTGTACGGAACAGGAGGTTAAAGGTGCTGATTCTCCAAGGAGGGAGATTGCTAGTAAAGCGGCTGGAATGGCGAACCGGAGCACAAGGAGATGAGAAATGAGGTGCGTTTTAGAAACCTTTCCCGATCACACGGTGTACCATCTTCTGGGTTTCTCATGCATGTTTTCGATGTAGGAAGATGCCCTTGAACCTGGAGATTTGGGACCCATGGGATGGGTACCACGCCGTATTACTTTACAGGGTCTGCGTTAGCTCACCCAACCTCACCAAAACTCTCAGCCCCAAGAGTGTCCACCCTTATGTCTCAGTCAGCTGTGGGTCTAGATATGGTCAATCCAGGTGGCATCGCAGCCCCTGAACGAATTTTGTAAGAATTTCTCTCTCTTTCACTTTTTTTGTTTCACGGGTCTTTAAAAGTAATTGATTTTTATAATGGGGTTTAGCTGCTTTGCACTGCTGTGTTTATGCCGCTTTACACCCACTTGACTCACTTACAGAGAGATAGCAATACATAGGTTTTAAGATTCTTACTAGTCAAATATATTCTTGGGCGGTGAATAGGGGGTGTTGAGTCCAGTAAACTGAGCAAGGAGTAGGTCTTGTCTATTACATATTGGGTTTATGGAACGGTATCTGAGCTAATTTGAAACCCTTGTTTTATGCATCACCCCACCTCACCTTTCCCGTTAAGCAGCCATAGTGTGTTTTCTAAACGTGCGACTCTGTTCTGTTTTGTAATTCAGTTCAAGGGTAGCGGTTTTTACATTCCCTCTATAAGTGATATCTTATGATAAGTGTCTTTTTCTGTGTGACTTATTTCACTTAGAATCGTCGTACCTAAATCCACTCATCATGCTGCTCCTAGCCTTATGACGTTGATTTCATGGCTGAGTGATATTCCATTGTACATAAGGACCACAACTTCTTTATCCATTCTTCTCTTTCCTGGGATATTTCAGGTGGAACGAAGTGGAGTTTCTTGTCAACAGAGCAGCCCTAAACTTTGGGGTGCCTGTGTCTTGCTGATTTTTAGTTTTCCCAATTTATACGCCCATGAGTGGAAGTGCCCTTTGCTCTCTAAGCTGAGTTTTTTAGATGTTTCAGGACACACCGTACACTTCTCCAGAGTGGCTGTTGGCCATTTACAGCCCGCCCATCAGCGTAGCAAAGCTCCCATTTCTCCATGGCCTGTCCTGCATTTCTGGTTTTGACCCTTTATTCAGCATGGCCCTTTTGACCGATGGGAAGCGAGACTTCTTTGTAGCGCTGATTTGCCTTTCCAGGTTGCTTGGTTGGCCAAAAAGGGCGTATGCGTTTTTTCCTGAATATATTCAGGAAAAAACGCATACGCCCTTTTTGGCCAAGGGCATCATTGTCGAGGTTTTGCCGCTTTTCCTGTGCTTTAAAGGCGATTCGAATCTACCTCCTGAAATCTGTTTCCTGCAATTCTGCCTTGCTTTCAAATTCTCTTCGTTGCCTTCCCTCAATATATTTGTGGACGAGAGTTATCATTTCTAACTGTGCAGGTCTGTGAATTGCAGTGCCCCTGAGCTCCATTTCTCAACTCGCTTTCTTGGGAGCTGGCCGCAAAAGCGCAGGATTGCTTCAGGCCCTATTCTGGCTCCGGGCGGCAGGCTGAGCCTGTGGTTAATTCTTCTTCCTGATGGGAAAATAGAGTGACCTGTGCCTGTCCCAACACCTAGAGCTAGTTTCTCATTGGTTCCCCCTCTTCCCGTTCATCCTCAGGACAAATTGCAACCTGTACGGAACAGGAGGTTAAAGGTGCTGATTCTCCAAGGAGGGAGATTGCTAGTAAAGCGGCTGGAATGGCGAACCGGAGCACAAGGAGATGAGAAATGAGGTGCGTTTTAGAAACCTTTCCCAATCACACGGTGTACCATCTTCTGGGTTTCTCATGCATGTTTTCGATGTAGGAAGATGCCCTTGAACCTGGAGATTTGGGACCCATGGGATGGGTACCACGCCGTATTACTTTACAGGGTCTGCATTATCTCACCCAACCTCACCAAACCTTTCAGCCCCAAGAGTGTCCACCCTTATGTCTCAATCAGCTGTGGGTCTAGATATGGTCAATCCAGGTGGCATCGCAGCCCCTGAACGAATTTTGTAAGAATTTCTCTCTCTTTCACTGTCTTTGGTTCATGGGTTTTTAAAAGTAATTGATTTTTAGAATGGGGTTTAGCTGCTTTGCACTGCTGTGTTTATGCCGCTTTACACCCACTTGACTCACTTACAGAGAGATAGCAATACATAGGTTTTAAGATTCTTACTAGTCAAATATATTCTTGGGTGGTGAATAGGGGGTGTTGAGTCCAGTAAACTGAGCAAGGAGTAGGTCTTGTCTATTACATATTGGGTTTATGGAACGGTATCTGAGCTAATTTGAAACCCTTGTTTTATGCATCACCCCACCTCACCTTTCCCGTTAAGCAGCCATAGTGTGTTTTCTAAACGTGCGACTCTGTTCTGTTTTGTAATTCAGTTCAAGGGTAGCGGTTTTTACATTCCCTCTATAAGTGATATCTTATGATAAGTGTCTTTTTCTGTGTGACTTATTTCACTTAGAATCGTCGTACCTAAATCCACTCATCATGCTGCTCCTAGCCTTATGACGTTGATTTCATGGCTGAGTGATATTCCATTGTACATAAGGACCACAACTTCTTTATCCATTCTTCTCTTTCTTGGGATGTTTCAGGTGTAACGAAGTGGAGGTTCTTGTCAACAGAGCAGCCCTAAACTTTGGGGTGCCTGTGTCTTGCTGATTTTTAGTTTTCCCAATTTATACGCCCATGAGTGGAAGTCCCCTATGCTCTCTAAGCTGAGTTTTTTAGATGTTTCAGGACACACCGTACACTTCTCCAGAGTGGCTGTTGGCCATTTACAGCCCGCCCATCAGCGTAGCAAGGCTCCCATTTCTCCATGGCCTGTCCTGCATTTCTGGTTTTGACACTTTATTCAGCATGGCCCTTTTGACCGATGGGAAGCGAGACTTCTTTGTAGCGCTGATTTGCCTTTCCAGGTTGCTTGGTTGGCCAAAAAGGGCGTATGCGTTTTTTCCTGAATATATTCAGGAAAAAACGCATACGCCCTTTTTGGCCAAGGGCATCATAGTCGAGGTTTTGCCGCTTTTCCTGTGCTTTAAAGGCGATTCGAATCTACCTCCTGAAATCTGTTTCCTGCAATTCTGCCTTGCTTTCAAATTCTCTTCGTTGCCTTCCCTCAATATATTTGTGGACGAGAGTTATCATTTCTAACTGTGCAGGTCTGTGAATTGCAGTGCCCCTGAGCTCCATTTCTCAACTCGCTTTCTTGGGAGCTGGCCGCAAAAGCGCAGGATTGCTTCAGGCCCTCTTCTGGCTCCGGGCGGCAGGCTGAGCCTGTGGTTAATTCATCTTCCTGATGGGAAAATAGAGTGACCTGTGCCTGTCCCAACACCTAGAGCTAGTCTCTCATTGGTTCCCCCTCTTCCCGTTCATCCTCAGGACAAATTGCAACCTGTACGGATCAGGAGGTTAAAGGTGTTGATTCTCCAAGGAGGGAGATTGCTAGTAAAGCGGCTGGAATGGCGAACCGGAGCACAAGGAGATGAGAAATGAGGTGCGTTTTAGAAACATTTCCCGATCACACGGTGTACCATCTTCTGGGTTTCTCATGCATGTTTTCGATGTAGGAAGATGCCCTTGAACCTGGAGATTTGGGACCCAATGGATGGGTACCACGCCGTATTACTTTACAGGGTCTGCGTTAGCTCACCCAACCTCACCAAAACTCTCAGCCCCAAGAGTGTCCACCCTTATGTCTCAGTCAGCTGTGGGTCTAGATATGGTCAATCCAGGTGGCATCGCAGCCCCTGAACGAATTTTGTAAGAATTTCTCTCTCTTTCACTTTTTTTGTTTCACGGGTCTTTAAAAGTAATTGATTTTTATAATGGGGTTTAGCTGCTTTGCACTGCTGTGTTTATGCCGCTTTACACCCACTTGACTCACTTACAGAGAGATAGCAATACATAGGTTTTAAGATTCTTACTAGTCAAATATATTCTTGGGCGGTGAATAGGGGGTGTTGAGTCCAGTAAACTGAGCAAGGAGTAGGTCTTGTCTATTACATATTGGGTTTATGGAACGGTATCTGAGCTAATTTGAAACCCTTGTTTTATGCATCACCCCACCTCACCTTTCCCGTTAAGCAGCCATAGTGTGTTTTCTAAACGTGCGACTCTGTTCTGTTTTGTAATTCAGTTCAAGGGTAGCGGTTTTTACATTCCCTCTATAAGTGATATCTTATGATAAGTGTCTTTTTCTGTGTGACTTATTTCACTTAGAATCGTCGTACCTAAATCCACTCATCATGCTGCTCCTAGCCTTATGACGTTGATTTCATGGCTGAGTGATATTCCATTGTACATAAGGACCACAATTTCTTTATCCATTCTTCTCTTTCCTGGGATATTTCAGGTGGAACGAAGTGGAGTTTCTTGTCAACAGAGCAGCCCTAAACTTTGGGGTGCCTGTGTCTTGCTGATTTTTAGTTTTCCCAATTTATACGCCCATGAGTGGAAGTGCCCTTTGCTCTCTAAGCTGAGTTTTTTAGATGTTTCAGGACACACCGTACACTTCTCCAGAGTGGCTGTTGGCCATTTACAGCCCGCCCATCAGCGTAGCAAGGCTCCCATTTCTCCATGGCCTGTCCTGCATTTCTGGTTTTGACACTTTATTCAGCATGGCCCTTTTGACCGATGGGAAGCGAGACTTCTTTGTTGCGCTGATTTGCCTTTCCAGGTTGCTTGGTTGGCCAAAAAGGGCGTATGCGTTTTTTCCTGAATATATTCAGGAAAAAACGCATACGCCCTTTTTGGCAAAGGGCATCATAGTCGAGGTTTTGCCGCTTTTCCTGTGCTTTAAAGGCGATTCGAATCTACCTCCTGAAATCTGTTTCCTGCAATTCTGCCTTGCTTTCAAATTCTCTTCGTTGCCTTCCCTCAATATATTTGTGGACGAGAGTTATCATTTCTAACTGTGCAGGTCTGTGAATTGCACTGCCCCTGAGCTCCATTTCTCAACTCGCTTTCTTGGGAGCTGGCCGCAAAAGCGCAGGATTGCTTCAGGCCCTCTTCTGGCTCCGGGCGGCAGGCTGAGCCTGTGGTTAATTCTTCTTCCTGATGGGAAAATAGAGTGACCTGTGCCTGTCCCAACACCTAGAGCTAGTCTCTCATAGGTTCCCCCTCTTCCCGTTCATCCTCAGGACAAATTGCAACCTGTATGGATCAGGAGGTTAAAGGTGTTGATTCTCCAAGGAGGGAGATTGCTAGTAAAGCGGCTGGAATGGCGAACCGGAGCACAAGGAGATGAGAAATGAGGTGCGTTTTAGAAACCTTTCCCGATCACACGGTGTACCATCTTCTGGGTTTCTCATGCATGTTTTCGATGTAGGAAGATGCCCTTGAACCTGGAGATTTGGGACCCATGGGATGGGTACCACGCCGTATTACTTTACAGGGTCTGCGTTAGCTCACCCAACCTCACCAAAACTCTCAGCCCCAAGAGTGTCCACCCTTATGTCTCAGTCAGCTGTGGGTCTAGATATGTTCAATCCAGGTGGCATCGCAGCCCCTGAACGAATTTTGTAAGAATTTCTCTCTCTTTCACTTTTTTTGTTTCGCGGGTCTTTAAAAGTAATTGATTTTTTTAATGGGGTTTAGCTGCTTTGCACTGCTGTGTTTATGCCGCTTTACACCCACTTACAGAGAGATAGCAATACATAGGTTTTAAGATTCTTACTAGTCAAATATATTCTTGGGCGGTGAATAGGGGGTGTTGAGTCCAGTAAACTGAGCAAGGAGTAGGTCTTGTCTATTACATATTGGGTTTATGGAACGGTATCTGAGCTAATTTGAAACCCTTGTTTTATGCATCACCCCACCTCACCTTTCCCGTTAAGCAGCCATAGTGTGTTTTCTAAACGTGCGACTCTGTTCTGTTTTGTAATTCAGTTCAAGGGTAGCGGTTTTTACATTCCCTCTATAAGTGATATCTTATGATAAGTGTCTTTTTCTGTGTGACTTATTTCACTTAGAATCGTCGTACCTAAATCCACTCATCATGCTGCTCCTAGCCTTATGACGTTGATTTCATGGCTGAGTGATATTCCATTGTACATAAGGACCACAACTTCTTTATCCATTCTTCTCTTTCCTGGGATATTTCAGGTGGAACGAAGTGGAGTTTCTTGTCAACAGAGCAGCCCTAAACTTTGGGGTGCCTGTGTCTTGCTGATTTTTAGTTTTCCCAATTTATACGCCCATGAGTGGAAGTGCCGTTTGCTCTCTAAGCTGAGTTTTTTAGATGTTTCAGGACACACCGTACACTTCTCCAGAGTGGCTGTTGGCCATTTACAGCCCGCCCATCAGTGTAGCAAGGCTCCCATTTCTCCATGGCCTGTCCTGCATTTCTGGTTTTGACCCTTTATTCAGCATGGCCCTTTTGACCGATGGGAAGCGAGACTTCTTTGTAGCGCTGATTTGCCTTTCCAGGTTGCTTGGTTGGCCAAAAAGGGCGTATGCGTTTTTTCCTGAATATATTCAGGAAAAAACGCATACGCCCTTTTTGGCCAAGGGCATCATTGTCGAGGTTTTGCCGCTTTTCCTGTGCTTTAAAGGCGATTCGAATCTACCTCCTGAAATCTGTTTCCTGCAATTCTTCCTTGCTTTCAAATCCTCTTCGTTGCCTTCCCTCAATATATTTGTGGACGAGAGTTATCATTTCTAACTCTGCAGGTTTGTGAATTGCAGTGCCCCTGAGGTCCATTTTTCAACTCGCTTTCTTGGGAGCTGGCTGCAAAAGCGCAGGATTGCTTCAGGCCCTATTCTGGCTCCGGGCGGCAGGCTGATCCTGTGCTTGGTTCTTCTTCCTGATAGGAAAATAGAGTGACCTGTGCCTGTCCCAACACCTAGAGCTAGTCTCTCATTGGTTCCCCCTCTTCCTGTTCATCCTCAGGACAAATTGCAACCTGTACGGAACAGGAGGTTAAAGGTGCTGATTCTCCAAGGAGGGAGATTGCTAGTAAAGCGGCTGGAATGGCGAACCGGAGCACAAGGAGATGAGAAATGAGGTGCGTTTTAGAAACCTTTCCCGATCACACGGTGTACCATCTTCTGGGTTTCTCATGCATGTTTTCGATGTAGGAAGATGCCCTTGAACCTGGAGATTTGGGACCCATGGGATGGGTACCACGCCGTATTACTTTACAGGGTCTGCGTTAGCTCACCCAACCTCACCAAACCTCTCAGCCCCAAGAGTGTCCACCCTTATGTCTCAGTCAGCTGTGGGTCTAGATACGGTCAATCCAGGTGGCATCGCAGCCCCTGAACGAATTTTGTAAGAATTTCTCTCTCTTTCACTGTCTTTGTTTCACGGGTCTTTAAAAGTAATTGATTTTTATAATGGGGTTTAGCTGCTTTGCACTGCTGTGTTTATGCCGCTTTACACCCACTTGACTCACTTACAGAGAGATAGCAATACATAGGTTTTAAGATTCTTACTAGTCAAATATATTCTTGGGCGGTGAATAGGGGGTGTTGAGTCCAGTTCAGTGAGCAAGGAGTAGGTCTTGTCTATTACATATTGGGTTTATGGAACGGTATCTGAGCTAATTTGAAACCCTTGTTTTATGCATCACCCCACCTCACCTTTCCCGTTAAGCAGCCATAGTGTGTTTTCTAAACGTGCGACTCTGTTCTGTTTTGTAATTCAGTTCAAGGGTAGCGGTTTTTACATTCCCTCTATAAGTGATATCTTATGATAAGTGTCTTTTTCTGTGTGACTTATTTCACTTAGAATCGTCGTACCTAAATCCACTCATCATGCTGCTCCTAGCCTTATGACGTTGATTTCATGGCTGAGTGATATTCCATTGTACATAAGGACCACAACTTCTTTATCCATTCTTCTCTTTCCTGGGATATTTCAGGTGGAACGAAGTGGAGTTTCTTGTCAACACAGCAGCCCTAAACTTTGGGGTGCCTGTGTCTTGCTGATTTTTAGTTTTCCCAATTTATACGCCCATGAGTGGAAGTGCCCTTTGCTCTCTAAGCTGAGTTTTTTAGATGTTTCAGGACACACCGTACACTTCTCCAGAGTGGCTGTTGGCCATTTACAGCCCACCCATCAGCGTAGCAAGGCTCCCATTTCTCCATGGCCTGTCCTGCATTTCTGGTTTTGACACTTTATTCAGCATGGCCCTTTTGACCGATGGGAAGCGAGACTTCTTTGTAGCGCTGATTTGCCTTTCCAGGTTGCTTGGTTGGCCAAAAAGGGCGTATGCGTTTTTTCCTGAATATATTCAGGAAAAAACGCATACGCCCTTTTTGGCCAAGGGCATCATTGTCGAGGTTTTGCCGCTTTTCCTGTGCTTTAAAGGCGATTCGAATCTACCTCCTGAAATCTGTTTCCTGCAATTCTACCTTTCTTTCAAATTCTCTTTGTTGCCTTCCCTCAATATATTGTGGACGAGAGTTATCATTTCTAACTGTGCAGGTCTGTGAATTGCAGTGCCCCTGAGCTCCATTTCTCAACTCGCTTTCTTGGGAGCTGGCCGCAAAAGCGCAGGATTGCTTCAGGCCCTATCTGGCTCCGGGCGGCAGGCTGAGCCTGTGGTTAATTCTTCTTCCTGATGGGAAAATAGAGTGACCTGTGCCTGTCCCAACACCTAGAGCTAGTCTCTCATTGGTTCCCCCTCTTCCCGTTCATCCTCAGGACAAATTGCAACCTGTACGGAACAGGAGGTTAAAGGTGCTGATTCTCCAAGGAGGGAGATTGCTAGTAAAGCGGCTGGAATGGCGAACCGGAGCACAAGGAGATGAGAAATGAGGTGCGTTTTAGAAACCTTTCCCGATCACACAGTGTACCATCTTCTGGGTTTCTCATGCATGTTTTCGATGTAGGAAGATGCCCTTGAACCTGGAGATTTGGGACCCATGGGATGGGTACCACGCCGTATTACTTTACAGGGTCTGCGTTAGCTCACCCAACCTCACCAAAACTCTCAGCCCCAAGAGTGTCCACCCTTATGTCTCAGTCAGCTGTGGGTCTAGATATGGTCAATCCAGGTGGCATCGCAGCCCCTGAACGAATTTTGTAAGAATTTCTCTCTCTTTCACTTTTTTTGTTTCACGGGTCTTTAAAAGTAATTGATTTTTATAATGGGGTTTAGCTGCTTTGCACTGCTGTGTTTATGCCGCTTTACACCCACTTACAGAGAGATAGCAATACATAGGTTTTAAGATTCTTACTAGTCAAATATATTCTTGGGCGGTGAATAGGGGGTGTTGAGTCCAGTAAACTGAGCAAGGAGTAGGTCTTGTCTATTACATATTGGGTTTATGGAACGGTATCTGAGCTAATTTGAAACCCTTGTTTTATGCATCACCCCACCTCACCTTTCCCGTTAAGCAGCCATAGTGTGTTTTCTAAACGTGCGACTCTGTTCTGTTTTGTAATTCAGTTCAAGGGTAGCGGTTTTTACATTCCCTCTATAAGTGATATCTTATGATAAGTGTCTTTTTCTGTGTGACTTATTTCACTTAGAATCGTCGTACCTAAATCCACTCATCATGCTGCTCCTAGCCTTATGACGTTGATTTCATGGCTGAGTGATATTCCATTGTACATAAGGACCACAACTTCTTTATCCATTCTTCTCTTTCCTGGGATATTTCAGGTGGAACGAAGTGGAGTTTCTTGTCAACACAGCAGCCCTAAACTTTGGGGTGCCTGTGTCTTGCTGATTTTTAGTTTTCCCAATTTATACGCCCATGAGTGGAAGTGCCCTTTGCTCTCTAAGCTGAGTTTTTTAGATGTTTCAGGACACACCGTACACTTCTCCAGAGTGGCTGTTGGCCATTTACAGCCCACCCATCAGCGTAGCAAGGCTCCCATTTCTCCATGGCCTGTCCTGCATTTCTGGTTTTGACACTTTATTCAGCATGGCCCTTTTGACCGATGGGAAGCGAGACTTCTTTGTAGCGCTGATTTGCCTTTCCAGGTTGCTTGGTTGGCCAAAAAGGGCGTATGCGTTTTTTCCTGAATATATTCAGGAAAAAACGCATACGCCCTTTTTGGCCAAGGGCATCATTGTCGAGGTTTTGCCGCTTTTCCTGTGCTTTAAAGGCGATTCGAATCTACCTCCTGAAATCTGTTTCCTGCAATTCTACCTTTCTTTCAAATTCTCTTTGTTGCCTTCCCTCAATATATTGTGGACGAGAGTTATCATTTCTAACTGTGCAGGTCTGTGAATTGCAGTGCCCCTGAGCTCCATTTCTCAACTCGCTTTCTTGGGAGCTGGCCGCAAAAGCGCAGGATTGCTTCAGGCCCTATCTGGCTCCGGGCGGCAGGCTGAGCCTGTGGTTAATTCTTCTTCCTGATGGGAAAATAGAGTGACCTGTGCCTGTCCCAACACCTAGAGCTAGTCTCTCATTGGTTCCCCCTCTTCCCGTTCATCCTCAGGACAAATTGCAACCTGTACGGAACAGGAGGTTAAAGGTGCTGATTCTCCAAGGAGGGAGATTGCTAGTAAAGCGGCTGGAATGGCGAACCGGAGCACAAGGAGATGAGAAATGAGGTGCGTTTTAGAAACCTTTCCCGATCACACAGTGTACCATCTTCTGGGTTTCTCATGCATGTTTTCGATGTAGGAAGATGCCCTTGAACCTGGAGATTTGGGACCCATGGGATGGGTACCACGCCGTATTACTTTACAGGGTCTGCGTTAGCTCACCCAACCTCACCAAAACTCTCAGCCCCAAGAGTGTCCACCCTTATGTCTCAGTCAGCTGTGGGTCTAGATATGGTCAATCCAGGTGGCATCGCAGCCCCTGAACGAATTTTGTAAGAATTTCTCTCTCTTTCACTTTTTTTGTTTCACGGGTCTTTAAAAGTAATTGATTTTTATAATGGGGTTTAGCTGCTTTGCACTGCTGTGTTTATGCCGCTTTACACCCACTTACAGAGAGATAGCAATACATAGGTTTTAAGATTCTTACTAGTCAAATATATTCTTGGGCGGTGAATAGGGGGTGTTGAGTCCAGTAAACTGAGCAAGGAGTAGGTCTTGTCTATTACATATTGGGTTTATGGAACGGTATCTGAGCTAATTTGAAACCCTTGTTTTATGCATCACCCCACCTCACCTTTCCCGTTAAGCAGCCATAGTGTGTTTTCTAAACGTGCGACTCTGTTCTGTTTTGTAATTCAGTTCAAGGGTAGCGGTTTTTACATTCCCTCTATAAGTGATATCTTATGATAAGTGTCTTTTTCTGTGTGACTTATTTCACTTAGAATCGTCGTACCTAAATCCACTCATCATGCTGCTCCTAGCCTTATGACGTTGATTTCATGGCTGAGTGATATTCCATTGTACATAAGGACCACAACTTCTTTATCCATTCTTCTCTTTCCTGGGATATTTCAGGTGGAACGAAGTGGAGTTTCTTGTCAACACAGCAGCCCTAAACTTTGGGGTGCCTGTGTCTTGCTGATTTTTAGTTTTCCCAATTTATACGCCCATGAGTGGAAGTGCCGTTTGCTCTCTAAGCTGAGTTTTTTAGATGTTTCAGGACACACCGTACACTTCTCCAGAGTGGCTGTTGGCCATTTACAGCCCGCCCATCAGTGTAGCAAGGCTCCCATTTCTCCATGGCCTGTCCTGCATTTCTGGTTTTGACCCTTTATTCAGCATGGCCCTTTTGACCGATGGGAAGCGAGACTTCTTTGTAGCGCTGATTTGCCTTTCCAGGTTGCTTGGTTGGCCAAAAAGGGCGTATGCGTTTTTTCCTGAATATATTCAGGAAAAAACGCATACGCCCTTTTTGGCCAAGGGCATCATTGTCGAGGTTTTGCCGCTTTTCCTGTGCTTTAAAGGCGATTCGAATCTACCTCCTGAAATCTGTTTCCTGCAATTCTTCCTTGCTTTCAAATCCTCTTCGTTGCCTTCCCTCAATATATTTGTGGACGAGAGTTATCATTTCTAACTCTGCAGGTTTGTGAATTGCAGTGCCCCTGAGGTCCATTTTTCAACTCGCTTTCTTGGGAGCTGGCTGCAAAAGCGCAGGATTGCTTCAGGCCCTATTCTGGCTCCGGGCGGCAGGCTGATCCTGTGCTTGGTTCTTCTTCCTGATAGGAAAATAGAGTGACCTGTGCCTGTCCCAACACCTAGAGCTAGTCTCTCATTGGTTCCCCCTCTTCCTGTTCATCCTCAGGACAAATTGCAACCTGTACGGAACAGGAGGTTAAAGGTGCTGATTCTCCAAGGAGGGAGATTGCTAGTAAAGCGGCTGGAATGGCGAACCGGAGCACAAGGAGATGAGAAATGAGGTGCGTTTTAGAAACCTTTCCCGATCACACGGTGTACCATCTTCTGGGTTTCTCATGCATGTTTTCGATGTAGGAAGATGCCCTTGAACCTGGAGATTTGGGACCCATGGGATGGGTACCACGCCGTATTACTTTACAGGGTCTGCGTTAGCTCACCCAACCTCACCAAACCTCTCAGCCCCAAGAGTGTCCACCCTTATGTCTCAGTCAGCTGTGGGTCTAGATACGGTCAATCCAGGTGGCATCGCAGCCCCTGAACGAATTTTGTAAGAATTTCTCTCTCTTTCACTGTCTTTGTTTCACGGGTCTTTAAAAGTAATTGATTTTTATAATGGGGTTTAGCTGCTTTGCACTGCTGTGTTTATGCCGCTTTACACCCACTTGACTCACTTACAGAGAGATAGCAATACATAGGTTTTAAGATTCTTACTAGTCAAATATATTCTTGGGCGGTGAATAGGGGGTGTTGAGTCCAGTTCACTGAGCAAGGAGTAGGTCTTGTCTATTACATATTGGGTTTATGGAACGGTATCTGAGCTAATTTGAAACCCTTGTTTTATGCATCACCCCACCTCACCTTTCCCGTTAAGCAGCCATAGTGTGTTTTCTAAACGTGCGACTCTGTTCTGTTTTGTAATTCAGTTCAAGGGTAGCGGTTTTTACATTCCCTCTATAAGTGATATCTTATGATAAGTGTCTTTTTCTGTGTGACTTATTTCACTTAGAATCGTCGTACCTAAATCCACTCATCATGCTGCTCCTAGCCTTATGACGCTGATTTCATGGCTGAGTGATATTCCATTGTACATAAGGACCACAACTTCTTTATCCATTCTTCTCTTTCCTGGGATATTTCAGGTGGAACGAAGTGGAGTTTCTTGTCAACACAGCAGCCCTAAACTTTGGGGTGCCTGTGTCTTGCTGATTTTTAGTTTTCCCAATTTATACGCCCATGAGTGGAAGTGCCCTTTGCTCTCTAAGCTGAGTTTTTTAGATGTTTCAGGACACACCGTACACTTCTCCAGAGTGGCTGTTGGCCATTTACAGCCAGCCCATCAGCGTAGCAAGGCTCCCATTTCTCCATGGCCTGTCCTGCATTTCTGGTTTTGACACTTTATTCAGCATGGCCCTTTTGACCGATGGGAAGCGAGACTTCTTTGTAGCGCTGATTTGCCTTTCCAGGTTGCTTGGTTGGCCAAAAAGGGCGTATGCGTTTTTTCCTGAATATATTCAGGAAAAAACGCATACGCCCTTTTTGGCCAAGGGCATCATTGTCGAGGTTTTGCCGCTTTTCCTGTGCTTTAAAGGCGATTCGAATCTACCTCCTGAAATCTGTTTCCTGCAATTCTACCTTGCTTTCAAATTCTCTTTGTTGCCTTCCCTCAATATATTGTGGACGAGAGTTATCATTTCTAACTGTGCAGGTCTGTGAATTGCAGTGCCCCTGAGCTCCATTTCTCAACTCGCTTTCTTGGGAGCTGGCCGCAAAAGCGCAGGATTGCTTCAGGCCCTATCTGGCTCCGGGCGGCAGGCTGAGCCTGTGGTTAATTCTTCTTCCTGCTGGGAAAATAGAGTGACCTGTGCCTGTCCCAACACCTAGAGCTAGTCTCTCATTGGTTCCCCCTCTTCCCGTTCATCCTCAGGACAAATTGCAACCTGTACGGAACAGGAGGTTAAAGGTGCTGATTCTCCAAGGAGGGAGATTGCTAGTAAAGCGGCTGGAATGGCGAACCGGAGCACAAGGAGATGAGAAATGAGGTGCGTTTTAGAAACCTTTCCCGATCACACAGTGTACCATCTTCTGGGTTTCTCATGCATGTTTTCGATGTAGGAAGATGCCCTTGAACCTGGAGATTTGGGACCCATGGGATGGGTACCACGCCGTATTACTTTACAGGGTCTGCGTTAGCTCACTCAACCTCACCAAAACTCTCAGCCCCAAGAGTGTCCACTCTTATGTCTCAGTCAGCTGTGGGTCTAGATATGGTCAATCCAGGTGGCATCGCAGCCCCTGAACGAATTTTGTAAGAATTTCTCTCTCTTTCACTGTCTTTGTTTCACGGGTCTTTAAAAGTAATTGATTTTTATAATGGGGTTTAGCTGCTTTGCACTGCTGTGTTTATGCCGCTTTACACCCACTTACAGAGAGATAGCAATACATAGGTTTTAAGATTCTTACTAGTCAAATATATTCTTGGGCGGTGAATAGGGGGTGTTGAGTCCAGTAAACTGAGCAAGGAGTAGGTCTTGTCTATTACATATTGGGTTTATGGAACGGTATCTGAGCTAATTTGAAATCCTTGTTTTATGCATCACCCCACCTCACCTTTCCCGTTAAGCAGCCATAGTGTGTTTTCTAAACGTGCGACTCTGTTCTGTTTTGTAATTCAGTTCAAGGGTAGCGGTTTTTACATTCCCTCTATAAGTGATATCTTATGATAAGTGTCTTTTTCTGTGTGACTTATTTCACTTAGAATCGTCGTACCTAAATCCACTCATCATGCTGCTCCTAGCCTTATGACGTTGATTTCATGGCTGAGTGATATTCCATTGTACATAAGGACCACAACTTCTTTATCCATTCTTCTCTTTCCTGGGATATTTCAGGTGGAACGAAGTGGAGTTTCTTGTCAACACAGCAGCCCTAAACTTTGGGGTGCCTGTGTCCTGCTGATTTTTAGTTTTCCCAATTTATACGCCCATGAGTGGAAGTGCCCTTTGCTCTCTAAGCTGAGTTTTTTAGATGTTTCAGGACACACCGTACACTTCTCCAGAGTGGCTGTTGGCCATTTACAGCCCGCCCATCAGTGTAGCAAGGCTCCCATTTCTCCATGGCCTGTCCTGCATTTCTGGTTTTGACCCTTTATTCAGCATGGCCCTTTTGACCGATGGGAAGCGAGACTTCTTTGTAGCGCTGATTTGCCTTTCCAGGTTGCTTGGTTGGCCAAAAAGGGCGTATGCGTTTTTTCCTGAATATATTCAGGAAAAAACGCATACGCCCTTTTTGGCCAAGGGCATCATTGTCGAGGTTTTGCCGCTTTTCCTGTGCTGTAAAGGCGATTCGAATCTACCTCCTGAAATCTGTTTCCTGCAATTCTTCCTTGCTTTCAAATCCTCTTCGTTGCCTTCCCTCAATATATTTGTGGACGAGAGTTATCATTTCTAACTCTGCAGGTTTGTGAATTGCAGTGCCCCTGAGGTCCATTTTTCAACTCGCTTTCTTGGGAGCTGGCTGCAAAAGCGCAGGATTGCTTCAGGCCCTATTCTGGCTCCGGGCGGCAGGCTGATCCTGTGCTTGGTTCTTCTTCCTGATAGGAAAATAGAGTGACCTGTGCCTGTCCCAACACCTAGAGCTAGTCTCTCATTGGTTCCCCCTCTTCCTGTTCATCCTCAGGACAAATTGCAACCTGTACGGAACAGGAGGTTAAAGGTGCTGATTCTCCAAGGAGGGAGATTGCTAGTAAAGCGGCTGGAATGGCGAACCGGAGCACAAGGAGATGAGAAATGAGGTGCGTTTTAGAAACCTTTCCCGATCACACGGTGTACCATCTTCTGGGTTTCTCATGCATGTTTTCGATGTAGGAAGATGCCCTTGAACCTGGAGATTTGGGACCCATGGGATGGGTACCACGCCGTATTACTTTACAGGGTCTGCGTTAGCTCACCCAACCTCACCAAACCTCTCAGCCCCAAGAGTGTCCACCCTTATGTCTCAGTCAGCTGTGGGTCTAGATACGGTCAATCCAGGTGGCATCGCAGCCCCTGAACGAATTTTGTAAGAATTTCTCTCTCTTTCACTGTCTTTGTTTCACGGGTCTTTAAAAGTAATTGATTTTTATAATGGGGTTTAGCTGCTTTGCACTGCTGTGTTTATGCCGCTTTACACCCACTTGACTCACTTACAGAGAGATAGCAATACATAGGTTTTAAGATTCTTACTAGTCAAATATATTCTTGGGCGGTGAATAGGGGGTGTTGAGTCCAGTTCACTGAGCAAGGAGTAGGTCTTGTCTATTACATATTGGGTTTATGGAACGGTATCTGAGCTAATTTGAAACCCTTGTTTTATGCATCACCCCACCTCACCTTTCCCGTTAAGCAGCCATAGTGTGTTTTCTAAACGTGCGACTCTGTTCTGTTTTGTAATTCAGTTCAAGGGTAGCGGTTTTTACATTCCCTCTATAAGTGATATCTTATGATAAGTGTCTTTTTCTGTGTGACTTATTTCACTTAGAATCGTCGTACCTAAATCCACTCATCATGCTGCTCCTAGCCTTATGACGTTGATTTCATGGCTGAGTGATATTCCATTGTACATAAGGACCACAACTTCTTTATCCATTCTTCTCTTTCCTGGGATATTTCAGGTGGAACGAAGTGGAGTTTCTTGTCAACACAGCAGCCCTAAACTTTGGGGTGCCTGTGTCTTGCTGATTTTTAGTTTTCCCAATTTATACGCCCATGAGTGGAAGTGCCCTTTGCTCTCTAAGCTGAGTTTTTTAGATGTTTCAGGACACACCGTACACTTCTCCAGAGTGGCTGTTGGCCATTTACAGCCCGCCCATCAGCGTAGCAAGGCTCCCATTTCTCCATGGCCTGTCCTGCATTTCTGGTTTTGACACTTTATTCAGCATGGCCCTTTTGACCGATGGGAAGCGAGACTTCTTTGTAGCGCTGATTTGCCTTTCCAGGTTGCTTGGTTGGCCAAAAAGGGCGTATGCGTTTTTTCCTGAATATATTCAGGAAAAAACGCATACGCCCTTTTTGGCCAAGGGCATCATTGTCGAGGTTTTGCCGCTTTTCCTGTGCTTTAAAGGCGATTCGAATCTACCTCCTGAAATCTGTTTCCTGCAATTCTACCTTTCTTTCAAATTCTCTTTGTTGCCTTCCCTCAATATATTGTGGACGAGAGTTATCATTTCTAACTGTGCAGGTCTGTGAATTGCAGTGCCCCTGAGCTCCATTTCTCAACTCGCTTTCTTGGGAGCTGGCCGCAAAAGCGCAGGATTGCTTCAGGCCCTATCTGGCTCCGGGCGGCAGGCTGAGCCTGTGGTTAATTCTTCTTCCTGATGGGAAAATAGAGTGACCTGTGCCTGTCCCAACACCTAGAGCTAGTCTCTCATTGGTTCCCCCTCTTCCCGTTCATCCTCAGGACAAATTGCAACCTGTACGGAACAGGAGGTTAAAGGTGCTGATTCTCCAAGGAGGGAGATTGCTAGTAAAGCGGCTGGAATGGCGAACCGGAGCACAAGGAGATGAGAAATGAGGTGCGTTTTAGAAACCTTTCCCGATCACACAGTGTACCATCTTCTGGGTTTCTCATGCATGTTTTCGATGTAGGAAGATGCCCTTGAACCTGGAGATTTGGGACCCATGGGATGGGTACCACGCCGTATTACTTTACAGGGTCTGCGTTAGCTCACCCAACCTCACCAAAACTCTCAGCCCCAAGAGTGTCCACCCTTATGTCTCAGTCAGCTGTGGGTCTAGATATGGTCAATCCAGGTGGCATCGCAGCCCCTGAACGAATTTTGTAAGAATTTCTCTCTCTTTCACTTTTTTTGTTTCACGGGTCTTTAAAAGTAATTGATTTTTATAATGGGGTTTAGCTGCTTTGCACTGCTGTGTTTATGCCGCTTTACACCCACTTACAGAGAGATAGCAATACATAGGTTTTAAGATTCTTACTAGTCAAATATATTCTTGGGCGGTGAATAGGGGGTGTTGAGTCCAGTAAACTGAGCAAGGAGTAGGTCTTGTCTATTACATATTGGGTTTATGGAACGGTATCTGAGCTAATTTGAAACCCTTGTTTTATGCATCACCCCACCTCACCTTTCCCGTTAAGCAGCCATAGTGTGTTTTCTAAACGTGCGACTCTGTTCTGTTTTGTAATTCAGTTCAAGGGTAGCGGTTTTTACATTCCCTCTATAAGTGATATCTTATGATAAGTGTCTTTTTCTGTGTGACTTATTTCACTTAGAATCGTCGTACCTAAATCCACTCATCATGCTGCTCCTAGCCTTATGACGTTGATTTCATGGCTGAGTGATATTCCATTGTACATAAGGACCACAACTTCTTTATCCATTCTTCTCTTTCCTGGGATATTTCAGGTGGAACGAAGTGGAGTTTCTTGTCAACACAGCAGCCCTAAACTTTGGGGTGCCTGTGTCTTGCTGATTTTTAGTTTTCCCAATTTATACGCCCATGAGTGGAAGTGCCCTTTGCTCTCTAAGCTGAGTTTTTTAGATGTTTCAGGACACACCGTACACTTCTCCAGAGTGGCTGTTGGCCATTTACAGCCCGCCCATCAGTGTAGCAAGGCTCCCATTTCTCCATGGCCTGTCCTGCATTTCTGGTTTTGACACTTTATTCAGCATGGCCCTTTTGACCGATGGGAAGCGAGACTTCTTTGTAGCGCTGATTTGCCTTTCCAGGTTGCTTGGTTGGCCAAAAAGGGCGTATGCGTTTTTTCCTGAATATATTCAGGAAAAAACGCATACGCCCTTTTTGGCCAAGGGCATCATTGTCGAGGTTTTGCCGCTTTTCCTGTGCTTTAAAGGCGATTCGAATCTACCTCCTGAAATCGGTTTCCTGCAATTCTTCCTTGCTTTCAAATCCTCTTCGTTGCCTTCCCTCAATATATTTGTGGACGAGAGTTATCATTTCTAACTCTGCAGGTTTGTGAATTGCAGTGCCCCTGAGGTCCATTTTTCAACTCGCTTTCTTGGGAGCTGGCTGCAAAAGCGCAGGATTGCTTCAGGCCCTATTCTGGCTCCGGGCGGCAGGCTGATCCTGTGCTTGGTTCTTCTTCCTGATAGGAAAATAGAGTGACCTGTGCCTGTCCCAACACCTAGAGCTAGTCTCTCATTGGTTCCCCCTCTTCCTGTTCATCCTCAGGACAAATTGCAACCTGTACGGAACAGGAGGTTAAAGGTGCTGATTCTCCAAGGAGGGAGATTGCTAGTAAAGCGGCTGGAATGGCGAACCGGAGCACAAGGAGATGAGAAATGAGGTGCGTTTTAGAAACCTTTCCCGATCACACGGTGTACCATCTTCTGGGTTTCTCATGCATGTTTTCGATGTAGGAAGATGCCCTTGAACCTGGAGATTTGGGACCCATGGGATGGGTACCACGCCGTATTACTTTACAGGGTCTGCGTTAGCTCACCCAACCTCACCAAACCTCTCAGCCCCAAGAGTGTCCACCCTTATGTCTCAGTCAGCTGTGGGTCTAGATACGGTCAATCCAGGTGGCATCGCAGCCCCTGAACGAATTTTGTAAGAATTTCTCTCTCTTTCACTGTCTTTGTTTCACGGGTCTTTAAAAGTAATTGATTTTTATAATGGGGTTTAGCTGCTTTGCACTGCTGTGTTTATGCCGCTTTACACCCACTTGACTCACTTACAGAGAGATAGCAATACATAGGTTTTAAGATTCTTACTAGTCAAATATATTCTTGGGCGGTGAATAGGGGGTGTTGAGTCCAGTTCACTGAGCAAGGAGTAGGTCTTGTCTATTACATATTGGGTTTATGGAACGGTATCTGAGCTAATTTGAAACCCTTGTTTTATGCATCACCCCACCTCACCTTTCCCGTTAAGCAGCCATAGTGTGTTTTCTAAACGTGCGACTCTGTTCTGTTTTGTAATTCAGTTCAAGGGTAGCGGTTTTTACATTCCCTCTATAAGTGATATCTTATGATAAGTGTCTTTTTCTGTGTGACTTATTTCACTTAGAATCGTCGTACCTAAATCCACTCATCATGCTGCTCCTAGCCTTATGACGCTGATTTCATGGCTGAGTGATATTCCATTGTACATAAGGACCACAACTTCTTTATCCATTCTTCTCTTTCCTGGGATATTTCAGGTGGAACGAAGTGGAGTTTCTTGTCAACACAGCAGCCCTAAACTTTGGGGTGCCTGTGTCTTGCTGATTTTTAGTTTTCCCAATTTATACGCCCATGAGTGGAAGTGCCCTTTGCTCTCTAAGCTGAGTTTTTTAGATGTTTCAGGACACACCGTACACTTCTCCAGAGTGGCTGTTGGCCATTTACAGCCAGCCCATCAGCGTAGCAAGGCTCCCATTTCTCCATGGCCTGTCCTGCATTTCTGGTTTTGACACTTTATTCAGCATGGCCCTTTTGACCGATGGGAAGCGAGACTTCTTTGTAGCGCTGATTTGCCTTTCCAGGTTGCTTGGTTGGCCAAAAAGGGCGTATGCGTTTTTTCCTGAATATATTCAGGAAAAAACGCATACGCCCTTTTTGGCCAAGGGCATCATTGTCGAGGTTTTGCCGCTTTTCCTGTGCTTTAAAGGCGATTCGAATCTACCTCCTGAAATCTGTTTCCTGCAATTCTACCTTGCTTTCAAATTCTCTTTGTTGCCTTCCCTCAATATATTGTGGACGAGAGTTATCATTTCTAACTGTGCAGGTCTGTGAATTGCAGTGCCCCTGAGCTCCATTTCTCAACTCGCTTTCTTGGGAGCTGGCCGCAAAAGCGCAGGATTGCTTCAGGCCCTATCTGGCTCCGGGCGGCAGGCTGAGCCTGTGGTTAATTCTTCTTCCTGCTGGGAAAATAGAGTGACCTGTGCCTGTCCCAACACCTAGAGCTAGTCTCTCATTGGTTCCCCCTCTTCCCGTTCATCCTCAGGACAAATTGCAACCTGTACGGAACAGGAGGTTAAAGGTGCTGATTCTCCAAGGAGGGAGATTGCTAGTAAAGCGGCTGGAATGGCGAACCGGAGCACAAGGAGATGAGAAATGAGGTGCGTTTTAGAAACCTTTCCCGATCACACAGTGTACCATCTTCTGGGTTTCTCATGCATGTTTTCGATGTAGGAAGATGCCCTTGAACCTGGAGATTTGGGACCCATGGGATGGGTACCACGCCGTATTACTTTACAGGGTCTGCGTTAGCTCACTCAACCTCACCAAAACTCTCAGCCCCAAGAGTGTCCACTCTTATGTCTCAGTCAGCTGTGGGTCTAGATATGGTCAATCCAGGTGGCATCGCAGCCCCTGAACGAATTTTGTAAGAATTTCTCTCTCTTTCACTGTCTTTGTTTCACGGGTCTTTAAAAGTAATTGATTTTTATAATGGGGTTTAGCTGCTTTGCACTGCTGTGTTTATGCCGCTTTACACCCACTTACAGAGAGATATCAATACATAGGTTTTAAGATTCTTACTAGTCAAATATATTCTTGGGCGGTGAATAGGGGGTGTTGAGTCCAGTAAACTGAGCAAGGAGTAGGTCTTGTCTATTACATATTGGGTTTATGGAACGGTATCTGAGCTAATTTGAAACCCTTGTTTTATGCATCACCCCACCTCACCTTTCCCGTTAAGCAGCCATAGTGTGTTTTCTAAACGTGCGACTCTGTTCTGTTTTGTAATTCAGTTCAAGGGTAGCGGTTTTTACATTCCCTCTATAAGTGATATCTTATGATAAGTGTCTTTTTCTGTGTGACTTATTTCACTTAGAATCGTCGTACCTAAATCCACTCATCATGCTGCTCCTAGCCTTATGACGTTGATTTCATGGCTGAGTGATATTCCATTGTACATAAGGACCACAACTTCTTTATCCATTCTTCTCTTTCCTGGGATATTTCAGGTGGAACGAAGTGGAGTTTCTTGTCAACACAGCAGCCCTAAACTTTGGGGTGCCTGTGTCCTGCTGATTTTTAGTTTTCCCAATTTATACGCCCATGAGTGGAAGTGCCCTTTGCTCTCTAAGCTGAGTTTTTTAGATGTTTCAGGACACACCGTACACTTCTCCAGAGTGGCTGTTGGCCATTTACAGCCCGCCCATCAGTGTAGCAAGGCTCCCATTTCTCCATGGCCTGTCCTGCATTTCTGGTTTTGACCCTTTATTCAGCATGGCCCTTTTGACCGATGGGAAGCGAGACTTCTTTGTAGCGCTGATTTGCCTTTCCAGGTTGCTTGGTTGGCCAAAAAGGGCGTATGCGTTTTTTCCTGAATATATTCAGGAAAAAACGCATACGCCCTTTTTGGCCAAGGGCATCATTGTCGAGGTTTTGCCGCTTTTCCTGTGCTTTAAAGGCGATTCGAATCTACCTCCTGAAATCGGTTTCCTGCAATTCTTCCTTGCTTTCAAATCCTCTTCGTTGCCTTCCCTCAATATATTTGTGGACGAGAGTTATCATTTCTAACTCTGCAGGTTTGTGAATTGCAGTGCCCCTGAGGTCCATTTTTCAACTCGCTTTCTTGGGAGCTGGCTGCAAAAGCGCAGGATTGTTTCAGGCCCTATTCTGGCTCCGGGCGGCAGGCTGATCCTGTGCTTGATTCTTCTTCCTGCTGGGAAAATAGAGTGACCTGTGCCTGTCCCAACACCTAGAGCTAGTCTCTCATTGGTTCCCCCTCTTCCCATTCATCCTCAGGACAAATTGCAACGTGTACGGAACAGGAGGTTAAAGGTGCTGATTCTCCAAGGAGGGAGATTGCTAGTAAAGCGGCTGGAATGGCGAACCGGAGCACAAGGAGATGAGAAATGAGGTGCGTTTTAGAAACCTTTCCCGATCACACGGTGTACCATCTTCTGGGTTTCTCATGCATGTTTTCGATGTAGGAAGATGCCCTTGAACCTGGAGATTTGGGACCCATGGGATGGGTACCACGCCGTATTACTTTACAGGGTCTGCGTTAGCTCACCCAACCTCACCAAACCTCTCAGCCCCAAGAGTGTCCACCCTTATGTCTCAGTCAGCTGTGGGTCTAGATATGGTCAATCCAGGTGGCATCGCAGCCCCTGAACGAATTTTGTAAGAATTTCTCTCTCTTTCACTGTCTTTGTTTCACGGGTCTTTAAAAGTAATTGATTTTTATAATGGGGTTTAGCTGCTTTGCACTGCTGTGTTTATGCCGCTTTACACCCACTTGACTCACTTACAGAGAGATAGCAATACATAGGTTTTAAGATTCTTACTAGTCAAATATATTCTTGGGCGGTGAATAGGGGGTGTTGAGTCCAGTAAACTGAGCAAGGAGTAGGTCTTGTCTATTACATATTGGGTTTATGGAACGGTATCTGAGCTAATTTGAAACCCTTGTTTTATGCATCACCCCACCTCACCTTTCCCGTTAAGCAGCCATAGTGTGTTTTCTAAACGTGCGACTCTGTTCTGTTTTGTAATTCAGTTCAAGGGTAGCGGTTTTTACATTCCCTCTATAAGTGATATCTTATGATAAGTGTCTTTTTCTGTGTGACTTATTTCACTTAGAATCGTCGTACCTAAATCCACTCATCATGCTGCTCCTAGCCTTATGACGTTGATTTCATGGCTGAGTGATATTCCATAGTACATAAGGACCACAACTTCTTTATCCATTCTTCTCTTTCCTGGGATATTTCAGGTGGAACGAAGTGGAGTTTCTTGTCAACACAGCAGCCCTAAACTTTGGGGTGCCTGTGTCTTGCTGATTTTTAGTTTTCCCAATTTATACGCCCATGAGTGGAAGTGCCCTTTGCTCTCTGAGCTGAGTTTTTTAGATGTTTCAGGACACACCGTACACTTCTCCAGAGTGGCTGCTGGCCATTTACAGCCCGCCCATCAGCGTAGCAAGGCTCCCATTTCTCCATGGCCTGTCCTGCATTTCTGGTTTTGACACTTTATTCAGCATGGCCCTTTTGACCGATGGGAAGCGAGACTTCTTTGTAGCGCTGATTTGCCTTTCCAGGTTGTTTGGTTGGCCAAAAAGGGCGTATGCGTTTTTTCCTGAATATATTCAGGAAAAAACGCATACGCCCTTTTTGGCCAAGGGCATCATTGTCGAGGTTTTGCCGCTTTTCCTGTGCTTTAAAGGCGATTCGAATCTACCTCCTGAAATCTGTTTCCTCAATTCTTCCTTGCTTTCAAATCCTCTTCGTTGCCTTCCCTCCATATATTTGTGGACGAGAGTTATCATTTCTAACTCTGCAGGTTTGTGAATTGCAGTGCCCCTGAGCTCCATTTTTCAACTCGCTTTCTTGGGAGCTGGCCGCAAAAGCGCAGGATTGCTTCAGGCCCTCTTCTGGCTCCAGGCAGCAGGCTGAGCCTGTGGTTAATTCTTCTTCCTGATGGGAAAATAGAGTGACCTGTGCCTGTCCCAACACCTAGAGCTAGTCTCTCATTGGTTCCCCCTCTTCCCGTTCATCCTCAGGACAAATTGCAACCTGTACGGAACAGGAGGTTAAAGGTGCTGATTCTCCAAGGAGGGAGATTGCTAGTAAAGCGGCTGGAATGGCGAACCGGAGCACAAGGAGATGAGAAATGAGGTGCGTTTTAGAAACCTTTCCCGGTCACACGGTGTACCATCTTCTGGGTTTCTTATGCATGTTTTCGATGTAGGAAGATGCCCTTGAACCTGGAGATTTGGGACCCATGGGATGGGTACCACGCCGTATTAATTTAAAGGGTCTGCGTTAGCTCACCCAACCTCACCAAACCTCTCAGCCCCAAGAGTGTCCACCCTTATTTCTCAGTCAGCTGTGGGTCAAGATATGGTCAATCCAGGTGGCATCGCAGCCCCTGAACGAATTTTGTAAGAATTTCTCTCTCTTTCACTGTCTTTGTTTCACGGGTCTTTAAAAGTAATTGATTTTTATAATGGGGTTTAGCTGCTTTGCACTGCTGTGTTTATGCCGCTTTACACCCACTTGACTCACTTACAGAGAGATAGCAATACATAGGTTTTAAGATTCTTACTAGTCAGATATATTCTTGGGCGGTGAATAGGGGGTGTTGAGTCCAGTAAACTGAGCAAGGAGTAGGTTTTGTCTATTACATATTGGGTTTATGGAACGGTATCTGAGCTAATTTGAAACCCTTGTTTTATTCATCACCCCACCTCACCTTTCCCGTTAAGCAGCCATAGTGTGTTTTCTAAACGTGCGACTCTGTTCTGTTTTGTAATTCAGTTCAAGGGTAGCGGTTTTTACATTCCCTCTATAAGTGATATCTTATGATAAGTGTCTTTTTCTGTGTGACTTATTTCACTTAGAATCGTCGTACCTAAATCCACTCATCATGCTGCTCCTAGCCTTATGACGTTGATTTCATGGCTGAGTGATATTCCATTGTACATAAGGACCACAACTTCTTTATCCATTCTTCTCTTTCCTGGGATATTTCAGGTGGAACGAAGTGGAGTTTCTTGTCAACACAGCAGCCCTAAACTTTGGGGTGCCTGTGTCTTGCTGATTTTTAGTTTTCCCAATTTATACGCCCATGAGTGGAAGTGCCCTTTGCTCTCTAAGCTGAGTTTTTTAGATGTTTCAGGACACACCGTACACTTCTCCAGAGTGGTTGTTGGCCATTTACAGCCCGCCCATCAGCGTAGCAAGGCTCCCATTTCTCCATGGCCTGTCCTGCATTTCTGGTTTTGACACTTTATTCAGCATGGCCCTTTTGACCGATGGGAAGCGAGACTTCTTTGTAGCGCTGATTTGCCTTTCCAGGTTGCTTGGTTGGCCAAAAAGGGCGTATGCGTTTTTTCCTGAATATATTCAGGAAAAAACGCATACGCCCTTTTTGGCCAAGGGCATCATTGTCGAGGTTTTGCCGCTTTTCCTGTGCTTTAAAGGCGATTCGAATCTACCTCCTGAAATCTGTTTCCTGCAATTCTGCCTTGCTTTCAAATTCTCTTCGTTGCCTTCCCTCAATATATTTGTGGACGAGAGTTATCATTTCTAACTGTGCAGGTCTGTGAATTGCAGTGCCCCTGAGCTCCATTTCTCAACTCGCTTTCTTGGGAGCTGGCCGCAAAAGCGCAGGATTGCTTCAGGCCCTCTTCTGGCTCCGGGCGGCAGGCTGAGCCTGTGGTTAATTCTTCTTCCTGATGGGAAAATAGAGTGACCTGTGTCTGTCCCAACACCTAGAGCTAGTCTCTCATTGGTTCCCCCTCTTCCCGTTCATCCTCAGGACAAATTGCAACCTGTACGGAACAGGAGGTTAAAGGTGCTGATTCTCCAAGCAGGGAGATTGCTAGTAAAGCGGCTGGAATGGCGAACCGGAGCACAAGGAGATGAGAAATGAGGTGCGTTTTAGAAACCTTTCCCGATCACACGGTGTACCATCTTCTGGGTTTCTCATGCATGTTTTCGATGTAGGAAGATGCCCTTGAACCTGGAGATTTGGGACCCATGGGATGGGTACCACGCCGTATTACTTTACAGGGTCTGCGTTAGCTCACCCAACCTCACCAAACCTCTCAGCCCCAAGAGTGTCCACTCTTATGTCTCAATCAGCTGTGGGTCTAGATATGGTCAATCCAGGTGGCATCGCAGCCCCTGAACGAATTTTGTAAGAATTTCTCTCTCTTTCACTGTCTTTGGTTCACGGGTTTTTAAAAGTAATTGATTTTTAGAATGGGGTTTAGCTGCTTTGCACTGCTGTGTTTATGCCGCTTTACACCCTCTTGACTCACTTACAGAGAGATAGCAATACATAGGTTTTAAGATTCTTACTAGTCAAATATATTCTTGGGCGGTGAATAGGGGGTGTTGAGTCCAGTAAACTGAGCAAGGAGTAGGTCTTGTCTATTACATATTGGGTTTATGGAACGGTATCTGAGCTAATTTGAAACCCTTGTTTTATGCATCACCCCACCTCACCTTTCCCGTTAAGCAGCCATAGTGTGTTTTCTAAATGTGCGACTCTGTTCTGTTTTGTAATTCAGTTCAAGGGTAGCGGTTTTTACATTCCCTCTATAAGTGATATCTTATGGTAAGTGTCTTTTTCTGTGTGACTTATTTCACTTAGAATCGTCGTACCTAAATCCACTCATCATGCTGCTCCTAGCCTTATGACGTTGATTTCATGGCTGAGTGATATTCCATTGTACATAAGGACCACAACTTCTTTATCCATTCTTCTCTTTCCTGGGATGTTTCAGGTGTAACGAAGTGGAGGTTCTTTTCAGCAGAGCAGCCCTAAACTTTGGGGTGCCTGTGTCTTGCTGATTTTTAGTTTTCCCAATTTATTCGCCCATGAGTGGAAGTGCCCTATGCTCTCTAAGCTGAGTTTTTTAGATGTTTCAGGACACACCGTACACTTCTCCAGAGTGGCTGTTGGCCATTTACAGCCCGCCCATCAGCGTAGCAAGGCTCCCATTTCTCCACGGCCTGTCCTGCATTTCTGGTTTTGACCCTTTATTCAGCATGGCCCTTTTGACCGATGGGAAGCGAGACTTCTTTGTAGCGCTGATTTGCCTTTCCAGGTTGCTTGGTTGGCCAAAAAGGGCGTATGCGTTTTTTCCTGAATATATTCAGGAAAAAACGCATACGCCCTTTTTGGCCAAGGGCATCATTGTCGAGGTTTTGCCGCTTTTCCTGTGCTTTAAAGGCGATTCGAATCTACCTCCTGAAATCTGTTTCCTGCAATTCTGCCTTGCTTTCAAATTCTCTTCGTTGCCTTCCCTCAATATATTTGTGGACGAGAGTTATCATTTCTAACTGTGCAGGTCTGTGAATTGCAGTGCCCCTGAGCTCCATTTCTCAACTCGCTTTCTTGGGAGCTGGCCGCAAAAGCGCAGGATTGCTTCAGGCCCTATACTGGCTCCGGGCAGCAGGCTGAGCCTGTGGTTAACTCTTCTTCCTGATGGGAAAATAGAGTGACCTGTGTCTGGCCAACACCTAGAGCTAGTCTCTCATTGGTTCCCCCTCTTCCCGTTCATCCTCAGGACAAATTGCAACCTGTACGGAACAGGAGGTTAAAGGTGCTGATTCTCCAAGCAGGGAGATTGCTAGTAAAGCGGCTGGAATGGCGAACCGGAGCACAAGGAGATGAGAAATGAGGTGTGTTTTAGAAACCTTTCCCGATCACACGGTGTACCATCTTCTGGGTTTCTCATGCATGTTTTCGATGTAGGAAGATGCCCTTGAACCTGGAGATTTGGGACCCATGGGATGGGTACCACGCCGTATTACTTTACAGGGTCTGCGTTATCTCACCCAACCTCACCAAACCTCTCAGCCCCAAGAGTGTCCACTCTTATGTCTCAATCAGCTGTGGGTCTAGATATGGTCAATCCAGGTGGCATCGCAGCCCCTGAACGAATTTTGTAAGAATTTCTCTCTCTTTCACTGTCTTTGGTTCACGGGTTTTTAAAAGTAATTGATTTTTAGAATGGGGTTTAGCTGCTTTGCACTGCTGTGTTTATGCCGCTTTACACCCACTTGACTCACTTACAGAGAGATAGCAATACATAGGTTTTAAGATTCTTACTAGTCAAATATATTCTTGGGCGGTGAATAGGGGGTGTTGAGTCCAGTAAACTGAGCAAGGAGTAGGTCTTGTCTATTACATATTGGGTTTATGGAACGGTATCTGAGCTAATTTGAAACCCTTGTTTTATGCATCACCCCACCTCACCTTTCCCGTTAAGCAGCCATAGTGTGTTTTCTAAACGTGCGACTCTGTTCTGTTTTGTAATTCAGTTCAAGGGTAGCGGTTTTTACATTCCCTCTATAAGTGATATCTTATGGTAAGTGTCTTTTTCTGTGTGACTTATTTCACTTAGAATCGTCGTACCTAAATCCACTCATCATGCTGCTCCTAGCCTTATGACGTTGATTTCATGGCTGAGTGATATTCCATTGTACATAAGGACCACAACTTCTTTATCCATTCTTCTCTTTCCTGGGATGTTTCAGGTGTAACGAAGTGGAGGTTCTTGTCAGCAGAGCAGCCCTAAACTTTGGGGTGCCTGTGGCTTGCTGATTTTTAGTTTTCCCAATTTATTCGCCCATGAGTGGAAGTGCCCTATGCTCTCTAAGCTGAGTTTTTTAGATGTTTCAGGACACACCGTACACTTCTCCAGAGTGGCTGTTGGCCATTTACAGCCCGCCCATCAGCGTAGCAAGGCTCCCATTTCTCCATGGCCTGTCCTGCATTTCTGGTTTTGACCCTTTATTCAGCATGGCCCTTTTGACCGATGGGAAGCGAGACTTCTTTGTAGCGCTGATTTGCCTTTCCAGGTTGCTTGGTTGGCCAAAAAGGGCGTATGCGTTTTTTCCTGAATTTATTCAGGAAAAAACGCATACGCCCTTTTTGGCCAAGGGCATCATTGTCGAGGTTTTGCCGCTTTTCCTGTGCTTTAAAGGCGATTCGAATCTACCTCCTGAAATCTGTTTCCTGCAATTCTGCCTTGCTTTCAAATTCTCTTCGTTGCCTTCCCTCAATATATTTGTGGACGAGAGTTATCATTTCTAACTGTGCAGGTCTGTGAATTGCAGTGCCCCTGAGCTCCATTTCTCAACTCGCTTTCTTGGGAGCTGGCCGCAAAAGCGCAGGATTGCTTCAGGCCCTATTCTGGCTCCAGGCGGCAGGCTGAGCCTGTGGTTAATTCTTCTTCCTGATGGGAAAATAGAGTGACCTGTGCCTGTCCCAACACCTAGAGCTAGTCTCTCATTGGTTCCCCCTCTTCCCGTTCATCCTCAGGACAAATTGCAACCTGTACGGAACAGGAGGTTAAAGGTGCTGATTCTCCAAGGAGGGAGATTGCTAGTAAAGCGGCTGGAATGGCGAACCGGAGCACAAGGAGATGAGAAATGAGGTGCGTTTTAGAAACCTTTCCCAATCACACGGTGTACCATCTTCTGGGTTTCTCATGCATGTTTTCGATGTAGGAAGATGCCCTTGAACCTGGAGATTTGGGACCCATGGGATGGGTACCACGCCGTATTACTTTACAGGGTCTGCGTTAGCTCACCCAACCTCACCAAACCTTTCAGCCCCAAGAGTGTCCACCCTTATGTCTCAATCAGCTGTGGGTCTAGATATGGTCAATCCAGGTGGCATCGCAGCCCCTGAACGAATTTTGTAAGAATTTCTCTCTCTTTCACTGTCTTTGGTTCATGGGTTTTTAAAAGTAATTGATTTTTAGAATGGGGTTTAGCTGCTTTGCACTGCTGTGTTTATGCCGCTTTACACCCACTTGACTCACTTACAGAGAGATAGCAATACATAGGTTTTAAAATTCTTACTAGTCAGATATATTCTTGGGCGGTGAATAGGGGGTGTTGAGTCCAGTAAACTGAGCAAGGAGTAGGTCTTGTCTATTACATATTGGGTTTATGGAACGGTATCTGAGCTAATTTGAAACCCTTGTTTTATGCATCACCCCACCTCACCTTTCCCGTTAAGCAGCCATAGTGTGTTTTCTAAACGTGCGACTCTGTTCTGTTTTGTAATTCAGTTCAAGGGTAGCGGTTTTTACATTCCCTCTATAAGTGATATCTTATGATAAGTGTCTTTTTCTGTGTGACTTATTTCACTTAGAATCGTCGTACCTAAATCCACTCATCATGCTGCTCCTAGCCTTATGACGTTGATTTCATGGCTGAGTGATATTCCATAGTACATAAGGACCACAACTTCTTTATCCATTCTTCTCTTTCCTGGGATATTTCAGGTGGAACGAAGTGGAGTTTCTTGTCAACACAGCAGCCCTAAACTTTGGGGTGCCTGTGTCTTGCTGATTTTTAGTTTTCCCAATTTATACGCCCATGAGTGGAAGTGCCCTTTGCTCTCTAAGCTGAGTTTTTTAGATGTTTCAGGACACACCGTACACTTCTCCAGAGTGGCTGCTGGCCATTTACAGCCCGCCCATCAGCGTAGCAAGGCTCCCATTTCTCCATGGCCTGTCCTGCATTTCTGGTTTTGACACTTTATTCAGCATGGCCCTTTTGACCGATGGGAAGCGAGACTTCTTTGTAGCGCTGATTTGCCTTTCCAGGTTGCTTGGTTGGCCAAAAAGGGCGTATGCGTTTTTTCCTGAATATATTCAGGAAAAAACGCATACGCCCTTTTTGGCCAAGGGCATCATTGTCGAGGTTTTGCCGCTTTTCCTGTGCTTTAAAGGCGATTCGAATCTACCTCCTGAAATCTGTTTCCTGCAATTCTGCCTTGCTTTCAAATTCTCTTCGTTGCCTTCCCTCAATATATTTGTGGACGAGAGTTATCATTTCTAACTGTGCAGGTCTGTGAATTGCAGTGCCCCTGAGCTCCATTTCTCAACTCGCTTTCTTGGGAGCTGGCCGCAAAAGCGCAGGATTGCTTCAGGCCCTATTCTGGCTCCGGGCGGCAGGCTGAGCCTGTGGTTAATTCTTCTTCCTGATGGGAAAATAGATTGACCTGTGCCTGTCCCAACACCTAGAGCTAGTCTCTCATTGGTTCCCCCTCTTCCCGTTCATCCTCAGGACAAATTGCAACGTGTACGGAACAGGAGGTTAAAGGTGCTGATTCTCCAAGGAGGGAGATTGCTAGTAAAGCGGCTGGAATGGCGAACCGGAGCACAAGGAGATGAGAAATGAGGTGCGTTTTAGAAACCTTTCCCGATCACACGGTGTACCATCTTCTGGGTTTCTCATGCATGTTTTCGATGTAGGAAGATGCCCTTGAACCTGGAGATTTGGGACCCATGGGATGGGTACCACGCCGTATTACTTTACAGGGTCTGCGTTAGCTCACCCAACCTCACCAAAACTCTCAGCCCCAAGAGTGTCCACCCTTATGTCTCAATCAGCTGTGGGTCTAGATATGGTCAATCCAGGTGGCATCGCAGCCCCTGAACGAATTTTGTAAGAATTTCTCTCTCTTTCACTGTCTTTGGTTCACGGGTTTTTAAAAGTAATTGATTTTTAGAATGGGGTTTAGCTGCTTTGCACTGCTGTGTTTATGCCGCTTTACACCCACTTGACTCACTTACAGAGAGATAGCAATACATAGGTTTTAAGATTCTTACTAGTCAAATATATTCTTGGGCGGTGAATAGGGGGTGTTGAGTCCAGTAAACTGAGCAAGGAGTAGGTCTTGTCTATTACATATTGGGTTTATGGAACGGTATCTGAGCTAATTTGAAACCCTTGTTTTATGCATCACCCCACCTCACCTTTCCCGTTTTGCAGCCATAGTGTGTTTTCTAAACGTGCGACTCTGTTCTGTTTTGTAATTCAGTTCAAGGGTAGCGGTTTTTACATTCCCTCTATAAGTGATAACTTATGATAAGTGTCTTTTTCTGTGTGACTTATTTCACTTAGAATCGTCGTACCTAAATCCACTCATCATGCTGCTCCTAGCCTTATGACGTTGATTTCATGGCTGAGTGATATTCCATTGTACATAAGGACCACAACTTCTTTATCCATTCTTCTCTTTCCTGGGATGTTTCAGGTGTAACGAAGTGGAGGTTCTTGTCAACAGAGCAGCCCTAAATTTTGGGGTGCCTGTGTCTTGCTGATTTTTAGTTTTCCCAATTTATACGCCCATGAGTGGAAGTGCCCTATGCTCTCTAAGCTGAGTTTTTTAGATGTTTCAGGACACACCGTACACTTCTCCAGAGTGGCTGTTGGCCATTTACAGCCCGCCCATCAGCGTAGCAAGGCTCCCATTTCTCCATGGCCTGTCCTGCATTTCTGGTTTTGACACTTTATTCAGCATGGCCCTTTTGACCGATGGGACGCGAGACTTCTTTGTAGCGCTGATTTGCCTTTCCAGGTTGCTTGGTTGGCCAAAAAGGGCGTATGCGTTTTTTCCTGAATATATTCAGGAAAAAACGCATACGCCCTTTTTGGCCAAGGGCATCATTGTCGAGGTTTTGCCGCTTTTCCTGTGCTTTAAAGGCGATTCGAATCTACCTCCTGAAATCTGTTTCCTGCAATTCTACCTTTCTTTCAAATTCTCTTTGTTGCCTTCCCTCAATATATTGTGGACGAGAGTTATCATTTCTAACTGTGCAGGTCTGTGAATTGCAGTGCCCCTGAGCTCCATTTCTCAACTCGCTTTCTTGGGAGCTGGCCGCAAAAGCGCAGGATTGCTTCAGGCCCTATCTGGCTCCGGGCGGCAGGCTGAGCCTGTGGTTAATTCTTCTTCCTGCTGGGAAAATAGAGTGACCTGTGCCTGTCCCAACACCTAGAGCTAGTCTCTCATTGGTTCCCCCTCTTCCCGTTCATCCTCAGGACAAATTGCAACCTGTACGGAACAGGAGGTTAAAGGTGCTGATTCTCCAAGGAGGGAGATTGCTAGTAAAGCGGCTGGAATGGCGAACCGGAGCACAAGGAGATGAGAAATGAGGTGCGTTTTAGAAACCTTTCCCGATCACACAGTGTACCATCTTCTGGGTTTCTCATGCATGTTTTCGATGTAGGAAGATGCCCTTGAACCTGGAGATTTGGGACCCATGGGATGGGTACCACGCCGTATTACTTTACAGGGTCTGCGTTAGCTCACTCAACCTCACCAAAACTCTCAGCCCCAAGAGTGTCCACTCTTATGTCTCAGTCAGCTGTGGGTCTAGATATGGTCAATCCAGGTGGCATCGCAGCCCCTGAACGAATTTTGTAAGAATTTCTCTCTCTTTCACTGTCTTTGTTTCACGGGTCTTTAAAAGTAATTGATTTTTATAATGGGGTTTAGCTGCTTTGCACTGCTGTGTTTATGCCGCTTTACACCCACTTACAGAGAGATATCAATACATAGGTTTTAAGATTCTTACTAGTCAAATATATTCTTGGGCGGTGAATAGGGGGTGTTGAGTCCAGTAAACTGAGCAAGGAGTAGGTCTTGTCTATTACATATTGGGTTTATGGAACGGTATCTGAGCTAATTTGAAACCCTTGTTTTATGCATCACCCCACCTCACCTTTCCCGTTTTGCAGCCATAGTGTGTTTTCTAAACGTGCGACTCTGTTCTGTTTTGTAATTCAGTTCAAGGGTAGCGGTTTTTACATTCCCTCTATAAGTGATATCTTATGATAAGTGTCTTTTTCTGTGTGACTTATTTCACTTAGAATCGTCGTACCTAAATCCACTCATCATGCTGCTCCTAGCCTTATGACGTTGATTTCATGGCTGAGTGATATTCCATTGTACATAAGGACCACAACTTCTTTATCCATTCTTCTCTTTCCTGGGATGTTTCAGGTGTAACGAAGTGGAGGTTCTTGTCAACAGAGCAGCCCTAAATTTTGGGGTGCCTGTGTCTTGCTGATTTTTAGTTTTCCCAATTTATACGCCCATGAGTGGAAGTGCCCTATGCTCTCTAAGCTGAGTTTTTTAGATGTTTCAGGACACACCGTACACTTCTCCAGAGTGGCTGTTGGCCATTTACAGCCCGCCCATCAGCGTAGCAAGGCTCCCATTTCTCCATGGCCTGTCCTGCATTTCTGGTTTTGACACTTTATTCAGCATGGCCCTTTTGACCGATGGGAAGCGAGACTTCTTTGTAGCGCTGATTTGCCTTTCCAGGTTGCTTGGTTGGCCAAAAAGGGCGTATGCGTTTTTTCCTGAATATATTCAGGAAAAAACGCATACGCCCTTTTTGGCCAAGGGCATCATTGTCGAGGTTTTGCCGCTTTTCCTGTGCTTTAAAGGCGATTCGAATCTACCTCCTGAAATCTGTTTCCTGCAATTCTGCCTTGCTTTCAAATTCTCTTCGTTGCCTTCCCTCAATATATTTGTGGACGAGAGTTATCATTTCTAACTGTGCAGGTCTGTGAATTGCAGTGCCCCTGAGCTCCATTTCTCAACTCGCTTTCTTGGGAGCTGGCCGCAAAAGCGCAGGATTGCTTCAGGCCCTATTCTGGCTCCGGGCGGCAGGCTGAGCCTGTGGTTAATTCTTCTTCCTGATGGGAAAATAGATTGACCTGTGCCTGTCCCAACACCTAGAGCTAGTCTCTCATTGGTTCCCCCTCTTCCCGTTCATCCTCAGGACAAATTGCAACGTGTACGGAACAGGAGGTTAAAGGTGCTGATTCTCCAAGGAGGGAGATTGCTAGTAAAGCGGCTGGAATGGCGAACCGGAGCACAAGGAGATGAGAAATGAGGTGCGTTTTAGAAACCTTTCCCGATCACACGGTGTACCATCTTCTGGGTTTCTCATGCATGTTTTCGATGTAGGAAGATGCCCTTGAACCTGGAGATTTGGGACCCATGGGATGGGTACCACGCCGTATTACTTTACAGGGTCTGCGTTAGCTCACCCAACCTCACCAAACCTCTCAGCCCCAAGAGTGTCCACCCTTATGTCTCAATCAGCTGTGGGTCTAGATATGGTCAATCCAGGTGGCATCGCAGCCCCTGAACGAATTTTGTAAGAATTTCTCTCTCTTTCACTGTCTTTGGTTCACGGGTTTTTAAAAGTAATTGATTTTTAGAATGGGGTTTAGCTGCTTTGCACTGCTGTGTTTATGCCGCTTTACACCCACTTGACTCACTTACAGAGAGATAGCAATACATAGGTTTTAAGATTCTTACTAGTCAAATATATTCTTGGGCGGTGAATAGGGGGTGTTGAGTCCAGTAAACTGAGCAAGGAGTAGGTCTTGTCTATTACATATTGGGTTTATGGAACGGTATCTGAGCTAATTTGAAACCCTTGTTTTATGCATCACCCCACCTCACCTTTCCCGTTTTGCAGCCATAGTGTGTTTTCTAAACGTGCGACTCTGTTCTGTTTTGTAATTCAGTTCAAGGGTAGCGGTTTTTACATTCCCTCTATAAGTGATAACTTATGATAAGTGTCTTTTTCTGTGTGACTTATTTCACTTAGAATCGTCGTACCTAAATCCACTCATCATGCTGCTCCTAGCCTTATGACGTTGATTTCATGGCTGAGTGATATTCCATTGTACATAAGGACCACAACTTCTTTATCCATTCTTCTCTTTCCTGGGATGTTTCAGGTGTAACGAAGTGGAGGTTCTTGTCAACAGAGCAGCCCTAAATTTTGGGGTGCCTGTGTCTTGCTGATTTTTAGTTTTCCCAATTTATACGCCCATGAGTGGAAGTGCCCTATGCTCTCTAAGCTGAGTTTTTTAGATGTTTCAGGACACACCGTACACTTCTCCAGAGTGGCTGTTGGCCATTTACAGCCCGCCCATCAGCGTAGCAAGGCTCCCATTTCTCCATGGCCTGTCCTGCATTTCTGGTTTTGACACTTTATTCAGCATGGCCCTTTTGACCGATGGGACGCGAGACTTCTTTGTAGCGCTGATTTGCCTTTCCAGGTTGCTTGGTTGGCCAAAAAGGGCGTATGCGTTTTTTCCTGAATATATTCAGGAAAAAACGCATACGCCCTTTTTGGCCAAGGGCATCATTGTCGAGGTTTTGCCGCTTTTCCTGTGCTTTAAAGGCGATTCGAATCTACCTCCTGAAATCTGTTTCCTGCAATTCTACCTTTCTTTCAAATTCTCTTTGTTGCCTTCCCTCAATATATTGTGGACGAGAGTTATCATTTCTAACTGTGCAGGTCTGTGAATTGCAGTGCCCCTGAGCTCCATTTCTCAACTCGCTTTCTTGGGAGCTGGCCGCAAAAGCGCAGGATTGCTTCAGGCCCTATCTGGCTCCGGGCGGCAGGCTGAGCCTGTGGTTAATTCTTCTTCCTGCTGGGAAAATAGAGTGACCTGTGCCTGTCCCAACACCTAGAGCTAGTCTCTCATTGGTTCCCCCTCTTCCCGTTCATCCTCAGGACAAATTGCAACCTGTACGGAACAGGAGGTTAAAGGTGCTGATTCTCCAAGGAGGGAGATTGCTAGTAAAGCGGCTGGAATGGCGAACCGGAGCACAAGGAGATGAGAAATGAGGTGCGTTTTAGAAACCTTTCCCGATCACACAGTGTACCATCTTCTGGGTTTCTCATGCATGTTTTCGATGTAGGAAGATGCCCTTGAACCTGGAGATTTGGGACCCATGGGATGGGTACCACGCCGTATTACTTTACAGGGTCTGCGTTAGCTCACTCAACCTCACCAAAACTCTCAGCCCCAAGAGTGTCCACTCTTATGTCTCAGTCAGCTGTGGGTCTAGATATGGTCAATCCAGGTGGCATCGCAGCCCCTGAACGAATTTTGTAAGAATTTCTCTCTCTTTCACTGTCTTTGTTTCACGGGTCTTTAAAAGTAATTGATTTTTATAATGGGGTTTAGCTGCTTTGCACTGCTGTGTTTATGCCGCTTTACACCCACTTACAGAGAGATATCAATACATAGGTTTTAAGATTCTTACTAGTCAAATATATTCTTGGGCGGTGAATAGGGGGTGTTGAGTCCAGTAAACTGAGCAAGGAGTAGGTCTTGTCTATTACATATTGGGTTTATGGAACGGTATCTGAGCTAATTTGAAACCCTTGTTTTATGCATCACCCCACCTCACCTTTCCCGTTTTGCAGCCATAGTGTGTTTTCTAAACGTGCGACTCTGTTCTGTTTTGTAATTCAGTTCAAGGGTAGCGGTTTTTACATTCCCTCTATAAGTGATATCTTATGATAAGTGTCTTTTTCTGTGTGACTTATTTCACTTAGAATCGTCGTACCTAAATCCACTCATCATGCTGCTCCTAGCCTTATGACGTTGATTTCATGGCTGAGTGATATTCCATTGTACATAAGGACCACAACTTCTTTATCCATTCTTCTCTTTCCTGGGATGTTTCAGGTGTAACGAAGTGGAGGTTCTTGTCAACAGAGCAGCCCTAAATTTTGGGGTGCCTGTGTCTTGCTGATTTTTAGTTTTCCCAATTTATACGCCCATGAGTGGAAGTGCCCTATGCTCTCTAAGCTGAGTTTTTTAGATGTTTCAGGACACACCGTACACTTCTCCAGAGTGGCTGTTGGCCATTTACAGCCCGCCCATCAGCGTAGCAAGGCTCCCATTTCTCCATGGCCTGTCCTGCATTTCTGGTTTTGACACTTTATTCAGCATGGCCCTTTTGACCGATGGGAAGCGAGACTTCTTTGTAGCGCTGATTTGCCTTTCCAGGTTGCTTGGTTGGCCAAAAAGGGCGTATGCGTTTTTTCCTGAATATATTCAGGAAAAAACGCATACGCCCTTTTTGGCCAAGGGCATCATTGTCGAGGTTTTGCCGCTTTTCCTGTGCTTTAAAGGCGATTCGAATCTACCTCCTGAAATCTGTTTCCTGCAATTCTGCCTTGCTTTCAAATTCTCTTCGTTGCCTTCCCTCAATATATTTGTGGACGAGAGTTATCATTTCTAACTGTGCAGGTCTGTGAATTGCAGTGCCCCTGAGCTCCATTTCTCAACTCGCTTTCTTGGGAGCTGGCCGCAAAAGCGCAGGATTGCTTCAGGCCCTATTCTGGCTCCGGGCGGCAGGCTGAGCCTGTGGTTAATTCTTCTTCCTGATGGGAAAATAGATTGACCTGTGCCTGTCCCAACACCTAGAGCTAGTCTCTCATTGGTTCCCCCTCTTCCCGTTCATCCTCAGGACAAATTGCAACGTGTACGGAACAGGAGGTTAAAGGTGCTGATTCTCCAAGGAGGGAGATTGCTAGTAAAGCGGCTGGAATGGCGAACCGGAGCACAAGGAGATGAGAAATGAGGTGCGTTTTAGAAACCTTTCCCGATCACACGGTGTACCATCTTCTGGGTTTCTCATGCATGTTTTCGATGTAGGAAGATGCCCTTGAACCTGGAGATTTGGGACCCATGGGATGGGTACCACGCCGTATTACTTTACAGGGTCTGCGTTAGCTCACCCAACCTCACCAAACCTCTCAGCCCCAAGAGTGTCCACCCTTATGTCTCAATCAGCTGTGGGTCTAGATATGGTCAATCCAGGTGGCATCGCAGCCCCTGAACGAATTTTGTAAGAATTTCTCTCTCTTTCACTGTCTTTGGTTCACGGGTTTTTAAAAGTAATTGATTTTTAGAATGGGGTTTAGCTGCTTTGCACTGCTGTGTTTATGCCGCTTTACACCCACTTGACTCACTTACAGAGAGATAGCAATACATAGGTTTTAAGATTCTTACTAGTCAAATATATTCTTGGGCGGTGAATAGGGGGTGTTGAGTCCAGTAAACTGAGCAAGGAGTAGGTCTTGTCTATTACATATTGGGTTTATGGAACGGTATCTGAGCTAATTTGAAACCCTTGTTTTATGCATCACCCCACCTCACCTTTCCCGTTTTGCAGCCATAGTGTGTTTTCTAAACGTGCGACTCTGTTCTGTTTTGTAATTCAGTTCAAGGGTAGCGGTTTTTACATTCCCTCTATAAGTGATAACTTATGATAAGTGTCTTTTTCTGTGTGACTTATTTCACTTAGAATCGTCGTACCTAAATCCACTCATCATGCTGCTCCTAGCCTTATGACGTTGATTTCATGGCTGAGTGATATTCCATTGTACATAAGGACCACAACTTCTTTATCCATTCTTCTCTTTCCTGGGATGTTTCAGGTGTAACGAAGTGGAGGTTCTTGTCAACAGAGCAGCCCTAAATTTTGGGGTGCCTGTGTCTTGCTGATTTTTAGTTTTCCCAATTTATACGCCCATGAGTGGAAGTGCCCTATGCTCTCTAAGCTGAGTTTTTTAGATGTTTCAGGACACACCGTACACTTCTCCAGAGTGGCTGTTGGCCATTTACAGCCCGCCCATCAGCGTAGCAAGGCTCCCATTTCTCCATGGCCTGTCCTGCATTTCTGGTTTTGACACTTTATTCAGCATGGCCCTTTTGACCGATGGGACGCGAGACTTCTTTGTAGCGCTGATTTGCCTTTCCAGGTTGCTTGGTTGGCCAAAAAGGGCGTATGCGTTTTTTCCTGAATATATTCAGGAAAAAACGCATACGCCCTTTTTGGCCAAGGGCATCATTGTCGAGGTTTTGCCGCTTTTCCTGTGCTTTAAAGGCGATTCGAATCTACCTCCTGAAATCTGTTTCCTGCAATTCTACCTTTCTTTCAAATTCTCTTTGTTGCCTTCCCTCAATATATTGTGGACGAGAGTTATCATTTCTAACTGTGCAGGTCTGTGAATTGCAGTGCCCCTGAGCTCCATTTCTCAACTCGCTTTCTTGGGAGCTGGCCGCAAAAGCGCAGGATTGCTTCAGGCCCTATCTGGCTCCGGGCGGCAGGCTGAGCCTGTGGTTAATTCTTCTTCCTGCTGGGAAAATAGAGTGACCTGTGCCTGTCCCAACACCTAGAGCTAGTCTCTCATTGGTTCCCCCTCTTCCCGTTCATCCTCAGGACAAATTGCAACCTGTACGGAACAGGAGGTTAAAGGTGCTGATTCTCCAAGGAGGGAGATTGCTAGTAAAGCGGCTGGAATGGCGAACCGGAGCACAAGGAGATGAGAAATGAGGTGCGTTTTAGAAACCTTTCCCGATCACACAGTGTACCATCTTCTGGGTTTCTCATGCATGTTTTCGATGTAGGAAGATGCCCTTGAACCTGGAGATTTGGGACCCATGGGATGGGTACCACGCCGTATTACTTTACAGGGTCTGCGTTAGCTCACTCAACCTCACCAAAACTCTCAGCCCCAAGAGTGTCCACTCTTATGTCTCAGTCAGCTGTGGGTCTAGATATGGTCAATCCAGGTGGCATCGCAGCCCCTGAACGAATTTTGTAAGAATTTCTCTCTCTTTCACTGTCTTTGTTTCACGGGTCTTTAAAAGTAATTGATTTTTATAATGGGGTTTAGCTGCTTTGCACTGCTGTGTTTATGCCGCTTTACACCCACTTACAGAGAGATATCAATACATAGGTTTTAAGATTCTTACTAGTCAAATATATTCTTGGGCGGTGAATAGGGGGTGTTGAGTCCAGTAAACTGAGCAAGGAGTAGGTCTTGTCTATTACATATTGGGTTTATGGAACGGTATCTGAGCTAATTTGAAACCCTTGTTTTATGCATCACCCCACCTCACCTTTCCCGTTTTGCAGCCATAGTGTGTTTTCTAAACGTGCGACTCTGTTCTGTTTTGTAATTCAGTTCAAGGGTAGCGGTTTTTACATTCCCTCTATAAGTGATATCTTATGATAAGTGTCTTTTTCTGTGTGACTTATTTCACTTAGAATCGTCGTACCTAAATCCACTCATCATGCTGCTCCTAGCCTTATGACGTTGATTTCATGGCTGAGTGATATTCCATTGTACATAAGGACCACAACTTCTTTATCCATTCTTCTCTTTCCTGGGATGTTTCAGGTGTAACGAAGTGGAGGTTCTTGTCAACAGAGCAGCCCTAAATTTTGGGGTGCCTGTGTCTTGCTGATTTTTAGTTTTCCCAATTTATACGCCCATGAGTGGAAGTGCCCTATGCTCTCTAAGCTGAGTTTTTTAGATGTTTCAGGACACACCGTACACTTCTCCAGAGTGGCTGTTGGCCATTTACAGCCCGCCCATCAGCGTAGCAAGGCTCCCATTTCTCCATGGCCTGTCCTGCATTTCTGGTTTTGACACTTTATTCAGCATGGCCCTTTTGACCGATGGGAAGCGAGACTTCTTTGTAGCGCTGATTTGCCTTTCCAGGTTGCTTGGTTGGCCAAAAAGGGCGTATGCGTTTTTTCCTGAATATATTCAGGAAAAAACGCATACGCCCTTTTTGGCCAAGGGCATCATTGTCGAGGTTTTGCCGCTTTTCCTGTGCTTTAAAGGCGATTCGAATCTACCTCCTGAAATCTGTTTCCTGCAATTCTGCCTTGCTTTCAAATTCTCTTCGTTGCCTTCCCTCAATATATTTGTGGACGAGAGTTATCATTTCTAACTGTGCAGGTCTGTGAATTGCAGTGCCCCTGAGCTCCATTTCTCAACTCGCTTTCTTGGGAGCTGGCCGCAAAAGCGCAGGATTGCTTCAGGCCCTATTCTGGCTCCGGGCGGCAGGCTGAGCCTGTGGTTAATTCTTCTTCCTGATGGGAAAATAGAGTGACCTGTGCCTGTCCCAACACCTAGAGCTAGTCTCTCATTGGTTCCCCCTCTTCCCGTTCATCCTCAGGACAAATTGCAACCTGTACGGAACAGGAGGTTAAAGGTGCTGATTCTCCAAGGAGGGAGATTGCTAGTAAAGCGGCTGGAATGGCGAACCGGAGCACAAGGAGATGAGAAATGAGGTGCGTTTTAGAAACCTTTCCCGATCACACGGTGTACCATCTTCTGGGTTTCTCATGCATGTTTTCGATGTAGGAAGATGCCCTTGAACCTGGAGATTTGGGACCCATGGGATGGGTACCACGCCGTATTACTTTACAGGGTCTGCGTTAGCTCACCCAACCTCACCAAACCTCTCAGCCCCAAGAGTGTCCACCCTTATGTCTCAATCAGCTGTGGGTCTAGATATGGTCAATCCAGGTGGCATCGCAGCCCCTGAACGAATTTTGTAAGAATTTCTCTCTCTTTCACTGTCTTTGGTTCACGGGTTTTTAAAAGTAATTGATTTTTAGAATGGGGTTTAGCTGCTTTGCACTGCTGTGTTTATGCCGCTTTACACCCACTTGACTCACTTACAGAGAGATAGCAATACATAGGTTTTAAGATTCTTACTAGTCAAATATATTCTTGGGCGGTGAATAGGGGGTGTTGAGTCCAGTAAACTGAGCAAGGAGTAGGTCTTGTCTATTACATATTGGGTTTATGGAACGGTATCTGAGCTAATTTGAAACCCTTGTTTTATGCATCACCCCACCTCACCTTTCCCGTTTTGCAGCCATAGTGTGTTTTCTAAACGTGCGACTCTGTTCTGTTTTGTAATTCAGTTCAAGGGTAGCGGTTTTTACATTCCCTCTATAAGTGATAACTTATGATAAGTGTCTTTTTCTGTGTGACTTATTTCACTTAGAATCGTCGTACCTAAATCCACTCATCATGCTGCTCCTAGCCTTATGACGTTGATTTCATGGCTGAGTGATATTCCATTGTACATAAGGACCACAACTTCTTTATCCATTCTTCTCTTTCCTGGGATGTTTCAGGTGTAACGAAGTGGAGGTTCTTGTCAACAGAGCAGCCCTAAATTTTGGGGTGCCTGTGTCTTGCTGATTTTTAGTTTTCCCAATTTATACGCCCATGAGTGGAAGTGCCCTATGCTCTCTAAGCTGAGTTTTTTAGATGTTTCAGGACACACCGTACACTTCTCCAGAGTGGCTGTTGGCCATTTACAGCCCGCCCATCAGCGTAGCAAGGCTCCCATTTCTCCATGGCCTGTCCTGCATTTCTGGTTTTGACACTTTATTCAGCATGGCCCTTTTGACCGATGGGACGCGAGACTTCTTTGTAGCGCTGATTTGCCTTTCCAGGTTGCTTGGTTGGCCAAAAAGGGCGTATGCGTTTTTTCCTGAATATATTCAGGAAAAAACGCATACGCCCTTTTTGGCCAAGGGCATCATTGTCGAGGTTTTGCCGCTTTTCCTGTGCTTTAAAGGCGATTCGAATCTACCTCCTGAAATCTGTTTCCTGCAATTCTACCTTTCTTTCAAATTCTCTTTGTTGCCTTCCCTCAATATATTGTGGACGAGAGTTATCATTTCTAACTGTGCAGGTCTGTGAATTGCAGTGCCCCTGAGCTCCATTTCTCAACTCGCTTTCTTGGGAGCTGGCCGCAAAAGCGCAGGATTGCTTCAGGCCCTATCTGGCTCCGGGCGGCAGGCTGAGCCTGTGGTTAATTCTTCTTCCTGCTGGGAAAATAGAGTGACCTGTGCCTGTCCCAACACCTAGAGCTAGTCTCTCATTGGTTCCCCCTCTTCCCGTTCATCCTCAGGACAAATTGCAACCTGTACGGAACAGGAGGTTAAAGGTGCTGATTCTCCAAGGAGGGAGATTGCTAGTAAAGCGGCTGGAATGGCGAACCGGAGCACAAGGAGATGAGAAATGAGGTGCGTTTTAGAAACCTTTCCCGATCACACAGTGTACCATCTTCTGGGTTTCTCATGCATGTTTTCGATGTAGGAAGATGCCCTTGAACCTGGAGATTTGGGACCCATGGGATGGGTACCACGCCGTATTACTTTACAGGGTCTGCGTTAGCTCACTCAACCTCACCAAAACTCTCAGCCCCAAGAGTGTCCACTCTTATGTCTCAGTCAGCTGTGGGTCTAGATATGGTCAATCCAGGTGGCATCGCAGCCCCTGAACGAATTTTGTAAGAATTTCTCTCTCTTTCACTGTCTTTGTTTCACGGGTCTTTAAAAGTAATTGATTTTTATAATGGGGTTTAGCTGCTTTGCACTGCTGTGTTTATGCCGCTTTACACCCACTTACAGAGAGATATCAATACATAGGTTTTAAGATTCTTACTAGTCAAATATATTCTTGGGCGGTGAATAGGGGGTGTTGAGTCCAGTAAACTGAGCAAGGAGTAGGTCTTGTCTATTACATATTGGGTTTATGGAACGGTATCTGAGCTAATTTGAAACCCTTGTTTTATGCATCACCCCACCTCACCTTTCCCGTTAAGCAGCCATAGTGTGTTTTCTAAACGTGCGACTCTGTTCTGTTTTGTAATTCAGTTCAAGGGTAGCGGTTTTTACATTCCCTCTATAAGTGATATCTTATGATAAGTGTCTTTTTCTGTGTGACTTATTTCACTTAGAATCGTCGTACCTAAATCCACTCATCATGCTGCTCCTAGCCTTATGACGTTGATTTCATGGCTGAGTGATATTCCATTGTACATAAGGACCACAACTTCTTTATCCATTCTTCTCTTTCCTGGGATATTTCAGGTGGAACGAAGTGGAGTTTCTTGTCAACACAGCAGCCCTAAACTTTGGGGTGCCTGTGTCCTGCTGATTTTTAGTTTTCCCAATTTATACGCCCATGAGTGGAAGTGCCCTTTGCTCTCTAAGCTGAGTTTTTTAGATGTTTCAGGACACACCGTACACTTCTCCAGAGTGGCTGTTGGCCATTTACAGCCCGCCCATCAGTGTAGCAAGGCTCCCATTTCTCCATGGCCTGTCCTGCATTTCTGGTTTTGACCCTTTATTCAGCATGGCCCTTTTGACCGATGGGAAGCGAGACTTCTTTGTAGCGCTGATTTGCCTTTCCAGGTTGCTTGGTTGGCCAAAAAGGGCGTATGCGTTTTTTCCTGAATATATTCAGGAAAAAACGCATACGCCCTTTTTGGCCAAGGGCATCATTGTCGAGGTTTTGCCGCTTTTCCTGTGCTTTAAAGGCGATTCGAATCTACCTCCTGAAATCGGTTTCCTGCAATTCTTCCTTGCTTTCAAATCCTCTTCGTTGCCTTCCCTCAATATATTTGTGGACGAGAGTTATCATTTCTAACTCTGCAGGTTTGTGAATTGCAGTGCCCCTGAGGTCCATTTTTCAACTCGCTTTCTTGGGAGCTGGCTGCAAAAGCGCAGGATTGTTTCAGGCCCTATTCTGGCTCCGGGCGGCAGGCTGATCCTGTGCTTGATTCTTCTTCCTGCTGGGAAAATAGAGTGACCTGTGCCTGTCCCAACACCTAGAGCTAGTCTCTCATTGGTTCCCCCTCTTCCCATTCATCCTCAGGACAAATTGCAACGTGTACGGAACAGGAGGTTAAAGGTGCTGATTCTCCAAGGAGGGAGATTGCTAGTAAAGCGGCTGGAATGGCGAACCGGAGCACAAGGAGATGAGAAATGAGGTGCGTTTTAGAAACCTTTCCCGATCACACGGTGTACCATCTTCTGGGTTTCTCATGCATGTTTTCGATGTAGGAAGATGCCCTTGAACCTGGAGATTTGGGACCCATGGGATGGGTACCACGCCGTATTACTTTACAGGGTCTGCGTTAGCTCACCCAACCTCACCAAACCTCTCAGCCCCAAGAGTGTCCACCCTTATGTCTCAGTCAGCTGTGGGTCTAGATATGGTCAATCCAGGTGGCATCGCAGCCCCTGAACGAATTTTGTAAGAATTTCTCTCTCTTTCACTGTCTTTGTTTCACGGGTCTTTAAAAGTAATTGATTTTTATAATGGGGTTTAGCTGCTTTGCACTGCTGTGTTTATGCCGCTTTACACCCACTTGACTCACTTACAGAGAGATAGCAATACATAGGTTTTAAGATTCTTACTAGTCAAATATATTCTTGGGCGGTGAATAGGGGGTGTTGAGTCCAGTAAACTGAGCAAGGAGTAGGTCTTGTCTATTACATATTGGGTTTATGGAACGGTATCTGAGCTAATTTGAAACCCTTGTTTTATGCATCACCCCACCTCACCTTTCCCGTTAAGCAGCCATAGTGTGTTTTCTAAACGTGCGACTCTGTTCTGTTTTGTAATTCAGTTCAAGGGTAGCGGTTTTTACATTCCCTCTATAAGTGATATCTTATGATAAGTGTCTTTTTCTGTGTGACTTATTTCACTTAGAATCGTCGTACCTAAATCCACTCATCATGCTGCTCCTAGCCTTATGACGTTGATTTCATGGCTGAGTGATATTCCATAGTACATAAGGACCACAACTTCTTTATCCATTCTTCTCTTTCCTGGGATATTTCAGGTGGAACGAAGTGGAGTTTCTTGTCAACACAGCAGCCCTAAACTTTGGGGTGCCTGTGTCTTGCTGATTTTTAGTTTTCCCAATTTATACGCCCATGAGTGGAAGTGCCCTTTGCTCTCTAAGCTGAGTTTTTTAGATGTTTCAGGACACACCGTACACTTCTCCAGAGTGGCTGCTGGCCATTTACAGCCCGCCCATCAGCGTAGCAAGGCTCCCATTTCTCCATGGCCTGTCCTGCATTTCTGGTTTTGACACTTTATTCAGCATGGCCCTTTTGACCGATGGGAAGCGAGACTTCTTTGTAGCGCTGATTTGCCTTTCCAGGTTGTTTGGTTGGCCAAAAAGGGCGTATGCGTTTTTTCCTGAATATATTCAGGAAAAAACGCATACGCCCTTTTTGGCCAAGGGCATCATTGTCGAGGTTTTGCCGCTTTTCCTGTGCTTTAAAGGCGATTCGAATCTACCTCCTGAAATCTGTTTCCTCAATTCTTCCTTGCTTTCAAATCCTCTTCGTTGCCTTCCCTCCATATATTTGTGGACGAGAGTTATCATTTCTAACTCTGCAGGTTTGTGAATTGCAGTGCCCCTGAGCTCCATTTTTCAACTCGCTTTCTTGGGAGCTGGCCGCAAAAGCGCAGGATTGCTTCAGGCCCTCTTCTGGCTCCAGGCGGCAGGCTGAGCCTGTGGTTAATTCTTCTTCCTGATGGGAAAATAGAGTGACCTGTGCCTGTCCCAACACCTAGAGCTAGTCTCTCATTGGTTCCCCCTCTTCCCGTTCATCCTCAGGACAAATTGCAACCTGTACGGAACAGGAGGTTAAAGGTGCTGATTCTCCAAGGAGGGAGATTGCTAGTAAAGCGGCTGGAATGGCGAACCGGAGCACAAGGAGATGAGAAATGAGGTGCGTTTTAGAAACCTTTCCCGGTCACACGGTGTACCATCTTCTGGGTTTCTTATGCATGTTTTCGATGTAGGAAGATGCCCTTGAACCTGGAGATTTGGGACCCATGGGATGGGTACCACGCCGTATTAATTTAAAGGGTCTGCGTTAGCTCACCCAACCTCACCAAACCTCTCAGCCCCAAGAGTGTCCACCCTTATTTCTCAGTCAGCTGTGGGTCAAGATATGGTCAATCCAGGTGGCATCGCAGCCCCTGAACGAATTTTGTAAGAATTTCTCTCTCTTTCACTGTCTTTGTTTCACGGGTCTTTAAAAGTAATTGATTTTTATAATGGGGTTTAGCTGCTTTGCACTGCTGTGTTTATGCCGCTTTACACCCACTTGACTCACTTACAGAGAGATAGCAATACATAGGTTTTAAGATTCTTACTAGTCAGATATATTCTTGGGCGGTGAATAGGGGGTGTTGAGTCCAGTAAACTGAGCAAGGAGTAGGTTTTGTCTATTACATATTGGGTTTATGGAACGGTATCTGAGCTAATTTGAAACCCTTGTTTTATTCATCACCCCACCTCACCTTTCCCGTTAAGCAGCCATAGTGTGTTTTCTAAACGTGCGACTCTGTTCTGTTTTGTAATTCAGTTCAAGGGTAGCGGTTTTTACATTCCCTCTATAAGTGATATCTTATGATAAGTGTCTTTTTCTGTGTGACTTATTTCACTTAGAATCGTCGTACCTAAATCCACTCATCATGCTGCTCCTAGCCTTATGACGTTGATTTCATGGCTGAGTGATATTCCATTGTACATAAGGACCACAACTTCTTTATCCATTCTTCTCTTTCCTGGGATATTTCAGGTGGAACGAAGTGGAGTTTCTTGTCAACACAGCAGCCCTAAACTTTGGGGTGCCTGTGTCTTGCTGATTTTTAGTTTTCCCAATTTATACGCCCATGAGTGGAAGTGCCCTTTGCTCTCTAAGCTGAGTTTTTTAGATGTTTCAGGACACACCGTACACTTCTCCAGAGTGGTTGTTGGCCATTTACAGCCCGCCCATCAGCGTAGCAAGGCTCCCATTTCTCCATGGCCTGTCCTGCATTTCTGGTTTTGACCCTTTATTCAGCATGGCCCTTTTGACCGATGGGAAGCGAGACTTCTTTGTAGCGCTGATTTGCCTTTCCAGGTTGCTTGGTTGGCCAAAAAGGGAGTATGCGTTTTTTCCTGAATATATTCAGGAAAAAACGCATACGCCCTTTTTGGCCAAGGGCATCATTGTCGAGGTTTTGCCGCTTTTCCTGTGCTTTAAAGGCGATTCGAATCTACCTCCTGAAATCTGTTTCCTGCAATTCTGCCTTGCTTTCAAATTCTCTTCGTTGCCTTCCCTCAATATATTTGTGGACGAGAGTTATCATTTCTAACTGTGCAGGTCTGTGAATTGCAGTGCCCCTGAGCTCCATTTCTCAACTCGCTTTCTTGGGAGCTGGCCGCAAAAGCGCAGGATTGCTTCAGGCCCTATACTGGCTCCGGGCAGCAGGCTGAGCCTGTGGTTAACTCTTCTTCCTGATGGGAAAATAGAGTGACCTGTGTCTGGCCAACACCTAGAGCTAGTCTCTCATTGGTTCCCCCTCTTCCCGTTCATCCTCAGGACAAATTGCAACCTGTACGGAACAGGAGGTTAAAGGTGCTGATTCTCCAAGCAGGGAGATTGCTAGTAAAGCGGCTGGAATGGCGAACCGGAGCACAAGGAGATGAGAAATGAGGTGTGTTTTAGAAACCTTTCCCGATCACACGGTGTACCATCTTCTGGGTTTCTCATGCATGTTTTCGATGTAGGAAGATGCCCTTGAACCTGGAGATTTGGGACCCATGGGATGGGTACCACGCCGTATTACTTTACAGGGTCTGCGTTATCTCACCCAACCTCACCAAACCTCTCAGCCCCAAGAGTGTCCACTCTTATGTCTCAATCAGCTGTGGGTCTAGATATGGTCAATCCAGGTGGCATCGCAGCCCCTGAACGAATTTTGTAAGAATTTCTCTCTCTTTCACTGTCTTTGGTTCACGGGTTTTTAAAAGTAATTGATTTTTAGAATGGGGTTTAGCTGCTTTGCACTGCTGTGTTTATGCCGCTTTACACCCACTTGACTCACTTACAGAGAGATAGCAATACATAGGTTTTAAGATTCTTACTAGTCAAATATATTCTTGGGCGGTGAATAGGGGGTGTTGAGTCCAGTAAACTGAGCAAGGAGTAGGTCTTGTCTATTACATATTGGGTTTATGGAACGGTATCTGAGCTAATTTGAAACCCTTGTTTTATGCATCACCCCACCTCACCTTTCCCGTTAAGCAGCCATAGTGTGTTTTCTAAACGTGCGACTCTGTTCTGTTTTGTAATTCAGTTCAAGGGTAGCGGTTTTTACATTCCCTCTATAAGTGATATCTTATGGTAAGTGTCTTTTTCTGTGTGACTTATTTCACTTAGAATCGTCGTACCTAAATCCACTCATCATGCTGCTCCTAGCCTTATGACGTTGATTTCATGGCTGAGTGATATTCCATTGTACATAAGGACCACAACTTCTTTATCCATTCTTCTCTTTCCTGGGATGTTTCAGGTGTAACGAAGTGGAGGTTCTTGTCAGGAGAGCAGCCCTAAACTTTGGGGTGCCTGTGGCTTGCTGATTTTTAGTTTTCCCAATTTATTCGCCCATGAGTGGAAGTGCCCTATGCTCTCTAAGCTGAGTTTTTTAGATGTTTCAGGACACACCGTACACTTCTCCAGAGTGGCTGTTGGCCATTTACAGCCCGCCCATCAGCGTAGCAAGGCTCCCATTTCTCCATGGCCTGTCCTGCATTTCTGGTTTTGACCCTTTATTCAGCATGGCCCTTTTGACCGATGGGAAGCGAGACTTCTTTGTAGCGCTGATTTGCCTTTCCAGGTTGCTTGGTTGGCCAAAAAGGGCGTATGCGTTTTTTCCTGAATTTATTCAGGAAAAAACGCATACGCCCTTTTTGGCCAAGGGCATCATTGTCGAGGTTTTGCCGCTTTTCCTGTGCTTTAAAGGCGATTCGAATCTACCTCCTGAAATCTGTTTCCTGCAATTCTGCCTTGCTTTCAAATTCTCTTCGTTGCCTTCCCTCAATATATTTGTGGACGAGAGTTATCATTTCTAACTGTGCAGGTCTGTGAATTGCAGTGCCCCTGAGCTCCATTTCTCAACTCGCTTTCTTGGGAGCTGGCCGCAAAAGCGCAGGATTGCTTCAGGCCCTATTCTGGCTCCAGGCGGCAGGCTGAGCCTGTGGTTAATTCTTCTTCCTGATGGGAAAATAGAGTGACCTGTGCCTGTCCCAACACCTAGAGCTAGTCTCTCATTGGTTCCCCCTCTTCCCGTTCATCCTCAGGACAAATTGCAACCTGTACGGAACAGGAGGTTAAAGGTGCTGATTCTCCAAGGAGGGAGATTGCTAGTAAAGCGGCTGGAATGGCGAACCGGAGCACAAGGAGATGAGAAATGAGGTGCGTTTTAGAAACCTTTCCCAATCACACGGTGTACCATCTTCTGGGTTTCTCATGCATGTTTTCGATGTAGGAAGATGCCCTTGAACCTGGAGATTTGGGACCCATGGGATGGGTACCACGCCGTATTACTTTACAGGGTCTGCGTTAGCTCACCCAACCTCACCAAACCTTTCAGCCCCAAGAGTGTCCACCCTTATGTCTCAATCAGCTGTGGGTCTAGATATGGTCAATCCAGGTGGCATCGCAGCCCCTGAACGAATTTTGTAAGAATTTCTCTCTCTTTCACTGTCTTTGGTTCATGGGTTTTTAAAAGTAATTGATTTTTAGAATGGGGTTTAGCTGCTTTGCACTGCTGTGTTTATGCCGCTTTACACCCACTTGACTCACTTACAGAGAGATAGCAATACATAGGTTTTAAAATTCTTACTAGTCAAATATATTCTTGGGCGGTGAATAGGGGGTGTTGAGTCCAGTAAACTGAGCAAGGAGTAGGTCTTGTCTATTACATATTGGGTTTATGGAACGGTATCTGAGCTAATTTGAAACCCTTGTTTTATGCATCACCCCACCTCACCTTTCCCGTTAAGCAGCCATAGTGTGTTTTCTAAACGTGCGACTCTGTTCTGTTTTGTAATTCAGTTCAAGGGTAGCGGTTTTTACATTCCCTCTATAAGTGATATCTTATGATAAGTGTCTTTTTCTGTGTGACTTATTTCACTTAGAATCGTCGTACCTAAATCCACTCATCATGCTGCTCCTAGCCTTATGACGTTGATTTCATGGCTGAGTGATATTCCATAGTACATAAGGACCACAACTTCTTTATCCATTCTTCTCTTTCCTGGGATATTTCAGGTGGAACGAAGTGGAGTTTCTTGTCAACACAGCAGCCCTAAACTTTGGGGTGCCTGTGTCTTGCTGATTTTTAGTTTTCCCAATTTATACGCCCATGAGTGGAAGTGCCCTTTGCTCTCTGAGCTGAGTTTTTTAGATGTTTCAGGACACACCGTACACTTCTCCAGAGTGGCTGCTGGCCATTTACAGCCCGCCCATCAGCGTAGCAAGGCTCCCATTTCTCCATGGCCTGTCCTGCATTTCTGGTTTTGACACTTTATTCAGCATGGCCCTTTTGACCGATGGGAAGCGAGACTTCTTTGTAGCGCTGATTTGCCTTTCCAGGTTGTTTGGTTGGCCAAAAAGGGCGTATGCGTTTTTTCCTGAATATATTCAGGAAAAAACGCATACGCCCTTTTTGGCCAAGGGCATCATTGTCGAGGTTTTGCCGCTTTTCCTGTGCTTTAAAGGCGATTCGAATCTACCTCCTGAAATCTGTTTCCTCAATTCTTCCTTGCTTTCAAATCCTCTTCGTTGCCTTCCCTCCATATATTTGTGGACGAGAGTTATCATTTCTAACTCTGCAGGTTTGTGAATTGCAGTGCCCCTGAGCTCCATTTTTCAACTCGCTTTCTTGGGAGCTGGCCGCAAAAGCGCAGGATTGCTTCAGGCCCTCTTCTGGCTCCAGGCGGCAGGCTGAGCCTGTGGTTAATTCTTCTTCCTGATGGGAAAATAGAGTGACCTGTGCCTGTCCCAACACCTAGAGCTAGTCTCTCATTGGTTCCCCCTCTTCCCGTTCATCCTCAGGACAAATTGCAACCTGTACGGAACAGGAGGTTAAAGGTGCTGATTCTCCAAGGAGGGAGATTGCTAGTAAAGCGGCTGGAATGGCGAACCGGAGCACAAGGAGATGAGAAATGAGGTGCGTTTTAGAAATCTTTCCCGGTCACACGGTGTACCATCTTCTGGGTTTCTTATGCATGTTTTCGATGTAGGAAGATGCCCTTGAACCTGGAGATTTGGGACCCATGGGATGGGTACCACGCCGTATTAATTTAAAGGGTCTGCGTTAGCTCACCCAACCTCACCAAAACTCTCAGCCCCAAGAGTGTCCACCCTTATGTCTCAATCAGCTGTGGGTCTAGATATGGTCAATCCAGGTGGCATCGCAGCCCCTGAACGAATTTTGTAAGAATTTCTCTCTCTTTCACTGTCTTTGTTTCACGGGTCTTTAAAAGTAATTGATTTTTATAATGGGGTTTAGCTGCTTTGCACTGCTGTGTTTATGCCGCTTTACACCCACTTGACTCACTTACAGAGAGATAGCAATACATAGGTTTTAAGATTCTTACTAGTCAGATATATTCTTGGGCGGTGAATAGGGGGTGTTGAGTCCAGTAAACTGAGCAAGGAGTAGGTTTTGTCTATTACATATTGGGTTTATGGAACGGTATCTGAGCTAATTTGAAACCCTTGTTTTATTCATCACCCCACCTCACCTTTCCCGTTAAGCAGCCATAGTGTGTTTTCTAAACGTGCGACTCTGTTCTGTTTTGTAATTCAGTTCAAGGGTAGCGGTTTTTACATTCCCTCTATAAGTGATATCTTATGATAAGTGTCTTTTTCTGTGTGACTTATTTCACTTAGAATCGTCGTACCTAAATCCACTCATCATGCTGCTCCTAGCCTTATGACGTTGATTTCATGGCTGAGTGATATTCCATTGTACATAAGGACCACAACTTCTTTATCCATTCTTCTCTTTCCTGGGATGTTTCAGGTGTAACGAAGTGGAGGTTCTTGTCAGGAGAGCAGCCCTAAACTTTGGGGTGCCTGTGGCTTGCTGATTTTTAGTTTTCCCAATTTATTCGCCCATGAGTGGAAGTGCCCTATGCTCTCTAAGCTGAGTTTTTTAGATGTTTCAGGACACACCGTACACTTCTCCAGAGTGGCTGTTGGCCATTTACAGCCCGCCCATCAGCGTAGCAAGGCTCCCATTTCTCCATGGCCTGTCCTGCATTTCTGGTTTTGACCCTTTATTCAGCATGGCCCTTTTGACCGATGGGAAGCGAGACTTCTTTGTAGCGCTGATTTGCCTTTCCAGGTTGCTTGGTTGGCCAAAAAGGGCGTATGCGTTTTTTCCTGAATTTATTCAGGAAAAAACGCATACGCCCTTTTTGGCCAAGGGCATCATTGTCGAGGTTTTGCCGCTTTTCCTGTGCTTTAAAGGCGATTCGAATCTACCTCCTGAAATCTGTTTCCTGCAATTCTGCCTTGCTTTCAAATTCTCTTCGTTGCCTTCCCTCAATATATTTGTGGACGAGAGTTATCATTTCTAACTGTGCAGGTCTGTGAATTGCAGTGCCCCTGAGCTCCATTTCTCAACTCGCTTTCTTGGGAGCTGGCCGCAAAAGCGCAGGATTGCTTCAGGCCCTATTCTGGCTCCAGGCGGCAGGCTGAGCCTGTGGTTAATTCTTCTTCCTGATGGGAAAATAGAGTGACCTGTGCCTGTCCCAACACCTAGAGCTAGTCTCTCATTGGTTCCCCCTCTTCCCGTTCATCCTCAGGACAAATTGCAACCTGTACGGAACAGGAGGTTAAAGGTGCTGATTCTCCAAGGAGGGAGATTGCTAGTAAAGCGGCTGGAATGGCGAACCGGAGCACAAGGAGATGAGAAATGAGGTGCGTTTTAGAAACCTTTCCCAATCACACGGTGTACCATCTTCTGGGTTTCTCATGCATGTTTTCGATGTAGGAAGATGCCCTTGAACCTGGAGATTTGGGACCCATGGGATGGGTACCACGCCGTATTACTTTACAGGGTCTGCGTTAGCTCACCCAACCTCACCAAACCTTTCAGCCCCAAGAGTGTCCACCCTTATGTCTCAATCAGCTGTGGGTCTAGATATGGTCAATCCAGGTGGCATCGCAGCCCCTGAACGAATTTTGTAAGAATTTCTCTCTCTTTCACTGTCTTTGGTTCATGGGTTTTTAAAAGTAATTGATTTTTAGAATGGGGTTTAGCTGCTTTGCACTGCTGTGTTTATGCCGCTTTACACCCACTTGACTCACTTACAGAGAGATAGCAATACATAGGTTTTAAAATTCTTACTAGTCAAATATATTCTTGGGCGGTGAATAGGGGGTGTTGAGTCCAGTAAACTGAGCAAGGAGTAGGTCTTGTCTATTACATATTGGGTTTATGGAACGGTATCTGAGCTAATTTGAAACCCTTGTTTTATGCATCACCCCACCTCACCTTTCCCGTTAAGCAGCCATAGTTTGTTTTCTAAACGTGCGACTCTGTTCTGTTTTGTAATTCAGTTCAAGGGTAGCGGTTTTTACATTCCCTCTATAAGTGATATCTTATGATAAGTGTCTTTTTCTGTGTGACTTATTTCACTTAGATTCGTCGTACCTAAATCCACTCATCATGCTGCTCCTAGCCTTATGACGTTGATTTCATGGCTGAGTGATATTCCATAGTACATAAGGACCACAACTTCTTTATCCATTCTTCTCTTTCCTGGGATATTTCAGGTGGAACGAAGTGGAGTTTCTTGTCAACAGAGCAGCCCTAAACTTTGGGGTGCCTGTGTCTTGCTGATTTTTAGTTTTCCCAATTTATACGCCCATGAGTGGAAGTGCCCTTTGCTCTCTGAGCTGAGTTTTTTAGATGTTTCAGGACACACCGTACACTTCTCCAGAGTGGCTGCTGGCCATTTACAGCCCGCCCATCAGCGTAGCAAGGCTCCCATTTCTCCATGGCCTGTCCTGCATTTCTGGTTTTGACACTTTATTCAGCATGGCCCTTTTGACCGATGGGAAGCGAGACTTCTTTGTAGCGCTGATTTGCCTTTCCAGGTTGTTTGGTTGGCCAAAAAGGGCGTATGCGTTTTTTCCTGAATATATTCAGGAAAAAACGCATACGCCCTTTTTGGCCAAGGGCATCATTGTCGAGGTTTTGCCGCTTTTCCTGTGCTTTAAAGGCGATTCGAATCTACCTCCTGAAATCTGTTTCCTCAATTCTTCCTTGCTTTCAAATCCTCTTCGTTGCCTTCCCTCCATATATTTGTGGACGAGAGTTATCATTTCTAACTCTGCAGGTTTGTGAATTGCAGTGCCCCTGAGCTCCATTTTTCAACTCGCTTTCTTGGGAGCCGGCCCGCAAAAGCGCAGGATTGCTTCAGGCCCTCTTCTGGCTCCAGGCGGCAGGCTGAGCCTGTGGTTAATTCTTCTTCCTGATGGGAAAATAGAGTGACCTGTGCCTGTCCCAACACCTAGAGCTAGTCTCTCATTGGTTCCCCCTCTTCCCGTTCATCCTCAGGACAAATTGCAACCTGTACGGAACAGGAGGTTAAAGGTGCTGATTCTCCAAGGAGGGAGATTGCTAGTAAAGCGGCTGGAATGGCGAACCGGAGCACAAGGAGATGAGAAATGAGGTGCGTTTTAGAAACCTTTCCCGGTCACACGGTGTACCATCTTCTGGGTTTCTTATGCATGTTTTCGATGTAGGAAGATGCCCTTGAACCTGGAGATTTGGGACCCATGGGATGGGTACCACGCCGTATTAATTTAAAGGGTCTGCGTTAGCTCACCCAACCTCACCAAACCTCTCAGCCCCAAGAGTGTCCACCCTTATGTCTCAATCAGCTGTGGGTCTAGATATGGTCAATCCAGGTGGCATCGCAGCCCCTGAACGAATTTTGTAAGAATTTCTCTCTCTTTCACTGTCTTTGTTTCACGGGTCTTTAAAAGTAATTGATTTTTATAATGGGGTTTAGCTGCTTTGCACTGCTGTGTTTATGCCGCTTTACACCCACTTGACTCACTTACAGAGAGATAGCAATACATAGGTTTTAAGATTCTTACTAGTCAGATATATTCTTGGGCGGTGAATAGGGGGTGTTGAGTCCAGTAAACTGAGCAAGGAGTAGGTTTTGTCTATTACATATTGGGTTTATGGAACGGTATCTGAGCTAATTTGAAACCCTTGTTTTATTCATCACCCCACCTCACCTTTCCCGTTAAGCAGCCATAGTGTGTTTTCTAAACGTGCGACTCTGTTCTGTTTTGTAATTCAGTTCAAGGGTAGCGGTTTTTACATTCCCTCTATAAGTGATATCTTATGATAAGTGTCTTTTTCTGTGTGACTTATTTCACTTAGAATCGTCGTACCTAAATCCACTCATCATGCTGCTCCTAGCCTTATGACGTTGATTTCATGGCTGAGTGATATTCCATTGTACATAAGGACCACAACTTCTTTATCCATTCTTCTCTTTCCTGGGATATTTCAGGTGGAACGAAGTGGAGTTTCTTGTCAACACAGCAGCCCTAAACTTTGGGGTGCCTGTGTCTTGCTGATTTTTAGTTTTCCCAATTTATACGCCCATGAGTGGAAGTGCCCTTTGCTCTCTAAGCTGAGTTTTTTAGATGTTTCAGGACACACCGTACACTTCTCCAGAGTGGCTGTTGGTAATTTACACCCCGCCCATCAGCGTAGCAAGGCTCCCATTTCTCCATGGCCTGTCCTGCATTTCTGGTTTTGACACTTTATTCAGCATGGCCCTTTTGACCGATGGGAAGCGAGACTTCTTTGTAGCGCTGATTTGCCTTTCCAGGTTGCTTGGTTGGCCAAAAAGGGCGTATGCGTTTTTTCCTGAATATATTCAGGAAAAAACGCATACGCCCTTTTTGGCCAAGGGCATCATTGTCGAGGTTTTGCCGCTTTTCCTGTGCTTTAAAGGCGATTCGAATCTACCTCCTGAAATCTGTTTCCTGCAATTCTGCCTTGCTTTCAAATTCTTTTCGTTACCTTCCCTCAATATATTTGTTGACGAGAGTTATCATTTCTAACTGTGCAGGTCTGTGAATTGCAGTGCCCCTGAGCTCCATTTCTCAACTCGCTTTCTTGGGAGCTGGCCGCAAAAGCGCAGGATTGCTTCAGGCCCTATTCTGGCTCCGGGCGGCAGGCTGAGCCTGTGGTTAATTCTTCTTCCTGATGGGAAAATAGATTGACCTGTGCCTGTCCCAACACCTAGAGCTAGTCTCTCATTGGTTCCCCCTCTTCCCGTTCATCCTCAGGACAAATTGCAACGTGTACGGAACAGGAGGTTAAAGGTGCTGATTCTCCAAGGAGGGAGATTGCTAGTAAAGCGGCTGGAATGGCGAACCGGAGCACAAGGAGATGAGAAATGAGGTGCGTTTTAGAAACCTTTCCCGATCACACGGTGTACCAACTTCTGGGTTTCTCATGCATGTTTTCGATGTAGGAAGATGCCCTTGAACCTGGAGATTTGGGACCCATGGGATGGGTACCACGCCGTATTACTTTACAGGGTCTGCGTTAGCTCACCCAACCTCACCAAACCTCTCAGCCCCAAGAGTGTCCACCCTTATGTCTCAATCAGCTGTGGGTCTAGATATGGTCAATCCAGGTGGCATCGCAGCCCCTGAACGAATTTTGTAAGAATTTCTCTCTCTTTCACTGTCTTTGGTTCACGGGTTTTTAAAAGTAATTGATTTTTAGAATGGGGTTTAGCTGCTTTGCACTGCTGTGTTTATGCCGCTTTACACCCACTTGACTCACTTACAGAGAGATAGCAATACATAGGTTTTAAGATTCTTACTAGTCAAATATATTCTTGGGCGGTGAATAGGGGGTGTTGAGTCCAGTAAACTGAGCAAGGAGTAGGTCTTGTCTATTACATATTGGGTTTATGGAACGGTATCTGAGCTAATTTGAAACCCTTGTTTTATGCATCACCCCACCTCACCTTTCCCGTTTTGCAGCCATAGTGTGTTTTCTAAACGTGCGACTCTGTTCTGTTTTGTAATTCAGTTCAAGGGTAGCGGTTTTTACATTCCCTCTATAAGTGATAACTTATGATAAGTGTCTTTTTCTGTGTGACTTATTTCACTTAGAATCGTCGTACCTAAATCCACTCATCATGCTGCTCCTAGCCTTATGACGTTGATTTCATGGCTGAGTGATATTCCATTGTACATAAGGACCACAACTTCTTTATCCATTCTTCTCTTTCCTGGGATGTTTCAGGTGTAACGAAGTGGAGGTTCTTGTCAACAGAGCAGCCCTAAATTTTGGGGTGCCTGTGTCTTGCTGATTTTTAGTTTTCCCAATTTATACGCCCATGAGTGGAAGTGCCCTATGCTCTCTAAGCTGAGTTTTTTAGATGTTTCAGGACACACCGTACACTTCTCCAGAGTGGCTGTTGGCCATTTACAGCCCGCCCATCAGCGTAGCAAGGCTCCCATTTCTCCATGGCCTGTCCTGCATTTCTGGTTTTGACACTTTATTCAGCATGGCCCTTTTGACCGATGGGACGCGAGACTTCTTTGTAGCGCTGATTTGCCTTTCCAGGTTGCTTGGTTGGCCAAAAAGGGCGTATGCGTTTTTTCCTGAATATATTCAGGAAAAAACGCATACGCCCTTTTTGGCCAAGGGCATCATTGTCGAGGTTTTGCCGCTTTTCCTGTGCTTTAAAGGCGATTCGAATCTACCTCCTGAAATCTGTTTCCTGCAATTCTGCCTTGCTTTCAAATTCTCTTCGTTGCCTTCCCTCAATATATTTGTGGACGAGAGTTATCATTTCTAACTGTGCAGGTCTGTGAATTGCAGTGCCCCTGAGCTCCATTTCTCAACTCGCTTTCTTGGGAGCTGGCCGCAAAAGCACAGGATTGCTTCAGGCCCTATTCTGGCTCCGGGCGGCAGGCTGAGCCTGTGGTTAATTCTTCTTCCTGATGGGAAAATAGAGTGACCTGTGCCTGTCCCAACACCTAGAGCTAGTCTCTCATTGGTTCCCCCTCTTCCCGTTCATCCTCAGGACAAATTGCAACCTGTACGGAACAGGAGGTTAAAGGTGCTGATTCTCCAAGGAGGGAGATTGCTAGTAAAGCGGCTGGAATGGCGAACCGGAGCACAAGGAGATGAGAAATGAGGTGCGTTTTAGAAACCTTTCCCGATCACACGGTGTACCATCTTCTGGGTTTCTCATGCATGTTTTCGATGAAGGAAGATGCCCTTGAACCTGGAGATTTGGGACCCATGGGATGGGTACCACGCCGTATTACTTTACAGGGTCTGCGTTAGCTCACCCAACCTCACCAAACCTCTCAGCCCCAAGAGTGTCCACCCTTATGTCTCAATCAGCTGTGGGTCTAGATATGGTCAATCCAGGTGGCATCGCAGCCCCTGAACGCATTTTGTAAGAATTTCTCTCTCTTTCACTGTCTTTGGTTCATGGGTGTTTAAAAGTAATTGATTTTTAGAATGGGGTTTAGCTGCTTTGCACTGCTGTGTTTATGCCGCTTTACACCCACTTGACTCACTTACAGAGAGATAGCAATACATAGGTTTTAAGATTCTTACTAGTCAAATATATTCTTGGGCGGTGAATAGGGGGTGTTGAGTCCAGTAAACTGAGCAAGGAGTAGGTCTTGTCTATTACATATTGGGTTTATGGAACGGTATCTGAGCTAATTTGAAACCCTTGTTTTATGCATCACCCCACCTCACCTTTCCCGTTAAGCAGCCATAGTGTGTTTTCTAAACGTGCGACTCTGTTCTGTTTTGTAATTCAGTTCAAGGGTAGCGGTTTTTACATTCCCTCTATAAGTGATATCTTATGATAAGTGTCTTTTTCTGTGTGACTTATTTCACTTAGAATCGTCGTACCTAAATCCACTCATCATGCTGCTCCTAGCCTTATGACGTTGATTTCATGGCTGAGTGATATTCCATTGTACATAAGGACCACAACTTCTTTATCCATTCTTCTCTTTCCTGGGATATTTCAGGTGTAACGAAGTGGAGGTTCTTGTCAACAGAGCAGCCCTAAACTTTGGGGTGCCTGTGTCTTGCTGATTTTTAGTTTTCCCAATTTATACGCCCATGAGTGGAAGTGCCCTATGCTCTCTAAGCTGAGTTTTTTAGATGTTTCAGGACACACCGTACACTTCTCCAGAGTGGCTGTTGGCCATTTACAGCCCGCCCATCAGCGTAGCAAGGCTCCCATTTCTCCATGGCCTGTCCTGCATTTCTGGTTTTGACACTTTATTCAGCATGGCCCTTTTGACCGATGGGAAGCGAGACTTCTTTGTAGCGCTGATTTGCCTTTCCAGGTTGCTTGGTTGGCCAAAAAGGGCGTATGCGTTTTTTCCTGAATATATTCAGGAAAAAACGCATACGCCCTTTTTGGCCAAGGGCATCATTGTCGAGGTTTTGCCGCTTTTCCTGTGCTTTAAAGGCGATTCGAATCTACCTCCTGAAATCTGTTTCCTGCAATTCTGCCTTGCTTTCAAATTCTCTTCGTTGCCTTCCCTCAATATATTTGTGGACGAGAGTTATCATTTCTAACTGTGCAGGTCTGTGAATTGCAGTGCCCCTGAGCTCCATTTCTCAACTCGCTTTCTTGGGAGCTGGCCGCAAAAGCGCAGGATTGCTTCAGGCCCTCTTCTGGCTCCGGGCGGCAGGCTGAGCCTGTGGTTAATTCTTCTTCCTGATGGGAAAATAGAGTGACCTGTGTCTGTCCCAACACCTAGAGCTAGTCTCTCATTGGTTCCCCCTCTTCCCGTTCATCCTCAGGACAAATTGCAACCTGTACGGAACAGGAGGTTAAAGGTGCTGATTCTCCAAGCAGGGAGATTGCTAGTAAAGCGGCTGGAATGGCGAACCGGAGCACAAGGAGATGAGAAATGAGGTGCGTTTTAGAAACCTTTCCCGATCACACGGTGTACCATCTTCTGGGTTTCTCATGCATGTTTTCGATGTAGGAAGATGCCCTTGAACCTGGAGATTTGGGACCCATGGGATGGGTACCATGCCGTATTACTTTACAGGGTCTGCGTTAGCTCACCCAACCTCACCAAACCTCTCAGCCCCAAGAGTGTCCACTCTTATGTCTCAATCAGCTGTGGGTCTAGATATGGTCAATCCAGGTGGCATCGCAGCCCCTGAACGAATTTTGTAAGAATTTCTCTCTCTTTCACTGTCTTTGTTTCACGGGTTTTTAAAAGTAATTGATTTTTAGAATGGGGTTTAGATGCTTTGCACTGCTGTGTTTATGCCGCTTTACACCCTCTTGACTCACTTACAGAGAGATAGCAATACATAGGTTTTAAGATTCTTACTAGTCAAATATATTCTTGGGCGGTGAATAGGGGGTGTTGAGTCCAGTAAACTGAGCAAGGAGTAGGTCTTGTCTATTACATATTGGGTTTATGGAACGGTATCTGAGCTAATTTGAAACCCTTGTTTTATGCATCACCCCACCTCACCTTTCCCGTTAAGCAGCCATAGTGTGTTTTCTAAACGTGCGACTCTGTTCTGTTTTGTAATTCAGTTCAAGGGTAGCGGTTTTTACATTCCCTCTATAAGTGATATCTTATGGTAAGTGTCTTTTTCTGTGTGACTTATTTCACTTAGAATCGTCGTACCTAAATCCACTCATCATGCTGCTCCTAGCCTTATGACGTTGATTTCATGGCTGAGTGATATTCCATTGTACATAAGGACCACAACTTCTTTATCCATTCTTCTCTTTCCTGGGATGTTTCAGGTGTAACGAAGTGGAGGTTCTTTTCAGCAGAGCAGCCCTAAACTTTGGGGTGCCTGTGTCTTGCTGATTTTTAGTTTTCCCAATTTATTCGCCCATGAGTGGAAGTGCCCTATGCTCTCTAAGCTGAGTTTTTTAGATGTTTCAGGACACACCGTACACTTCTCCAGAGTGGCTGTTGGCCATTTACAGCCCGCCCATCAGCGTAGCAAGGCTCCCATTTCTCCACGGCCTGTCCTGCATTTCTGGTTTTGACCCTTTATTCAGCATGGCCCTTTTGACCGATGGGAAGCGAGACTTCTTTGTAGCGCTGATTTGCCTTTCCAGGTTGCTTGGTTGGCCAAAAAGGGCGTATGCGTTTTTTCCTGAATATATTCAGGAAAAAACGCATACGCCCTTTTTGGCCAAGGGCATCATTGTCGAGGTTTTGCCGCTTTTCCTGTGCTTTAAAGGCGATTCGAATCTACCTCCTGAAATCTGTTTCCTGCAATTCTGCCTTGCTTTCAAATTCTCTTCGTTGCCTTCCCTCAATATATTTGTGGACGAGAGTTATCATTTCTAACTGTGCAGGTCTGTGAATTGCAGTGCCCCTGAGCTCCATTTCTCAACTCGCTTTCTTGGGAGCTGGCCGCAAAAGCGCAGGATTGCTTCAGGCCCTATACTGGCTCCGGGCAGCAGGCTGAGCCTGTGGTTAACTCTTCTTCCTGCTGGGAAAATAGAGTGACCTGTGTCTGGCCAACACCTAGAGCTAGTCTCTCATTGGTTCCCCCTCTTCCCGTTCATCCTCAGGACAAATTGCAACCTGTACGGAACAGGAGGTTAAAGGTGCTGATTCTCCAAGCAGGGAGATTGCTAGTAAAGCGGCTGGAATGGCGAACCGGAGCACAAGGAGATGAGAAATGAGGTGCGTTTTAGAAACCTTTCCCGATCACACGGTGTACCATCTTCTGGGTTTCTCATGCATGTTTTCGATGTAGGAAGATGCCCTTGAACCTGGAGATTTGGGACCCATGGGATGGGTACCACGCCGTATTACTTTACAGGGTCTGCGTTAGCTCACCCAACCTCACCAAACCTCTCAGCCCCAAGAGTGTCCACCCTTATGTCTCAGTCAGCTGTGGGTCTAGATATGGTCAATCCAGGTGGCATCGCAGCCCCTGAACGAATTTTGTAAGTATTTCTCTCTCTTTCACTGTCTTTGTTTCACGGGTCTTTAAAAGTAATTGATTTTTATAATGGGGTTTAGCTGCTTTGCACTGCTGTGTTTATGCCGCTTTACACCCACTTACAGAGAGATATCAATACATAGGTTTTAAGATTCTTACTAGTCAAATATATTCTTGGGCGGTGAATAGGGGGTGTTGAGTCCAGTAAACTGAGCAAGGAGTAGGTCTTGTCTATTACATATTGGGTTTATGGAACGGTATCTGAGCTAATTTGAAACCCTTGTTTTATTCATCACCCCACCTCACCTTTCCCGTTAAGCAGCCATAGTGTGTTTTCTAAACGTGCGACTCTGTTCTGTTTTGTAATTCAGTTCAAGGGTAGCGGTTTTTACATTCCCTCTATAAGTGATATCTTATGATAAGTGTCTTTTTCTGTGTGACTTATTTCACTTAGAATCGTCGTACCTAAATCCACTCATCATGCTGCTCCTAGCCTTATGACGTTGATTTCATGGCTGAGTGATATTCCATTGTACATAAGGACCACAACTTCTTTATCCATTCTTCTCTTTCCTGGGATATTTCAGGTGGAACGAAGTGGAGTTTCTTGTCAACACAGCAGCCCTAAACTTTGGGGTGCCTGTGTCTTGCTGATTTTTAGTTTTCCCAATTTATACGCCCATGAGTGGAAGTGCCCTTTGCTCTCTAAGCTGAGTTTTTTAGATGTTTCAGGACACACCGTACACTTCTCCAGAGTGGCTGTTGGCCATTTACAGCCCGCCCATCAGTGTAGCAAGGCTCCCATTTCTCCATGGCCTGTCCTGCATTTCTGGTTTTGACCCTTTATTCAGCATGGCCCTTTTGACCGATGGGAAGCGAGACTTCTTTGTAGCGCTGATTTGCCTTTCCAGGTTGCTTGGTTGGCCAAAAAGGGCGTATGCGTTTTTTCCTGAATATATTCAGGAAAAAACGCATACGCCCTTTTTGGCCAAGGGCATCATTGTCGAGGTTTTGCCGCTTTTCCTGTGCTTTAAAGGCGATTCGAATCTACCTCCTGAAATCTGTTTCCTGCAATTCTTCCTTGCTTTCAAATCCTCTTCGTTGCCTTCCCTCAATATATTTGTGGACGAGAGTTATCATTTCTAACTCTGCAGGTTTGTGAATTGCAGTGCCCCTGAGGTCCATTTTTCAACTCGCTTTCTTGGGAGCTGGCCGCAAAAGCGCAGGATTGCTTCAGGCCCTATTCTGGCTCCGGGCGGCAGGCTGATCCTGTGCTTGATTCTTCTTCCTGCTGGGAAAATAGAGTGACCTGTGCCTGTCCCAACACCTAGAGCTAGTCTCTCATTGGTTCCCCCTCTTCCCATTCATCCTCAGGACAAATTGCAACGTGTACGGAACAGGAGGTTAAAGGTGCTGATTCTCCAAGGAGGGAGATTGCTAGTAAAGCGGCTGGAATGGCGAACCGGAGCACAAGGAGATGAGAAATGAGGTGCGTTTTAGAAACCTTTCCCGATCACACGGTGTACCATCTTCTGGGTTTCTCATGCATGTTTTCGATGTAGGAAGATGCCCTTGAACCTGGAGATTTGGGACCCATGGGATGGGTACCACGCCGTATTACTTTACAGGGTCTGCGTTAGCTCACCCAACCTCACCAAACCTCTCAGCCCCAAGAGTGTCCACCCTTATGTCTCAGTCAGCTGTGGGTCTAGATATGGTCAATCCAGGTGGCATCGCAGCCCCTGAACGAATTTTGTAAGAATTTCTCTCTCTTTCACTGTCTTTGTTTCACGGGTCTTTAAAAGTAATTGATTTTTATAATGGGGTTTAGCTGCTTTGCACTGCTGTGTTTATGCCGCTTTACACCCACTTGACTCACTTACAGAGAGATAGCAATACATAGGTTTTAAGATTCTTACTAGTCAAATATATTCTTGGGCGGTGAATAGGGGGTGTTGAGTCCAGTAAACTGAGCAAGGAGTAGGTCTTGTCTATTACATATTGGGTTTATGGAACGGTATCTGAGCTAATTTGAAACCCTTGTTTTATTCATCACCCCACCTCACCTTTCCCGTTAAGCAGCCATAGCGTGTTTTCTAAACGTGCGACTCTGTTCTGTTTTGTAATTCAGTTCAAGGGTAGCGGTTTTTACATTCCCTCTATAAGTGATATCTTATGATAAGTGTCTTTTTCTGTGTGACTTATTTCACTTAGAATCGTCGTACCTAAATCCACTCATCATGCTGCTCCTAGCCTTATGACGTTGATTTCATGGCTGAGTGATATTCCATTGTACATAAGGACCACAACTTCTTTATCCATTCTTCTCTTTCCTGGGATATTTCAGGTGGAACGAAGTGGAGTTTCTTGTCAACAGAGCAGCCCTAAACTTTGGGGTGCCTGTGTCTTGCTGATTTTTAGTTTTCCCAATTTATACGCCCATGAGTGGAAGTGCCCTTTGCTCTCTGAGCTGAGGTTTTTAGATGTTTCAGGACACACCGTACACTTCTCCAGAGTGGCTGTTGGCCATTTACAGCCCGCCCATCAGCGTAGCAAGGCTCCCATTTCTCCATGGCCTGTCCTGCATTTCTGGTTTTGACACTTTATTCAGCATGGCCCTTTTGACCGATGGGAAGCGAGACTTCTTTGTAGCGCTGATTTGCCTTTCCAGTTTGCTTGGTTGGCCAAAAAGGGCGTATGCGTTTTTTCCTGAATATATTCAGGAAAAAACGCATACGCCCTTTTTGGCCAAGGGCATCATTGTCGAGGTTTTGCCGCTTTTCCTGTGCTTTAAAGGCGATTCGAATCTACCTCCTGAAATCTGTTTCCTGCAGTTCTGCCTTGCTTTCAAATTCTCTTCGTTGCCTTCCCTCAATATATTTGTGGACGAGAGTTATCATTTCTAACTGTGCAGGTCTGTGAATTGCAGTGCACCTGAGCTCCATTTCTCAACTCGCTTTCTTGGGAGCTGGCCGCAAAAGCGCAGGATTGCTTCAGGCCCTATTCTGGCTCCGGGCGGCAGGCTGAGCCTGTGGTTAATTCTTCTTCCTGATGGGAAAATAGAGTGACCTGTGCCTGTCCCAACACCTAGAGCTAGTCTCTCATTGGTTCCCCCTCTTCCCGTTCATCCTCAGGACAAATTGCAACCTGTACGGAACAGGAGGTTAAAGGTGCTGATTCTCCAAGGAGGGAGATTGCTAGTAAAGCGGCTGGAATGGCGAACCGGAGCACAAGGAGATGAGAAATGAGGTGCGTTTTAGAAACCTTTCCCGGTCACACGGTGTACCATCTTCTGGGTTTCTTATGCATGTTTTCGATGTAGGAAGATGCCCTTGAACCTGGAGATTTGGGACCCATGGGATGGGTACCACGCCGTATTAATTTAAAGGGTCTGCGTTAGTTCACCCAACCTCACCAAACCTCTCAGCCCCAAGAGTGTCCACCCTTATTTCTCAGTCAGCTGTGGGTCAAGATATGGTCAATCCAGGTGGCATCGCAGCCCCTGAACGAATTTTGTAAGAATTTCTCTCTCTTTCACTGTCTTTGTTTCACGGGTCTTTAAAAGTAATTGATTTTTATAATGGGGTTTAGCTGCTTTGCACTGCTGTGTTTATGCCGCTTTACACCCACTTGACTCACTTACAGAGAGATAGCAATACATAGGTTTTAAGATTCTTACTAGTCAGATATATTCTTGGGCGGTGAATAGGGGGTGTTGAGTCCAGTAAACTGAGCAAGGAGTAGGTTTTGTCTATTACATATTGGGTTTATGGAACGGTATCTGAGCTAATTTGAAACCCTTGTTTTATTCATCACCCCACCTCACCTTTCCCGTTAAGCAGCCATAGTGTGTTTTCTAAACGTGCGACTCTGTTCTGTTTTGTAATTCAGTTCAAGGGTAGCGGTTTTTACATTCCCTCTATAAGTGATATCTTATGATAAGTGTCTTTTTCTGTGTGACTTATTTCACTTAGAATCGTCGTACCTAAATCCACTCATCATGCTGCTCCTAGCCTTATGACGTTGATTTCATGGCTGAGTGATATTCCATTGTACATAAGGACCACAACTTCTTTATCCATTCTTCTCTTTCCTAGGATGTTTCAGGTGTAACGAAGTGGAGGTTCTTGTTAACAGAGCAGCCCTAAACTTTGGGGTGCCTGTGTCTTGCTGATTTTTAGTTTTCCCAATTTATACGCCCATGAGTGGAAGTGCCCTATGCTCTCTAAGCTGAGTTTTTTAGATGTTTCAGGACACACCGTAATCATATCCAGAGTGGCTGTTGGCAATTTACAGCACGCCCATCAGCGTAGCAAGGCTCCCGTTTCTCCATGGCCTGTCCTGCCTTTCTGGTTTTGACACTTTATTCAGCATGGCCCTTTTGACCGATGGGAAGCGAGACTTCTTTGTAGCGCTGATTTGCCTTTCCAGGTTGCTTGGTTGGCCAAAAAGGGCGTATGCGTTTTTTCCTGAATATATTCAGGAAAAAACGCATACGCCCTTTTTGGCCAAGGGCATCATTGTCGAGGTTTTGCCGCTTTTCCTGTGCTTTAAAGGCGATTCGAATCTACCTCCTGAAATCTGTTTCCTGCAATTCTGCCTTGCTTTCAAATTCTCTTCGTTGCCTTCCCTCAATATATTTGCGGACGAGAGTTATCATTTCTAACTGTGCAGGTCTGTGAATTGCAGTGCCCCTGAGCTCCATTTCTCAACTCGCTTTCTTGGGAGCTGGCCGCAAAAGCGCAGGATTGCTTCAGGCCCTCTTCTGGCTCCGGGCGGCAGGCTGAGCCTGTGGTTAATTCTTCTTCCTGATGGGAAAATAGAGTGACCTGTGCCTGTCCCAACACCTAGAGCTAGTCTCTCATTGGTTCCCCCTCTTCCCGTTCATCCTCAGGACAAATTGCAACCTGTACGGAACAGGAGGTTAAAGGTGCTGATTCTCCAAGGAGGGAGATTGCTAGTAAAGCGGCTGGAATGGCGAACCGGAGCACAAGGAGATGAGAAATGAGGTGCGTTTTAGAAACCTTTCCCGATCACACGGTGTACCATCTTCTGGGTTTCTCATGTATGTTTTCGATGTAGGAAGATGCCCTTGAACCTGGAGATTTGGGACCCATGGGATGGGTACCACGCCGTATTACTTTACAGGGTCTGCGTTAGCTCACCCAACCTCACCAAACCTCTCAGCCCCAAGAGTGTCCACCCTTATGTCTCAATCAGCTGTGGGTCTAGATATGGTCAATCCAGGTGGCATCACAGCCCCTGAACGAATTTTGTAAGAATTTCTCTCTCTTTCACTGTCTTTGGTTCACGGGTTTTTAAAAGTAATTGATTTTTATAATGGGGTTTAGCTGCTTTGCACTGCTGTGTTTATGCCGCTTTACACCCACTTGACTCACTTACAGAGAGATAGCAATACATAGGTTTTAAGATTCTTACTAGTCAAATATATTCTTGGGCGGTGAATAGGGGGTGTTGAGTCCAGTAAACTGAGCAAGGAGTAGGTCTTGTCTATTACATATTGGGTTTATGGAACGGTATCTGAGCTAATTTGAAACCCTTGTTTTATGCATCACCCCACCTCACCTTTCCCGTTTTGCAGCCATAGTGTGTTTTATAAACGTGCGACTCTGTTCTGTTTTGTAATTCAGTTCAAGGGTAGCGGTTTTTACATTCCCTCTATAAGTGATATCTTATGATAAGTGTCTTTTTCTGTGTGACTTATTTCACTTAGAATCGTCGTACCTAAATCCACTCATCATGCTGCTCCTAGCCTTATGACGTTGATTTCATGGCTGAGTGATATTCCATTGTACATAAGGACCACAACTTCTTTATCCATTCTTCTCTTTCCTGGGATGTTTCAGGTGTAACGAAGTGGAGGTTCTTGTCAACAGAGCAGCCCTAAACTTTGGGGTGCCTGTGTCTTGCTGATTTTTAGTTTTCCCAATTTATACGCCCATGAGTGGAAGTGCCCTATGCTCTCTAAGCTGAGTTTTTTAGATGTTTCAGGACACACCGTACACTTCTCCAGAGTGGCTGTTGGCCATTTACAGCCCGCCCATCAGCGTAGCAAGGCTCCCATTTCTCCATGGCCTGTCCTGCATTTCTGGTTTTGACACTTTATTCAGCATGGCCCTTTTGACCGATGGGAAGCGAGACTTCTTTGTAGCGCTGATTTGCCTTTCCAGGTTGCTTGGTTGGCCAAAAAGGGCGTATGCGTTTTTTCCTGAATATATTCAGGAAAAAACGCATACGCCCTTTTTGGCCAAGGGCATCATTGTCGAGGTTTTGCCGCTTTTCCTGTGCTTTAAAGGCGATTCGAATCTACCTCCTGAAATCTGTTTCCTGCAATTCTGCCTTGCTTTCAAATTCTCTTCGTTGCCTTCCCTCAATATATTTGTGGACGAGAGTTTTCATTTCTAACTGTGCAGGTCTGTGAATTGCAGTGCCCCTGAGCTCCATTTCTCAACTCGCTTTCTTGGGAGCTGGCCGCAAAAGCGCAGGATTGCTTCAGGCCCTATTCTGGCTCCGGGCGGCAGGCTGAGCCTGTGGTTAATTCTTCTTCCTGATGGGAAAATAGATTGACCTGTGCCTGTCCCAACACCTAGAGCTAGTCTCTCATTGGTTCCCCCTCTTCCCGTTCATCCTCAGGACAAATTGCAACGTGTACGGAACAGGAGGTTAAAGGTGCTGATTCTCCAAGGAGGGAGATTGCTAGTAAAGCGGCTGGAATGGCGAACCGGAGCACAAGGAGATGAGAAATGAGGTGCGTTTTAGAAACCTTTCCCGATCACACGGTGTACCAACTTCTGGGTTTCTCATGCATGTTTTCGATGTAGGAAGATGCCCTTGAACCTGGAGATTTGGGACCCATGGGATGGGTACCACGCCGTATTACTTTACAGGGTCTGCGTTAGCTCACCCAACCTCACCAAACCTCTCAGCCCCAAGAGTGTCCACCCTTATGTCTCAATCAGCTGTGGGTCTAGATATGGTCAATCCAGGTGGCATCGCAGCCCCTGAACGAATTTTGTAAGAATTTCTCTCTCTTTCACTGTCTTTGGTTCACGGGTTTTTAAAAGTAATTGATTTTTAGAATGGGGTTTAGCTGCTTTGCACTGCTGTGTTTATGCCGCTTTACACCCACTTGACTCACTTACAGAGAGATAGCAATACATAGGTTTTAAGATTCTTACTAGTCAAATATATTCTTGGGCGGTGAATAGGGGGTGTTGAGTCCAGTAAACTGAGCAAGGAGTAGGTCTTGTCTATTACATATTGGGTTTATGGAACGGTATCTGAGCTAATTTGAAACCCTTGTTTTATGCATCACCCCACCTCACCTTTCCCGTTTTGCAGCCATAGTGTGTTTTCTAAACGTGCGACTCTGTTCTGTTTTGTAATTCAGTTCAAGGGTAGCGGTTTTTACATTCCCTCTATAAGTGATAACTTATGATAAGTGTCTTTTTCTGTGTGACTTATTTCACTTAGAATCGTCGTACCTAAATCCACTCATCATGCTGCTCCTAGCCTTATGACGTTGATTTCATGGCTGAGTGATATTCCATTGTACATAAGGACCACAACTTCTTTATCCATTCTTCTCTTTCCTGGGATGTTTCAGGTGTAACGAAGTGGAGGTTCTTGTCAACAGAGCAGCCCTAAATTTTGGGGTGCCTGTGTCTTGCTGATTTTTAGTTTTCCCAATTTATACGCCCATGAGTGGAAGTGCCCTATGCTCTCTAAGCTGAGTTTTTTAGATGTTTCAGGACACACCGTACACTTCTCCAGAGTGGCTGTTGGCCATTTACAGCCCGCCCATCAGCGTAGCAAGGCTCCCATTTCTCCATGGCCTGTCCTGCATTTCTGGTTTTGACACTTTATTCAGCATGGCCCTTTTGACCGATGGGACGCGAGACTTCTTTGTAGCGCTGATTTGCCTTTCCAGGTTGCTTGGTTGGCCAAAAAGGGCGTATGCGTTTTTTCCTGAATATATTCAGGAAAAAACGCATACGCCCTTTTTGGCCAAGGGCATCATTGTCGAGGTTTTGCCGCTTTTCCTGTGCTTTAAAGGCGATTCGAATCTACCTCCTGAAATCTGTTTCCTGCAATTCTGCCTTGCTTTCAAATTCTCTTCGTTGCCTTCCCTCAATATATTTGTGGACGAGAGTTATCATTTCTAACTGTGCAGGTCTGTGAATTGCAGTGCCCCTGAGCTCCATTTCTCAACTCGCTTTCTTGGGAGCTGGCCGCAAAAGCACAGGATTGCTTCAGGCCCTATTCTGGCTCCGGGCGGCAGGCTGAGCCTGTGGTTAATTCTTCTTCCTGATGGGAAAATAGAGTGACCTGTGCCTGTCCCAACACCTAGAGCTAGTCTCTCATTGGTTCCCCCTCTTCCCGTTCATCCTCAGGACAAATTGCAACCTGTACGGAACAGGAGGTTAAAGGTGCTGATTCTCCAAGGAGGGAGATTGCTAGTAAAGCGGCTGGAATGGCGAACCGGAGCACAAGGAGATGAGAAATGAGGTGCGTTTTAGAAACCTTTCCCGATCACACGGTGTACCATCTTCTGGGTTTCTCATGCATGTTTTCGATGAAGGAAGATGCCCTTGAACCTGGAGATTTGGGACCCATGGGATGGGTACCACGCCGTATTACTTTACAGGGTCTGCGTTAGCTCACCCAACCTCACCAAACCTCTCAGCCCCAAGAGTGTCCACCCTTATGTCTCAATCAGCTGTGGGTCTAGATATGGTCAATCCAGGTGGCATCGCAGCCCCTGAACGCATTTTGTAAGAATTTCTCTCTCTTTCACTGTCTTTGGTTCATGGGTGTTTAAAAGTAATTGATTTTTAGAATGGGGTTTAGCTGCTTTGCACTGCTGTGTTTATGCCGCTTTACACCCACTTGACTCACTTACAGAGAGATAGCAATACATAGGTTTTAAGATTCTTACTAGTCAAATATATTCTTGGGCGGTGAATAGGGGGTGTTGAGTCCAGTAAACTGAGCAAGGAGTAGGTCTTGTCTATTACATATTGGGTTTATGGAACGGTATCTGAGCTAATTTGAAACCCTTGTTTTATGCATCACCCCACCTCACCTTTCCCGTTAAGCAGCCATAGTGTGTTTTCTAAACGTGCGACTCTGTTCTGTTTTGTAATTCAGTTCAAGGGTAGCGGTTTTTACATTCCCTCTATAAGTGATATCTTATGATAAGTGTCTTTTTCTGTGTGACTTATTTCACTTAGAATCGTCGTACCTAAATCCACTCATCATGCTGCTCCTAGCCTTATGACGTTGATTTCATGGCTGAGTGATATTCCATTGTACATAAGGACCACAACTTCTTTATCCATTCTTCTCTTTCCTGGGATATTTCAGGTGTAACGAAGTGGAGGTTCTTGTCAACAGAGCAGCCCTAAACTTTGGGGTGCCTGTGTCTTGCTGATTTTTAGTTTTCCCAATTTATACGCCCATGAGTGGAAGTGCCCTATGCTCTCTAAGCTGAGTTTTTTAGATGTTTCAGGACACACCGTACACTTCTCCAGAGTGGCTGTTGGCCATTTACAGCCCGCCCATCAGCGTAGCAAGGCTCCCATTTCTCCATGGCCTGTCCTGCATTTCTGGTTTTGACACTTTATTCAGCATGGCCCTTTTGACCGATGGGAAGCGAGACTTCTTTGTAGCGCTGATTTGCCTTTCCAGGTTGCTTGGTTGGCCAAAAAGGGCGTATGCGTTTTTTCCTGAATATATTCAGGAAAAAACGCATACGCCCTTTTTGGCCAAGGGCATCATTGTCGAGGTTTTGCCGCTTTTCCTGTGCTTTAAAGGCGATTCGAATCTACCTCCTGAAATCTGTTTCCTGCAATTCTGCCTTGCTTTCAAATTCTCTTCGTTGCCTTCCCTCAATATATTTGTGGACGAGAGTTATCATTTCTAACTGTGCAGGTCTGTGAATTGCAGTGCCCCTGAGCTCCATTTCTCAACTCGCTTTCTTGGGAGCTGGCCGCAAAAGCGCAGGATTGCTTCAGGCCCTCTTCTGGCTCCGGGCGGCAGGCTGAGCCTGTGGTTAATTCTTCTTCCTGATGGGAAAATAGAGTGACCTGTGTCTGTCCCAACACCTAGAGCTAGTCTCTCATTGGTTCCCCCTCTTCCCGTTCATCCTCAGGACAAATTGCAACCTGTACGGAACAGGAGGTTAAAGGTGCTGATTCTCCAAGCAGGGAGATTGCTAGTAAAGCGGCTGGAATGGCGAACCGGAGCACAAGGAGATGAGAAATGAGGTGCGTTTTAGAAACCTTTCCCGATCACACGGTGTACCATCTTCTGGGTTTCTCATGCATGTTTTCGATGTAGGAAGATGCCCTTGAACCTGGAGATTTGGGACCCATGGGATGGGTACCATGCCGTATTACTTTACAGGGTCTGCGTTAGCTCACCCAACCTCACCAAACCTCTCAGCCCCAAGAGTGTCCACTCTTATGTCTCAATCAGCTGTGGGTCTAGATATGGTCAATCCAGGTGGCATCGCAGCCCCTGAACGAATTTTGTAAGAATTTCTCTCTCTTTCACTGTCTTTGTTTCACGGGTTTTTAAAAGTAATTGATTTTTAGAATGGGGTTTAGATGCTTTGCACTGCTGTGTTTATGCCGCTTTACACCCTCTTGACTCACTTACAGAGAGATAGCAATACATAGGTTTTAAGATTCTTACTAGTCAAATATATTCTTGGGCGGTGAATAGGGGGTGTTGAGTCCAGTAAACTGAGCAAGGAGTAGGTCTTGTCTATTACATATTGGGTTTATGGAACGGTATCTGAGCTAATTTGAAACCCTTGTTTTATGCATCACCCCACCTCACCTTTCCCGTTAAGCAGCCATAGTGTGTTTTCTAAACGTGCGACTCTGTTCTGTTTTGTAATTCAGTTCAAGGGTAGCGGTTTTTACATTCCCTCTATAAGTGATATCTTATGGTAAGTGTCTTTTTCTGTGTGACTTATTTCACTTAGAATCGTCGTACCTAAATCCACTCATCATGCTGCTCCTAGCCTTATGACGTTGATTTCATGGCTGAGTGATATTCCATTGTACATAAGGACCACAACTTCTTTATCCATTCTTCTCTTTCCTGGGATGTTTCAGGTGTAACGAAGTGGAGGTTCTTTTCAGCAGAGCAGCCCTAAACTTTGGGGTGCCTGTGTCTTGCTGATTTTTAGTTTTCCCAATTTATTCGCCCATGAGTGGAAGTGCCCTATGCTCTCTAAGCTGAGTTTTTTAGATGTTTCAGGACACACCGTACACTTCTCCAGAGTGGCTGTTGGCCATTTACAGCCCGCCCATCAGCGTAGCAAGGCTCCCATTTCTCCACGGCCTGTCCTGCATTTCTGGTTTTGACCCTTTATTCAGCATGGCCCTTTTGACCGATGGGAAGCGAGACTTCTTTGTAGCGCTGATTTGCCTTTCCAGGTTGCTTGGTTGGCCAAAAAGGGCGTATGCGTTTTTTCCTGAATATATTCAGGAAAAAACGCATACGCCCTTTTTGGCCAAGGGCATCATTGTCGAGGTTTTGCCGCTTTTCCTGTGCTTTAAAGGCGATTCGAATCTACCTCCTGAAATCTGTTTCCTGCAATTCTGCCTTGCTTTCAAATTCTCTTCGTTGCCTTCCCTCAATATATTTGTGGACGAGAGTTATCATTTCTAACTGTGCAGGTCTGTGAATTGCAGTGCCCCTGAGCTCCATTTCTCAACTCGCTTTCTTGGGAGCTGGCCGCAAAAGCGCAGGATTGCTTCAGGCCCTATACTGGCTCCGGGCAGCAGGCTGAGCCTGTGGTTAACTCTTCTTCCTGCTGGGAAAATAGAGTGACCTGTGTCTGGCCAACACCTAGAGCTAGTCTCTCATTGGTTCCCCCTCTTCCCGTTCATCCTCAGGACAAATTGCAACCTGTACGGAACAGGAGGTTAAAGGTGCTGATTCTCCAAGCAGGGAGATTGCTAGTAAAGCGGCTGGAATGGCGAACCGGAGCACAAGGAGATGAGAAATGAGGTGCGTTTTAGAAACCTTTCCCGATCACACGGTGTACCATCTTCTGGGTTTCTCATGCATGTTTTCGATGTAGGAAGATGCCCTTGAACCTGGAGATTTGGGACCCATGGGATGGGTACCACGCCGTATTACTTTACAGGGTCTGCGTTAGCTCACCCAACCTCACCAAACCTCTCAGCCCCAAGAGTGTCCACCCTTATGTCTCAGTCAGCTGTGGGTCTAGATATGGTCAATCCAGGTGGCATCGCAGCCCCTGAACGAATTTTGTAAGTATTTCTCTCTCTTTCACTGTCTTTGTTTCACGGGTCTTTAAAAGTAATTGATTTTTATAATGGGGTTTAGCTGCTTTGCACTGCTGTGTTTATGCCGCTTTACACCCACTTACAGAGAGATATCAATACATAGGTTTTAAGATTCTTACTAGTCAAATATATTCTTGGGCGGTGAATAGGGGGTGTTGAGTCCAGTAAACTGAGCAAGGAGTAGGTCTTGTCTATTACATATTGGGTTTATGGAACGGTATCTGAGCTAATTTGAAACCCTTGTTTTATTCATCACCCCACCTCACCTTTCCCGTTAAGCAGCCATAGTGTGTTTTCTAAACGTGCGACTCTGTTCTGTTTTGTAATTCAGTTCAAGGGTAGCGGTTTTTACATTCCCTCTATAAGTGATATCTTATGATAAGTGTCTTTTTCTGTGTGACTTATTTCACTTAGAATCGTCGTACCTAAATCCACTCATCATGCTGCTCCTAGCCTTATGACGTTGATTTCATGGCTGAGTGATATTCCATTGTACATAAGGACCACAACTTCTTTATCCATTCTTCTCTTTCCTGGGATATTTCAGGTGGAACGAAGTGGAGTTTCTTGTCAACACAGCAGCCCTAAACTTTGGGGTGCCTGTGTCTTGCTGATTTTTAGTTTTCCCAATTTATACGCCCATGAGTGGAAGTGCCCTTTGCTCTCTAAGCTGAGTTTTTTAGATGTTTCAGGACACACCGTACACTTCTCCAGAGTGGCTGTTGGCCATTTACAGCCCGCCCATCAGTGTAGCAAGGCTCCCATTTCTCCATGGCCTGTCCTGCATTTCTGGTTTTGACACTTTATTCAGCATGGCCCTTTTGACCGATGGGAAGCGAGACTTCTTTGTAGCGCTGATTTGCCTTTCCAGGTTGCTTGGTTGGCCAAAAAGGGCGTATGCGTTTTTTCCTGAATATATTCAGGAAAAAACGCATACGCCCTTTTTGGCCAAGGGCATCATTGTCGAGGTTTTGCCGCTTTTCCTGTGCTTTAAAGGCGATTCGAATCTACCTCCTGAAATCTGTTTCCTGCAATTCTTCCTTGCTTTCAAATCCTCTTCGTTGCCTTCCCTCAATATATTTGTGGACGAGAGTTATCATTTCTAACTCTGCAGGTTTGTGAATTGCAGTGCCCCTGAGGTCCATTTTTCAACTCGCTTTCTTGGGAGCTGGCCGCAAAAGCGCAGGATTGCTTCAGGCCCTATTCTGGCTCCGGGCGGCAGGCTGATCCTGTGCTTGATTCTTCTTCCTGCTGGGAAAATAGAGTGACCTGTGCCTGTCCCAACACCTAGAGCTAGTCTCTCATTGGTTCCCCCTCTTCCCATTCATCCTCAGGACAAATTGCAACGTGTACGGAACAGGAGGTTAAAGGTGCTGATTCTCCAAGGAGGGAGATTGCTAGTAAAGCGGCTGGAATGGCGAACCGGAGCACAAGGAGATGAGAAATGAGGTGCGTTTTAGAAACCTTTCCCGATCACACGGTGTACCATCTTCTGGGTTTCTCATGCATGTTTTCGATGTAGGAAGATGCCCTTGAACCTGGAGATTTGGGACCCATGGGATGGGTACCACGCCGTATTACTTTACAGGGTCTGCGTTAGCTCACCCAACCTCACCAAACCTCTCAGCCCCAAGAGTGTCCACCCTTATGTCTCAGTCAGCTGTGGGTCTAGATATGGTCAATCCAGGTGGCATCGCAGCCCCTGAACGAATTTTGTAAGAATTTCTCTCTCTTTCACTGTCTTTGTTTCACGGGTCTTTAAAAGTAATTGATTTTTATAATGGGGTTTAGCTGCTTTGCACTGCTGTGTTTATGCCGCTTTACACCCACTTGACTCACTTACAGAGAGATAGCAATACATAGGTTTTAAGATTCTTACTAGTCAAATATATTCTTGGGCGGTGAATAGGGGGTGTTGAGTCCAGTAAACTGAGCAAGGAGTAGGTCTTGTCTATTACATATTGGGTTTATGGAACGGTATCTGAGCTAATTTGAAACCCTTGTTTTATTCATCACCCCACCTCACCTTTCCCGTTAAGCAGCCATAGCGTGTTTTCTAAACGTGCGACTCTGTTCTGTTTTGTAATTCAGTTCAAGGGTAGCGGTTTTTACATTCCCTCTATAAGTGATATCTTATGATAAGTGTCTTTTTCTGTGTGACTTATTTCACTTAGAATCGTCGTACCTAAATCCACTCATCATGCTGCTCCTAGCCTTATGACGTTGATTTCATGGCTGAGTGATATTCCATTGTACATAAGGACCACAACTTCTTTATCCATTCTTCTCTTTCCTGGGATATTTCAGGTGGAACGAAGTGGAGTTTCTTGTCAACAGAGCAGCCCTAAACTTTGGGGTGCCTGTGTCTTGCTGATTTTTAGTTTTCCCAATTTATACGCCCATGAGTGGAAGTGCCCTTTGCTCTCTGAGCTGAGGTTTTTAGATGTTTCAGGACACACCGTACACTTCTCCAGAGTGGCTGTTGGCCATTTACAGCCCGCCCATCAGCGTAGCAAGGCTCCCATTTCTCCATGGCCTGTCCTGCATTTCTGGTTTTGACACTTTATTCAGCATGGCCCTTTTGACCGATGGGAAGCGAGACTTCTTTGTAGCGCTGATTTGCCTTTCCAGTTTGCTTGGTTGGCCAAAAAGGGCGTATGCGTTTTTTCCTGAATATATTCAGGAAAAAACGCATACGCCCTTTTTGGCCAAGGGCATCATTGTCGAGGTTTTGCCGCTTTTCCTGTGCTTTAAAGGCGATTCGAATCTACCTCCTGAAATCTGTTTCCTGCAGTTCTGCCTTGCTTTCAAATTCTCTTCGTTGCCTTCCCTCAATATATTTGTGGACGAGAGTTATCATTTCTAACTGTGCAGGTCTGTGAATTGCAGTGCACCTGAGCTCCATTTCTCAACTCGCTTTCTTGGGAGCTGGCCGCAAAAGCGCAGGATTGCTTCAGGCCCTATTCTGGCTCCGGGCGGCAGGCTGAGCCTGTGGTTAATTCTTCTTCCTGATGGGAAAATAGAGTGACCTGTGCCTGTCCCAACACCTAGAGCTAGTCTCTCATTGGTTCCCCCTCTTCCCGTTCATCCTCAGGACAAATTGCAACCTGTACGGAACAGGAGGTTAAAGGTGCTGATTCTCCAAGGAGGGAGATTGCTAGTAAAGCGGCTGGAATGGCGAACCGGAGCACAAGGAGATGAGAAATGAGGTGCGTTTTAGAAACCTTTCCCGGTCACACGGTGTACCATCTTCTGGGTTTCTTATGCATGTTTTCGATGTAGGAAGATGCCCTTGAACCTGGAGATTTGGGACCCATGGGATGGGTACCACGCCGTATTAATTTAAAGGGTCTGCGTTAGTTCACCCAACCTCACCAAACCTCTCAGCCCCAAGAGTGTCCACCCTTATTTCTCAGTCAGCTGTGGGTCAAGATATGGTCAATCCAGGTGGCATCGCAGCCCCTGAACGAATTTTGTAAGAATTTCTCTCTCTTTCACTGTCTTTGTTTCACGGGTCTTTAAAAGTAATTGATTTTTATAATGGGGTTTAGCTGCTTTGCACTGCTGTGTTTATGCCGCTTTACACCCACTTGACTCACTTACAGAGAGATAGCAATACATAGGTTTTAAGATTCTTACTAGTCAGATATATTCTTGGGCGGTGAATAGGGGGTGTTGAGTCCAGTAAACTGAGCAAGGAGTAGGTTTTGTCTATTACATATTGGGTTTATGGAACGGTATCTGAGCTAATTTGAAACCCTTGTTTTATTCATCACCCCACCTCACCTTTCCCGTTAAGCAGCCATAGTGTGTTTTCTAAACGTGCGACTCTGTTCTGTTTTGTAATTCAGTTCAAGGGTAGCGGTTTTTACATTCCCTCTATAAGTGATATCTTATGATAAGTGTCTTTTTCTGTGTGACTTATTTCACTTAGAATCGTCGTACCTAAATCCACTCATCATGCTGCTCCTAGCCTTATGACGTTGATTTCATGGCTGAGTGATATTCCATTGTACATAAGGACCACAACTTCTTTATCCATTCTTCTCTTTCCTAGGATGTTTCAGGTGTAACGAAGTGGAGGTTCTTGTTAACAGAGCAGCCCTAAACTTTGGGGTGCCTGTGTCTTGCTGATTTTTAGTTTTCCCAATTTATACGCCCATGAGTGGAAGTGCCCTATGCTCTCTAAGCTGAGTTTTTTAGATGTTTCAGGACACACCGTAATCATATCCAGAGTGGCTGTTGGCAATTTACAGCACGCCCATCAGCGTAGCAAGGCTCCCGTTTCTCCATGGCCTGTCCTGCCTTTCTGGTTTTGACACTTTATTCAGCATGGCCCTTTTGACCGATGGGAAGCGAGACTTCTTTGTAGCGCTGATTTGCCTTTCCAGGTTGCTTGGTTGGCCAAAAAGGGCGTATGCGTTTTTTCCTGAATATATTCAGGAAAAAACGCATACGCCCTTTTTGGCCAAGGGCATCATTGTCGAGGTTTTGCCGCTTTTCCTGTGCTTTAAAGGCGATTCGAATCTACCTCCTGAAATCTGTTTCCTGCAATTCTGCCTTGCTTTCAAATTCTCTTCGTTGCCTTCCCTCAATATATTTGCGGACGAGAGTTATCATTTCTAACTGTGCAGGTCTGTGAATTGCAGTGCCCCTGAGCTCCATTTCTCAACTCGCTTTCTTGGGAGCTGGCCGCAAAAGCGCAGGATTGCTTCAGGCCCTCTTCTGGCTCCGGGCGGCAGGCTGAGCCTGTGGTTAATTCTTCTTCCTGATGGGAAAATAGAGTGACCTGTGCCTGTCCCAACACCTAGAGCTAGTCTCTCATTGGTTCCCCCTCTTCCCGTTCATCCTCAGGACAAATTGCAACCTGTACGGAACAGGAGGTTAAAGGTGCTGATTCTCCAAGGAGGGAGATTGCTAGTAAAGCGGCTGGAATGGCGAACCGGAGCACAAGGAGATGAGAAATGAGGTGCGTTTTAGAAACCTTTCCCGATCACACGGTGTACCATCTTCTGGGTTTCTCATGTATGTTTTCGATGTAGGAAGATGCCCTTGAACCTGGAGATTTGGGACCCATGGGATGGGTACCACGCCGTATTACTTTACAGGGTCTGCGTTAGCTCACCCAACCTCACCAAACCTCTCAGCCCCAAGAGTGTCCACCCTTATGTCTCAATCAGCTGTGGGTCTAGATATGGTCAATCCAGGTGGCATCACAGCCCCTGAACGAATTTTGTAAGAATTTCTCTCTCTTTCACTGTCTTTGGTTCACGGGTTTTTAAAAGTAATTGATTTTTATAATGGGGTTTAGCTGCTTTGCACTGCTGTGTTTATGCCGCTTTACACCCACTTGACTCACTTACAGAGAGATAGCAATACATAGGTTTTAAGATTCTTACTAGTCAAATATATTCTTGGGCGGTGAATAGGGGGTGTTGAGTCCAGTAAACTGAGCAAGGAGTAGGTCTTGTCTATTACATATTGGGTTTATGGAACGGTATCTGAGCTAATTTGAAACCCTTGTTTTATGCATCACCCCACCTCACCTTTCCCGTTTTGCAGCCATAGTGTGTTTTATAAACGTGCGACTCTGTTCTGTTTTGTAATTCAGTTCAAGGGTAGCGGTTTTTACATTCCCTCTATAAGTGATATCTTATGATAAGTGTCTTTTTCTGTGTGACTTATTTCACTTAGAATCGTCGTACCTAAATCCACTCATCATGCTGCTCCTAGCCTTATGACGTTGATTTCATGGCTGAGTGATATTCCATTGTACATAAGGACCACAACTTCTTTATCCATTCTTCTCTTTCCTGGGATGTTTCAGGTGTAACGAAGTGGAGGTTCTTGTCAACAGAGCAGCCCTAAACTTTGGGGTGCCTGTGTCTTGCTGATTTTTAGTTTTCCCAATTTATACGCCCATGAGTGGAAGTGCCCTATGCTCTCTAAGCTGAGTTTTTTAGATGTTTCAGGACACACCGTACACTTCTCCAGAGTGGCTGTTGGCCATTTACAGCCCGCCCATCAGCGTAGCAAGGCTCCCATTTCTCCATGGCCTGTCCTGCATTTCTGGTTTTGACACTTTATTCAGCATGGCCCTTTTGACCGATGGGAAGCGAGACTTCTTTGTAGCGCTGATTTGCCTTTCCAGGTTGCTTGGTTGGCCAAAAAGGGCGTATGCGTTTTTTCCTGAATATATTCAGGAAAAAACGCATACGCCCTTTTTGGCCAAGGGCATCATTGTCGAGGTTTTGCCGCTTTTCCTGTGCTTTAAAGGCGATTCGAATCTACCTCCTGAAATCTGTTTCCTGCAATTCTGCCTTGCTTTCAAATTCTCTTCGTTGCCTTCCCTCAATATATTTGTGGACGAGAGTTTTCATTTCTAACTGTGCAGGTCTGTGAATTGCAGTGCCCCTGAGCTCCATTTCTCAACTCGCTTTCTTGGGACCTGGCCGCAAAAGCGCAGGATTGCTTCAGGCCCTCTTCTGGCTCCGGGCGGCAGGCTGAGCCTGTGGTTAATTCTTCTTCCTGATGGGAAAATAGAGTGACCTGTGTCTGTCCCAACACCTAGAGCTAGTCTCTCATTGGTTCCCCCTCTTCCCGTTCATCCTCAGGACAAATTGCAACCTGTACGGAACAGGAGGTTAAAGGTGCTGATTCTCCAAGCAGGGAGATTGCTAGTAAAGCGGCTGGAATGGCGAACCGGAGCACAAGGAGATGAGAAATGAGGTGCGTTTTAGAAACCTTTCCCGATCACACGGTGTACCATATTCTGGGTTTCTCATGCATGTTTTCGATGTAGAAAGATGCCCTTGAACCTGGAGATTTGGGACCCATGGGATGGGTACCACGCCGTATTACTTTACAGGGTCTGCGTTAGCTCACCCAACCTCACCAAACCTCTCAGCCCCAAGAGTGTCCACTCTTATGTCTCAATCAGCTGTGGGTCTAGATATGGTCAATCCAGGTGGCATCGCAGCCCCTGAACGAATTTTGTAAGAATTTCTCTCTCTTTCACTGTCTTTGGTTCACGGGTTTTTAAAAGTAATTGATTTTTAGAATGGGGTTTAGCTGCTTTGCACTGCTGTGTTTATGCCGCTTTACACCCACTTGACTCACTTACAGAGAGATAGCAATACATAGGTTTTAAGATTCTTACTAGTCAAATATATTCTTGGGCGGTGAATAGGGGGTGTTGAGTCCAGTAAACTGAGCAAGGAGTAGGTCTTGTCTATTACATATTGGGTTTATGGAACGGTATCTGAGCTAATTTGAAACCCTTGTTTTATGCATCACCCCACCTCACCTTTCCCGTTAAGCAGCCATAGTGTGTTTTCTAAACGTGCGACTCTGTTCTGTTTTGTAATTCAGTTCAAGGGTAGCGGTTTTTACATTCCCTCTATAAGTGATATCTTATGGTAAGTGTCTTTTTCTGTGTGACTTATTTCACTTAGAATCGTCGTACCTAAATCCACTCATCATGCTGCTCCTAGCCTTATGACGTTGATTTCATGGCTGAGTGATATTCCATTGTACATAAGGACCACAACTTCTTTATCCATTCTTCTCTTTCCTGGGATGTTTCAGGTGTAACGAAGTGGAGGTTCTTGTCAGCAGAGCAGCCCTAAACTTTGGGGTGCCTGTGTCTTGCTGATTTTTAGTTTTCCCAATTTATTCGCCCATGAGTGGAAGTGCCCTATGCTCTCTAAGCTGAGATTTTTAGATGTTTCAGGACACACCGTACACTTCTCCAGAGTGGCTGTTGGCCATTTACAGCCCGCCCATCAGCGTAGCAAGGCTCCCATTTCTCCATGGCCTGTCCTGCATTTCTGGTTTTGACCCTTTATTCAGCATGGCCCTTTTGACCGATGGGAAGCGAGACTTCTTTGTAGCGCTGATTTGCCTTTCCAGGTTGCTTGGTTGGCCAAAAAGGGCGTATGCGTTTTTTCCTGAATATATTCAGGAAAAAACGCATACGCCCTTTTTGGCCAAGGGCATCATTGTCGAGGTTTTGCCGCTTTTCCTGTGCTTTAAAGGCGATTCGAATCTACCTCCTGAAATCTGTTTCCTGCAATTCTGCCTTGGTTTCAAATCCTCTTCGTTGCCTTCCCTCAATATATTTGTGGACGAGAGTTATCATTTCTAACTGTGCAGGTCTGTGAATTGCAGTGCCCCTGAGCTCCATTTCACAACTCGCTTTCTTGGGAGCTGGCCGCAAAAGCGCAGGATTGCTTCAGGCCCTATTCTGGCTCCGGGCGGCAGGCTGAGCCTGTGGTTGATTCTTCTTCCTGATGGGAAAATAGAGTGACCTGTGCCTGTCCCAACACCTAGAGCTAGTCTCTCATTGGTTCCCCCTCTTCCCGTTCATCCTCAGGACAAATTGCAACCTGTACGGAACAGGAGGTTAAAGGTGCTGATTCTCCAAGGAGGGAGATTGCTAGTAAAGCGGCTGGAATGGTGAACCGGAGCACAAGGAGATGAGAAATGAGGTGCGTTTTAGAAACCTTTCCCGATCACACGGTGTACCATCTTCTGGGTTTCTCATGCATGTTTTCGATGTAGGAAGATGCCCTTGAACCTGGAGATTTGGGACCCATGGGATGGGTACCACGCCGTATTACTTTAAAGGGTCTGCGTTAGCTCACCCAACCTCACCAAAACTCTCAGCCCCAAGAGTGTCCACCCTTATGTCTCAGTCAGCTGTGGGTCTAGATATGGTCAATCCAGGTGGCATCGCAGCCCCTGAACGAATTTTGTAAGAATTTCTCTCTCTTTCACTGTCTTTGTTTCACGGGTTTTTAAAAGTAATTGATTTTTATAATGGGGTTTAGCTGCTTTGCACTGCTGTGTTTATGCCGCTTTACACCCACTTGACTCACTTACAGAGAGATAGCAATACATAGGTTTTAAGATTCTTACTAGTCAGATATATTCTTGGGCGGTGAATAGGGGGTGTTGAGTCCAGTTCACTGAGCAAGGAGTAGGTCTTGTCTATTACATATTGGGTTTATGGAACGGTATCTGAGCTAATTTGAAACCCTTGTTTTATGCATCACCCCACCTCACCTTTCCCGTTAAGCAGCCATAGTGTGTTTTCTAAACGTGCGACTCTGTTGTGTTTTGTAATTCAGTTCAAGGGTAGCGGTTTTTACATTCCCTCTATAAGTGATATCTTATGATAAGTGTCTTTTTCTGTGTGACTTATTTCACTTAGAATCGTCGTACCTAAATCCACTCATCATGCTGCTCCTAGCCTTATGACGTTGATTTCATGGCTGAGTGATATTCCATTGTACATAAGGACCACAACTTCTTTATCCATTCTTCTCTTTCCTGGGATGTTTCAGGTGTAACGAAGTGGAGGTTCTTGTCAACAGAGCAGCCCTAAACTTTGGGGTGCCTGTGTCTTGCTGATTTTTAGTTTTCCCAATTTATACGCCCATGAGTGGAAGTGCCCTATGCTCTCTAAGCTGAGTTTTTTAGATGTTTCAGGACACATTGTACTCTTATCCAGAGTGGCTGTTGGCAATTTACATCCCGCCCATCAGCGTAGCAAGGCTCCCGTTTCTCCATGGCCTGTCCTGCCTTTCTGGTTTTGAAACTTTATTCAGCACGGCCCTTTTGACCGAAGGGAAGCGAGACTTCTTTGTAGCGCTGATTTGCCTTTCCAGGTTGCTTGGTTGGCCAAAAAGGGCGTATGCGTTTTTTCCTGAATATATTCAGGAAAAAACGCATACGCCCTTTTTGGCCAAGGGCATCATTGTCGAGGTTTTGCAGCTTTTCCTGTGCTTTAAAGGCGATTCGAATCTACCTCCTGAAATCTGTTTCCTGCAATTCTGCCTTGCTTTCAAATCCTCCTCGTTTCCTTGCCTCAATATATTTGTGGACGAGAGTTATCATTTCTAACTGTGCAGGTCTGTGAATTGCAGTGCCCCTGAGCTCCATTTCTCAACTCGCTTTCTTGGGAGCTGGCCGCAAAAGCGCAGGATTGCTTCAGGCCCTATTCTGGCTCCGGGCGGCAGGCTGAGCCTGTGGTTAATTCTTCTTCCTGATGGGAAATTAGAGTGACCTGTGCCTGTACCAACACCTAGAGCTAGTCTCTCATTGGTTCCCCCTCTTCCCGTTCATCTTCAGGAGAAATTGCAACCTGTACGGAACAGGAGGATAAAGGTGCTGATTCTCCAAGGAGGGAGATTGCTAGTAAAGTGGCTGGAATGGCGAACCGGAGCACAAGGAGATGAGAAATGAGGTGCGTTTTAGAAACCTTTCCCGATCACACGGTGTCCCATCTTCGGGGTTTCTCATGCATGTTTTCGATGTAGGAAGATGCCCTTGAACCTGGAGATTTGGGACCCATGGGATGGGTACCTCGCCGTATTACTTTAAAGGGTCTGCGTTTGCTCACCCAACCTCACCAAACCTCTCAGCCCCAAGAGTGTCCACCCTTATGTCTCAATCAGCTGTGGGTCTAGATATGGTCAATCCAGGTGGCATCACAGCCCCTGAACGAATTTTGTAAGAATTTCTCTCTCTTTCACTGTCTTTGTTTCACGGGTTTTTAAAAGTAATTGATTTTTATAATGGGGTTTAGCTGCTTTGCACTGCTGTGTTTATGCCGCTTTACACCCACTTGACTCACTTACAGAGAGATAGCAATACATAGGTTTTAAGATTCTTACTAGTCAGATATATTCTTGGGCGGTGAATAGGGGGTGTTGAGTCCAGTTCACTGAGCAAGGAGTAGGTCTTGTCTATTACATATTGGGTTTATGGAACGGTATCTGAGGTAATTTGAAACCCTTGTTTTATGCATCACCCCACCTCACCTTTCCCGTTAAGCAGCCATAGTGTGTTTTCTAAACGTGCGACTCTGTTCTGTTTTGTAATTCAGTTCAAGGGTAGCGGTTTTTACATTCCCTCTATAAGTGATATCTTATGATAAGTGTCTTTTTCTCTGTGACTTTTTTCACTTAGGATCGTCGTACCTAAATCCACTCATCATGCTGCTACTAGCCTTATGACGTTGATTTCATGGCTGAGTGATATTCCATTGTACATAAGGACCACATCTTCGTTATCCATTCTTCTCTTTCCTGGGATATTTAAGGTGTAACGAAGTGGAGGTTCTTGTCAACAGAGCAGCCCTAAACTTTGGGGTGCCTGTGTCTTGCTGATTTTTAGTTTTCCCAATTTATACGCCCATGAGTGGAAGTGCCCTATGCTCTCTAAGCTGAGTTTTTTAGATGTTTCAGGACACACCGTACACTTCTCCAGAGTGGCTGTTGGCAATTTTCAGCCCGCCCCGCAGCGTAGCAGGCCTCCTATTTCTCCATGGCCTGTCCTGCATTTCTGGTTTTCACAGTTTTTTCAGCATGGCCCTTTTGACCGATGGGAAGTGAGACTTCTTTGTAGCGCTGATTTGCCTTTCCAGGTTGCTTTGTTTGCCAAAAAGGGCGTATTCGTGTTTTCCTGAATATATTCAGAAAAAATGTATACACCCTCTTTGGCCAAGGACATCATTGTCGACGTTTTACCGCTTTTCATGTGCTTTAAAGGCGATTCGAATCTACCTCCTGAAATTTGTTTCCTGCAATTGTGCCTTGCATTCAAATCGTCTTCGTTGCCTTCCCTCAATATATTTTTGGACGAGAGTGATCATTTATAACTCTGCCTGTTTGTGAATTGCAGTACCCCTGAGCTCCATTTTTCAACTCGCTTTTTTTTGAGCTGGCTGCAAAACCGCAGGATTGCTTTAGGGCCTATACTGGTTCCGTGGCGCACGCTGAGCCTGTGGTTAATTCTTCTTCTTGATGGGAAATTAGAGTGACCTGTGCCTGTCCGAACATCTAGGGCTTGCCTCTCATTGTTTCTCCTCCTTCCCCTTCATCCTCTGGACAAATTCCAAACTCTGTGCAATAGCATGTTGAAGGTGCTGACATCCTCACGTTTGGATAAGGCTAGGAAAGAGGCTGGAGGTGTGATCCCGACAACCAGGGGATTAGGAGATGAGGTGCCTTTTCCAAAATCTTCCTGATCCAACCGTGTACCATCTTCTGTGTGTCACAGGCATGTTTTAGCTGTAGGAAAGGTCCCATGTATGTTAGGAGAACACCAGGGATTTTTTCAAATCACTGTCTCCCCGAACCCCAATCTGGGGAGTTTTTAAGCTACTGGTACATGTATGTTCATTAAGGGACTGGGCTGTAGGCAGAGTCCGAACTTTAGAGGATTGAAGTCTTCATGGTCAGAAACGCTCACCATCGGCCTCCTTTAGGTTCCATTTTATCTGTAGTTGATAGATGATGTCAATATAGATATCTATTGTTTTTCAGATTATTTCCCCTTAGGGGTTATTACAAAATATTGAGTATAGTTCCCTGTGCTATACAGCAGTTCCTTGTTGATGATATATTTTATACATAGCAGTGTGTATATGTTAATCCGAAACTGTTAATTTATCCCTCCTCCCACCTTTCCCCTTTGGTAATAAAAAAATACAAGATTTTATACTTCTCAGAAATCTAGGAGCTGAAAGAGAGGTATCATTTTCAATGGAAAATCATTCAAAACAAGATTGAAACTTCAGCCAAGATTAGTAGATCCACATCCTTGGAAAGAAATTACTGCATTTCTCTACTGTTGACCTGACAAATACGACAAACCCCTCCACTGAACTTGCTTATAATAAAGTGATGGAAATATCAAATGGAAGTGTTAGAAATACCTTATTTTACACGAGCCTTATACACTGCTCTATGTTAATTACAGTTTGGCTCACACATCTGTTCATTGAAGTTACAATATTTGGCTCACACATCTGTTCATTGAAGTTACAATGTTCTCAAATTCTGTTACTGATCCTGCAGAGTCGGCCCCAACAAGGGTCCCCCTGCCCAGTGTCATTGGAGCCAACAGATCGAGACTGAGTTTGGTTCAGAAGCAAAGGAAAACTTTATATTTTGATCAGAGAATGGAGAGGTGAGAGCGTGCGCTCCCCCGCGGGCTGTGGGCCGGGCTGCTGTGTAGGGATCCCGTCAGCGTCAGCGGGAGGGACGAGGCGGAGCTCTCGAGGGCCGGGTTGGCTGGAGCTCAGGCTCTATGTGGCGGAGTCTGCACGGGGCCCCGAGAGCTGAGGTGTCGGCCCAGCCATTTTGCACTAGGAAATCGGGTCTGAAGTGCCAGGTGTGGGACCTCTGCCTGTGGAAACCTAGGAACAAGTGAAATTAGAAAAAGCACAAAGGAAAAAATGGTTAGACTTTATTTTATTGCCCAGATTCTATTTTTATCTCCCAGGAATTTTTAATGGGTTTTGCCAGTGACAAACCCCTCCTCTGCCTCTTGTCCCATTCCACATTCTTGGGGCGCTGAGGGTGCAGACACCTCTTCTGTAAATGCTTCGTGCTGAGTTGGGTGTCCTCATACCCGGGGGAGGGGCAGGACTTCTCCCCAGCAGCCTCCAGGTGAGGTTGATTGTCCCCAGGCCTCCTCCTTCACTGCTCGTCTGCCTGAGCACCAGCGTTGGAAGTTTTATAGATTCTAATGACCTTTAAGGGTCCAGGAAAGAGATGCGCAGGGACGCTGGGGGGGCCGGTTTTACCCTGCTCCACATTGGTTCGGCCCCCTTAGGCTGACGGTTTCTGCCAGCCTAGATGCTCTGACCAGTAGTCTGTGCTTTCTTCAGTTAGGCCACTGAATTAACGTACAAACAGCACCAGGTGTCAGAGCCCTGCCTGCTCAACTCCCAGACAGTCCAGGGCCGGTGGTGATCCAGGACCATGACGGCCACTCAGTCACCGCCCTTTTGAAATAACCAGGAGTACATCTGGTCTCATTGGCCGCCGTCACCGTGGTGTCTGTAGGCTTTTCTATGGTGGCAGCGTTATTTAGGGTTCCCCTGCCAAGTTTATTAGCTCCGCTCTGGGTGCAGTAAGTCCTGCAAGCAATAGTCTGTTCTTTTGGGGCACACTCTTGTGGTTTTCTGAGAGAAGCTCCAGGTCAAGTGATGGTCACACGAGTCGTCATGGGGGCCTGTTGCCCCAGGTTGTCTCTCTGGAGGTTGGGGTTGGAGGGCCTCCTCACTCGAGGTCATTGTGCCCACGGAGCAATCCCTGCAACTTCAGGGCATGGTGGGTGGTTAGGAACACCAAGTGACGTCCTTTTCCCTTAGGAGGGAGCTGGCCTTGCGGGCTGCTCATTTCCAGGTTTTTAGATACCCCCAGTATCCTGGTCGGATGGGGTGGCTGGCCAATGCCTGGAGGGCATTCTTGCGTTGTTCCATTTCAAGTGGTCCCAGTTTTTGCACTAAAACTCCAAGGGCGATTCGCCTTCGACCAGGAATATAAAGGTCAAAGGGTTTAGCTAAATTAGGGAGGTCCAGGACAAGGGTCTGAATTGACTGCTCTTTCCTTTCTTGAAAGGCCGCTTCTGGATGCTATTCAAAAGGATCATCATCTTTTCCTTTCAGTGTTTCATATAGAGGCCCAGGTATTAGACTGTAGTTAGGGATCCAGATGCAGCAAACCCCGGTCTCCCCAGGAACCCCTAAGCTGTCTTCTAGTTTTAGGAAGGGTGAGGCTGCAAATGGCTTCTTCCCTTTCCTGGGATGGGCTTCTCCGATCTTCTGTGAGAATGAAGCCCAGGCAGGTCACCTTAGTCTGTGATATTTGAGCCTTTTTCTTGGACACCTTCTATCTTTTATTGGCTAGGTAGTCCAGAGGCCTCCTTAGTAGGGCTGGCGATCAGAATGTCGTCTGCATTTTTTTTAAAATTTATTTATTTATTATTTATGGCTGTGTTGGGTCTTCGTTTCTGTGCGAGGTCTTTCTCTAGTTGCGGCAAGCGGGGGCCACTCTTCATCGCGGTGTGCGGGCCTCTCACTATCGCAGCCTCTCTTATTGTGGAGCACAGGCTCCAGACGCGCAGGCTCAGTAATTGTGGCTCACGGGCCTAGTTGCTCCGCGGCATATGGGATCTTCTCAGACCAGGGCTCGAACCTGTGTCCCCTGCATTGGTAGGCAGATTCTCAACCACTGTGCCACCAGGGAAGCCCAGAATGTCGTCTGCATATTGAAGGAGGGTTCACTTCTCCAGAGGTAGATCTTTTAGGGTTTTAGCTAACGTTTCCCCAAAGATGGTGTGGGAATTTTTGAACCCCTGGGGCAGGACGGCCAAGCAGTATTGTTTTTGTTGTATGTTGAGTCGTGCCACTCACAGCCAAAATTTCTTGTGACTCTGGGACTAATGGAATACAGAAGAAGGCATCATTGAAGTCTAATACAGAATACCATATCCTGGTGGATGGTAGAATGACCAGCAGGGTGTAGGAATTAGGAACTACTGGATGTATATCCTCTGTGGCTTCACTGACTGTCCTGGCGTCCTTTACCTTTACGGGGCTCTCATGGTCAGGCCCCTCCCAGGATATGGAGCTCACCTGTGCAGGTAGCCAGCAGCCCACGGGGCTCTCGTGGTTAGGCCCCTCCCAGGATATGGAGCTCACCTGGGCAGGTACCCAGCAGCCCATGGGGCTCTCGTGGTTAGGCCCCTCCCAGGATATGGAGCTCACCTGGGCAGGTACCCAGCAGCTCATGGGGCTCTCGTGGGCAGGCCTCTCCCTGGATATGGAGCTCCCTTGGACAGGTACCCCGGCAGAGCTGGGCACACAGGAACCGTGCACATAGTCCTCATTGCAGAGCACCCCCAGCACACCTGTCGCTCAGAGCTGACACAGAGCACCTCAGAGCAGGGCTTGAACTAACAAACATCAGCTCCGACAGGTCTGTGACCCTAGGCTTCTCTCTGTGTGGCCTCCCTCCGCCTGGTCTTCCAGGGGCTTCCACTGCAGCCGGGGCACCAGGCCTCTGTCTCCACCCACCAACCCTCCTCTCCCTGACTCCTGGGTTCCTCTCATTAGGAGAGGGTCTTCTTGAAGTTGTCTTCCACTCATGGACCAGATAAAATGATTAGAAAACAAACCAGGGCTGCCGCCCCTTGTCTATCCTGACTCTCGGGACCCTACACCTGTTCCTTGGATCTGGCCGGTGCAGCAAGGCCCATTATCTGCAACTCTGAGCCCCTGAGGGGCGAGGATTGGCTGACCTGGGCAGCCTGACCTGGCCGGCCAGCTCTTCCCAGGTGTGCCTGGGTTGAGGTCAATATAAACACCCCTCCAGGCAGCAAAAGCCTCTGCAGCTGTGCCTGACGCCATATTCTCTGCCCCGTCAGCAGTCTCGGGGTTGTGCTGGTGGGAGGGAGTAGGGCCCAGGGCTCTATGAGTGGCCCCGTGTGAGTGGGGCTCTGCTGGACTTTCTGCAGGAGTTGCTGGGCTGCCACCTGCTAAAGAAGAGGATGTGTCACCCATACCTGCTGCTGGAGTTTATCCCCAGGCAGAGGTGAGGAAGGAAAAAAGCAGTGGGGACCGGGACAGGAGGGGTACCTCAGGCAGGGAAATGGAAAGATTCCAGAAGAGCGCCCGGGGCCAGGACCGTCCTGGCTGGCCTGCAGGCACCAAGTTGTCCTGCGTGCTGTCGCTGGTGTGACTCCAAGCCCCTTCCTCTAGGCTTTAAAGTCTTTGCACACATTCAGGTGTTTTACCTGGGAAGGGTGGGAAAAGTTCAGCAGCAGCTGGCCTGGGGCTCAGCTCACGTTTACTCAGAGACGCCTCCTCACGGTCCCCCAGCTTTGCAATGAGGACGCTCCTTGCGGGGGAGCTGCTGGCTGCATGGGAGATGATTCCCCACCTCTGACCAACTTCAGAATTGTTTACCACTGGAGCAAGTGCCCTGATAGGGATTTCCTCTGTATGACCAGTGGGTTCTGTTTTTTTTTTTTTCTTTTTTGGTTCAAGGTAGGTTTTATTCCTCTTTTTGTATTTATAGATATAAGCATGGAAATAATTCATTCATATAAATACGTCTATGGGAAGGACAGAACTTTTTTTTCTGTTTTCTGTTTTTAAATATTTTTAAATTTTTAAATTTTATTTTATTCATTTTTTTATACAGCAGGTTCTTATTGGTTATCTATTTTATACATATAAGTGTATATCTGTCAATCCCAGGCTCGCAATTCATCCCACCACCACCACCCTGCCACTTTCCCCCCTTGGTGACCATACATTTGTTCTCTACGTCTGTGTCTCTATTTCTGCCTTGCAAACCGGTTCATCTGTACCATTTTTCTAGGTTCCACATGTATGCATTAATATACGATATATGTTTTTCTTTTTCTGACTTACTTCACTCTGTATGACAGTCTCTAGATCTATCCACGTCTCTACAAATGACCCAATTTCATTCCTTTTTATGGCTGAGTAATATTCCATTTGATATATGTACCACATATTTTCCATTTGTCTATCTATGGGCATTTAGGTTGCTTCCATGACCTGGCTATTGTAAATAGTGCTGCAATGAACATTGTGGTGAATGTGTCTTTTTGAATTATGGTTTTCTCTGGGTATATGCCCAGTAGTGGGATTGCTGGGTCATATGGTAATTCTATTTTTAGTTTTTTAAGGAACCTCCATACTGTTCTCCATCGTGACTGTATCAATTTACATTCCCACAAATAGTGTAAGAGGGTTCCCTTTTCTCCACACCCTCTCCAGCATTTGTTGTCTGTAGATTTTCTGATGATGCCCATTCTAACTTGTGTGAGGTGATACCTCATTGTAGTTTTGGTTTATATTTCTCAATAATTAGTGATGTTGAGCAGCTTTTCATGTGCTTCTTGGCCATCTGTATGTCTTCTCGGGACAAATGTCTATTTACGTCATCTGCCCATTTTTGGATTGGGTTGTTTGTTTTTTTACTGTTGAGCTGCATGAGCTGTTTATATATATTGGAGATTAATCCTTTGTCCATTGATTCGTTTGCAAATATTTTCTCCCATTCTGAGGGTTGTCTTTTCGTCGTCTTTGTAGTTTCCTTTGCTTTCCAAAAGCTTTTAGGTTTCATTTGCTCCCATTTGTTTATTTTTGTTTTTTATTCCATTACTCTAGGAGGTGGATCAAAAAAGATCTTGCTGTGATTTATGTCAAAGAGTATTCTTCCTATGTTTTCCTCTAAGAGTTTTATAGTGTCCAGTCTAACATTTCGGTCTCTAATCCATTTTGAGTTTATTTTTTGTGTATGGTGTTAGGGAGTGTTCTAATTTCATTCTTTTACATGTAGCTGTCCAGTTTTCCCAGCACCACTTATTGAAGAGACTGTCTTTTCTCCATTGTATATCCTTGCCTCCTTTGTCATAGATTAGTGGACCATAGGTGTGTAGGTTTGTCTCTGGGCTTTCTTTTGTTTTTCTTTTACATCTTTATTGGAGTATAATTGTTTTACAATTGTGTGTTAGTTTCTGCTGTATGAAAAAGTGAATCAGCTATACGTATACATATAACACCATATCCCCTCCCTCTTGCACTTCCCTCTCACTCCCTTATCCCACCCCTGTAGGTGGTCACAAAGCACCGAGCTGATCTCCCTGTGCTATGTGGCTGCTTCCCAGTAGCTATCAATTTTACATTTGGTAGTGTATATATGTCCATACCACTCTCTCACTTTGTCCCAGCTTACCCTTCCCCCTCCCCGTGTCCTCAAGTCCTTTCTCTACGTCTGTGTCCTTAATCCTTTCCTGCCCCTAGGTTCTTCATAAACTTTTTTCTTTTAGATTCCATATATATGTGCTAGCATACGGTATTTGTTTTTCTCTTTCTGACTTACTTCACTCTGTAAGACAGACTCTAGATCCATCCACCTCACTACAAATAACTCAATTTCGTTTCTTTTTATGGCTGAATAATGTTCCATTGTATATATGTGCCACATCTTCTTTATCCAGTTATCTGTTGATGGACACTTAGGTTGCTTCCATGTCCTGGCTATTGTAAATAGAGCTACCATGAACATTGTGGTACATGACTCTTTTTGAATTATGGTTTTCTCAGGGTAAATGTCCAGTAGTGGGATTGCTGGGTTGTACGGTTGTTCTATTTTTAGTTTTTAAGGAACCCCCATACCGTTCTCCCTAGTAGCTATATCAATTTACATTCCCACCAACAGTGCAAGAGGGTTCCCTTTTTTCCAATAAATGCCTCTCCAGCATTTATTGTTTGTAGATTTTTTGATGATGGCCATTCTGACTGGTGTGAGGTGATATCTCACTGTAGTTTTGATTTGCATTTCTCTAATGATTAGTGATGTTCAGCATCCTTTCATGTGTTTGTTGGCAAACTGTATATCTTCTTTGGAGAAATGTCTATTTAGGTCTTCTGCCCATTTTTGGATTGGGTTGTTTGGTTTTGTGATATTGAGCTACATGAGCTGCTTTTTGGAGATTAATCCTTTGCCATTTGCTTCATTTGAAAATATTTTCTCCCATTCTGATGGTTGTCTTTTCATCTTGCTTATGTTTTCCTTTGCTGTGCAAAAGATTTTAAGTTTCATTAGGTCCCACTTTTTTTATTTTTGTTTTTATTTCCATTTCCCTAGGAGGTGGGTCAAAAAGGATCTTGCTGTGATTTATGTCATAGACTGTTCTGCTTATGTTTTCCTCTAAGAGTTTTATAGTGGCTGGTCTTACATTTAGGCCTCTAATCCATTTTGAGTTTATTTTTGTGTATGGTGTTAGGGAGTGTTCTAATTTCATTCTTTTACATGTAGCTGTCCAGTTTTCCCAGCACCACCTACTGAAGACACTGTCTTTTCTCCATTGTATACCCTTGCCTCCTTTGTCATAGATTAGTGGACCATAGGTACGTGGGTTTATCTCTGTGCTTTCTATCCTGTTCTATTGATCTATATTTCTGTTTTTGTGTCAGTACCATAACATCTTGATTACTGTAGCTTTGTAATATAGTCTGAAGTCTGGAAGTCTGATTCCTCCAGCTCTTTTTTTTTTCCCCTCAAGGCTGCTTTGGCTATCTGGGGTCTTTTGTGTCTCCCTACAAATTTTAAGATTTTTTTTTCTAGTTCTGTAGAAAATGCCAAAGGTATTTTGATAGGGATTGCATTGAATCTGTAGATTGCTTTGGGTAGTATAGTCATTTTCACAATATTGATTCTTCTAATCCAAGAACATGGTATATGTCTCCATCTATTTGTATCATCTTTAATTTCTTTCATCAGTGTCTTATAGTTTTCTGCATACAGGTCTTTTGTCTCCTTAGGTAGGTTTATTCCTAGATATTTTATTCTTTTTGTTTTTGCCTCCATTCTTTTGCCAAGGTCTTGGATCATCTTCACTATCTTTATTCTGATTCTTTTTCTGGAAGGTTCCCTATCTCCACCTCATTTCGTTTTTTTTCTGGGGTTTTATCTTGTTCCTTGATCTGGTATAAAGTCCTCTGCCTTTTCATTTTGTCTATCTTTCTGTGAATGTGGTTTTCCTTCCACAGGCTTCAGAATTGTAGTTCTTCTTCCTTCTGCTGTCTGCTCTCCAGTGGATGAGTCTATCTTAGAGGCTTGTGCAAGCTTCCTGATGGGAGGGACTGGTGGTGGGTAGAGCTGGGTGTTGCTTTGGTGGGCAGAGCTTTAATCCGCTTGTCTGCAGATTAAATAAAACTTTAATAAAAAGTTTAATCTGCTTGTCTGCTGATCCATGGGGCTGGGTTCCCTCCCTGTTGGTTGTTTGGCCTGAGGCAACCCAGCACTGGAGTCTACCTTGCTCTTGGTGGGGCTAATGGCGGACTCTGGGAGGGCTCACACCAAGGAGTATTTCCCAGAACTTCTGCTGCCAGTGTCGTTGTCCTCACGGTGAGCCACAGCCACAGCCACCACCTGCCTCTGCAGGAGACCCTCTAAAACTATCAGGTAGTTCTGGTCATTCTCCTACGGGGTCACTGCTCTTTCCCCTGGGCGCTGATGTGCACATTACTTTGTGTGTGCCCTCCAAGAGTGGAGTATCTGAGTGGAGTTGAGACTCTGAGACTCTGCGTGGAGTCGCACAGACTCTGGGTCCTGTGAAGCTTTGATGTTTGGTGGTTCTAGAAATCCTATAGGAGACGGTCCACAGCAGGTGAAGCTAATGCTGTCAGTAGAGGTGATGAAGCCAAAGATCTGCAGTTCCGACTAGAGGTGCCAATGTACATACAGGACAAAATCATCTCGTGTGAATGTAGTTCAGGCATGTTTAAGATGAATGGAGCCATGTTAATGCCTACCATATTCTATCTTGAGCCTCTCCTCAGGGACCCCCTCCTCAGTTCCTGAGGCTCCTGTAAGTCATGTACAGGGGACTGGAGAGTGGGCTCTGTCCCATCTGAGCCCTGAGTTACCCTGTGTGTATCTTAGGATACTTTGTATTTCTGTGGTGTCTGTTGTAACATCACCTCTTTCATTTCAGATTTATTTCGGCCCTTTCTTTTTTAAAAAAAAACATACTATTGTTGTCTTTTATTCTTTACAGAAGTGTAATAAGTGTTTGATCTACTATCCTCACTCTATGTATACTTTTTGCAGTGAGATTTTTACTTTACTTTGTTTTCTTGCTACTATCAATAATTAGTGAGACTTCTTTTAAGCTATCTTCAACATTGCTTATAAAGCTGCTTTATTAGTGATGACAGAGCCTTAATGGAAGTCATGTTCTGGTTGTAAAGTAGAATGCAATGTGCCAGCAAAAAGCCCCTTAAGTTTACGTCTCATTACTTCTTGTTCTTTTTTAATTTAATTTTTATTTTTTATCAGAGCAAATTTGATTAAAATGTTTTGTTTCTTCTAGATGTGCAAGATGTGGTTCTTTTAAACATATACATATATCTATTCTTCTTTGGATCATTTCCCCATGTAGGTTATGACACAATGTTGAGTAATCTTCTCTTGGTATTACGTAGGTCTTTGGTGATTACATATTTCACATGTGTTTCTATATCTATGTTAAGCCCAATATCCTAATGTATCCAATCCGCACACCTTTCCATTTGATGAAACATAAGTTTCTTTTATGAATCTGTGATTGCATTTCTCTGTGGAAATATCTTCATTGGTATCAATTTTTAGCTAAGACCTATAAGTGATATTATAGGATATGTGTCTTTTGTTTTCTGACTTAGTACAATTTGCCTGATTACCTCAAGAATCATACATGGTGCTGCAAATGGCCTTGTTTCATTTTTTTCCCTGGCTAATATTCCATCTGTACATGAACCAGTTCTTCTTTGGCAACGCAACTCTTGATGGACTTTTTGGTTGCATCCATGTCTTGGCTATTGTAATACTGCTGCAATGCACATTTGCTTGCCTGTGTCTTTGCAGATCTATCTTCCTATGTTATAGGCCAAGGAGTGGGCTTGCTGTATAATATGGTAGCTCAGTGTGTACGTTTTAAAGGCACCACCATTCAGTTCTCATTAGTGGCTCTTTCCAGGTTACGTCCAACTTAAAGTTGAGGGTATGCATTTCTCCAAAACACCTTCAGTATATATTGTTTGTAGTTTTATTGCTGATGGTTATTCTGACAGGTACGAGCTGAGACCTCTTTGTTGTTGAACTTGCATGTGTCCCATAATCTGTTGAAATTGAGCTTTAAAGCATGTCCTTTTCATTTATCAAACTGTGATTACAGCTTAGTTCTTCAAAGTGTTTACTTAAAGTATGTGTCACATTTTGAAATTTTTTGGCCATTACCTCCCTCAAGACATTTTGAGGGCAGGTTTCATTTACAGCCCTACAGTACTTGTTCATATGAAGTGACCATTAGCACAGGCTTTAAAGCTGCTTTTGCAGGTAACGGCCAGAAGGCGGCAGCCTTTCTATGTTCCCCACTCTGGTAACTAGGGAAACACACCTTCTGGCCACTGGTGGCCCTCGGTTATAAATTAGAGTGCAATGTGCCCGGATAAACCCACAAATGCTGATGTCTCCTTACTTTTGCTTTGTTTTTTAGATTTAATTTATATTTATTATTGGAGTAATATTCCATTGTGTACATGGAACACTTCCTCTTGGTGCATTCCTCGGTTGATGGACATTTTTGTTGCTTCCAAGTGTTGCCTATGGTAAATAGTGCTGGAGTGCGGGATTGCCAGCCTGTGACTTTTTGATTCTCATTTTCTCAGGTGATAGGCCCAGAAGTGGTTGTGATTGATTGACTGGTAGCACAATGTTTCCCTTTTCAAAGCACCTACACTGTGTTTTCATTAGTGGCTCTTTACATGCCCCCCCTTACAACCGAGGGTACTCATTTCTCAACACTCCCTTCACCGTTTATTTTTTGCAGCATTTTTCCTAATGGCCATTCTGACTGCTGTGAGCTGATAGGTTTTTGTAATATGGGTATGCCTGTCATTAAATTTTTTAAAATTCATCATATTCCTACATCGTTCTCTTTTCTCTTAAAAGAAAAAACCGTGAGTACAATGTAGCTCTTGAAATTGTCTTCTTCGAAGGTTGCCCTCTTTTGAATTTTTTGGTCGATTTTGGACCCCAGAAATTTTCTGGAGGGCAGGTGTCATTTACAGAACTGCAAGTTGGTGAAAATTTAGTGACCTTTCGCAGTGGGTTCAAACCTGCTGTTGTGGGAAACGGCCACAAGGAGGTAGCATTTCTCCATTCCCCAATCTGGGTACTAGGGCAGCAGAGCCTTTCTGGAAGTCATTGTCCTAGGTTGTAAATTAGAATGGAATTTGCCAGGAGAAATCCCCATAAGTTTATGTCTCATTACTTCTTCTTGGTTTTTAAAAGTTTTTTAATCTGGGTAAAGTTTAGAATATTGTTTATCCTAGGTGTACACAATCTGGTTCATTTGTACATTATGTATGTCTATTAATGTACAGATCCTCTTCCCATGTAAAATATTACAGTGTTCCGTCGACCTCCCTTGCTATATGTTCGGTCTTTTTGATACATGTACAAAATATGTATTTGTATATGTATAGTAACACTAATCTTCATTTCTCAATTTCCCCCCTCCTTTCCTTTCAGATGAGCATAGTTTGTTTTCTCAGCCTGTGAGTGTCTTTCTCTTTGGAAATACGTTCATCTGTGCCAGTTATTAGATAATGCCATAAGTGATAATATAGGATATAGGTGTTTTGCTTTCCGACCTACTTCATGTTTTGTGATTATCTCCAGGCTCATCTATGGTGCCTCAAAGAGCAGTGCTTCAATGTTTTCCATGGCTAATATTCCATGTGTACATGGACCACTTCTTCTTGGTGCATTCCTCTGTTGATGGACATTTTCGTTGCTTCCAAGTGTTGCCTATGGTAAATATTGCTGGAGTGCAGGATTGCCAGCCTGTGATTTTTGATTTTCCTTTTCTCAGGGGATAGACCCAGCAGTGGGTATGATTGATTGACTGGTATGGTAGCTCAACGTTTACCTTTTCAAGGCACCTCAATTGTGCTTTCATTAGTGGCTCTTACCACGTCCCCCTTAGAATCGAGGGTACGCATTTCTCCACAATCACGTCAGCATTTCTAGTTTGCAGCATTTTTGTTGATGGCCATTCTGACTGGTGTGAGCTGACAGGTTTTTGTAATTTGGGTTTACATGTCTGTAAAAATTCCTACAATTCATCATTTTTCCACGCCTTTTACTTTTCTGTTAAAAGAAAAAAGAAAGAAAGTGTGAGTGTAATATACCTCTTCAAATTTTCTTTTTGGAAGGTTGCACTCTAGAATTTTTTGGTCGATTTTCGACCTCAGTATTTTTTGGAGGGCCGGTGTCATTTACAGACCTGCAATTGGTGAATAATTAGTGACCTTTTGCAGTGGGTTCAAAGCTGCTGTTGTGGGAAACGGCCACAAGGATGCAGCATTTCTCGATTCCCAAATCTGGGTACTAGGGCAGCAGAGCCGTTCTGGAAGTTGTCTGCCTAGGTTTTCAATTTGGATGGAATGTGCCAGGAAAACCCCCCATAAGTTTATGTCTCATTACTCCTAGTTCGTTGTTTTAATTTTTTCAATTGGGGTAATGGTTAGAATGTTGCTTGTCCAAGGTGTACACACTCTGGTTCATCTACATATCATATATACCTATTTATGTAGAGATCCTCTTCCCGTGTAAATTATTACAGAGTGTTCCGTAATCCTTCCTTGCTATATGGTCGGTCTTTTTGATATATGTATATAATATGTATTTGTATACATATGGTAACGCTAATCTTCATGTATCCATTCCCCCCACCTTTCCTTTTAGATAAGCATAGTTTTTTTTTAATAAGTCTGTGATTGCCTTTCTCTGTGGAAATATGTTCATTTGTGTCAGTTATTAGATAACGCCTATAAGTGATATCATAGGTTATAGGACTTTTCCTTTCCGACTTACCTCATGTTCTGTGATTATCTCCAAGATCATCTATGGTGCCTCAAAGAGCAGTGTTTCATTGTTTTCCATGGCTAGTATTCATTGTGTACATGGACCACTTCTTCTTTATCCTTTCATCTGTTGATGGACATTTTGGTTGCTTCACTGTCTTGTCTATTGTGAATAAGGCTGCAGTGCAGCTTTTGCAGCCCGGGTCTTCTTCATTCTGGTCTTCTCAGGTGAGAGGCCCTTTGGTGCGCCTGCTGGATTGAATGGTACCTCAATTTTTCTTTTCAACGCAGCTTCTTTCTGTTCTCATTATTAGCGTTTAACCCTTTTACATCTCACCAGCAGCTAGAGGGTACACAGTTCTCTTAAACCTCTTCAGCATTTATTGTTTGTAGACTTTTTGCCAATGGTCAGTCGACTGGTGTGAGTTGAAAACTTTTTGTAGATTAGATTGCATGAGTCTAATACTTCCTGAGGCTGAGCTTTTATCCATTTTCCTTTTTTTAAAAAGAGAGTGAGTAAAACTTACCTCTTCATACTATCTTCGTGAACATTTTGCCTGTTTTGAATTTTTTTATCCATTCCCTACCTCAGCACAATTTTGAGGGCAGGTGTCCTTTACAGCCCTGAGTCCTTGTGAATGGTAAGTGACCATTAGCTGGGGGTTAAAAGCTGCTCTTGCGGGAATCGGCCACAAGGCGGCAGCATTTCTCCTTTACCAAATCTGGTTACTAGGGCAACAGAGCCTTACTGGAAGTGGTGTTCTAGGTTGTAAATTAGAATGGAATGTGCGAGGAAAAAGCCCTTTAAGTTTATGTCTCCTTACTTCTTGTTGGTATTTTTAACTTAATTTTTATTTTTTCTCACAGCAAACTTGATTACAATGTTTTGTTTGTTCTAGGTGTGCAAGATGTGGTTCTTTCACACATATACATATATCTATTCTTCTTCGGATCCTTTTCCCATGTAGGTTATGACACAATGTTGAGTAGTCTTCTCTTGGTATTGCGTAGGTCTTTGGTGATTCTATATTTCACATGTGTTTGTATCTCTCTGTTAACCTCAATATGGTAATGTATCCAATCCTCACACCTGTCCATTTGGTGAACCATAAGTTTTTTAATGAATCTATGAAAGTGTTTCTCTGTGGAAATATCTTTGTTTGTATCATTTTTTAGGTAACACCTATATGTGATACGATAGGATATGTGTTTTTCGCTTTCTCACTTACTCCAAGTTGCGTGATTACTTCTAGACTCATCTATGGTGCTGGAAATGGCATCGTTTCATTTTTTTCACTAGCTCATATTCCATCTGTACAGGTAGCAGTTCTTCTTTGTCTACCCATCTGTCAGTGGACTTTTTGGTTACTTCCATATCTTGGCTATTGTAATACTATGCAATGCAGATTTGCGTGCCTGTGTCCTTCCAATTCTGTCTTCTTAGTTTATAGGTCCAGGAATAGGTCTGCTGGAACATATGGTAGCTCAATGTTTACCTTTTAAAGGCACCTCTATTCTGTTCTCCTTAGTGGCTCTTTCCAGGTTACGTCCCACTTAAAGTGGAGGGTATGTATTTCTTCCCAGCTCCTTCAGGATTTATTCTTTGTAGTTTTTGCTGATGGTTATTCTGAGTGGTGTGAGCTGATACCTCTTTGTGGTTGAATTTGCATGTGTCTCATAATGCGTTGAAATTGATCTTTAAGACATGTCCTTTTTATTTTTCCAGCTGTGATTAGAGCTTATTTCTTCAAAGTGTTTTCTTAAAGTATGTGTCACCATTTGAAATATTTTGGCCATTATCTCCCTCAAGACATTTTGAGGGCAGGTTTCATTTACAGCCCTGCAGTACTTGTTCATATGAAGTGACCATTAGCTCAGGCTTTAAACCTGCTTTTGCAGGTAACGGCCAGAGAGCGGCAGCCTTTCTACGTTCCCCTTGCTGGTACTAGGGAAACAGACCTACCGGCCAGTGGTGTTCTTCGGTTATAAATTAGAGTGCAATGTGCCCGGATAAACCCACAAATGTTGATGTCTCCTTGCTTTTGTTTGTTTTTAAATTTCATTTATATTTATTATTAGAGTAATATTCCATTGTGTACGTGGACCACTTCTTCTTGGTGCATTCCTCGGTTGATGGACATTTTCGTTGCTTCCAAGTGCTGGCTATGGTAAATCTTGCTGGCGTACAGGTTTGCCAGCCTGTGACTTTTTGATTCTCATTTTCTCAGGTGATAGGCCAAGCAGTGGTTGTGATTGATTGACTGGTAGCTCAATGTTTCCCTTTTCAAAGCACCTACACTGTGATTTCATTAGTGGCTCTTTACAAGACCCCCTTACAACCGAGGGTACGCATTTCTCCACACTCCCTTCACCGTTTATTTTTTGCAGCATTTTTCCTAATGGCCATTCTGACTGCTGTGAGCTGATAGGTTTTTGTAATATGGGTATGCCTGTCATTAAATTTTTTACAATTCATCATATTCCTACGCCTTTTTCTTTTCTCTTAAAAGAAAAAACCGTGAGTACAATATAGCTCTTGAAATTGTCTTCTTCGAAGGTTGCCCTCTTTTGAATTTTCTGGTCGATTTTTGGCCCCAGAAATTTTCTGGAGGGCAGGTGTCATTTACAGAACTGCAAGTTGGTGAAAATTTAGTGACCTTTCGCAGTGGGTTCAAACCTGCTGTTGTGGGAAACGGCCACAAGGAGGTAGCATTTCTCCATTCCCCAATCTGGGTACTAGGGCAGCAGAGCCTTTCTGGAAGTCATTGTCCTAGGTTGTAAATTAGAATGGAATTTGCCAGGAGAAATCCCCATAAGTTTATGTCTCATTACTTCTTCTTGGTTTTTAAAAGTTTTTTAATCTGGGTAAAGTTTAGAATATTGTTTATCCTAGGTGTACACAATCTGGTTCATTTGTACATTATGTATGTCTATTAATGTACAGATCCTCTTCCCATGTAAAATATTACAGTGTTCCGTCGACCTCCCTTGCTATATGTTCGGACTTTTTGATACATGTACAAAATATGTATTTGTATATGTATAGTAACACTAATCTTCATTTCTCAATTTCCCCCCTCCTTTCCTTTCAGATGAGCATAGTTTGTTTTCTCAGCCTGTGAGTGTCTTTCTCTTTGGAAATATGTTCATCTGTGCCAGTTATTAGATAATGCCATAAGTGATAATATAGGATATAGGTGTTTTGCTTTCCGACCTACTTCATGTTTTGTGATTATCTCCAGGCTCATCTATGGTGCCTCAAAGAGCAGTGCTTCAATGTTTTCCATGGCTAATATTCCATGTGTACATGGACCACTTCTTCTTGGTGCATTCCTCTGTTGATGGACATTTTCGTTGCTTCCAAGTGTTGACTATGGTAAATATTGCTGGAGTGCAGGATTGCCAGCCTGTGATTTTTGATTTTCCTTTTCTCAGGGGATAGACCCAGCAGTGGGTATGATTGATTGACTGGTATGGTAGCTCAACGTTTACCTTTTCAAGGCACCTCAATTGTGCTTTCATTAGTGGCTCTTACCACGTCCCCCTTAGAATCGAGGGTACGCATTTCTCCACAATCACGTCAGCATTTCTAGTTTGCAGCATTTTTGTTGATGGCCATTCTGACTGGTGTGAGCTGACAGGTTTTTGTAATTTGGGTTTACATGTCTGTAAAAATTCCTACAATTCATCATTTTTCCACGCCTTTTACTTTTCTGTTAAAAGAAAAAAGAAAGAAAGTGTGAGTGTAATATACCTCTTCAAATTTTCTTTTTGGAAGGTTGCACTCTAGAATTTTTTGGTCAATTTTCGACCTCAGTATTTTTTGGAGGGCCGGTGTCATTTACAGACCTGCAATTGGTGAATAATTAGTGACCTTTTGCAGTGGGTTCAAAGCTGCTGTTGTGGGAAACGGCCACAAGGATGCAGCATTTCTCGATTCCCAAATCTGGGTACTAGGGCAGCAGAGCCGTTCTGGAAGTTGTCTGCCTAGGTTTTCAATTTGGATGGAATGTGCCAGGAAAACCCCCCATAAGTTTATGTCTCATTACTCCTAGTTCGTTGTTTTAATTTTTTCAATTGGGGTAATGGTTAGAATGTTGCTTGTCCAAGGTGTACACACTCTGGTTCATCTACATATCATATATACCTATTTATGTAGAGATCCTCTTCCCGTGTAAATTATTACAGAGTGTTCCGTAATCCTTCCTTGCTATATGGTCGGTCTTTTTGATATATGTATATAATATGTATTTGTATACATATGGTAACGCTAATCTTCATGTATCCATTCCCCCCACCTTTCCTTTTAGATAAGCATAGTTTTTTTTTTTTTTTAATAAGTCTGTGATTGCCTTTCTCTGTGGAAATATGTTCATTTGTGTCAGTTATTAGATAACGCCTATAAGTGATATCATAGGTTATAGGACTTTTCCTTTCCGACTTACCTCATGGTCTGTGATTATCTCCAAGATCATCTATGGTGCCTCAAAGAGCAGTGTTTCATTGTTTTCCATGGCTAGTATTCATTGTGTACATGGACCACTTCTTCTTTATCCTTTCGTCTGTTGATGGACATTTTGGTTGCTTCACTGTCTTGTCTATTGTGAATAAGGCTGCAGTGCAGCTTTTGCAGCCCGGGTCTTCTTCATTCTGGTCTTCTCAGGTGAGAGGCCCTTTGGTGCGCCTGCTGGATTGAATGGTACCTCAATTTTTCTTTTCAACGCAGCTTCTTTCTGTTCTCATTATTAGCGTTTAACCCTTTTACATCTCACCAGCAGCTAGAGGGTACACAGTTCTCTTAAACCTCTTCAGCATTTATTGTTTGTAGACTTTTTGCCAATGGTCAGTCGACTGGTGTGAGTTGAAAACTTTTTGTAGATTAGATTGCATGAGTCTAATACTTCCTGAGGCTGAGCTTTTATCCATTTTCCTTTTTTTAAAAAGAGAGTGAGTAAAACTTACCTCTTCATACTATCTTCGTGAACATTTTGCCTGTTTTGAATTTTTTTATCCATTCCCTACCTCAGCACAATTTTGAGGGCAGGTGTCCTTTACAGCCCTGAGTCCTTGTGAATGGTAAGTGACCATTAGCTGGGGGTTAAAAGCTGCTCTTGCGGGAATCGGCCACAAGGCGGCAGCATTTCTCCTTTACCAAATCTGGTTACTAGGGCAACAGAGCCTTACTGGAAGTGGTGTTCTAGGTTGTAAATTAGAATGGAATGTGCGAGGAAAAAGCCCTTTAAGTTTATGTCTCCTTACTTCTTGTTGGTATTTTTAACTTAATTTTTATTTTTTCTCACAGCAAACTTGATTACAATGTTTTGTTTGTTCTAGGTGTGCAAGATGTGGTTCTTTCACACATATACATATATCTATTCTTCTTCGGATCCTTTTCCCATGTAGGTTATGACACAATGTTGAGTAGTCTTCTCTTGGTATTGCGTAGGTCTTTGGTGATTCTATATTTCACATGTGTTTGTATCTCTCTGTTAACCTCAATATGGTAATGTATCCAATCCTCACACCTGTCCATTTGGTGAACCATAAGTTTTTTAATGAATCTATGAAAGTGTTTCTCTGTGGAAATATCTTTGTTTGTATCATTTTTAAGGTAACACCTATATGTGATACGATAGGATATGTGTTTTTCGCTTTCTCACTTACTCCAAGTTGCGTGATTACTTCTAGACTCATCTGTGGTGCTGGAAATGGCATCATTTCATTTTTTTCACTAGCTCATATTCCATCTGTACAGGTAGCAGTTCTTCTTTGTCCACCCATCTGTCGGTGGACTTTTTGGTTACTTCCATATCTTGGCTACTGTAATACTATGCAATGCAGATTTGCGTGCCTGTGTCCTTCCAATTCTGTCTTCTTAGTTTATAGGTCCAGGAATAGGTCTGCTGGAACATATGGTAGCTCAATGTTTACCTTTTAAAGGCACCTCTATTCTGTTCTCCTTAGTGGCTCTTTCCAGGTTACGTCCCACTTAAAGTGGAGGGTATGTATTTCTTCCCAGCTCCTTCAGGATTTATTCTTTGTAGTTTTTGCTGATGGTTATTCTGAGTGGTGTGAGCTGATACCTCTTTGTGGTTGAATTTGCATGTGTCTCATAATGCGTTGAAATTGATCTTTAAGACATGTCCTTTTTATTTTTCCAGCTGTGATTAGAGCTTATTTCTTCAAAGTGTTTTCTTAAAGTATGTGTCACCATTTGAAATATTTTGGCCATTATCTCCCTCAAGACATTTTGAGGGCAGGTTTCATTTACAGCCCTGCAGTACTTGTTCATATGAAGTGACCATTAGCTCAGGCTTTAAACCTGCTTTTGCAGGTAACGGCCAGAGAGCGGCAGCCTTTCTACGTTCCCCTTGCTGGTACTAGGGAAACAGACCTACCGGCCAGTGGTGTTCTTCGGTTATAAATTAGAGTGCAATGTGCCCGGATAAACCCACAAATGTTGATGTCTCCTTGCTTTTGTTTGTTTTTAAATTTCATTTATATTTATTATTAGAGTAATATTCCATTGTGTACGTGGACCACTTCTTCTTGGTGCATTCCTCGGTTGATGGACATTTTCGTTGCTTCCAAGTGCTGGCTATGGTAAATCTTGCTGGCGTACAGGTTTGCCAGCCTGTGACTTTTTGATTCTCATTTTCTCAGGTGATAGGCCAAGCAGTGGTTGTGATTGATTGACTGGTAGCTCAATGTTTCCCTTTTCAAAGCACCTACACTGTGATTTCATTAGTGGCTCTTTACATGACCCCCTTACAACCGAGGGTACGCATTTCTCCACACTCCCTTCACCGTTTATTTTTTGCAGCATTTTTCCTAATGGCCATTCTGACTGCTGTGAGCTGATAGGTTTTTGTAATATGGGTATGCCTGTCATTAAATTTTTTACAATTCATCATATTCCTACGCCTTTTTCTTTTCTCTTAAAAGAAAAAACCGTGAGTACAATATAGCTCTTGAAATTGTCTTCTTCGAAGGTTGCCCTCTTTTGAATTTTCTGGTCGATTTTTGGCCCCAGAAATTTTCTGGAGGGCAGGTGTCATTTACAGAACTGCAAGTTGGTGAAAATTTAGTGACCTTTCGCAGTGGGTTCAAACCTGCTGTTGTGGGAAACGGCCACAAGGAGGTAGCATTTCTCCATTCCCCAATCTGGGTACTAGGGCAGCAGAGCCTTTCTGGAAGTCATTGTCCTAGGTTGTAAATTAGAATGGAATTTGCCAGGAGAAATCCCCATAAGTTTATGTCTCATTACTTCTTCTTGGTTTTTAAAAGTTTTTTAATCTGGGTAAAGTTTAGAATATTGTTTATCCTAGGTGTACACAATCTGGTTCATTTGTACATTATGTATGTCTATTAATGTACAGATCCTCTTCCCATGTAAAATATTACAGTGTTCCGTCGACCTCCCTTGCTATATGTTCGGACTTTTTGATACATGTACAAAATATGTATTTGTATATGTATAGTAACACTAATCTTCATTTCTCAATTTCCCCCCTCCTTTCCTTTCAGATGAGCATAGTTTGTTTTCTCAGCCTGTGAGTGTCTTTCTCTTTGGAAATATGTTCATCTGTGCCAGTTATTAGATAATGCCATAAGTGATAATATAGGATATAGGTGTTTTGCTTTCCGACCTACTTCATGTTTTGTGATTATCTCCAGGCTCATCTATGGTGCCTCAAAGAGCAGTGCTTCAATGTTTTCCATGGCTAATATTCCATGTGTACATGGACCACTTCTTCTTGGTGCATTCCTCTGTTGATGGACATTTTCGTTGCTTCCAAGTGTTGACTATGGTAAATATTGCTGGAGTGCAGGATTGCCAGCCTGTGATTTTTGATTTTCCTTTTCTCAGGGGATAGACCCAGCAGTGGGTATGATTGATTGACTGGTATGGTAGCTCAACGTTTACCTTTTCAAGGCACCTCAATTGTGCTTTCATTAGTGGCTCTTACCACGTCCCCCTTAGAATCGAGGGTACGCATTTCTCCACAATCACGTCAGCATTTCTAGTTTGCAGCATTTTTGTTGATGGCCATTCTGACTGGTGTGAGCTGACAGGTTTTTGTAATTTGGGTTTACATGTCTGTAAAAATTCCTACAATTCATCATTTTTCCACGCCTTTTACTTTTCTGTTAAAAGAAAAAAGAAAGAAAGTGTGAGTGTAATATACCTCTTCAAATTTTCTTTTTGGAAGGTTGCACTCTAGAATTTTTTGGTCAATTTTCGACCTCAGTATTTTTTGGAGGGCCGGTGTCATTTACAGACCTGCAATTGGTGAATAATTAGTGACCTTTTGCAGTGGGTTCAAAGCTGCTGTTGTGGGAAACGGCCACAAGGATGCAGCATTTCTCGATTCCCAAATCTGGGTACTAGGGCAGCAGAGCCGTTCTGGAAGTTGTCTGCCTAGGTTTTCAATTTGGATGGAATGTGCCAGGAAAACCCCCCATAAGTTTATGTCTCATTACTCCTAGTTCGTTGTTTTAATTTTTTCAATTGGGGTAATGGTTAGAATGTTGCTTGTCCAAGGTGTACACACTCTGGTTCATCTACATATCATATATACCTATTTATGTAGAGATCCTCTTCCCGTGTAAATTATTACAGAGTGTTCCGTAATCCTTCCTTGCTATATGGTCGGTCTTTTTGATATATGTATATAATATGTATTTGTATACATATGGTAACGCTAATCTTCATGTATCCATTCCCCCCACCTTTCCTTTTAGATAAGCATAGTTTTTTTTTTTTTTTAATAAGTCTGTGATTGCCTTTCTCTGTGGAAATATGTTCATTTGTGTCAGTTATTAGATAACGCCTATAAGTGATATCATAGGTTATAGGACTTTTCCTTTCCGACTTACCTCATGGTCTGTGATTATCTCCAAGATCATCTATGGTGCCTCAAAGAGCAGTGTTTCATTGTTTTCCATGGCTAGTATTCATTGTGTACATGGACCACTTCTTCTTTATCCTTTCGTCTGTTGATGGACATTTTGGTTGCTTCACTGTCTTGTCTATTGTGAATAAGGCTGCAGTGCAGCTTTTGCAGCCCGGGTCTTCTTCATTCTGGTCTTCTCAGGTGAGAGGCCCTTTGGTGCGCCTGCTGGATTGAATGGTACCTCAATTTTTCTTTTCAACGCAGCTTCTTTCTGTTCTCATTATTAGCGTTTAACCCTTTTACATCTCACCAGCAGCTAGAGGGTACACAGTTCTCTTAAACCTCTTCAGCATTTATTGTTTGTAGACTTTTTGCCAATGGTCAGTCGACTGGTGTGAGTTGAAAACTTTTTGTAGATTAGATTGCATGAGTCTAATACTTCCTGAGGCTGAGCTTTTATCCATTTTCCTTTTTTTAAAAAGAGAGTGAGTAAAACTTACCTCTTCATACTATCTTCGTGAACATTTTGCCTGTTTTGAATTTTTTTATCCATTCCCTACCTCAGCACAATTTTGAGGGCAGGTGTCCTTTACAGCCCTGAGTCCTTGTGAATGGTAAGTGACCATTAGCTGGGGGTTAAAAGCTGCTCTTGCGGGAATCGGCCACAAGGCGGCAGCATTTCTCCTTTACCAAATCTGGTTACTAGGGCAACAGAGCCTTACTGGAAGTGGTGTTCTAGGTTGTAAATTAGAATGGAATGTGCGAGGAAAAAGCCCTTTAAGTTTATGTCTCCTTACTTCTTGTTGGTATTTTTAACTTAATTTTTATTTTTTCTCACAGCAAACTTGATTACAATGTTTTGTTTGTTCTAGGTGTGCAAGATGTGGTTCTTTCACACATATACATATATCTATTCTTCTTCGGATCCTTTTCCCATGTAGGTTATGACACAATGTTGAGTAGTCTTCTCTTGGTATTGCGTAGGTCTTTGGTGATTCTATATTTCACATGTGTTTGTATCTCTCTGTTAACCTCAATATGGTAATGTATCCAATCCTCACACCTGTCCATTTGGTGAACCATAAGTTTTTTAATGAATCTATGAAAGTGTTTCTCTGTGGAAATATCTTTGTTTGTATCATTTTTAAGGTAACACCTATATGTGATACGATAGGATATGTGTTTTTCGCTTTCTCACTTACTCCAAGTTGCGTGATTACTTCTAGACTCATCTGTGGTGCTGGAAATGGCATCATTTCATTTTTTTCACTAGCTCATATTCCATCTGTACAGGTAGCAGTTCTTCTTTGTCCACCCATCTGTCGGTGGACTTTTTGGTTACTTCCATATCTTGGCTACTGTAATACTATGCAATGCAGATTTGCGTGCCTGTGTCCTTCCAATTCTGTCTTCTTAGTTTATAGGTCCAGGAATAGGTCTGCTGGAACATATGGTAGCTCAATGTTTACCTTTTAAAGGCACCTCTATTCTGTTCTCCTTAGTGGCTCTTTCCAGGTTACGTCCCACTTAAAGTGGAGGGTATGTATTTCTTCCCAGCTCCTTCAGGATTTATTCTTTGTAGTTTTTGCTGATGGTTATTCTGAGTGGTGTGAGCTGATGCCTCTTTGTGGTTGAATTTGCATGTGTCTCATAATGCGTTGAAATTGATCTTTAAGACATGTCCTTTTTATTTTTCCAGCTGTGATTAGAGCTTATTTCTTCAAAGTGTTTTCTTAAAGTATGTGTCACCATTTGAAATATTTTGGCCATTATCTCCCTCAAGACATTTTGAGGGCAGGTTTCATTTACAGCCCTGCAGTACTTGTTCATATGAAGTGACCATTAGCTCAGGCTTTAAACCTGCTTTTGCAGGTAACGGCCAGAGAGCGGCAGCCTTTCTACGTTCCCCTTGCTGGTACTAGGGAAACAGACCTACCGGCCAGTGGTGTTCTTCGGTTATAAGTTAGAGTGCCATGTGCCCGGATAAACCCACAAATGTTGATGTCTCCTTGCTTTTGTTTGTTTTTAAATTTCATTTATATTTATTATTAGAGTAATATTCCATTGTGTACGTGGACCACTTCTTCTTGGTGCATTCCTCGGTTGATGGACATTTTCATTGCTTCCAAGTGCTGGCTATGGTAAATCTTGCTGGCGTACAGGTTTGCCAGCCTGTGACTTTTTGATTCTCATTTTCTCAGGTGATAGGCCAAGCAGTGGTTGTGATTGATTGACTGGTAGCTCAATGTTTCCCTTTTCAAAGCACCTACACTGTGTTTTCATTAGTGGCTCTTTACATGCCCCCCCTTACAACCGAGGGTACGCATTTCTCCACACTCCCTTCACCGTTTATTTTTTGCAGCATTTTTCCTAATGGCCATTCTGACTGCTGTGAGCTGATAGGTTTTTGTAATATGGGTATGCCTGTCATTAAATTTTTTAAAATTCATCATATTCCTACATCGTTCTCTTTTCTCTTAAAAGAAAAAACCGTGAGTACAATATAGCTCTTGAAATTGTCTTCTTCGAAGGTTGCCCTCTTTTGAATTTTTTGGTCGATTTTGGACCCCAGAAATTTTCTGGAGGGCAGGTGTCATTTACAGAACTGCAAGTTGGTGAAAATTTAGTGACCTTTCGCAGTGGGTTCAAACCTGCTGTTGTGGGAAACGGCCACAAGGATGCAGCATTTCTCGATTCCCAAATCTGGGTACTAGGGCAGCAGAGCCGTTCTGGAAGTTGTCTGCCTAGGTTTTCAATTTGGATGGAATGTGCCAGGAAAACCCCCCATAAGTTTATGTCTCATTACTCCTAGTTCGTTGTTTTAATTTTTTCAATTGGGGTAATGGTTAGAATGTTGCTTGTCCAAGGTGTACACACTCTGGTTCATCTACATATCATATATACCTATTTATGTAGAGATCCTCTTCCCGTGTAAATTATTACAGAGTGTTCCGTAATCCTTCCTTGCTATATGGTCGGTCTTTTTGATATATGTATATAATATGTATTTGTATACATATGGTAACGCTAATCTTCATGTATCCATTCCCCCCACCTTTCCTTTTAGATAAGCATAGTTTTTTTTTTTAATAAGTCTGTGATTGCCTTTCTCTGTGGAAATATGTTCATTTGTGTCAGTTATTAGATAACGCCTATAAGTGATATCATAGGTTATAGGACTTTTCCTTTCCGACTTACCTCATGTTCTGTGATTATCTCCAAGATCATCTATGGTGCCTCAAAGAGCAGTGTTTCATTGTTTTCCATGGCTAGTATTCATTGTGTACATGGACCACTTCTTCTTTATCCTTTCGTCTGTTGATGGACATTTTGGTTGCTTCACTGTCTTGTCTATTGTGAATAAGGCTGCAGTGCAGCTTTTGCAGCCCGGGTCTTCTTCATTCTGGTCTTCTCAGGTGAGAGGCCCTTTGGTGCGCCTGCTGGATTGAATGGTACCTCAATTTTTCTTTTCAACGCAGCTTCTTTCTGTTCTCATTATTAGCGTTTAACCCTTTTACATCTCACCAGCAGCTAGAGGGTACACAGTTCTCTTAAACCTCTTCAGCATTTATTGTTTGTAGACTTTTTGCCAATGGTCAGTCGACTGGTGTGAGTTGAAAACTTTTTGTAGATTAGATTGCATGAGTCTAATACTTCCTGAGGCTGAGCTTTTATCCATTTTCCTTTTTTTAAAAAGAGAGTGAGTAAAACTTACCTCTTCATACTATCTTCGTGAACATTTTGCCTGTTTTGAATTTTTTTATCCATTCCCTACCTCAGCACAATTTTGAGGGCAGGTGTCCTTTACAGCCCTGAGTCCTTGTGAATGGTAAGTGACCATTAGCTGGGGGTTAAAAGCTGCTCTTGCGGGAATCGGCCACAAGGCGGCAGCATTTCTCCTTTACCAAATCTGGTTACTAGGGCAACAGAGCCTTACTGGAAGTGGTGTTCTAGGTTGTAAATTAGAATGGAATGTGCGAGGAAAAAGCCCTTTAAGTTTATGTCTCCTTACTTCTTGTTGGTATTTTTAACTTAATTTTTATTTTTTCTCACAGCAAACTTGATTACAGTGTTTTGTTTGTTCTAGGTGTGCAAGATGTGGTTCTTTCACACATATACATATATCTATTCTTCTTCGGATCCTTTTCCCATGTAGGTTATGACACAATGTTGAGTAGTCTTCTCTTGGTATTGCGTAGGTCTTTGGTGATTCTATATTTCACATGTGTTTGTATCTCTCTGTTAACCTCAATATGGTAATGTATCCAATCCTCACACCTGTCCATTTGGTGAACCATAAGTTTTTTAATGAATCTATGAAAGTGTTTCTCTGTGGAAATATCTTTGTTTGTATCATTTTTTAGGTAACACCTATATGTGATACGATAGGATATGTGTTTTTCGCTTTCTCACTTACTCCAAGTTGCGTGATTACTTCTAGACTCATCTGTGGTGCTGGAAATGGCATCGTTTCATTTTTTTCACTAGCTCATATTCCATCTGTACAGGTAGCAGTTCTTCTTTGTCCACCCATCTGTCGGTGGACTTTTTGGTTACTTCCATATCTTGGCTACTGTAATACTATGCAATGCAGATTTGCGTGCCTGTGTCCTTCCAATTCTGTCTTCTTAGTTTATAGGTCCAGGAATAGGTCTGCTGGAACATATGGTAGCTCAATGTTTACCTTTTAAAGGCACCTCTATTCTGTTCTCCTTAGTGGCTCTTTCCAGGTTACGTCCCACTTAAAGTGGAGGGTATGTATTTCTTCCCAGCTCCTTCAGGATTTATTCTTTGTAGTTTTTGCTGATGGTTATTCTGAGTGGTGTGAGCTGATACCTCTTTGTGGTTGAATTTGCATGTGTCTCATAATGCGTTGAAATTGATCTTTAAGACATGTCCTTTTTATTTTTCCAGCTGTGATTAGAGCTTATTTCTTCAAAGTGTTTTCTTAAAGTATGTGTCACCATTTGAAATATTTTGGCCATTATCTCCCTCAAGACATTTTGAGGGCAGGTTTCATTTACAGCCCTGCAGTACTTGTTCATATGAAGTGACCATTAGCTCAGGCTTTAAACCTGCTTTTGCAGGTAACGGCCAGAGAGCGGCAGCCTTTCTACGTTCCCCTTGCTGGTACTAGGGAAACAGACCTACCGGCCAGTGGTGTTCTTCGGTTATAAGTTAGAGTGCCATGTGCCCGGATAAACCCACAAATGTTGATGTCTCCTTGCTTTTGTTTGTTTTTAAATTTCATTTATATTTATTATTAGAGTAATATTCCATTGTGTACGTGGACCACTTCTTCTTGGTGCATTCCTCGGTTGATGGACATTTTCATTGCTTCCAAGTGCTGGCTATGGTAAATCTTGCTGGCGTACAGGTTTGCCAGCCTGTGACTTTTTGATTCTCATTTTCTCAGGTGATAGGCCAAGCAGTGGTTGTGATTGATTGACTGGTAGCTCAATGTTTCCCTTTTCAAAGCACCTACACTGTGTTTTCATTAGTGGCTCTTTACATGCCCCCCCTTACAACCGAGGGTACGCATTTCTCCACACTCCCTTCACCGTTTATTTTTTGCAGCATTTTTCCTAATGGCCATTCTGACTGCTGTGAGCTGATAGGTTTTTGTAATATGGGTATGCCTGTCATTAAATTTTTTAAAATTCATCATATTCCTACATCGTTCTCTTTTCTCTTAAAAGAAAAAACCGTGAGTACAATATAGCTCTTGAAATTGTCTTCTTCGAAGGTTGCCCTCTTTTGAATTTTTTGGTCGATTTTGGACCCCAGAAATTTTCTGGAGGGCAGGTGTCATTTACAGAACTGCAAGTTGGTGAAAATTTAGTGACCTTTCGCAGTGGGTTCAAACCTGCTGTTGTGGGAAACGGCCACAAGGAGGTAGCATTTCTCCATTCCCCAATCTGGGTACTAGGGCAGCAGAGCCTTTCTGGAAGTCATTGTCCTAGGTTGTAAATTAGAATGGAATTTGCCAGGAGAAATCCCCATAAGTTTATGTCTCATTACTTCTTCTTGGTTTTTAAAAGTTTTTTAATCTGGGTAAAGTTTAGAATATTGTTTATCCTAGGTGTACACAATCTGGTTCATTTGTACATTATGTATGTCTATTAATGTACAGATCCTCTTCCCATGTAAAATATTACAGTGTTCCGTCGACCTCCCTTGCTATATGTTCGGTCTTTTTGATACATGTACAAAATATGTATTTGTATATGTATAGTAACACTAATCTTCATTTCTCAATTTCCCCCCCTCCTTTCCTTTCAGATGAGCATAGTTTGTTTTCTCAGCCTGTGAGTGTCTTTCTCTTTGGAAATACGTTCATCTGTGCCAGTTATTAGATAATGCCATAAATGATAATATAGGATATAGGTGTTTTGCTTTCCGACCTACTTCATGTTTTGTGATTATCTCCAGGCTCATCTATGGTGCCTCAAAGAGCAGTGCTTCAATGTTTTCCATGGCTAATATTCCATGTGTACATGGACCACTTCTTCTTGGTGCATTCCTCTGTTGATGGACATTTTCGTTGCTTCCAAGTGTTGACTATGGTAAATATTGCTGGAGTGCAGGATTGCCAGCCTGTGATTTTTGATTTTCCTTTTCTCAGGGGATAGACCCAGCAGTGGGTATGATTGATTGACTGGTATGGTAGCTCAACGTTTACCTTTTCAAGGCACCTCAATTGTGCTTTCATTAGTGGCTCTTACCACGTCCCCCTTAGAATCGAGGGTACGCATTTCTCCACAATCACGTCAGCATTTCTAGTTTGCAGCATTTTTGTTGATGGCCATTCTGACTGGTGTGAGCTGACAGGTTTTTGTAATTTGGGTTTACATGTCTGTAAAAATTCCTACAATTCATCATTTTTCCACGCCTTTTACTTTTCTGTTAAAAGAAAAAAGAAAGAAAGTGTGAGTGTAATATACCTCTTCAAATTTTCTTTTTGGAAGGTTGCACTCTAGAATTTTTTGGTCGATTTTCGACCTCAGTATTTTTTGGAGGGCCGGTGTCATTTACAGACCTGCAATTGGTGAATAATTAGTGACCTTTTGCAGTGGGTTCAAAGCTGCTGTTGTGGGAAACGGCCACAAGGATGCAGCATTTCTCGATTCCCAAATCTGGGTACTAGGGCAGCAGAGCCGTTCTGGAAGTTGTCTGCCTAGGTTTTCAATTTGGATGGAATGTGCCAGGAAAACCCCCCATAAGTTTATGTCTCATTACTCCTAGTTCGTTGTTTTAATTTTTTCAATTGGGGTAATGGTTAGAATGTTGCTTGTCCAAGGTGTACACACTCTGGTTCATCTACATATCATATATACCTATTTATGTAGAGATCCTCTTCCCGTGTAAATTATTACAGAGTGTTCCGTAATCCTTCCTTGCTATATGGTCGGTCTTTTTGATATATGTATATAATATGTATTTGTATACATATGGTAACGCTAATCTTCATGTATCCATTCCCCCCACCTTTCCTTTTAGATAAGCATAGTTTTTTTTTTTTAATAAGTCTGTGATTGCCTTTCTCTGTGGAAATATGTTCATTTGTGTCAGTTATTAGATAACGCCTATAAGTGATATCATAGGTTATAGGACTTTTCCTTTCCGACTTACCTCATGTTCTGTGATTATCTCCAAGATCATCTATGGTGCCTCAAAGAGCAGTGTTTCATTGTTTTCCATGGCTAGTATTCATTGTGTACATGGACCACTTCTTCTTTATCCTTTCATCTGTTGATGGACATTTTGGTTGCTTCACTGTCTTGTCTATTGTGAATAAGGCTGCAGTGCAGCTTTTGCAGCCCGGGTCTTCTTCATTCTGGTCTTCTCAGGTGAGAGGCCCTTTGGTGCGCCTGCTGGATTGAATGGTACCTCAATTTTTCTTTTCAACGCAGCTTCTTTCTGTTCTCATTATTAGCGTTTAACCCTTTTACATCTCACCAGCAGCTAGAGGGTACACAGTTCTCTTAAACCTCTTCAGCATTTATTGTTTGTAGACTTTTTGCCAATGGTCAGTCGACTGGTGTGAGTTGAAAACTTTTTGTAGATTAGATTGCATGAGTCTAATACTTCCTGAGGCTGAGCTTTTATCCATTTTCCTTTTTTTAAAAAGAGAGTGAGTAAAACTTACCTCTTCATACTATCTTCGTGAACATTTTGCCTGTTTTGAATTTTTTTATCCATTCCCTACCTCAGCACAATTTTGAGGGCAGGTGTCCTTTACAGCCCTGAGTCCTTGTGAATGGTAAGTGACCATTAGCTGGGGGTTAAAAGCTGCTCTTGCGGGAATCGGCCACAAGGCGGCAGCATTTCTCCTTTACCAAATCTGGTTACTAGGGCAACAGAGCCTTACTGGAAGTGGTGTTCTAGGTTGTAAATTAGAATGGAATGTGCGAGGAAAAAGCCCTTTAAGTTTATGTCTCCTTACTTCTTGTTGGTATTTTTAACTTAATTTTTATTTTTTCTCACAGCAAACTTGATTACAATGTTTTGTTTGTTCTAGGTGTGCAAGATGTGGTTCTTTCACACATATACATATATCTATTCTTCTTCGGATCCTTTTCCCATGTAGGTTATGACACAATGTTGAGTAGTCTTCTCTTGGTATTGCGTAGGTCTTTGGTGATTCTATATTTCACATGTGTTTGTATCTCTCTGTTAACCTCAATATGGTAATGTATCCAATCCTCACACCTGTCCATTTGGTGAACCATAAGTTTTTTAATGAATCTATGAAAGTGTTTCTCTGTGGAAATATCTTTGTTTGTATCATTTTTTAGGTAACACCTATATGTGATACGATAGGATATGTGTTTTTCGCTTTCTCACTTACTCCAAGTTGCGTGATTACTTCTAGACTCATCTATGGTGCTGGAAATGGCATCGTTTCATTTTTTTCACTAGCTCATATTCCATCTGTACAGGTAGCAGTTCTTCTTTGTCCACCCATCTGTCGGTGGACTTTTTGGTTACTTCCATATCTTGGCTACTGTAATACTATGCAATGCAGATTTGCGTGCCTGTGTCCTTCCAATTCTGTCTTCTTAGTTTATAGGTCCAGGAATAGGTCTGCTGGAACATATGGTAGCTGAATGTTTACCTTTTAAAGGCACCTCTATTCTGTTCTCCTTAGTGGCTCTTTCCAGGTTACGTCCCACTTAAAGTGGAGGGTATGTATTTCTTCCCAGCTCCTTCAGGATTTATTCTTTGTAGTTTTTGCTGATGGTTATTCTGAGTGGTGTGAGCTGATACCTCTTTGTGGTTGAATTTGCATGTGTCTCATAATGCGTTGAAATTGATCTTTAAGACATGTCCTTTTTATTTTTCCAGCTGTGATTAGAGCTTATTTCTTCAAAGTGTTTTCTTAAAGTATGTGTCACCATTTGAAATATTTTGGCCATTATCTCCCTCAAGACATTTTGAGGGCAGGTTTCATTTACAGCCCTGCAGTACTTGTTCATATGAAGTGACCATTAGCTCAGGCTTTAAACCTGCTTTTGCAGGTAACGGCCAGAGAGCGGCAGCCTTTCTACGTTCCCCTTGCTGGTACTAGGGAAACAGACCTACCGGCCAGTGGTGTTCTTCGGTTATAAGTTAGAGTGCCATGTGCCCGGATAAACCCACAAATGTTGATGTCTCCTTGCTTTTGTTTGTTTTTAAATTTCATTTATATTTATTATTAGAGTAATATTCCATTGTGTACGTGGACCACTTCTTCTTGGTGCATTCCTCGGTTGATGGACATTTTCGTTGCTTCCAAGTGCTGGCTATGGTAAATCTTGCTGGCGTACAGGTTTGCCAGCCTGTGACTTTTTGATTCTCATTTTCTCAGGTGATAGGCCAAGCAGTGGTTGTGATTGATTGACTGGTAGCTCAATGTTTCCCTTTTCAAAGCACCTACACTGTGTTTTCATTAGTGGCTCTTTACATGCCCCCCCTTACAACCGAGGGTACGCATTTCTCCACACTCCCTTCACCGTTTATTTTTTGCAGCATTTTTCCTAATGGCCATTCTGACTGCTGTGAGCTGATAGGTTTTTGTAATATGGGTATGCCTGTCATTAAATTTTTTAAAATTCATCATATTCCTACATCGTTCTCTTTTCTCTTAAAAGAAAAAACCGTGAGTACAATGTAGCTCTTGAAATTGTCTTCTTCGAAGGTTGCCCTCTTTTGAATTTTTTGGTCGATTTTGGACCCCAGAAATTTTCTGGAGGGCAGGTGTCATTTACAGAACTGCAAGTTGGTGAAAATTTAGTGACCTTTCGCAGTGGGTTCAAACCTGCTGTTGTGGGAAACGGCCACAAGGAGGTAGCATTTCTCCATTCCCCAATCTGGGTACTAGGGCAGCAGAGCCTTTCTGGAAGTCATTGTCCTAGGTTGTAAATTAGAATGGAATTTGCCAGGAGAAATCCCCATAAGTTTATGTCTCATTACTTCTTCTTGGTTTTTAAAAGTTTTTTAATCTGGGTAAAGTTTAGAATATTGTTTATCCTAGGTGTACACAATCTGGTTCATTTGTACATTATGTATGTCTATTAATGTACAGATCCTCTTCCCATGTAAAATATTACAGTGTTCCGTCGACCTCCCTTGCTATATGTTCGGTCTTTTTGATACATGTACAAAATATGTATTTGTATATGTATAGTAACACTAATCTTCATTTCTCAATTTCCCCCCCTCCTTTCCTTTCAGATGAGCATAGTTTGTTTTCTCAGCCTGTGAGTGTCTTTCTCTTTGGAAATACGTTCATCTGTGCCAGTTATTAGATAATGCCATAAGTGATAATATAGGATATAGGTGTTTTGCTTTCCGACCTACTTCATGTTTTGTGATTATCTCCAGGCTCATCTATGGTGCCTCAAAGAGCAGTGCTTCAATGTTTTCCATGGCTAATATTCCATGTGTACATGGACCACTTCTTCTTGGTGCATTCCTCTGTTGATGGACATTTTCGTTGCTTCCAAGTGTTGCCTATGGTAAATATTGCTGGAGTGCAGGATTGCCAGCCTGTGATTTTTGATTTTCCTTTTCTCAGGGGATAGACCCAGCAGTGGGTATGATTGATTGACTGGTATGGTAGCTCAACGTTTACCTTTTCAAGGCACCTCAATTGTGCTTTCATTAGTGGCTCTTACCACGTCCCCCTTAGAATCGAGGGTACGCATTTCTCCACAATCACGTCAGCATTTCTAGTTTGCAGCATTTTTGTTGATGGCCATTCTGACTGGTGTGAGCTGACAGGTTTTTGTAATTTGGGTTTACATGTCTGTAAAAATTCCTACAATTCATCATTTTTCCACGCCTTTTACTTTTCTGTTAAAAGAAAAAAGAAAGAAAGTGTGAGTGTAATATACCTCTTCAAATTTTCTTTTTGGAAGGTTGCACTCTAGAATTTTTTGGTCGATTTTCGACCTCAGTATTTTTTGGAGGGCCGGTGTCATTTACAGACCTGCAATTGGTGAATAATTAGTGACCTTTTGCAGTGGGTTCAAAGCTGCTGTTGTGGGAAACGGCCACAAGGATGCAGCATTTCTCGATTCCCAAATCTGGGTACTAGGGCAGCAGAGCCGTTCTGGAAGTTGTCTGCCTAGGTTTTCAATTTGGATGGAATGTGCCAGGAAAACCCCCCATAAGTTTATGTCTCATTACTCCTAGTTCGTTGTTTTAATTTTTTCAATTGGGGTAATGGTTAGAATGTTGCTTGTCCAAGGTGTACACACTCTGGTTCATCTACATATCATATATACCTATTTATGTAGAGATCCTCTTCCCGTGTAAATTATTACAGAGTGTTCCGTAATCCTTCCTTGCTATATGGTCGGTCTTTTTGATATATGTATATAATATGTATTTGTATACATATGGTAACGCTAATCTTCATGTATCCATTCCCCCCACCTTTCCTTTTAGATAAGCATAGTTTTTTTTTTTTTTAATAAGTCTGTGATTGCCTTTCTCTGTGGAAATATGTTCATTTGTGTCAGTTATTAGATAACGCCTATAAGTGATATCATAGGTTATAGGACTTTTCCTTTCCGACTTACCTCATGTTCTGTGATTATCTCCAAGATCATCTATGGTGCCTCAAAGAGCAGTGTTTCATTGTTTTCCATGGCTAGTATTCATTGTGTACATGGACCACTTCTTCTTTATCCTTTCGTCTGTTGATGGACATTTTGGTTGCTTCACTGTCTTGTCTATTGTGAATAAGGCTGCAGTGCAGCTTTTGCAGCCCGGGTCTTCTTCATTCTGGTCTTCTCAGGTGAGAGGCCCTTTGGTGCGCCTGCTGGATTGAATGGTACCTCAATTTTTCTTTTCAACGCAGCTTCTTTCTGTTCTCATTATTAGCGTTTAACCCTTTTACATCTCACCAGCAGCTAGAGGGTACACAGTTCTCTTAAACCTCTTCAGCATTTATTGTTTGTAGACTTTTTGCCAATGGTCAGTCGACTGGTGTGAGTTGAAAACTTTTTGTAGATTAGATTGCATGAGTCTAATACTTCCTGAGGCTGAGCTTTTATCCATTTTCCTTTTTTTAAAAAGAGAGTGAGTAAAACTTACCTCTTCATACTATCTTCGTGAACATTTTGCCTGTTTTGAATTTTTTTATCCATTCCCTACCTCAGCACAATTTTGAGGGCAGGTGTCCTTTACAGCCCTGAGTCCTTGTGAATGGTAAGTGACCATTAGCTGGGGGTTAAAAGCTGCTCTTGCGGGAATCGGCCACAAGGCGGCAGCATTTCTCCTTTACCAAATCTGGTTACTAGGGCAACAGAGCCTTACTGGAAGTGGTGTTCTAGGTTGTAAATTAGAATGGAATGTGCGAGGAAAAAGCCCTTTAAGTTTATGTCTCCTTACTTCTTGTTGGTATTTTTAACTTAATTTTTATTTTTTCTCACAGCAAACTTGATTACAATGTTTTGTTTGTTCTAGGTGTGCAAGATGTGGTTCTTTCACACATATACATATATCTATTCTTCTTCGGATCCTTTTCCCATGTAGGTTATGACACAATGTTGAGTAGTCTTCTCTTGGTATTGCGTAGGTCTTTGGTGATTCTATATTTCACATGTGTTTGTATCTCTCTGTTAACCTCAATATGGTAATGTATCCAATCCTCACACCTGTCCATTTGGTGAACCATAAGTTTTTTAATGAATCTATGAAAGTGTTTCTCTGTGGAAATATCTTTGTTTGTATCATTTTTAAGGTAACACCTATATGTGATACGATAGGATATGTGTTTTTCGCTTTCTCACTTACTCCAAGTTGCGTGATTACTTCTAGACTCATCTGTGGTGCTGGAAATGGCATCGTTTCATTTTTTTCACTAGCTCATATTCCATCTGTACAGGTAGCAGTTCTTCTTTGTCCACCCATCTGTCGGTGGACTTTTTGGTTACTTCCATATCTTGGCTACTGTAATACTATGCAATGCAGATTTGCGTGCCTGTGTCCTTCCAATTCTGTCTTCTTAGTTTATAGGTCCAGGAATAGGTCTGCTGGAACATATGGTAGCTCAATGTTTACCTTTTAAAGGCACCTCTATTCTGTTCTCCTTAGTGGCTCTTTCCAGGTTACGTCCCACTTAAAGTGGAGGGTATGTATTTCTTCCCAGCTCCTTCAGGATTTATTCTTTGTAGTTTTTGCTGATGGTTATTCTGAGTGGTGTGAGCTGATACCTCTTTGTGGTTGAATTTGCATGTGTCTCATAATGCGTTGAAATTGATCTTTAAGACATGTCCTTTTTATTTTTCCAGCTGTGATTAGAGCTTATTTCTTCAAAGTGTTTTCTTAAAGTATGTGTCACCATTTGAAATATTTTGGCCATTATCTCCCTCAAGACATTTTGAGGGCAGGTTTCATTTACAGCCCTGCAGTACTTGTTCATATGAAGTGACCATTAGCTCAGGCTTTAAACCTGCTTTTGCAGGTAACGGCCAGAGAGCGGCAGCCTTTCTACGTTCCCCTTGCTGGTACTAGGGAAACAGACCTACCGGCCAGTGGTGTTCTTCGGTTATAAGTTAGAGTGCCATGTGCCCGGATAAACCCACAAATGTTGATGTCTCCTTGCTTTTGTTTGTTTTTAAATTTCATTTATATTTATTATTAGAGTAATATTCCATTGTGTACGTGGACCACTTCTTCTTGGTGCATTCCTCGGTTGATGGACATTTTCATTGCTTCCAAGTGCTGGCTATGGTAAATCTTGCTGGCGTACAGGTTTGCCAGCCTGTGACTTTTTGATTCTCATTTTCTCAGGTGATAGGCCAAGCAGTGGTTGTGATTGATTGACTGGTAGCTCAATGTTTCCCTTTTCAAAGCACCTACACTGTGTTTTCATTAGTGGCTCTTTACATGCCCCCCCTTACAACCGAGGGTACGCATTTCTCCACACTCCCTTCACCGTTTATTTTTTGCAGCATTTTTCCTAATGGCCATTCTGACTGCTGTGAGCTGATAGGTTTTTGTAATATGGGTATGCCTGTCATTAAATTTTTTAAAATTCATCATATTCCTACATCGTTCTCTTTTCTCTTAAAAGAAAAAACCGTGAGTACAATATAGCTCTTGAAATTGTCTTCTTCGAAGGTTGCCCTCTTTTGAATTTTTTGGTCGATTTTGGACCCCAGAAATTTTCTGGAGGGCAGGTGTCATTTACAGAACTGCAAGTTGGTGAAAATTTAGTGACCTTTCGCAGTGGGTTCAAACCTGCTGTTGTGGGAAACGGCCACAAGGATGCAGCATTTCTCGATTCCCAAATCTGGGTACTAGGGCAGCAGAGCCGTTCTGGAAGTTGTCTGCCTAGGTTTTCAATTTGGATGGAATGTGCCAGGAAAACCCCCCATAAGTTTATGTCTCATTACTCCTAGTTCGTTGTTTTAATTTTTTCAATTGGGGTAATGGTTAGAATGTTGCTTGTCCAAGGTGTACACACTCTGGTTCATCTACATATCATATATACCTATTTATGTAGAGATCCTCTTCCCGTGTAAATTATTACAGAGTGTTCCGTAATCCTTCCTTGCTATATGGTCGGTCTTTTTGATATATGTATATAATATGTATTTGTATACATATGGTAACGCTAATCTTCATGTATCCATTCCCCCCACCTTTCCTTTTAGATAAGCATAGTTTTTTGTTTTTAATAAGTCTGTGATTGCCTTTCTCTGTGGAAATATGTTCATTTGTGTCAGTTATTAGATAACGCCTATAAGTGATATCATAGGTTATAGGACTTTTCCTTTCCGACTTACCTCATGGTCTGTGATTATCTCCAAGATCATCTATGGTGCCTCAAAGAGCAGTGTTTCATTGTTTTCCATGGCTAGTATTCATTGTGTACATGGACCACTTCTTCTTTATCCTTTCGTCTGTTGATGGACATTTTGGTTGCTTCACTGTCTTGTCTATTGTGAATAAGGCTGCAGTGCAGCTTTTGCAGCCCGGGTCTTCTTCATTCTGGTCTTCTCAGGTGAGAGGCCCTTTGGTGCGCCTGCTGGATTGAATGGTACCTCAATTTTTCTTTTCAACGCAGCTTCTTTCTGTTCTCATTATTAGCGTTTAACCCTTTTACATCTCACCAGCAGCTAGAGGGTACACAGTTCTCTTAAACCTCTTCAGCATTTATTGTTTGTAGACTTTTTGCCAATGGTCAGTCGACTGGTGTGAGTTGAAAACTTTTTGTAGATTAGATTGCATGAGTCTAATACTTCCTGAGGCTGAGCTTTTATCCATTTTCCTTTTTTTAAAAAGAGAGTGAGTAAAACTTACCTCTTCATACTATCTTCGTGAACATTTTGCCTGTTTTGAATTTTTTTATCCATTCCCTACCTCAGCACAATTTTGAGGGCAGGTGTCCTTTACAGCCCTGAGTCCTTGTGAATGGTAAGTGACCATTAGCTGGGGGTTAAAAGCTGCTCTTGCGGGAATCGGCCACAAGGCGGCAGCATTTCTCCTTTACCAAATCTGGTTACTAGGGCAACAGAGCCTTACTGGAAGTGGTGTTCTAGGTTGTAAATTAGAATGGAATGTGCGAGGAAAAAGCCCTTTAAGTTTATGTCTCCTTACTTCTTGTTGGTATTTTTAACTTAATTTTTATTTTTTCTCACAGCAAACTTGATTACAATGTTTTGTTTGTTCTAGGTGTGCAAGATGTGGTTCTTTCACACATATACATATATCTATTCTTCTTCGGATCCTTTTCCCATGTAGGTTATGACACAATGTTGAGTAGTCTTCTCTTGGTATTGCGTAGGTCTTTGGTGATTCTATATTTCACATGTGTTTGTATCTCTCTGTTAACCTCAATATGGTAATGTATCCAATCCTCACACCTGTCCATTTGGTGAACCATAAGTTTTTTAATGAATCTATGAAAGTGTTTCTCTGTGGAAATATCTTTGTTTGTATCATTTTTTAGGTAACACCTATATGTGATACGATAGGATATGTGTTTTTCGCTTTCTCACTTACTCCAAGTTGCGTGATTACTTCTAGACTCATCTATGGTGCTGGAAATGGCATCGTTTCATTTTTTTCACTAGCTCATATTCCATCTGTACAGGTAGCAGTTCTTCTTTGTCCACCCATCTGTCGGTGGACTTTTTGGTTACTTCCATATCTTGGCTACTGTAATACTATGCAATGCAGATTTGCGTGCCTGTGTCCTTCCAATTCTGTCTTCTTAGTTTATAGGTCCAGGAATAGGTCTGCTGGAACATATGGTAGCTCAATGTTTACCTTTTAAAGGCACCTCTATTCTGTTCTCCTTAGTGGCTCTTTCCAGGTTACGTCCCACTTAAAGTGGAGGGTATGTATTTCTTCCCAGCTCCTTCAGGATTTATTCTTTGTAGTTTTTGCTGATGGTTATTCTGAGTGGTGTGAGCTGATACCTCTTTGTGGTTGAATTTGCATGTGTCTCATAATGCGTTGAAATTGATCTTTAAGACATGTCCTTTTTATTTTTCCAGCTGTGATTAGAGCTTATTTCTTCAAAGTGTTTTCTTAAAGTATGTGTCACCATTTGAAATATTTTGGCCATTATCTCCCTCAAGACATTTTGAGGGCAGGTTTCATTTACAGCCCTGCAGTACTTGTTCATATGAAGTGACCATTAGCTCAGGCTTTAAACCTGCTTTTGCAGGTAACGGCCAGAGAGCGGCAGCCTTTCTACGTTCCCCTTGCTGGTACTAGGGAAACAGACCTACCGGCCAGTGGTGTTCTTCGGTTATAAGTTAGAGTGCCATGTGCCCGGATAAACCCACAAATGTTGATGTCTCCTTGCTTTTGTTTGTTTTTAAATTTCATTTATATTTATTATTAGAGTAATATTCCATTGTGTACGTGGACCACTTCTTCTTGGTGCATTCCTCGGTTGATGGACATTTTCGTTGCTTCCAAGTGCTGGCTATGGTAAATCTTGCTGGCGTACAGGTTTGCCAGCCTGTGACTTTTTGATTCTCATTTTCTCAGGTGATAGGCCAAGCAGTGGTTGTGATTGATTGACTGGTAGCTCAATGTTTCCCTTTTCAAAGCACCTACACTGTGTTTTCATTAGTGGCTCTTTACATGCCCCCCCTTACAACCGAGGGTACGCATTTCTCCACACTCCCTTCACCGTTTATTTTTTGCAGCATTTTTCCTAATGGCCATTCTGACTGCTGTGAGCTGATAGGTTTTTGTAATATGGGTATGCCTGTCATTAAATTTTTTAAAATTCATCATATTCCTACATCGTTCTCTTTTCTCTTAAAAGAAAAAACCGTGAGTACAATGTAGCTCTTGAAATTGTCTTCTTCGAAGGTTGCCCTCTTTTGAATTTTTTGGTCGATTTTGGACCCCAGAAATTTTCTGGAGGGCAGGTGTCATTTACAGAACTGCAAGTTGGTGAAAATTTAGTGACCTTTCGCAGTGGGTTCAAACCTGCTGTTGTGGGAAACGGCCACAAGGAGGTAGCATTTCTCCATTCCCCAATCTGGGTACTAGGGCAGCAGAGCCTTTCTGGAAGTCATTGTCCTAGGTTGTAAATTAGAATGGAATTTGCCAGGAGAAATCCCCATAAGTTTATGTCTCATTACTTCTTCTTGGTTTTTAAAAGTTTTTTAATCTGGGTAAAGTTTAGAATATTGTTTATCCTAGGTGTACACAATCTGGTTCATTTGTACATTATGTATGTCTATTAATGTACAGATCCTCTTCCCATGTAAAATATTACAGTGTTCCGTCGACCTCCCTTGCTATATGTTCGGTCTTTTTGATACATGTACAAAATATGTATTTGTATATGTATAGTAACACTAATCTTCATTTCTCAATTTCCCCCCCTCCTTTCCTTTCAGATGAGCATAGTTTGTTTTCTCAGCCTGTGAGTGTCTTTCTCTTTGGAAATACGTTCATCTGTGCCAGTTATTAGATAATGCCATAAGTGATAATATAGGATATAGGTGTTTTGCTTTCCGACCTACTTCATGTTTTGTGATTATCTCCAGGCTCATCTATGGTGCCTCAAAGAGCAGTGCTTCAATGTTTTCCATGGCTAATATTCCATGTGTACATGGACCACTTCTTCTTGGTGCATTCCTCTGTTGATGGACATTTTCGTTGCTTCCAAGTGTTGCCTATGGTAAATATTGCTGGAGTGCAGGATTGCCAGCCTGTGATTTTTGATTTTCCTTTTCTCAGGGGATAGACCCAGCAGTGGGTATGATTGATTGACTGGTATGGTAGCTCAACGTTTACCTTTTCAAGGCACCTCAATTGTGCTTTCATTAGTGGCTCTTACCACGTCCCCCTTAGAATCGAGGGTACGCATTTCTCCACAATCACGTCAGCATTTCTAGTTTGCAGCATTTTTGTTGATGGCCATTCTGACTGGTGTGAGCTGACAGGTTTTTGTAATTTGGGTTTACATGTCTGTAAAAATTCCTACAATTCATCATTTTTCCACGCCTTTTACTTTTCTGTTAAAAGAAAAAAGAAAGAAAGTGTGAGTGTAATATACCTCTTCAAATTTTCTTTTTGGAAGGTTGCACTCTAGAATTTTTTGGTCGATTTTCGACCTCAGTATTTTTTGGAGGGCCGGTGTCATTTACAGACCTGCAATTGGTGAATAATTAGTGACCTTTTGCAGTGGGTTCAAAGCTGCTGTTGTGGGAAACGGCCACAAGGATGCAGCATTTCTCGATTCCCAAATCTGGGTACTAGGGCAGCAGAGCCGTTCTGGAAGTTGTCTGCCTAGGTTTTCAATTTGGATGGAATGTGCCAGGAAAACCCCCCATAAGTTTATGTCTCATTACTCCTAGTTCGTTGTTTTAATTTTTTCAATTGGGGTAATGGTTAGAATGTTGCTTGTCCAAGGTGTACACACTCTGGTTCATCTACATATCATATATACCTATTTATGTAGAGATCCTCTTCCCGTGTAAATTATTACAGAGTGTTCCGTAATCCTTCCTTGCTATATGGTCGGTCTTTTTGATATATGTATATAATATGTATTTGTATACATATGGTAACGCTAATCTTCATGTATCCATTCCCCCCACCTTTCCTTTTAGATAAGCATAGTTTTTTTTTTTTTTAATAAGTCTGTGATTGCCTTTCTCTGTGGAAATATGTTCATTTGTGTCAGTTATTAGATAACGCCTATAAGTGATATCATAGGTTATAGGACTTTTCCTTTCCGACTTACCTCATGTTCTGTGATTATCTCCAAGATCATCTATGGTGCCTCAAAGAGCAGTGTTTCATTGTTTTCCATGGCTAGTATTCATTGTGTACATGGACCACTTCTTCTTTATCCTTTCGTCTGTTGATGGACATTTTGGTTGCTTCACTGTCTTGTCTATTGTGAATAAGGCTGCAGTGCAGCTTTTGCAGCCCGGGTCTTCTTCATTCTGGTCTTCTCAGGTGAGAGGCCCTTTGGTGCGCCTGCTGGATTGAATGGTACCTCAATTTTTCTTTTCAACGCAGCTTCTTTCTGTTCTCATTATTAGCGTTTAACCCTTTTACATCTCACCAGCAGCTAGAGGGTACACAGTTCTCTTAAACCTCTTCAGCATTTATTGTTTGTAGACTTTTTGCCAATGGTCAGTCGACTGGTGTGAGTTGAAAACTTTTTGTAGATTAGATTGCATGAGTCTAATACTTCCTGAGGCTGAGCTTTTATCCATTTTCCTTTTTTTAAAAAGAGAGTGAGTAAAACTTACCTCTTCATACTATCTTCGTGAACATTTTGCCTGTTTTGAATTTTTTTATCCATTCCCTACCTCAGCACAATTTTGAGGGCAGGTGTCCTTTACAGCCCTGAGTCCTTGTGAATGGTAAGTGACCATTAGCTGGGGGTTAAAAGCTGCTCTTGCGGGAATCGGCCACAAGGCGGCAGCATTTCTCCTTTACCAAATCTGGTTACTAGGGCAACAGAGCCTTACTGGAAGTGGTGTTCTAGGTTGTAAATTAGAATGGAATGTGCGAGGAAAAAGCCCTTTAAGTTTATGTCTCCTTACTTCTTGTTGGTATTTTTAACTTAATTTTTATTTTTTCTCACAGCAAACTTGATTACAATGTTTTGTTTGTTCTAGGTGTGCAAGATGTGGTTCTTTCACACATATACATATATCTATTCTTCTTCGGATCCTTTTCCCATGTAGGTTATGACACAATGTTGAGTAGTCTTCTCTTGGTATTGCGTAGGTCTTTGGTGATTCTATATTTCACATGTGTTTGTATCTCTCTGTTAACCTCAATATGGTAATGTATCCAATCCTCACACCTGTCCATTTGGTGAACCATAAGTTTTTTAATGAATCTATGAAAGTGTTTCTCTGTGGAAATATCTTTGTTTGTATCATTTTTAAGGTAACACCTATATGTGATACGATAGGATATGTGTTTTTCGCTTTCTCACTTACTCCAAGTTGCGTGATTACTTCTAGACTCATCTGTGGTGCTGGAAATGGCATCGTTTCATTTTTTTCACTAGCTCATATTCCATCTGTACAGGTAGCAGTTCTTCTTTGTCCACCCATCTGTCGGTGGACTTTTTGGTTACTTCCATATCTTGGCTACTGTAATACTATGCAATGCAGATTTGCGTGCCTGTGTCCTTCCAATTCTGTCTTCTTAGTTTATAGGTCCAGGAATAGGTCTGCTGGAACATATGGTAGCTCAATGTTTACCTTTTAAAGGCACCTCTATTCTGTTCTCCTTAGTGGCTCTTTCCAGGTTACGTCCCACTTAAAGTGGAGGGTATGTATTTCTTCCCAGCTCCTTCAGGATTTATTCTTTGTAGTTTTTGCTGATGGTTATTCTGAGTGGTGTGAGCTGATACCTCTTTGTGGTTGAATTTGCATGTGTCTCATAATGCGTTGAAATTGATCTTTAAGACATGTCCTTTTTATTTTTCCAGCTGTGATTAGAGCTTATTTCTTCAAAGTGTTTTCTTAAAGTATGTGTCACCATTTGAAATATTTTGGCCATTATCTCCCTCAAGACATTTTGAGGGCAGGTTTCATTTACAGCCCTGCAGTACTTGTTCATATGAAGTGACCATTAGCTCAGGCTTTAAACCTGCTTTTGCAGGTAACGGCCAGAGAGCGGCAGCCTTTCTACGTTCCCCTTGCTGGTACTAGGGAAACAGACCTACCGGCCAGTGGTGTTCTTCGGTTATAAGTTAGAGTGCCATGTGCCCGGATAAACCCACAAATGTTGATGTCTCCTTGCTTTTGTTTGTTTTTAAATTTCATTTATATTTATTATTAGAGTAATATTCCATTGTGTACGTGGACCACTTCTTCTTGGTGCATTCCTCGGTTGATGGACATTTTCGTTGCTTCCAAGTGCTGGCTATGGTAAATCTTGCTGGCGTACAGGTTTGCCAGCCTGTGACTTTTTGATTCTCATTTTCTCAGGTGATAGGCCAAGCAGTGGTTGTGATTGATTGACTGGTAGCTCAATGTTTCCCTTTTCAAAGCACCTACACTGTGTTTTCATTAGTGGCTCTTTACATGCCCCCCCTTACAACCGAGGGTACGCATTTCTCCACACTCCCTTCACCGTTTATTTTTTGCAGCATTTTTCCTAATGGCCATTCTGACTGCTGTGAGCTGATAGGTTTTTGTAATATGGGTATGCCTGTCATTAAATTTTTTAAAATTCATCATATTCCTACATCGTTCTCTTTTCTCTTAAAAGAAAAAACCGTGAGTACAATGTAGCTCTTGAAATTGTCTTCTTCGAAGGTTGCCCTCTTTTGAATTTTTTGGTCGATTTTGGACCCCAGAAATTTTCTGGAGGGCAGGTGTCATTTACAGAACTGCAAGTTGGTGAAAATTTAGTGACCTTTCGCAGTGGGTTCAAACCTGCTGTTGTGGGAAACGGCCACAAGGAGGTAGCATTTCTCCATTCCCCAATCTGGGTACTAGGGCAGCAGAGCCTTTCTGGAAGTCATTGTCCTAGGTTGTAAATTAGAATGGAATTTGCCAGGAGAAATCCCCATAAGTTTATGTCTCATTACTTCTTCTTGGTTTTTAAAAGTTTTTTAATCTGGGTAAAGTTTAGAATATTGTTTATCCTAGGTGTACACAATCTGGTTCATTTGTACATTATGTATGTCTATTAATGTACAGATCCTCTTCCCATGTAAAATATTACAGTGTTCCGTCGACCTCCCTTGCTATATGTTCGGTCTTTTTGATACATGTACAAAATATGTATTTGTATATGTATAGTAACACTAATCTTCATTTCTCAATTTCCCCCCCTCCTTTCCTTTCAGATGAGCATAGTTTGTTTTCTCAGCCTGTGAGTGTCTTTCTCTTTGGAAATACGTTCATCTGTGCCAGTTATTAGATAATGCCATAAGTGATAATATAGGATATAGGTGTTTTGCTTTCCGACCTACTTCATGTTTTGTGATTATCTCCAGGCTCATCTATGGTGCCTCAAAGAGCAGTGCTTCAATGTTTTCCATGGCTAATATTCCATGTGTACATGGACCACTTCTTCTTGGTGCATTCCTCTGTTGATGGACATTTTCGTTGCTTCCAAGTGTTGCCTATGGTAAATATTGCTGGAGTGCAGGATTGCCAGCCTGTGATTTTTGATTTTCCTTTTCTCAGGGGATAGACCCAGCAGTGGGTATGATTGATTGACTGGTATGGTAGCTCAACGTTTACCTTTTCAAGGCACCTCAATTGTGCTTTCATTAGTGGCTCTTACCACGTCCCCCTTAGAATCGAGGGTACGCATTTCTCCACAATCACGTCAGCATTTCTAGTTTGCAGCATTTTTGTTGATGGCCATTCTGACTGGTGTGAGCTGACAGGTTTTTGTAATTTGGGTTTACATGTCTGTAAAAATTCCTACAATTCATCATTTTTCCACGCCTTTTACTTTTCTGTTAAAAGAAAAAAGAAAGAAAGTGTGAGTGTAATATACCTCTTCAAATTTTCTTTTTGGAAGGTTGCACTCTAGAATTTTTTGGTCGATTTTCGACCTCAGTATTTTTTGGAGGGCCGGTGTCATTTACAGACCTGCAATTGGTGAATAATTAGTGACCTTTTGCAGTGGGTTCAAAGCTGCTGTTGTGGGAAACGGCCACAAGGATGCAGCATTTCTCGATTCCCAAATCTGGGTACTAGGGCAGCAGAGCCGTTCTGGAAGTTGTCTGCCTAGGTTTTCAATTTGGATGGAATGTGCCAGGAAAACCCCCCATAAGTTTATGTCTCATTACTCCTAGTTCGTTGTTTTAATTTTTTCAATTGGGGTAATGGTTAGAATGTTGCTTGTCCAAGGTGTACACACTCTGGTTCATCTACATATCATATATACCTATTTATGTAGAGATCCTCTTCCCGTGTAAATTATTACAGAGTGTTCCGTAATCCTTCCTTGCTATATGGTCGGTCTTTTTGATATATGTATATAATATGTATTTGTATACATATGGTAACGCTAATCTTCATGTATCCATTCCCCCCACCTTTCCTTTTAGATAAGCATAGTTTTTTTTTTTTTTAATAAGTCTGTGATTGCCTTTCTCTGTGGAAATATGTTCATTTGTGTCAGTTATTAGATAACGCCTATAAGTGATATCATAGGTTATAGGACTTTTCCTTTCCGACTTACCTCATGTTCTGTGATTATCTCCAAGATCATCTATGGTGCCTCAAAGAGCAGTGTTTCATTGTTTTCCATGGCTAGTATTCATTGTGTACATGGACCACTTCTTCTTTATCCTTTCGTCTGTTGATGGACATTTTGGTTGCTTCACTGTCTTGTCTATTGTGAATAAGGCTGCAGTGCAGCTTTTGCAGCCCGGGTCTTCTTCATTCTGGTCTTCTCAGGTGAGAGGCCCTTTGGTGCGCCTGCTGGATTGAATGGTACCTCAATTTTTCTTTTCAACGCAGCTTCTTTCTGTTCTCATTATTAGCGTTTAACCCTTTTACATCTCACCAGCAGCTAGAGGGTACACAGTTCTCTTAAACCTCTTCAGCATTTATTGTTTGTAGACTTTTTGCCAATGGTCAGTCGACTGGTGTGAGTTGAAAACTTTTTGTAGATTAGATTGCATGAGTCTAATACTTCCTGAGGCTGAGCTTTTATCCATTTTCCTTTTTTTAAAAAGAGAGTGAGTAAAACTTACCTCTTCATACTATCTTCGTGAACATTTTGCCTGTTTTGAATTTTTTTATCCATTCCCTACCTCAGCACAATTTTGAGGGCAGGTGTCCTTTACAGCCCTGAGTCCTTGTGAATGGTAAGTGACCATTAGCTGGGGGTTAAAAGCTGCTCTTGCGGGAATCGGCCACAAGGCGGCAGCATTTCTCCTTTACCAAATCTGGTTACTAGGGCAACAGAGCCTTACTGGAAGTGGTGTTCTAGGTTGTAAATTAGAATGGAATGTGCGAGGAAAAAGCCCTTTAAGTTTATGTCTCCTTACTTCTTGTTGGTATTTTTAACTTAATTTTTATTTTTTCTCACAGCAAACTTGATTACAATGTTTTGTTTGTTCTAGGTGTGCAAGATGTGGTTCTTTCACACATATACATATATCTATTCTTCTTCGGATCCTTTTCCCATGTAGGTTATGACACAATGTTGAGTAGTCTTCTCTTGGTATTGCGTAGGTCTTTGGTGATTCTATATTTCACATGTGTTTGTATCTCTCTGTTAACCTCAATATGGTAATGTATCCAATCCTCACACCTGTCCATTTGGTGAACCATAAGTTTTTTAATGAATCTATGAAAGTGTTTCTCTGTGGAAATATCTTTGTTTGTATCATTTTTAAGGTAACACCTATATGTGATACGATAGGATATGTGTTTTTCGCTTTCTCACTTACTCCAAGTTGCGTGATTACTTCTAGACTCATCTGTGGTGCTGGAAATGGCATCGTTTCATTTTTTTCACTAGCTCATATTCCATCTGTACAGGTAGCAGTTCTTCTTTGTCCACCCATCTGTCGGTGGACTTTTTGGTTACTTCCATATCTTGGCTACTGTAATACTATGCAATGCAGATTTGCGTGCCTGTGTCCTTCCAATTCTGTCTTCTTAGTTTATAGGTCCAGGAATAGGTCTGCTGGAACATATGGTAGCTCAATGTTTACCTTTTAAAGGCACCTCTATTCTGTTCTCCTTAGTGGCTCTTTCCAGGTTACGTCCCACTTAAAGTGGAGGGTATGTATTTCTTCCCAGCTCCTTCAGGATTTATTCTTTGTAGTTTTTGCTGATGGTTATTCTGAGTGGTGTGAGCTGATACCTCTTTGTGGTTGAATTTGCATGTGTCTCATAATGCGTTGAAATTGATCTTTAAGACATGTCCTTTTTATTTTTCCAGCTGTGATTAGAGCTTATTTCTTCAAAGTGTTTTCTTAAAGTATGTGTCACCATTTGAAATATTTTGGCCATTATCTCCCTCAAGACATTTTGAGGGCAGGTTTCATTTACAGCCCTGCAGTACTTGTTCATATGAAGTGACCATTAGCTCAGGCTTTAAACCTGCTTTTGCAGGTAACGGCCAGAGAGCGGCAGCCTTTCTACGTTCCCCTTGCTGGTACTAGGGAAACAGACCTACCGGCCAGTGGTGTTCTTCGGTTATAAGTTAGAGTGCCATGTGCCCGGATAAACCCACAAATGTTGATGTCTCCTTGCTTTTGTTTGTTTTTAAATTTCATTTATATTTATTATTAGAGTAATATTCCATTGTGTACGTGGACCACTTCTTCTTGGTGCATTCCTCGGTTGATGGACATTTTCATTGCTTCCAAGTGCTGGCTATGGTAAATCTTGCTGGCGTACAGGTTTGCCAGCCTGTGACTTTTTGATTCTCATTTTCTCAGGTGATAGGCCAAGCAGTGGTTGTGATTGATTGACTGGTAGCTCAATGTTTCCCTTTTCAAAGCACCTACACTGTGTTTTCATTAGTGGCTCTTTACATGCCCCCCCTTACAACCGAGGGTACGCATTTCTCCACACTCCCTTCACCGTTTATTTTTTGCAGCATTTTTCCTAATGGCCATTCTGACTGCTGTGAGCTGATAGGTTTTTGTAATATGGGTATGCCTGTCATTAAATTTTTTAAAATTCATCATATTCCTACATCGTTCTCTTTTCTCTTAAAAGAAAAAACCGTGAGTACAATATAGCTCTTGAAATTGTCTTCTTCGAAGGTTGCCCTCTTTTGAATTTTTTGGTCGATTTTGGACCCCAGAAATTTTCTGGAGGGCAGGTGTCATTTACAGAACTGCAAGTTGGTGAAAATTTAGTGACCTTTCGCAGTGGGTTCAAACCTGCTGTTGTGGGAAACGGCCACAAGGATGCAGCATTTCTCGATTCCCAAATCTGGGTACTAGGGCAGCAGAGCCGTTCTGGAAGTTGTCTGCCTAGGTTTTCAATTTGGATGGAATGTGCCAGGAAAACCCCCCATAAGTTTATGTCTCATTACTCCTAGTTCGTTGTTTTAATTTTTTCAATTGGGGTAATGGTTAGAATGTTGCTTGTCCAAGGTGTACACACTCTGGTTCATCTACATATCATATATACCTATTTATGTAGAGATCCTCTTCCCGTGTAAATTATTACAGAGTGTTCCGTAATCCTTCCTTGCTATATGGTCGGTCTTTTTGATATATGTATATAATATGTATTTGTATACATATGGTAACGCTAATCTTCATGTATCCATTCCCCCCACCTTTCCTTTTAGATAAGCATAGTTTTTTGTTTTTAATAAGTCTGTGATTGCCTTTCTCTGTGGAAATATGTTCATTTGTGTCAGTTATTAGATAACGCCTATAAGTGATATCATAGGTTATAGGACTTTTCCTTTCCGACTTACCTCATGGTCTGTGATTATCTCCAAGATCATCTATGGTGCCTCAAAGAGCAGTGTTTCATTGTTTTCCATGGCTAGTATTCATTGTGTACATGGACCACTTCTTCTTTATCCTTTCGTCTGTTGATGGACATTTTGGTTGCTTCACTGTCTTGTCTATTGTGAATAAGGCTGCAGTGCAGCTTTTGCAGCCCGGGTCTTCTTCATTCTGGTCTTCTCAGGTGAGAGGCCCTTTGGTGCGCCTGCTGGATTGAATGGTACCTCAATTTTTCTTTTCAACGCAGCTTCTTTCTGTTCTCATTATTAGCGTTTAACCCTTTTACATCTCACCAGCAGCTAGAGGGTACACAGTTCTCTTAAACCTCTTCAGCATTTATTGTTTGTAGACTTTTTGCCAATGGTCAGTCGACTGGTGTGAGTTGAAAACTTTTTGTAGATTAGATTGCATGAGTCTAATACTTCCTGAGGCTGAGCTTTTATCCATTTTCCTTTTTTTAAAAAGAGAGTGAGTAAAACTTACCTCTTCATACTATCTTCGTGAACATTTTGCCTGTTTTGAATTTTTTTATCCATTCCCTACCTCAGCACAATTTTGAGGGCAGGTGTCCTTTACAGCCCTGAGTCCTTGTGAATGGTAAGTGACCATTAGCTGGGGGTTAAAAGCTGCTCTTGCGGGAATCGGCCACAAGGCGGCAGCATTTCTCCTTTACCAAATCTGGTTACTAGGGCAACAGAGCCTTACTGGAAGTGGTGTTCTAGGTTGTAAATTAGAATGGAATGTGCGAGGAAAAAGCCCTTTAAGTTTATGTCTCCTTACTTCTTGTTGGTATTTTTAACTTAATTTTTATTTTTTCTCACAGCAAACTTGATTACAATGTTTTGTTTGTTCTAGGTGTGCAAGATGTGGTTCTTTCACACATATACATATATCTATTCTTCTTCGGATCCTTTTCCCATGTAGGTTATGACACAATGTTGAGTAGTCTTCTCTTGGTATTGCGTAGGTCTTTGGTGATTCTATATTTCACATGTGTTTGTATCTCTCTGTTAACCTCAATATGGTAATGTATCCAATCCTCACACCTGTCCATTTGGTGAACCATAAGTTTTTTAATGAATCTATGAAAGTGTTTCTCTGTGGAAATATCTTTGTTTGTATCATTTTTTAGGTAACACCTATATGTGATACGATAGGATATGTGTTTTTCGCTTTCTCACTTACTCCAAGTTGCGTGATTACTTCTAGACTCATCTATGGTGCTGGAAATGGCATCGTTTCATTTTTTTCACTAGCTCATATTCCATCTGTACAGGTAGCAGTTCTTCTTTGTCCACCCATCTGTCGGTGGACTTTTTGGTTACTTCCATATCTTGGCTACTGTAATACTATGCAATGCAGATTTGCGTGCCTGTGTCCTTCCAATTCTGTCTTCTTAGTTTATAGGTCCAGGAATAGGTCTGCTGGAACATATGGTAGCTGAATGTTTACCTTTTAAAGGCACCTCTATTCTGTTCTCCTTAGTGGCTCTTTCCAGGTTACGTCCCACTTAAAGTGGAGGGTATGTATTTCTTCCCAGCTCCTTCAGGATTTATTCTTTGTAGTTTTTGCTGATGGTTATTCTGAGTGGTGTGAGCTGATACCTCTTTGTGGTTGAATTTGCATGTGTCTCATAATGCGTTGAAATTGATCTTTAAGACATGTCCTTTTTATTTTTCCAGCTGTGATTAGAGCTTATTTCTTCAAAGTGTTTTCTTAAAGTATGTGTCACCATTTGAAATATTTTGGCCATTATCTCCCTCAAGACATTTTGAGGGCAGGTTTCATTTACAGCCCTGCAGTACTTGTTCATATGAAGTGACCATTAGCTCAGGCTTTAAACCTGCTTTTGCAGGTAACGGCCAGAGAGCGGCAGCCTTTCTACGTTCCCCTTGCTGGTACTAGGGAAACAGACCTACCGGCCAGTGGTGTTCTTCGGTTATAAGTTAGAGTGCCATGTGCCCGGATAAACCCACAAATGTTGATGTCTCCTTGCTTTTGTTTGTTTTTAAATTTCATTTATATTTATTATTAGAGTAATATTCCATTGTGTACGTGGACCACTTCTTCTTGGTGCATTCCTCGGTTGATGGACATTTTCGTTGCTTCCAAGTGCTGGCTATGGTAAATCTTGCTGGCGTACAGGTTTGCCAGCCTGTGACTTTTTGATTCTCATTTTCTCAGGTGATAGGCCAAGCAGTGGTTGTGATTGATTGACTGGTAGCTCAATGTTTCCCTTTTCAAAGCACCTACACTGTGTTTTCATTAGTGGCTCTTTACATGCCCCCCCTTACAACCGAGGGTACGCATTTCTCCACACTCCCTTCACCGTTTATTTTTTGCAGCATTTTTCCTAATGGCCATTCTGACTGCTGTGAGCTGATAGGTTTTTGTAATATGGGTATGCCTGTCATTAAATTTTTTAAAATTCATCATATTCCTACATCGTTCTCTTTTCTCTTAAAAGAAAAAACCGTGAGTACAATGTAGCTCTTGAAATTGTCTTCTTCGAAGGTTGCCCTCTTTTGAATTTTTTGGTCGATTTTGGACCCCAGAAATTTTCTGGAGGGCAGGTGTCATTTACAGAACTGCAAGTTGGTGAAAATTTAGTGACCTTTCGCAGTGGGTTCAAACCTGCTGTTGTGGGAAACGGCCACAAGGAGGTAGCATTTCTCCATTCCCCAATCTGGGTACTAGGGCAGCAGAGCCTTTCTGGAAGTCATTGTCCTAGGTTGTAAATTAGAATGGAATTTGCCAGGAGAAATCCCCATAAGTTTATGTCTCATTACTTCTTCTTGGTTTTTAAAAGTTTTTTAATCTGGGTAAAGTTTAGAATATTGTTTATCCTAGGTGTACACAATCTGGTTCATTTGTACATTATGTATGTCTATTAATGTACAGATCCTCTTCCCATGTAAAATATTACAGTGTTCCGTCGACCTCCCTTGCTATATGTTCGGTCTTTTTGATACATGTACAAAATATGTATTTGTATATGTATAGTAACACTAATCTTCATTTCTCAATTTCCCCCCCTCCTTTCCTTTCAGATGAGCATAGTTTGTTTTCTCAGCCTGTGAGTGTCTTTCTCTTTGGAAATACGTTCATCTGTGCCAGTTATTAGATAATGCCATAAGTGATAATATAGGATATAGGTGTTTTGCTTTCCGACCTACTTCATGTTTTGTGATTATCTCCAGGCTCATCTATGGTGCCTCAAAGAGCAGTGCTTCAATGTTTTCCATGGCTAATATTCCATGTGTACATGGACCACTTCTTCTTGGTGCATTCCTCTGTTGATGGACATTTTCGTTGCTTCCAAGTGTTGCCTATGGTAAATATTGCTGGAGTGCAGGATTGCCAGCCTGTGATTTTTGATTTTCCTTTTCTCAGGGGATAGACCCAGCAGTGGGTATGATTGATTGACTGGTATGGTAGCTCAACGTTTACCTTTTCAAGGCACCTCAATTGTGCTTTCATTAGTGGCTCTTACCACGTCCCCCTTAGAATCGAGGGTACGCATTTCTCCACAATCACGTCAGCATTTCTAGTTTGCAGCATTTTTGTTGATGGCCATTCTGACTGGTGTGAGCTGACAGGTTTTTGTAATTTGGGTTTACATGTCTGTAAAAATTCCTACAATTCATCATTTTTCCACGCCTTTTACTTTTCTGTTAAAAGAAAAAAGAAAGAAAGTGTGAGTGTAATATACCTCTTCAAATTTTCTTTTTGGAAGGTTGCACTCTAGAATTTTTTGGTCGATTTTCGACCTCAGTATTTTTTGGAGGGCCGGTGTCATTTACAGACCTGCAATTGGTGAATAATTAGTGACCTTTTGCAGTGGGTTCAAAGCTGCTGTTGTGGGAAACGGCCACAAGGATGCAGCATTTCTCGATTCCCAAATCTGGGTACTAGGGCAGCAGAGCCGTTCTGGAAGTTGTCTGCCTAGGTTTTCAATTTGGATGGAATGTGCCAGGAAAACCCCCCATAAGTTTATGTCTCATTACTCCTAGTTCGTTGTTTTAATTTTTTCAATTGGGGTAATGGTTAGAATGTTGCTTGTCCAAGGTGTACACACTCTGGTTCATCTACATATCATATATACCTATTTATGTAGAGATCCTCTTCCCGTGTAAATTATTACAGAGTGTTCCGTAATCCTTCCTTGCTATATGGTCGGTCTTTTTGATATATGTATATAATATGTATTTGTATACATATGGTAACGCTAATCTTCATGTATCCATTCCCCCCACCTTTCCTTTTAGATAAGCATAGTTTTTTTTTTTTTTAATAAGTCTGTGATTGCCTTTCTCTGTGGAAATATGTTCATTTGTGTCAGTTATTAGATAACGCCTATAAGTGATATCATAGGTTATAGGACTTTTCCTTTCCGACTTACCTCATGTTCTGTGATTATCTCCAAGATCATCTATGGTGCCTCAAAGAGCAGTGTTTCATTGTTTTCCATGGCTAGTATTCATTGTGTACATGGACCACTTCTTCTTTATCCTTTCGTCTGTTGATGGACATTTTGGTTGCTTCACTGTCTTGTCTATTGTGAATAAGGCTGCAGTGCAGCTTTTGCAGCCCGGGTCTTCTTCATTCTGGTCTTCTCAGGTGAGAGGCCCTTTGGTGCGCCTGCTGGATTGAATGGTACCTCAATTTTTCTTTTCAACGCAGCTTCTTTCTGTTCTCATTATTAGCGTTTAACCCTTTTACATCTCACCAGCAGCTAGAGGGTACACAGTTCTCTTAAACCTCTTCAGCATTTATTGTTTGTAGACTTTTTGCCAATGGTCAGTCGACTGGTGTGAGTTGAAAACTTTTTGTAGATTAGATTGCATGAGTCTAATACTTCCTGAGGCTGAGCTTTTATCCATTTTCCTTTTTTTAAAAAGAGAGTGAGTAAAACTTACCTCTTCATACTATCTTCGTGAACATTTTGCCTGTTTTGAATTTTTTTATCCATTCCCTACCTCAGCACAATTTTGAGGGCAGGTGTCCTTTACAGCCCTGAGTCCTTGTGAATGGTAAGTGACCATTAGCTGGGGGTTAAAAGCTGCTCTTGCGGGAATCGGCCACAAGGCGGCAGCATTTCTCCTTTACCAAATCTGGTTACTAGGGCAACAGAGCCTTACTGGAAGTGGTGTTCTAGGTTGTAAATTAGAATGGAATGTGCGAGGAAAAAGCCCTTTAAGTTTATGTCTCCTTACTTCTTGTTGGTATTTTTAACTTAATTTTTATTTTTTCTCACAGCAAACTTGATTACAATGTTTTGTTTGTTCTAGGTGTGCAAGATGTGGTTCTTTCACACATATACATATATCTATTCTTCTTCGGATCCTTTTCCCATGTAGGTTATGACACAATGTTGAGTAGTCTTCTCTTGGTATTGCGTAGGTCTTTGGTGATTCTATATTTCACATGTGTTTGTATCTCTCTGTTAACCTCAATATGGTAATGTATCCAATCCTCACACCTGTCCATTTGGTGAACCATAAGTTTTTTAATGAATCTATGAAAGTGTTTCTCTGTGGAAATATCTTTGTTTGTATCATTTTTAAGGTAACACCTATATGTGATACGATAGGATATGTGTTTTTCGCTTTCTCACTTACTCCAAGTTGCGTGATTACTTCTAGACTCATCTGTGGTGCTGGAAATGGCATCGTTTCATTTTTTTCACTAGCTCATATTCCATCTGTACAGGTAGCAGTTCTTCTTTGTCCACCCATCTGTCGGTGGACTTTTTGGTTACTTCCATATCTTGGCTACTGTAATACTATGCAATGCAGATTTGCGTGCCTGTGTCCTTCCAATTCTGTCTTCTTAGTTTATAGGTCCAGGAATAGGTCTGCTGGAACATATGGTAGCTCAATGTTTACCTTTTAAAGGCACCTCTATTCTGTTCTCCTTAGTGGCTCTTTCCAGGTTACGTCCCACTTAAAGTGGAGGGTATGTATTTCTTCCCAGCTCCTTCAGGATTTATTCTTTGTAGTTTTTGCTGATGGTTATTCTGAGTGGTGTGAGCTGATACCTCTTTGTGGTTGAATTTGCATGTGTCTCATAATGCGTTGAAATTGATCTTTAAGACATGTCCTTTTTATTTTTCCAGCTGTGATTAGAGCTTATTTCTTCAAAGTGTTTTCTTAAAGTATGTGTCACCATTTGAAATATTTTGGCCATTATCTCCCTCAAGACATTTTGAGGGCAGGTTTCATTTACAGCCCTGCAGTACTTGTTCATATGAAGTGACCATTAGCTCAGGCTTTAAACCTGCTTTTGCAGGTAACGGCCAGAGAGCGGCAGCCTTTCTACGTTCCCCTTGCTGGTACTAGGGAAACAGACCTACCGGCCAGTGGTGTTCTTCGGTTATAAGTTAGAGTGCCATGTGCCCGGATAAACCCACAAATGTTGATGTCTCCTTGCTTTTGTTTGTTTTTAAATTTCATTTATATTTATTATTAGAGTAATATTCCATTGTGTACGTGGACCACTTCTTCTTGGTGCATTCCTCGGTTGATGGACATTTTCATTGCTTCCAAGTGCTGGCTATGGTAAATCTTGCTGGCGTACAGGTTTGCCAGCCTGTGACTTTTTGATTCTCATTTTCTCAGGTGATAGGCCAAGCAGTGGTTGTGATTGATTGACTGGTAGCTCAATGTTTCCCTTTTCAAAGCACCTACACTGTGTTTTCATTAGTGGCTCTTTACATGCCCCCCCTTACAACCGAGGGTACGCATTTCTCCACACTCCCTTCACCGTTTATTTTTTGCAGCATTTTTCCTAATGGCCATTCTGACTGCTGTGAGCTGATAGGTTTTTGTAATATGGGTATGCCTGTCATTAAATTTTTTAAAATTCATCATATTCCTACATCGTTCTCTTTTCTCTTAAAAGAAAAAACCGTGAGTACAATATAGCTCTTGAAATTGTCTTCTTCGAAGGTTGCCCTCTTTTGAATTTTTTGGTCGATTTTGGACCCCAGAAATTTTCTGGAGGGCAGGTGTCATTTACAGAACTGCAAGTTGGTGAAAATTTAGTGACCTTTCGCAGTGGGTTCAAACCTGCTGTTGTGGGAAACGGCCACAAGGATGCAGCATTTCTCGATTCCCAAATCTGGGTACTAGGGCAGCAGAGCCGTTCTGGAAGTTGTCTGCCTAGGTTTTCAATTTGGATGGAATGTGCCAGGAAAACCCCCCATAAGTTTATGTCTCATTACTCCTAGTTCGTTGTTTTAATTTTTTCAATTGGGGTAATGGTTAGAATGTTGCTTGTCCAAGGTGTACACACTCTGGTTCATCTACATATCATATATACCTATTTATGTAGAGATCCTCTTCCCGTGTAAATTATTACAGAGTGTTCCGTAATCCTTCCTTGCTATATGGTCGGTCTTTTTGATATATGTATATAATATGTATTTGTATACATATGGTAACGCTAATCTTCATGTATCCATTCCCCCCACCTTTCCTTTTAGATAAGCATAGTTTTTTGTTTTTAATAAGTCTGTGATTGCCTTTCTCTGTGGAAATATGTTCATTTGTGTCAGTTATTAGATAACGCCTATAAGTGATATCATAGGTTATAGGACTTTTCCTTTCCGACTTACCTCATGGTCTGTGATTATCTCCAAGATCATCTATGGTGCCTCAAAGAGCAGTGTTTCATTGTTTTCCATGGCTAGTATTCATTGTGTACATGGACCACTTCTTCTTTATCCTTTCGTCTGTTGATGGACATTTTGGTTGCTTCACTGTCTTGTCTATTGTGAATAAGGCTGCAGTGCAGCTTTTGCAGCCCGGGTCTTCTTCATTCTGGTCTTCTCAGGTGAGAGGCCCTTTGGTGCGCCTGCTGGATTGAATGGTACCTCAATTTTTCTTTTCAACGCAGCTTCTTTCTGTTCTCATTATTAGCGTTTAACCCTTTTACATCTCACCAGCAGCTAGAGGGTACACAGTTCTCTTAAACCTCTTCAGCATTTATTGTTTGTAGACTTTTTGCCAATGGTCAGTCGACTGGTGTGAGTTGAAAACTTTTTGTAGATTAGATTGCATGAGTCTAATACTTCCTGAGGCTGAGCTTTTATCCATTTTCCTTTTTTTAAAAAGAGAGTGAGTAAAACTTACCTCTTCATACTATCTTCGTGAACATTTTGCCTGTTTTGAATTTTTTTATCCATTCCCTACCTCAGCACAATTTTGAGGGCAGGTGTCCTTTACAGCCCTGAGTCCTTGTGAATGGTAAGTGACCATTAGCTGGGGGTTAAAAGCTGCTCTTGCGGGAATCGGCCACAAGGCGGCAGCATTTCTCCTTTACCAAATCTGGTTACTAGGGCAACAGAGCCTTACTGGAAGTGGTGTTCTAGGTTGTAAATTAGAATGGAATGTGCGAGGAAAAAGCCCTTTAAGTTTATGTCTCCTTACTTCTTGTTGGTATTTTTAACTTAATTTTTATTTTTTCTCACAGCAAACTTGATTACAATGTTTTGTTTGTTCTAGGTGTGCAAGATGTGGTTCTTTCACACATATACATATATCTATTCTTCTTCGGATCCTTTTCCCATGTAGGTTATGACACAATGTTGAGTAGTCTTCTCTTGGTATTGCGTAGGTCTTTGGTGATTCTATATTTCACATGTGTTTGTATCTCTCTGTTAACCTCAATATGGTAATGTATCCAATCCTCACACCTGTCCATTTGGTGAACCATAAGTTTTTTAATGAATCTATGAAAGTGTTTCTCTGTGGAAATATCTTTGTTTGTATCATTTTTTAGGTAACACCTATATGTGATACGATAGGATATGTGTTTTTCGCTTTCTCACTTACTCCAAGTTGCGTGATTACTTCTAGACTCATCTATGGTGCTGGAAATGGCATCGTTTCATTTTTTTCACTAGCTCATATTCCATCTGTACAGGTAGCAGTTCTTCTTTGTCCACCCATCTGTCGGTGGACTTTTTGGTTACTTCCATATCTTGGCTACTGTAATACTATGCAATGCAGATTTGCGTGCCTGTGTCCTTCCAATTCTGTCTTCTTAGTTTATAGGTCCAGGAATAGGTCTGCTGGAACATATGGTAGCTCAATGTTTACCTTTTAAAGGCACCTCTATTCTGTTCTCCTTAGTGGCTCTTTCCAGGTTACGTCCCACTTAAAGTGGAGGGTATGTATTTCTTCCCAGCTCCTTCAGGATTTATTCTTTGTAGTTTTTGCTGATGGTTATTCTGAGTGGTGTGAGCTGATACCTCTTTGTGGTTGAATTTGCATGTGTCTCATAATGCATTGAAATTGATCTTTAAGACATGTCCTTTTTATTTTTCCAGCTGTGATTAGAGCTTATTTCTTCAAAGTGTTTTCTTAAAGTATGTGTCACCATTTGAAATATTTTGGCCATTATCTCCCTCAAGACATTTTGAGGGCAGGTTTCATTTACAGCCCTGCAGTACTTGTTCATATGAAGTGACCATTAGCTCAGGCTTTAAACCTGCTTTTGCAGGTAACGGCCAGAGAGCGGCAGCCTTTCTACGTTCCCCTTGCTGGTACTAGGGAAACAGACCTACCGGCCAGTGGTGTTCTTCGGTTATAAGTTAGAGTGCCATGTGCCCGGATAAACCCACAAATGTTGATGTCTCCTTGCTTTTGTTTGTTTTTAAATTTCATTTATATTTATTATTAGAGTAATATTCCATTGTGTACGTGGACCACTTCTTCTTGGTGCATTCCTCGGTTGATGGACATTTTCGTTGCTTCCAAGTGCTGGCTATGGTAAATCTTGCTGGCGTACAGGTTTGCCAGCCTGTGACTTTTTGATTCTCATTTTCTCAGGTGATAGGCCAAGCAGTGGTTGTGATTGATTGACTGGTAGCTCAATGTTTCCCTTTTCAAAGCACCTACACTGTGTTTTCATTAGTGGCTCTTTACATGCCCCCCCTTACAACCGAGGGTACGCATTTCTCCACACTCCCTTCACCGTTTATTTTTTGCAGCATTTTTCCTAATGGCCATTCTGACTGCTGTGAGCTGATAGGTTTTTGTAATATGGGTATGCCTGTCATTAAATTTTTTAAAATTCATCATATTCCTACATCGTTCTCTTTTCTCTTAAAAGAAAAAACCGTGAGTACAATGTAGCTCTTGAAATTGTCTTCTTCGAAGGTTGCCCTCTTTTGAATTTTTTGGTCGATTTTGGACCCCAGAAATTTTCTGGAGGGCAGGTGTCATTTACAGAACTGCAAGTTGGTGAAAATTTAGTGACCTTTCGCAGTGGGTTCAAACCTGCTGTTGTGGGAAACGGCCACAAGGAGGTAGCATTTCTCCATTCCCCAATCTGGGTACTAGGGCAGCAGAGCCTTTCTGGAAGTCATTGTCCTAGGTTGTAAATTAGAATGGAATTTGCCAGGAGAAATCCCCATAAGTTTATGTCTCATTACTTCTTCTTGGTTTTTAAAAGTTTTTTAATCTGGGTAAAGTTTAGAATATTGTTTATCCTAGGTGTACACAATCTGGTTCATTTGTACATTATGTATGTCTATTAATGTACAGATCCTCTTCCCATGTAAAATATTACAGTGTTCCGTCGACCTCCCTTGCTATATGTTCGGTCTTTTTGATACATGTACAAAATATGTATTTGTATATGTATAGTAACACTAATCTTCATTTCTCAATTTCCCCCCTCCTTTCCTTTCAGATGAGCATAGTTTGTTTTCTCAGCCTGTGAGTGTCTTTCTCTTTGGAAATACGTTCATCTGTGCCAGTTATTAGATAATGCCATAAGTGATAATATAGGATATAGGTGTTTTGCTTTCCGACCTACTTCATGTTTTGTGATTATCTCCAGGCTCATCTATGGTGCCTCAAAGAGCAGTGCTTCAATGTTTTCCATGGCTAATATTCCATGTGTACATGGACCACTTCTTCTTGGTGCATTCCTCTGTTGATGGACATTTTCGTTGCTTCCAAGTGTTGCCTATGGTAAATATTGCTGGAGTGCAGGATTGCCAGCCTGTGATTTTTGATTTTCCTTTTCTCAGGGGATAGACCCAGCAGTGGGTATGATTGATTGACTGGTATGGTAGCTCAACGTTTACTTTTTCAAGGCACCTCAATTGTGCTTTCATTAGTGGCTCTTACCACGTCCCCCTTAGAATCGAGGGTACGCATTTCTCCACAATCACGTCAGCATTTCTAGTTTGCAGCATTTTTGTTGATGGCCATTCTGACTGGTGTGAGCTGACAGGTTTTTGTAATTTGGGTTTACATGTCTGTAAAAATTCCTACAATTCATCATTTTTCCACGCCTTTTACTTTTCTGTTAAAAGAAAAAAGAAAGAAAGTGTGAGTGTAATATACCTCTTCAAATTTTCTTTTTGGAAGGTTGCACTCTAGAATTTTTTGGTCGATTTTCGACCTCAGTATTTTTTGGAGGGCCGGTGTCATTTACAGACCTGCAATTGGTGAATAATTAGTGACCTTTTGCAGTGGGTTCAAAGCTGCTGTTGTGGGAAACGGCCACAAGGATGCAGCATTTCTCGATTCCCAAATCTGGGTACTAGGGCAGCAGAGCCGTTCTGGAAGTTGTCTGCCTAGGTTTTCAATTTGGATGGAATGTGCCAGGAAAACCCCCCATAAGTTTATGTCTCATTACTCCTAGTTCGTTGTTTTAATTTTTTCAATTCGGGTAATGGTTAGAATGTTGCTTGTCCAAGGTGTACACACTCTGGTTCATCTACATATCATATATACCTATTTATGTAGAGATCCTCTTCCCGTGTAAATTATTACAGAGTGTTCCGTAATCCTTCCTTGCTATATGGTCGGTCTTTTTGATATATGTATATAATATGTATTTGTATACATATGGTAACGCTAATCTTCATGTATCCATTCCCCCCACCTTTCCTTTTAGATAAGCATAGTTTTTTTTTTTTAATAAGTCTGTGATTGCCTTTCTCTGTGGAAATATGTTCATTTGTGTCAGTTATTAGATAACGCCTATAAGTGATATCATAGGTTATAGGACTTTTCCTTTCCGACTTACCTCATGGTCTGTGATTATCTCCAAGATCATCTATGGTGCCTCAAAGAGCAGTGTTTCATTGTTTTCCATGGCTAGTATTCATTGTGTACATGGACCACTTCTTCTTTATCCTTTCGTCTGTTGATGGACATTTTGGTTGCTTCACTGTCTTGTCTATTGTGAATAAGGCTGCAGTGCAGCTTTTGCAGCCCGGGTCTTCTTCATTCTGGTCTTCTCAGGTGAGAGGCCCTTTGGTGCGCCTGCTGGATTGAATGGTACCTCAATTTTTCTTTTCAACGCAGCTTCTTTCTGTTCTCATTATTAGCGTTTAACCCTTTTACATCTCACCAGCAGCTAGAGGGTACACAGTTCTCTTAAACCTCTTCAGCATTTATTGTTTGTAGACTTTTTGCCAATGGTCAGTCGACTGGTGTGAGTTGAAAACTTTTTGTAGATTAGATTGCATGAGTCTAATACTTCCTGAGGCTGAGCTTTTATCCATTTTCCTTTTTTTAAAAAGAGAGTGAGTAAAACTTACCTCTTCATACTATCTTCGTGAACATTTTGCCTGTTTTGAATTTTTTTATCCATTCCCTACCTCAGCACAATTTTGAGGGCAGGTGTCCTTTACAGCCCTGAGTCCTTGTGAATGGTAAGTGACCATTAGCTGGGGGTTAAAAGCTGCTCTTGCGGGAATCGGCCACAAGGCGGCAGCATTTCTCCTTTACCAAATCTGGTTACTAGGGCAACAGAGCCTTACTGGAAGTGGTGTTCTAGGTTGTAAATTAGAATGGAATGTGCGAGGAAAAAGCCCTTTAAGTTTATGTCTCCTTACTTCTTGTTGGTATTTTTAACTTAATTTTTATTTTTTCTCACAGCAAACTTGATTACAATGTTTTGTTTGTTCTAGGTGTGCAAGATGTGGTTCTTTCACACATATACATATATCTATTCTTCTTCGGATCCTTTTCCCATGTAGGTTATGACACAATGTTGAGTAGTCTTCTCTTGGTATTGCGTAGGTCTTTGGTGATTCTATATTTCACATGTGTTTGTATCTCTCTGTTAACCTCAATATGGTAATGTATCCAATCCTCACACCTGTCCATTTGGTGAACCATAAGTTTTTTAATGAATCTATGAAAGTGTTTCTCTGTGGAAATATCTTTGTTTGTATCATTTTTTAGGTAACACCTATATGTGATACGATAGGATATGTGTTTTTCGCTTTCTCACTTACTCCAAGTTGCGTGATTACTTCTAGACTCATCTGTGGTGCTGGAAATGGCATCGTTTCATTTTTTTCACTAGCTCATATTCCATCTGTACAGGTAGCAGTTCTTCTTTGTCCACCCATCTGTCGGTGGACTTTTTGGTTACTTCCATATCTTGGCTACTGTAATACTATGCAATGCAGATTTGCGTGCCTGTGTCCTTCCAATTCTGTCTTCTTAGTTTATAGGTCCAGGAATAGGTCTGCTGGAACATATGGTAGCTCAATGTTTACCTTTTAAAGGCACCTCTATTCTGTTCTCCTTAGTGGCTCTTTCCAGGTTACGTCCCACTTAAAGTGGAGGGTATGTATTTCTTCCCAGCTCCTTCAGGATTTATTCTTTGTAGTTTTTGCTGATGGTTATTCTGAGTGGTGTGAGCTGATACCTCTTTGTGGTTGAATTTGCATGTGTCTCATAATGCGTTGAAATTGATCTTTAAGACATGTCCTTTTTATTTTTCCAGCTGTGATTAGAGCTTATTTCTTCAAAGTGTTTTCTTAAAGTATGTGTCACCATTTGAAATATTTTGGCCATTATCTCCCTCAAGACATTTTGAGGGCAGGTTTCATTTACAGCCCTGCAGTACTTGTTCATATGAAGTGACCATTAGCTCAGGCTTTAAACCTGCTTTTGCAGGTAACGGCCAGAGAGCGGCAGCCTTTCTACGTTCCCCTTGCTGGTACTAGGGAAACAGACCTACCGGCCAGTGGTGTTCTTCGGTTATAAGTTAGAGTGCCATGTGCCCGGATAAACCCACAAATGTTGATGTCTCCTTGCTTTTGTTTGTTTTTAAATTTCATTTATATTTATTATTAGAGTAATATTCCATTGTGTACGTGGACCACTTCTTCTTGGTGCATTCCTCGGTTGATGGACATTTTCATTGCTTCCAAGTGCTGGCTATGGTAAATCTTGCTGGCGTACAGGTTTGCCAGCCTGTGACTTTTTGATTCTCATTTTCTCAGGTGATAGGCCAAGCAGTGGTTGTGATTGATTGACTGGTAGCTCAATGTTTCCCTTTTCAAAGCACCTACACTGTGTTTTCATTAGTGGCTCTTTACATGCCCCCCCTTACAACCGAGGGTACGCATTTCTCCACACTCCCTTCACCGTTTATTTTTTGCAGCATTTTTCCTAATGGCCATTCTGACTGCTGTGAGCTGATAGGTTTTTGTAATATGGGTATGCCTGTCATTAAATTTTTTAAAATTCATCATATTCCTACATCGTTCTCTTTTCTCTTAAAAGAAAAAACCGTGAGTACAATGTAGCTCTTGAAATTGTCTTCTTCGAAGGTTGCCCTCTTTTGAATTTTTTGGTCGATTTTGGACCCCAGAAATTTTCTGGAGGGCAGGTGTCATTTACAGAACTGCAAGTTGGTGAAAATTTAGTGACCTTTCGCAGTGGGTTCAAACCTGCTGTTGTGGGAAACGGCCACAAGGAGGTAGCATTTCTCCATTCCCCAATCTGGGTACTAGGGCAGCAGAGCCTTTCTGGAAGTCATTGTCCTAGGTTGTAAATTAGAATGGAATTTGCCAGGAGAAATCCCCATAAGTTTATGTCTCATTACTTCTTCTTGGTTTTTAAAAGTTTTTTAATCTGGGTAAAGTTTAGAATATTGTTTATCCTAGGTGTACACAATCTGGTTCATTTGTACATTATGTATGTCTATTAATGTACAGATCCTCTTCCCATGTAAAATATTACAGTGTTCCGTCGACCTCCCTTGCTATATGTTCGGTCTTTTTGATACATGTACAAAATATGTATTTGTATATGTATAGTAACACTAATCTTCATTTCTCAATTTCCCCCCCTCCTTTCCTTTCAGATGAGCATAGTTTGTTTTCTCAGCCTGTGAGTGTCTTTCTCTTTGGAAATACGTTCATCTGTGCCAGTTATTAGATAATGCCATAAGTGATAATATAGGATATAGGTGTTTTGCTTTCCGACCTACTTCATGTTTTGTGATTATCTCCAGGCTCATCTATGGTGCCTCAAAGAGCAGTGCTTCAATGTTTTCCATGGCTAATATTCCATGTGTACATGGACCACTTCTTCTTGGTGCATTCCTCTGTTGATGGACATTTTCGTTGCTTCCAAGTGTTGCCTATGGTAAATATTGCTGGAGTGCAGGATTGCCAGCCTGTGATTTTTGATTTTCCTTTTCTCAGGGGATAGACCCAGCAGTGGGTATGATTGATTGACTGGTATGGTAGCTCAACGTTTACCTTTTCAAGGCACCTCAATTGTGCTTTCATTAGTGGCTCTTACCACGTCCCCCTTAGAATCGAGGGTACGCATTTCTCCACAATCACGTCAGCATTTCTAGTTTGCAGCATTTTTGTTGATGGCCATTCTGACTGGTGTGAGCTGACAGGTTTTTGTAATTTGGGTTTACATGTCTGTAAAAATTCCTACAATTCATCATTTTTCCACGCCTTTTACTTTTCTGTTAAAAGAAAAAAGAAAGAAAGTGTGAGTGTAATATACCTCTTCAAATTTTCTTTTTGGAAGGTTGCACTCTAGAATTTTTTGGTCGATTTTCGACCTCAGTATTTTTTGGAGGGCCGGTGTCATTTACAGACCTGCAATTGGTGAATAATTAGTGACCTTTTGCAGTGGGTTCAAAGCTGCTGTTGTGGGAAACGGCCACAAGGATGCAGCATTTCTCGATTCCCAAATCTGGGTACTAGGGCAGCAGAGCCGTTCTGGAAGTTGTCTGCCTAGGTTTTCAATTTGGATGGAATGTGCCAGGAAAACCCCCCATAAGTTTATGTCTCATTACTCCTAGTTCGTTGTTTTAATTTTTTCAATTGGGGTAATGGTTAGAATGTTGCTTGTCCAAGGTGTACACACTCTGGTTCATCTACATATCATATATACCTATTTATGTAGAGATCCTCTTCCCGTGTAAATTATTACAGAGTGTTCCGTAATCCTTCCTTGCTATATGGTCAGTCTTTTTGATATATGTATATAATATGTATTTGTATACATATGGTAACGCTAATCTTCATGTATCCATTCCCCCCACCTTTCCTTTTAGATAAGCATAGTTTTTTTTTAATAAGTCTGTGATTGCCTTTCTCTGTGGAAATATGTTCATTTGTGTCAGTTATTAGATAACGCCTATAAGTGATATCATAGGTTATAGGACTTTTCCTTTCCGACTTACCTCATGTTCTGTGATTATCTCCAAGATCATCTATGGTGCCTCAAAGAGCAGTGTTTCATTGTTTTCCATGGCTAGTATTCATTGTGTACATGGACCACTTCTTCTTTATCCTTTCGTCTGTTGATGGACATTTTGGTTGCTTCACTGTCTTGTCTATTGTGAATAAGGCTGCAGTGCAGCTTTTGCAGCCCGGGTCTTCTTCATTCTGGTCTTCTCAGGTGAGAGGCCCTTTGGTGCGCCTGCTGGATTGAATGGTACCTCAATTTTTCTTTTCAACGCAGCTTCTTTCTGTTCTCATTATTAGCGTTTAACCCTTTTACATCTCACCAGCAGCTAGAGGGTACACAGTTCTCTTAAACCTCTTCAGCATTTATTGTTTGTAGACTTTTTGCCAATGGTCAGTCGACTGGTGTGAGTTGAAAACTTTTTGTAGATTAGATTGCATGAGTCTAATACTTCCTGAGGCTGAGCTTTTATCCATTTTCCTTTTTTTAAAAAGAGAGTGAGTAAAACTTACCTCTTCATACTATCTTCGTGAACATTTTGCCTGTTTTGAATTTTTTTATCCATTCCCTACCTCAGCACAATTTTGAGGGCAGGTGTCCTTTACAGCCCTGAGTCCTTGTGAATGGTAAGTGACCATTAGCTGGGGGTTAAAAGCTGCTCTTGCGGGAATCGGCCACAAGGCGGCAGCATTTCTCCTTTACCAAATCTGGTTACTAGGGCAACAGAGCCTTACTGGAAGTGGTGTTCTAGGTTGTAAATTAGAATGGAATGTGCGAGGAAAAAGCCCTTTAAGTTTATGTCTCCTTACTTCTTGTTGGTATTTTTAACTTAATTTTTATTTTTTCTCACAGCAAACTTGATTACAATGTTTTGTTTGTTCTAGGTGTGCAAGATGTGGTTCTTTCACACATATACATATATCTATTCTTCTTCGGATCCTTTTCCCATGTAGGTTATGACACAATGTTGAGTAGTCTTCTCTTGGTATTGCGTAGGTCTTTGGTGATTCTATATTTCACATGTGTTTGTATCTCTCTGTTAACCTCAATATGGTAATGTATCCAATCCTCACACCTGTCCATTTGGTGAACCATAAGTTTTTTAATGAATCTATGAAAGTGTTTCTCTGTGGAAATATCTTTGTTTGTATCATTTTTTAGGTAACACCTATATGTGATACGATAGGATATGTGTTTTTCGCTTTCTCACTTACTCCAAGTTGCGTGATTACTTCTAGACTCATCTGTGGTGCTGGAAATGGCATCGTTTCATTTTTTTCACTAGCTCATATTCCATCTGTACAGGTAGCAGTTCTTCTTTGTCCACCCATCTGTCGGTGGACTTTTTGGTTACTTCCATATCTTGGCTACTGTAATACTATGCAATGCAGATTTGCGTGCCTGTGTCCTTCCAATTCTGTCTTCTTAGTTTATAGGTCCAGGAATAGGTCTGCTGGAACATATGGTAGCTCAATGTTTACCTTTTAAAGGCACCTCTATTCTGTTCTCCTTAGTGGCTCTTTCCAGGTTACGTCCCACTTAAAGTGGAGGGTATGTATTTCTTCCCAGCTCCTTCAGGATTTATTCTTTGTAGTTTTTGCTGATGGTTATTCTGAGTGGTGTGAGCTGATACCTCTTTGTGGTTGAATTTGCATGTGTCTCATAATGCGTTGAAATTGATCTTTAAGACATGTCCTTTTTATTTTTCCAGCTGTGATTAGAGCTTATTTCTTCAAAGTGTTTTCTTAAAGTATGTGTCACCATTTGAAATATTTTGGCCATTATCTCCCTCAAGACATTTTGAGGGCAGGTTTCATTTACAGCCCTGCAGTACTTGTTCATATGAAGTGACCATTAGCTCAGGCTTTAAACCTGCTTTTGCAGGTAACGGCCAGAGAGCGGCAGCCTTTCTACGTTCCCCTTGCTGGTACTAGGGAAACAGACCTACCGGCCAGTGGTGTTCTTCGGTTATAAGTTAGAGTGCCATGTGCCCGGATAAACCCACAAATGTTGATGTCTCCTTGCTTTTGTTTGTTTTTAAATTTCATTTATATTTATTATTAGAGTAATATTCCATTGTGTACGTGGACCACTTCTTCTTGGTGCATTCCTCGGTTGATGGACATTTTCATTGCTTCCAAGTGCTGGCTATGGTAAATCTTGCTGGCGTACAGGTTTGCCAGCCTGTGACTTTTTGATTCTCATTTTCTCAGGTGATAGGCCAAGCAGTGGTTGTGATTGATTGACTGGTAGCTCAATGTTTCCCTTTTCAAAGCACCTACACTGTGTTTTCATTAGTGGCTCTTTACATGCCCCCCCTTACAACCGAGGGTACGCATTTCTCCACACTCCCTTCACCGTTTATTTTTTGCAGCATTTTTCCTAATGGCCATTCTGACTGCTGTGAGCTGATAGGTTTTTGTAATATGGGTATGCCTGTCATTAAATTTTTTAAAATTCATCATATTCCTACATCGTTCTCTTTTCTCTTAAAAGAAAAAACCGTGAGTACAATGTAGCTCTTGAAATTGTCTTCTTCGAAGGTTGCCCTCTTTTGAATTTTTTGGTCGATTTTGGACCCCAGAAATTTTCTGGAGGGCAGGTGTCATTTACAGAACTGCAAGTTGGTGAAAATTTAGTGACCTTTCGCAGTGGGTTCAAACCTGCTGTTGTGGGAAACGGCCACAAGGAGGTAGCATTTCTCCATTCCCCAATCTGGGTACTAGGGCAGCAGAGCCTTTCTGGAAGTCATTGTCCTAGGTTGTAAATTAGAATGGAATTTGCCAGGAGAAATCCCCATAAGTTTATGTCTCATTACTTCTTCTTGGTTTTTAAAAGTTTTTTAATCTGGGTAAAGTTTAGAATATTGTTTATCCTAGGTGTACACAATCTGGTTCATTTGTACATTATGTATGTCTATTAATGTACAGATCCTCTTCCCATGTAAAATATTACAGTGTTCCGTCGACCTCCCTTGCTATATGTTCGGTCTTTTTGATACATGTACAAAATATGTATTTGTATATGTATAGTAACACTAATCTTCATTTCTCAATTTCCCCCCCTCCTTTCCTTTCAGATGAGCATAGTTTGTTTTCTCAGCCTGTGAGTGTCTTTCTCTTTGGAAATACGTTCATCTGTGCCAGTTATTAGATAATGCCATAAGTGATAATATAGGATATAGGTGTTTTGCTTTCCGACCTACTTCATGTTTTGTGATTATCTCCAGGCTCATCTATGGTGCCTCAAAGAGCAGTGCTTCAATGTTTTCCATGGCTAATATTCCATGTGTACATGGACCACTTCTTCTTGGTGCATTCCTCTGTTGATGGACATTTTCGTTGCTTCCAAGTGTTGCCTATGGTAAATATTGCTGGAGTGCAGGATTGCCAGCCTGTGATTTTTGATTTTCCTTTTCTCAGGGGATAGACCCAGCAGTGGGTATGATTGATTGACTGGTATGGTAGCTCAACGTTTACCTTTTCAAGGCACCTCAATTGTGCTTTCATTAGTGGCTCTTACCACGTCCCCCTTAGAATCGAGGGTACGCATTTCTCCACAATCACGTCAGCATTTCTAGTTTGCAGCATTTTTGTTGATGGCCATTCTGACTGGTGTGAGCTGACAGGTTTTTGTAATTTGGGTTTACATGTCTGTAAAAATTCCTACAATTCATCATTTTTCCACGCCTTTTACTTTTCTGTTAAAAGAAAAAAGAAAGAAAGTGTGAGTGTAATATACCTCTTCAAATTTTCTTTTTGGAAGGTTGCACTCTAGAATTTTTTGGTCGATTTTCGACCTCAGTATTTTTTGGAGGGCCGGTGTCATTTACAGACCTGCAATTGGTGAATAATTAGTGACCTTTTGCAGTGGGTTCAAAGCTGCTGTTGTGGGAAACGGCCACAAGGATGCAGCATTTCTCGATTCCCAAATCTGGGTACTAGGGCAGCAGAGCCGTTCTGGAAGTTGTCTGCCTAGGTTTTCAATTTGGATGGAATGTGCCAGGAAAACCCCCCATAAGTTTATGTCTCATTACTCCTAGTTCGTTGTTTTAATTTTTTCAATTGGGGTAATGGTTAGAATGTTGCTTGTCCAAGGTGTACACACTCTGGTTCATCTACATATCATATATACCTATTTATGTAGAGATCCTCTTCCCGTGTAAATTATTACAGAGTGTTCCGTAATCCTTCCTTGCTATATGGTCAGTCTTTTTGATATATGTATATAATATGTATTTGTATACATATGGTAACGCTAATCTTCATGTATCCATTCCCCCCACCTTTCCTTTTAGATAAGCATAGTTTTTTTTTAATAAGTCTGTGATTGCCTTTCTCTGTGGAAATATGTTCATTTGTGTCAGTTATTAGATAACGCCTATAAGTGATATCATAGGTTATAGGACTTTTCCTTTCCGACTTACCTCATGTTCTGTGATTATCTCCAAGATCATCTATGGTGCCTCAAAGAGCAGTGTTTCATTGTTTTCCATGGCTAGTATTCATTGTGTACATGGACCACTTCTTCTTTATCCTTTCGTCTGTTGATGGACATTTTGGTTGCTTCACTGTCTTGTCTATTGTGAATAAGGCTGCAGTGCAGCTTTTGCAGCCCGGGTCTTCTTCATTCTGGTCTTCTCAGGTGAGAGGCCCTTTGGTGCGCCTGCTGGATTGAATGGTACCTCAATTTTTCTTTTCAACGCAGCTTCTTTCTGTTCTCATTATTAGCGTTTAACCCTTTTACATCTCACCAGCAGCTAGAGGGTACACAGTTCTCTTAAACCTCTTCAGCATTTATTGTTTGTAGACTTTTTGCCAATGGTCAGTCGACTGGTGTGAGTTGAAAACTTTTTGTAGATTAGATTGCATGAGTCTAATACTTCCTGAGGCTGAGCTTTTATCCATTTTCCTTTTTTTAAAAAGAGAGTGAGTAAAACTTACCTCTTCATACTATCTTCGTGAACATTTTGCCTGTTTTGAATTTTTTTATCCATTCCCTACCTCAGCACAATTTTGAGGGCAGGTGTCCTTTACAGCCCTGAGTCCTTGTGAATGGTAAGTGACCATTAGCTGGGGGTTAAAAGCTGCTCTTGCGGGAATCGGCCACAAGGCGGCAGCATTTCTCCTTTACCAAATCTGGTTACTAGGGCAACAGAGCCTTACTGGAAGTGGTGTTCTAGGTTGTAAATTAGAATGGAATGTGCGAGGAAAAAGCCCTTTAAGTTTATGTCTCCTTACTTCTTGTTGGTATTTTTAACTTAATTTTTATTTTTTCTCACAGCAAACTTGATTACAATGTTTTGTTTGTTCTAGGTGTGCAAGATGTGGTTCTTTCACACATATACATATATCTATTCTTCTTCGGATCCTTTTCCCATGTAGGTTATGACACAATGTTGAGTAGTCTTCTCTTGGTATTGCGTAGGTCTTTGGTGATTCTATATTTCACATGTGTTTGTATCTCTCTGTTAACCTCAATATGGTAATGTATCCAATCCTCACACCTGTCCATTTGGTGAACCATAAGTTTTTTAATGAATCTATGAAAGTGTTTCTCTGTGGAAATATCTTTGTTTGTATCATTTTTTAGGTAACACCTATATGTGATACGATAGGATATGTGTTTTTCGCTTTCTCACTTACTCCAAGTTGCGTGATTACTTCTAGACTCATCTATGGTGCTGGAAATGGCATCGTTTCATTTTTTTCACTAGCTCATATTCCATCTGTACAGGTAGCAGTTCTTCTTTGTCCACCCATCTGTCGGTGGACTTTTTGGTTACTTCCATATCTTGGCTACTGTAATACTATGCAATGCAGATTTGCGTGCCTGTGTCCTTCCAATTCTGTCTTCTTAGTTTATAGGTCCAGGAATAGGTCTGCTGGAACATATGGTAGCTCAATGTTTACCTTTTAAAGGCACCTCTATTCTGTTCTCCTTAGTGGCTCTTTCCAGGTTACGTCCCACTTAAAGTGGAGGGTATGTATTTCTTCCCAGCTCCTTCAGGATTTATTCTTTGTAGTTTTTGCTGATGGTTATTCTGAGTGGTGTGAGCTGATACCTCTTTGTGGTTGAATTTGCATGTGTCTCATAATGCGTTGAAATTGATCTTTAAGACATGTCCTTTTTATTTTTCCAGCTGTGATTAGAGCTTATTTCTTCAAAGTGTTTTCTTAAAGTATGTGTCACCATTTGAAATATTTTGGCCATTATCTCCCTCAAGACATTTTGAGGGCAGGTTTCATTTACAGCCCTGCAGTACTTGTTCATATGAAGTGACCATTAGCTCAGGCTTTAAACCTGCTTTTGCAGGTAACGGCCAGAGAGCGGCAGCCTTTCTACGTTCCCCTTGCTGGTACTAGGGAAACAGACCTACCGGCCAGTGGTGTTCTTCGGTTATAAGTTAGAGTGCCATGTGCCCGGATAAACCCACAAATGTTGATGTCTCCTTGCTTTTGTTTGTTTTTAAATTTCATTTATATTTATTATTAGAGTAATATTCCATTGTGTACGTGGACCACTTCTTCTTGGTGCATTCCTCGGTTGATGGACATTTTCGTTGCTTCCAAGTGCTGGCTATGGTAAATCTTGCTGGCGTACAGGTTTGCCAGCCTGTGACTTTTTGATTCTCATTTTCTCAGGTGATAGGCCAAGCAGTGGTTGTGATTGATTGACTGGTAGCTCAATGTTTCCCTTTTCAAAGCACCTACACTGTGTTTTCATTAGTGGCTCTTTACATGCCCCCCCTTACAACCGAGGGTACGCATTTCTCCACACTCCCTTCACCGTTTATTTTTTGCAGCATTTTTCCTAATGGCCATTCTGACTGCTGTGAGCTGATAGGTTTTTGTAATATGGGTATGCCTGTCATTAAATTTTTTAAAATTCATCATATTCCTACATCGTTCTCTTTTCTCTTAAAAGAAAAAACCGTGAGTACAATGTAGCTCTTGAAATTGTCTTCTTCGAAGGTTGCCCTCTTTTGAATTTTTTGGTCGATTTTGGACCCCAGAAATTTTCTGGAGGGCAGGTGTCATTTACAGAACTGCAAGTTGGTGAAAATTTAGTGACCTTTCGCAGTGGGTTCAAACCTGCTGTTGTGGGAAACGGCCACAAGGAGGTAGCATTTCTCCATTCCCCAATCTGGGTACTAGGGCAGCAGAGCCTTTCTGGAAGTCATTGTCCTAGGTTGTAAATTAGAATGGAATTTGCCAGGAGAAATCCCCATAAGTTTATGTCTCATTACTTCTTCTTGGTTTTTAAAAGTTTTTTAATCTGGGTAAAGTTTAGAATATTGTTTATCCTAGGTGTACACAATCTGGTTCATTTGTACATTATGTATGTCTATTAATGTACAGATCCTCTTCCCATGTAAAATATTACAGTGTTCCGTCGACCTCCCTTGCTATATGTTCGGTCTTTTTGATACATGTACAAAATATGTATTTGTATATGTATAGTAACACTAATCTTCATTTCTCAATTTCCCCCCCTCCTTTCCTTTCAGATGAGCATAGTTTGTTTTCTCAGCCTGTGAGTGTCTTTCTCTTTGGAAATACGTTCATCTGTGCCAGTTATTAGATAATGCCATAAGTGATAATATAGGATATAGGTGTTTTGCTTTCCGACCTACTTCATGTTTTGTGATTATCTCCAGGCTCATCTATGGTGCCTCAAAGAGCAGTGCTTCAATGTTTTCCATGGCTAATATTCCATGTGTACATGGACCACTTCTTCTTGGTGCATTCCTCTGTTGATGGACATTTTCGTTGCTTCCAAGTGTTGCCTATGGTAAATATTGCTGGAGTGCAGGATTGCCAGCCTGTGATTTTTGATTTTCCTTTTCTCAGGGGATAGACCCAGCAGTGGGTATGATTGATTGACTGGTATGGTAGCTCAACGTTTACCTTTTCAAGGCACCTCAATTGTGCTTTCATTAGTGGCTCTTACCACGTCCCCCTTAGAATCGAGGGTACGCATTTCTCCACAATCACGTCAGCATTTCTAGTTTGCAGCATTTTTGTTGATGGCCATTCTGACTGGTGTGAGCTGACAGGTTTTTGTAATTTGGGTTTACATGTCTGTAAAAATTCCTACAATTCATCATTTTTCCACGCCTTTTACTTTTCTGTTAAAAGAAAAAAGAAAGAAAGTGTGAGTGTAATATACCTCTTCAAATTTTCTTTTTGGAAGGTTGCACTCTAGAATTTTTTGGTCGATTTTCGACCTCAGTATTTTTTGGAGGGCCGGTGTCATTTACAGACCTGCAATTGGTGAATAATTAGTGACCTTTTGCAGTGGGTTCAAAGCTGCTGTTGTGGGAAACGGCCACAAGGATGCAGCATTTCTCGATTCCCAAATCTGGGTACTAGGGCAGCAGAGCCGTTCTGGAAGTTGTCTGCCTAGGTTTTCAATTTGGATGGAATGTGCCAGGAAAACCCCCCATAAGTTTATGTCTCATTACTCCTAGTTCGTTGTTTTAATTTTTTCAATTGGGGTAATGGTTAGAATGTTGCTTGTCCAAGGTGTACACACTCTGGTTCATCTACATATCATATATACCTATTTATGTAGAGATCCTCTTCCCGTGTAAATTATTACAGAGTGTTCCGTAATCCTTCCTTGCTATATGGTCGGTCTTTTTGATATATGTATATAATATGTATTTGTATACATATGGTAACGCTAATCTTCATGTATCCATTCCCCCCACCTTTCCTTTTAGATAAGCATAGTTTTTTGTTTTTAATAAGTCTGTGATTGCCTTTCTCTGTGGAAATATGTTCATTTGTGTCAGTTATTAGATAACGCCTATAAGTGATATCATAGGTTATAGGACTTTTCCTTTCCGACTTACCTCATGGTCTGTGATTATCTCCAAGATCATCTATGGTGCCTCAAAGAGCAGTGTTTCATTGTTTTCCATGGCTAGTATTCATTGTGTACATGGACCACTTCTTCTTTATCCTTTCGTCTGTTGATGGACATTTTGGTTGCTTCACTGTCTTGTCTATTGTGAATAAGGCTGCAGTGCAGCTTTTGCAGCCCGGGTCTTCTTCATTCTGGTCTTCTCAGGTGAGAGGCCCTTTGGTGCGCCTGCTGGATTGAATGGTACCTCAATTTTTCTTTTCAACGCAGCTTCTTTCTGTTCTCATTATTAGCGTTTAACCCTTTTACATCTCACCAGCAGCTAGAGGGTACACAGTTCTCTTAAACCTCTTCAGCATTTATTGTTTGTAGACTTTTTGCCAATGGTCAGTCGACTGGTGTGAGTTGAAAACTTTTTGTAGATTAGATTGCATGAGTCTAATACTTCCTGAGGCTGAGCTTTTATCCATTTTCCTTTTTTTAAAAAGAGAGTGAGTAAAACTTACCTCTTCATACTATCTTCGTGAACATTTTGCCTGTTTTGAATTTTTTTATCCATTCCCTACCTCAGCACAATTTTGAGGGCAGGTGTCCTTTACAGCCCTGAGTCCTTGTGAATGGTAAGTGACCATTAGCTGGGGGTTAAAAGCTGCTCTTGCGGGAATCGGCCACAAGGCGGCAGCATTTCTCCTTTACCAAATCTGGTTACTAGGGCAACAGAGCCTTACTGGAAGTGGTGTTCTAGGTTGTAAATTAGAATGGAATGTGCGAGGAAAAAGCCCTTTAAGTTTATGTCTCCTTACTTCTTGTTGGTATTTTTAACTTAATTTTTATTTTTTCTCACAGCAAACTTGATTACAATGTTTTGTTTGTTCTAGGTGTGCAAGATGTGGTTCTTTCACACATATACATATATCTATTCTTCTTCGGATCCTTTTCCCATGTAGGTTATGACACAATGTTGAGTAGTCTTCTCTTGGTATTGCGTAGGTCTTTGGTGATTCTATATTTCACATGTGTTTGTATCTCTCTGTTAACCTCAATATGGTAATGTATCCAATCCTCACACCTGTCCATTTGGTGAACCATAAGTTTTTTAATGAATCTATGAAAGTGTTTCTCTGTGGAAATATCTTTGTTTGTATCATTTTTTAGGTAACACCTATATGTGATACGATAGGATATGTGTTTTTCGCTTTCTCACTTACTCCAAGTTGCGTGATTACTTCTAGACTCATCTGTGGTGCTGGAAATGGCATCGTTTCATTTTTTTCACTAGCTCATATTCCATCTGTACAGGTAGCAGTTCTTCTTTGTCCACCCATCTGTCGGTGGACTTTTTGGTTACTTCCATATCTTGGCTACTGTAATACTATGCAATGCAGATTTGCGTGCCTGTGTCCTTCCAATTCTGTCTTCTTAGTTTATAGGTCCAGGAATAGGTCTGCTGGAACATATGGTAGCTCAATGTTTACCTTTTAAAGGCACCTCTATTCTGTTCTCCTTAGTGGCTCTTTCCAGGTTACGTCCCACTTAAAGTGGAGGGTATGTATTTCTTCCCAGCTCCTTCAGGATTTATTCTTTGTAGTTTTTGCTGATGGTTATTCTGAGTGGTGTGAGCTGATACCTCTTTGTGGTTGAATTTGCATGTGTCTCATAATGCGTTGAAATTGATCTTTAAGACATGTCCTTTTTATTTTTCCAGCTGTGATTAGAGCTTATTTCTTCAAAGTGTTTTCTTAAAGTATGTGTCACCATTTGAAATATTTTGGCCATTATCTCCCTCAAGACATTTTGAGGGCAGGTTTCATTTACAGCCCTGCAGTACTTGTTCATATGAAGTGACCATTAGCTCAGGCTTTAAACCTGCTTTTGCAGGTAACGGCCAGAGAGCGGCAGCCTTTCTACGTTCCCCTTGCTGGTACTAGGGAAACAGACCTACCGGCCAGTGGTGTTCTTCGGTTATAAGTTAGAGTGCCATGTGCCCGGATAAACCCACAAATGTTGATGTCTCCTTGCTTTTGTTTGTTTTTAAATTTCATTTATATTTATTATTAGAGTAATATTCCATTGTGTACGTGGACCACTTCTTCTTGGTGCATTCCTCGGTTGATGGACATTTTCATTGCTTCCAAGTGCTGGCTATGGTAAATCTTGCTGGCGTACAGGTTTGCCAGCCTGTGACTTTTTGATTCTCATTTTCTCAGGTGATAGGCCAAGCAGTGGTTGTGATTGATTGACTGGTAGCTCAATGTTTCCCTTTTCAAAGCACCTACACTGTGTTTTCATTAGTGGCTCTTTACATGCCCCCCCTTACAACCGAGGGTACGCATTTCTCCACACTCCCTTCACCGTTTATTTTTTGCAGCATTTTTCCTAATGGCCATTCTGACTGCTGTGAGCTGATAGGTTTTTGTAATATGGGTATGCCTGTCATTAAATTTTTTAAAATTCATCATATTCCTACATCGTTCTCTTTTCTCTTAAAAGAAAAAACCGTGAGTACAATGTAGCTCTTGAAATTGTCTTCTTCGAAGGTTGCCCTCTTTTGAATTTTTTGGTCGATTTTGGACCCCAGAAATTTTCTGGAGGGCAGGTGTCATTTACAGAACTGCAAGTTGGTGAAAATTTAGTGACCTTTCGCAGTGGGTTCAAACCTGCTGTTGTGGGAAACGGCCACAAGGAGGTAGCATTTCTCCATTCCCCAATCTGGGTACTAGGGCAGCAGAGCCTTTCTGGAAGTCATTGTCCTAGGTTGTAAATTAGAATGGAATTTGCCAGGAGAAATCCCCATAAGTTTATGTCTCATTACTTCTTCTTGGTTTTTAAAAGTTTTTTAATCTGGGTAAAGTTTAGAATATTGTTTATCCTAGGTGTACACAATCTGGTTCATTTGTACATTATGTATGTCTATTAATGTACAGATCCTCTTCCCATGTAAAATATTACAGTGTTCCGTCGACCTCCCTTGCTATATGTTCGGTCTTTTTGATACATGTACAAAATATGTATTTGTATATGTATAGTAACACTAATCTTCATTTCTCAATTTCCCCCCCTCCTTTCCTTTCAGATGAGCATAGTTTGTTTTCTCAGCCTGTGAGTGTCTTTCTCTTTGGAAATACGTTCATCTGTGCCAGTTATTAGATAATGCCATAAGTGATAATATAGGATATAGGTGTTTTGCTTTCCGACCTACTTCATGTTTTGTGATTATCTCCAGGCTCATCTATGGTGCCTCAAAGAGCAGTGCTTCAATGTTTTCCATGGCTAATATTCCATGTGTACATGGACCACTTCTTCTTGGTGCATTCCTCTGTTGATGGACATTTTCGTTGCTTCCAAGTGTTGCCTATGGTAAATATTGCTGGAGTGCAGGATTGCCAGCCTGTGATTTTTGATTTTCCTTTTCTCAGGGGATAGACCCAGCAGTGGGTATGATTGATTGACTGGTATGGTAGCTCAACGTTTACCTTTTCAAGGCACCTCAATTGTGCTTTCATTAGTGGCTCTTACCACGTCCCCCTTAGAATCGAGGGTACGCATTTCTCCACAATCACGTCAGCATTTCTAGTTTGCAGCATTTTTGTTGATGGCCATTCTGACTGGTGTGAGCTGACAGGTTTTTGTAATTTGGGTTTACATGTCTGTAAAAATTCCTACAATTCATCATTTTTCCACGCCTTTTACTTTTCTGTTAAAAGAAAAAAGAAAGAAAGTGTGAGTGTAATATACCTCTTCAAATTTTCTTTTTGGAAGGTTGCACTCTAGAATTTTTTGGTCGATTTTCGACCTCAGTATTTTTTGGAGGGCCGGTGTCATTTACAGACCTGCAATTGGTGAATAATTAGTGACCTTTTGCAGTGGGTTCAAAGCTGCTGTTGTGGGAAACGGCCACAAGGATGCAGCATTTCTCGATTCCCAAATCTGGGTACTAGGGCAGCAGAGCCGTTCTGGAAGTTGTCTGCCTAGGTTTTCAATTTGGATGGAATGTGCCAGGAAAACCCCCCATAAGTTTATGTCTCATTACTCCTAGTTCGTTGTTTTAATTTTTTCAATTGGGGTAATGGTTAGAATGTTGCTTGTCCAAGGTGTACACACTCTGGTTCATCTACATATCATATATACCTATTTATGTAGAGATCCTCTTCCCGTGTAAATTATTACAGAGTGTTCCGTAATCCTTCCTTGCTATATGGTCAGTCTTTTTGATATATGTATATAATATGTATTTGTATACATATGGTAACGCTAATCTTCATGTATCCATTCCCCCCACCTTTCCTTTTAGATAAGCATAGTTTTTTTTTAATAAGTCTGTGATTGCCTTTCTCTGTGGAAATATGTTCATTTGTGTCAGTTATTAGATAACGCCTATAAGTGATATCATAGGTTATAGGACTTTTCCTTTCCGACTTACCTCATGTTCTGTGATTATCTCCAAGATCATCTATGGTGCCTCAAAGAGCAGTGTTTCATTGTTTTCCATGGCTAGTATTCATTGTGTACATGGACCACTTCTTCTTTATCCTTTCGTCTGTTGATGGACATTTTGGTTGCTTCACTGTCTTGTCTATTGTGAATAAGGCTGCAGTGCAGCTTTTGCAGCCCGGGTCTTCTTCATTCTGGTCTTCTCAGGTGAGAGGCCCTTTGGTGCGCCTGCTGGATTGAATGGTACCTCAATTTTTCTTTTCAACGCAGCTTCTTTCTGTTCTCATTATTAGCGTTTAACCCTTTTACATCTCACCAGCAGCTAGAGGGTACACAGTTCTCTTAAACCTCTTCAGCATTTATTGTTTGTAGACTTTTTGCCAATGGTCAGTCGACTGGTGTGAGTTGAAAACTTTTTGTAGATTAGATTGCATGAGTCTAATACTTCCTGAGGCTGAGCTTTTATCCATTTTCCTTTTTTTAAAAAGAGAGTGAGTAAAACTTACCTCTTCATACTATCTTCGTGAACATTTTGCCTGTTTTGAATTTTTTTATCCATTCCCTACCTCAGCACAATTTTGAGGGCAGGTGTCCTTTACAGCCCTGAGTCCTTGTGAATGGTAAGTGACCATTAGCTGGGGGTTAAAAGCTGCTCTTGCGGGAATCGGCCACAAGGCGGCAGCATTTCTCCTTTACCAAATCTGGTTACTAGGGCAACAGAGCCTTACTGGAAGTGGTGTTCTAGGTTGTAAATTAGAATGGAATGTGCGAGGAAAAAGCCCTTTAAGTTTATGTCTCCTTACTTCTTGTTGGTATTTTTAACTTAATTTTTATTTTTTCTCACAGCAAACTTGATTACAATGTTTTGTTTGTTCTAGGTGTGCAAGATGTGGTTCTTTCACACATATACATATATCTATTCTTCTTCGGATCCTTTTCCCATGTAGGTTATGACACAATGTTGAGTAGTCTTCTCTTGGTATTGCGTAGGTCTTTGGTGATTCTATATTTCACATGTGTTTGTATCTCTCTGTTAACCTCAATATGGTAATGTATCCAATCCTCACACCTGTCCATTTGGTGAACCATAAGTTTTTTAATGAATCTATGAAAGTGTTTCTCTGTGGAAATATCTTTGTTTGTATCATTTTTTAGGTAACACCTATATGTGATACGATAGGATATGTGTTTTTCGCTTTCTCACTTACTCCAAGTTGCGTGATTACTTCTAGACTCATCTGTGGTGCTGGAAATGGCATCGTTTCATTTTTTTCACTAGCTCATATTCCATCTGTACAGGTAGCAGTTCTTCTTTGTCCACCCATCTGTCGGTGGACTTTTTGGTTACTTCCATATCTTGGCTACTGTAATACTATGCAATGCAGATTTGCGTGCCTGTGTCCTTCCAATTCTGTCTTCTTAGTTTATAGGTCCAGGAATAGGTCTGCTGGAACATATGGTAGCTCAATGTTTACCTTTTAAAGGCACCTCTATTCTGTTCTCCTTAGTGGCTCTTTCCAGGTTACGTCCCACTTAAAGTGGAGGGTATGTATTTCTTCCCAGCTCCTTCAGGATTTATTCTTTGTAGTTTTTGCTGATGGTTATTCTGAGTGGTGTGAGCTGATACCTCTTTGTGGTTGAATTTGCATGTGTCTCATAATGCGTTGAAATTGATCTTTAAGACATGTCCTTTTTATTTTTCCAGCTGTGATTAGAGCTTATTTCTTCAAAGTGTTTTCTTAAAGTATGTGTCACCATTTGAAATATTTTGGCCATTATCTCCCTCAAGACATTTTGAGGGCAGGTTTCATTTACAGCCCTGCAGTACTTGTTCATATGAAGTGACCATTAGCTCAGGCTTTAAACCTGCTTTTGCAGGTAACGGCCAGAGAGCGGCAGCCTTTCTACGTTCCCCTTGCTGGTACTAGGGAAACAGACCTACCGGCCAGTGGTGTTCTTCGGTTATAAGTTAGAGTGCCATGTGCCCGGATAAACCCACAAATGTTGATGTCTCCTTGCTTTTGTTTGTTTTTAAATTTCATTTATATTTATTATTAGAGTAATATTCCATTGTGTACGTGGACCACTTCTTCTTGGTGCATTCCTCGGTTGATGGACATTTTCATTGCTTCCAAGTGCTGGCTATGGTAAATCTTGCTGGCGTACAGGTTTGCCAGCCTGTGACTTTTTGATTCTCATTTTCTCAGGTGATAGGCCAAGCAGTGGTTGTGATTGATTGACTGGTAGCTCAATGTTTCCCTTTTCAAAGCACCTACACTGTGTTTTCATTAGTGGCTCTTTACATGCCCCCCCTTACAACCGAGGGTACGCATTTCTCCACACTCCCTTCACCGTTTATTTTTTGCAGCATTTTTCCTAATGGCCATTCTGACTGCTGTGAGCTGATAGGTTTTTGTAATATGGGTATGCCTGTCATTAAATTTTTTAAAATTCATCATATTCCTACATCGTTCTCTTTTCTCTTAAAAGAAAAAACCGTGAGTACAATGTAGCTCTTGAAATTGTCTTCTTCGAAGGTTGCCCTCTTTTGAATTTTTTGGTCGATTTTGGACCCCAGAAATTTTCTGGAGGGCAGGTGTCATTTACAGAACTGCAAGTTGGTGAAAATTTAGTGACCTTTCGCAGTGGGTTCAAACCTGCTGTTGTGGGAAACGGCCACAAGGAGGTAGCATTTCTCCATTCCCCAATCTGGGTACTAGGGCAGCAGAGCCTTTCTGGAAGTCATTGTCCTAGGTTGTAAATTAGAATGGAATTTGCCAGGAGAAATCCCCATAAGTTTATGTCTCATTACTTCTTCTTGGTTTTTAAAAGTTTTTTAATCTGGGTAAAGTTTAGAATATTGTTTATCCTAGGTGTACACAATCTGGTTCATTTGTACATTATGTATGTCTATTAATGTACAGATCCTCTTCCCATGTAAAATATTACAGTGTTCCGTCGACCTCCCTTGCTATATGTTCGGTCTTTTTGATACATGTACAAAATATGTATTTGTATATGTATAGTAACACTAATCTTCATTTCTCAATTTCCCCCCCTCCTTTCCTTTCAGATGAGCATAGTTTGTTTTCTCAGCCTGTGAGTGTCTTTCTCTTTGGAAATACGTTCATCTGTGCCAGTTATTAGATAATGCCATAAGTGATAATATAGGATATAGGTGTTTTGCTTTCCGACCTACTTCATGTTTTGTGATTATCTCCAGGCTCATCTATGGTGCCTCAAAGAGCAGTGCTTCAATGTTTTCCATGGCTAATATTCCATGTGTACATGGACCACTTCTTCTTGGTGCATTCCTCTGTTGATGGACATTTTCGTTGCTTCCAAGTGTTGCCTATGGTAAATATTGCTGGAGTGCAGGATTGCCAGCCTGTGATTTTTGATTTTCCTTTTCTCAGGGGATAGACCCAGCAGTGGGTATGATTGATTGACTGGTATGGTAGCTCAACGTTTACCTTTTCAAGGCACCTCAATTGTGCTTTCATTAGTGGCTCTTACCACGTCCCCCTTAGAATCGAGGGTACGCATTTCTCCACAATCACGTCAGCATTTCTAGTTTGCAGCATTTTTGTTGATGGCCATTCTGACTGGTGTGAGCTGACAGGTTTTTGTAATTTGGGTTTACATGTCTGTAAAAATTCCTACAATTCATCATTTTTCCACGCCTTTTACTTTTCTGTTAAAAGAAAAAAGAAAGAAAGTGTGAGTGTAATATACCTCTTCAAATTTTCTTTTTGGAAGGTTGCACTCTAGAATTTTTTGGTCGATTTTCGACCTCAGTATTTTTTGGAGGGCCGGTGTCATTTACAGACCTGCAATTGGTGAATAATTAGTGACCTTTTGCAGTGGGTTCAAAGCTGCTGTTGTGGGAAACGGCCACAAGGATGCAGCATTTCTCGATTCCCAAATCTGGGTACTAGGGCAGCAGAGCCGTTCTGGAAGTTGTCTGCCTAGGTTTTCAATTTGGATGGAATGTGCCAGGAAAACCCCCCATAAGTTTATGTCTCATTACTCCTAGTTCGTTGTTTTAATTTTTTCAATTGGGGTAATGGTTAGAATGTTGCTTGTCCAAGGTGTACACACTCTGGTTCATCTACATATCATATATACCTATTTATGTAGAGATCCTCTTCCCGTGTAAATTATTACAGAGTGTTCCGTAATCCTTCCTTGCTATATGGTCAGTCTTTTTGATATATGTATATAATATGTATTTGTATACATATGGTAACGCTAATCTTCATGTATCCATTCCCCCCACCTTTCCTTTTAGATAAGCATAGTTTTTTTTTAATAAGTCTGTGATTGCCTTTCTCTGTGGAAATATGTTCATTTGTGTCAGTTATTAGATAACGCCTATAAGTGATATCATAGGTTATAGGACTTTTCCTTTCCGACTTACCTCATGTTCTGTGATTATCTCCAAGATCATCTATGGTGCCTCAAAGAGCAGTGTTTCATTGTTTTCCATGGCTAGTATTCATTGTGTACATGGACCACTTCTTCTTTATCCTTTCGTCTGTTGATGGACATTTTGGTTGCTTCACTGTCTTGTCTATTGTGAATAAGGCTGCAGTGCAGCTTTTGCAGCCCGGGTCTTCTTCATTCTGGTCTTCTCAGGTGAGAGGCCCTTTGGTGCGCCTGCTGGATTGAATGGTACCTCAATTTTTCTTTTCAACGCAGCTTCTTTCTGTTCTCATTATTAGCGTTTAACCCTTTTACATCTCACCAGCAGCTAGAGGGTACACAGTTCTCTTAAACCTCTTCAGCATTTATTGTTTGTAGACTTTTTGCCAATGGTCAGTCGACTGGTGTGAGTTGAAAACTTTTTGTAGATTAGATTGCATGAGTCTAATACTTCCTGAGGCTGAGCTTTTATCCATTTTCCTTTTTTTAAAAAGAGAGTGAGTAAAACTTACCTCTTCATACTATCTTCGTGAACATTTTGCCTGTTTTGAATTTTTTTATCCATTCCCTACCTCAGCACAATTTTGAGGGCAGGTGTCCTTTACAGCCCTGAGTCCTTGTGAATGGTAAGTGACCATTAGCTGGGGGTTAAAAGCTGCTCTTGCGGGAATCGGCCACAAGGCGGCAGCATTTCTCCTTTACCAAATCTGGTTACTAGGGCAACAGAGCCTTACTGGAAGTGGTGTTCTAGGTTGTAAATTAGAATGGAATGTGCGAGGAAAAAGCCCTTTAAGTTTATGTCTCCTTACTTCTTGTTGGTATTTTTAACTTAATTTTTATTTTTTCTCACAGCAAACTTGATTACAATGTTTTGTTTGTTCTAGGTGTGCAAGATGTGGTTCTTTCACACATATACATATATCTATTCTTCTTCGGATCCTTTTCCCATGTAGGTTATGACACAATGTTGAGTAGTCTTCTCTTGGTATTGCGTAGGTCTTTGGTGATTCTATATTTCACATGTGTTTGTATCTCTCTGTTAACCTCAATATGGTAATGTATCCAATCCTCACACCTGTCCATTTGGTGAACCATAAGTTTTTTAATGAATCTATGAAAGTGTTTCTCTGTGGAAATATCTTTGTTTGTATCATTTTTTAGGTAACACCTATATGTGATACGATAGGATATGTGTTTTTCGCTTTCTCACTTACTCCAAGTTGCGTGATTACTTCTAGACTCATCTATGGTGCTGGAAATGGCATCGTTTCATTTTTTTCACTAGCTCATATTCCATCTGTACAGGTAGCAGTTCTTCTTTGTCCACCCATCTGTCGGTGGACTTTTTGGTTACTTCCATATCTTGGCTACTGTAATACTATGCAATGCAGATTTGCGTGCCTGTGTCCTTCCAATTCTGTCTTCTTAGTTTATAGGTCCAGGAATAGGTCTGCTGGAACATATGGTAGCTCAATGTTTACCTTTTAAAGGCACCTCTATTCTGTTCTCCTTAGTGGCTCTTTCCAGGTTACGTCCCACTTAAAGTGGAGGGTATGTATTTCTTCCCAGCTCCTTCAGGATTTATTCTTTGTAGTTTTTGCTGATGGTTATTCTGAGTGGTGTGAGCTGATACCTCTTTGTGGTTGAATTTGCATGTGTCTCATAATGCGTTGAAATTGATCTTTAAGACATGTCCTTTTTATTTTTCCAGCTGTGATTAGAGCTTATTTCTTCAAAGTGTTTTCTTAAAGTATGTGTCACCATTTGAAATATTTTGGCCATTATCTCCCTCAAGACATTTTGAGGGCAGGTTTCATTTACAGCCCTGCAGTACTTGTTCATATGAAGTGACCATTAGCTCAGGCTTTAAACCTGCTTTTGCAGGTAACGGCCAGAGAGCGGCAGCCTTTCTACGTTCCCCTTGCTGGTACTAGGGAAACAGACCTACCGGCCAGTGGTGTTCTTCGGTTATAAGTTAGAGTGCCATGTGCCCGGATAAACCCACAAATGTTGATGTCTCCTTGCTTTTGTTTGTTTTTAAATTTCATTTATATTTATTATTAGAGTAATATTCCATTGTGTACGTGGACCACTTCTTCTTGGTGCATTCCTCGGTTGATGGACATTTTCGTTGCTTCCAAGTGCTGGCTATGGTAAATCTTGCTGGCGTACAGGTTTGCCAGCCTGTGACTTTTTGATTCTCATTTTCTCAGGTGATAGGCCAAGCAGTGGTTGTGATTGATTGACTGGTAGCTCAATGTTTCCCTTTTCAAAGCACCTACACTGTGTTTTCATTAGTGGCTCTTTACATGCCCCCCCTTACAACCGAGGGTACGCATTTCTCCACACTCCCTTCACCGTTTATTTTTTGCAGCATTTTTCCTAATGGCCATTCTGACTGCTGTGAGCTGATAGGTTTTTGTAATATGGGTATGCCTGTCATTAAATTTTTTAAAATTCATCATATTCCTACATCGTTCTCTTTTCTCTTAAAAGAAAAAACCGTGAGTACAATGTAGCTCTTGAAATTGTCTTCTTCGAAGGTTGCCCTCTTTTGAATTTTTTGGTCGATTTTGGACCCCAGAAATTTTCTGGAGGGCAGGTGTCATTTACAGAACTGCAAGTTGGTGAAAATTTAGTGACCTTTCGCAGTGGGTTCAAACCTGCTGTTGTGGGAAACGGCCACAAGGAGGTAGCATTTCTCCATTCCCCAATCTGGGTACTAGGGCAGCAGAGCCTTTCTGGAAGTCATTGTCCTAGGTTGTAAATTAGAATGGAATTTGCCAGGAGAAATCCCCATAAGTTTATGTCTCATTACTTCTTCTTGGTTTTTAAAAGTTTTTTAATCTGGGTAAAGTTTAGAATATTGTTTATCCTAGGTGTACACAATCTGGTTCATTTGTACATTATGTATGTCTATTAATGTACAGATCCTCTTCCCATGTAAAATATTACAGTGTTCCGTCGACCTCCCTTGCTATATGTTCGGTCTTTTTGATACATGTACAAAATATGTATTTGTATATGTATAGTAACACTAATCTTCATTTCTCAATTTCCCCCCCTCCTTTCCTTTCAGATGAGCATAGTTTGTTTTCTCAGCCTGTGAGTGTCTTTCTCTTTGGAAATACGTTCATCTGTGCCAGTTATTAGATAATGCCATAAGTGATAATATAGGATATAGGTGTTTTGCTTTCCGACCTACTTCATGTTTTGTGATTATCTCCAGGCTCATCTATGGTGCCTCAAAGAGCAGTGCTTCAATGTTTTCCATGGCTAATATTCCATGTGTACATGGACCACTTCTTCTTGGTGCATTCCTCTGTTGATGGACATTTTCGTTGCTTCCAAGTGTTGCCTATGGTAAATATTGCTGGAGTGCAGGATTGCCAGCCTGTGATTTTTGATTTTCCTTTTCTCAGGGGATAGACCCAGCAGTGGGTATGATTGATTGACTGGTATGGTAGCTCAACGTTTACCTTTTCAAGGCACCTCAATTGTGCTTTCATTAGTGGCTCTTACCACGTCCCCCTTAGAATCGAGGGTACGCATTTCTCCACAATCACGTCAGCATTTCTAGTTTGCAGCATTTTTGTTGATGGCCATTCTGACTGGTGTGAGCTGACAGGTTTTTGTAATTTGGGTTTACATGTCTGTAAAAATTCCTACAATTCATCATTTTTCCACGCCTTTTACTTTTCTGTTAAAAGAAAAAAGAAAGAAAGTGTGAGTGTAATATACCTCTTCAAATTTTCTTTTTGGAAGGTTGCACTCTAGAATTTTTTGGTCGATTTTCGACCTCAGTATTTTTTGGAGGGCCGGTGTCATTTACAGACCTGCAATTGGTGAATAATTAGTGACCTTTTGCAGTGGGTTCAAAGCTGCTGTTGTGGGAAACGGCCACAAGGATGCAGCATTTCTCGATTCCCAAATCTGGGTACTAGGGCAGCAGAGCCGTTCTGGAAGTTGTCTGCCTAGGTTTTCAATTTGGATGGAATGTGCCAGGAAAACCCCCCATAAGTTTATGTCTCATTACTCCTAGTTCGTTGTTTTAATTTTTTCAATTGGGGTAATGGTTAGAATGTTGCTTGTCCAAGGTGTACACACTCTGGTTCATCTACATATCATATATACCTATTTATGTAGAGATCCTCTTCCCGTGTAAATTATTACAGAGTGTTCCGTAATCCTTCCTTGCTATATGGTCGGTCTTTTTGATATATGTATATAATATGTATTTGTATACATATGGTAACGCTAATCTTCATGTATCCATTCCCCCCACCTTTCCTTTTAGATAAGCATAGTTTTTTGTTTTTAATAAGTCTGTGATTGCCTTTCTCTGTGGAAATATGTTCATTTGTGTCAGTTATTAGATAACGCCTATAAGTGATATCATAGGTTATAGGACTTTTCCTTTCCGACTTACCTCATGGTCTGTGATTATCTCCAAGATCATCTATGGTGCCTCAAAGAGCAGTGTTTCATTGTTTTCCATGGCTAGTATTCATTGTGTACATGGACCACTTCTTCTTTATCCTTTCGTCTGTTGATGGACATTTTGGTTGCTTCACTGTCTTGTCTATTGTGAATAAGGCTGCAGTGCAGCTTTTGCAGCCCGGGTCTTCTTCATTCTGGTCTTCTCAGGTGAGAGGCCCTTTGGTGCGCCTGCTGGATTGAATGGTACCTCAATTTTTCTTTTCAACGCAGCTTCTTTCTGTTCTCATTATTAGCGTTTAACCCTTTTACATCTCACCAGCAGCTAGAGGGTACACAGTTCTCTTAAACCTCTTCAGCATTTATTGTTTGTAGACTTTTTGCCAATGGTCAGTCGACTGGTGTGAGTTGAAAACTTTTTGTAGATTAGATTGCATGAGTCTAATACTTCCTGAGGCTGAGCTTTTATCCATTTTCCTTTTTTTAAAAAGAGAGTGAGTAAAACTTACCTCTTCATACTATCTTCGTGAACATTTTGCCTGTTTTGAATTTTTTTATCCATTCCCTACCTCAGCACAATTTTGAGGGCAGGTGTCCTTTACAGCCCTGAGTCCTTGTGAATGGTAAGTGACCATTAGCTGGGGGTTAAAAGCTGCTCTTGCGGGAATCGGCCACAAGGCGGCAGCATTTCTCCTTTACCAAATCTGGTTACTAGGGCAACAGAGCCTTACTGGAAGTGGTGTTCTAGGTTGTAAATTAGAATGGAATGTGCGAGGAAAAAGCCCTTTAAGTTTATGTCTCCTTACTTCTTGTTGGTATTTTTAACTTAATTTTTATTTTTTCTCACAGCAAACTTGATTACAATGTTTTGTTTGTTCTAGGTGTGCAAGATGTGGTTCTTTCACACATATACATATATCTATTCTTCTTCGGATCCTTTTCCCATGTAGGTTATGACACAATGTTGAGTAGTCTTCTCTTGGTATTGCGTAGGTCTTTGGTGATTCTATATTTCACATGTGTTTGTATCTCTCTGTTAACCTCAATATGGTAATGTATCCAATCCTCACACCTGTCCATTTGGTGAACCATAAGTTTTTTAATGAATCTATGAAAGTGTTTCTCTGTGGAAATATCTTTGTTTGTATCATTTTTTAGGTAACACCTATATGTGATACGATAGGATATGTGTTTTTCGCTTTCTCACTTACTCCAAGTTGCGTGATTACTTCTAGACTCATCTGTGGTGCTGGAAATGGCATCGTTTCATTTTTTTCACTAGCTCATATTCCATCTGTACAGGTAGCAGTTCTTCTTTGTCCACCCATCTGTCGGTGGACTTTTTGGTTACTTCCATATCTTGGCTACTGTAATACTATGCAATGCAGATTTGCGTGCCTGTGTCCTTCCAATTCTGTCTTCTTAGTTTATAGGTCCAGGAATAGGTCTGCTGGAACATATGGTAGCTCAATGTTTACCTTTTAAAGGCACCTCTATTCTGTTCTCCTTAGTGGCTCTTTCCAGGTTACGTCCCACTTAAAGTGGAGGGTATGTATTTCTTCCCAGCTCCTTCAGGATTTATTCTTTGTAGTTTTTGCTGATGGTTATTCTGAGTGGTGTGAGCTGATACCTCTTTGTGGTTGAATTTGCATGTGTCTCATAATGCGTTGAAATTGATCTTTAAGACATGTCCTTTTTATTTTTCCAGCTGTGATTAGAGCTTATTTCTTCAAAGTGTTTTCTTAAAGTATGTGTCACCATTTGAAATATTTTGGCCATTATCTCCCTCAAGACATTTTGAGGGCAGGTTTCATTTACAGCCCTGCAGTACTTGTTCATATGAAGTGACCATTAGCTCAGGCTTTAAACCTGCTTTTGCAGGTAACGGCCAGAGAGCGGCAGCCTTTCTACGTTCCCCTTGCTGGTACTAGGGAAACAGACCTACCGGCCAGTGGTGTTCTTCGGTTATAAGTTAGAGTGCCATGTGCCCGGATAAACCCACAAATGTTGATGTCTCCTTGCTTTTGTTTGTTTTTAAATTTCATTTATATTTATTATTAGAGTAATATTCCATTGTGTACGTGGACCACTTCTTCTTGGTGCATTCCTCGGTTGATGGACATTTTCATTGCTTCCAAGTGCTGGCTATGGTAAATCTTGCTGGCGTACAGGTTTGCCAGCCTGTGACTTTTTGATTCTCATTTTCTCAGGTGATAGGCCAAGCAGTGGTTGTGATTGATTGACTGGTAGCTCAATGTTTCCCTTTTCAAAGCACCTACACTGTGTTTTCATTAGTGGCTCTTTACATGCCCCCCCTTACAACCGAGGGTACGCATTTCTCCACACTCCCTTCACCGTTTATTTTTTGCAGCATTTTTCCTAATGGCCATTCTGACTGCTGTGAGCTGATAGGTTTTTGTAATATGGGTATGCCTGTCATTAAATTTTTTAAAATTCATCATATTCCTACATCGTTCTCTTTTCTCTTAAAAGAAAAAACCGTGAGTACAATGTAGCTCTTGAAATTGTCTTCTTCGAAGGTTGCCCTCTTTTGAATTTTTTGGTCGATTTTGGACCCCAGAAATTTTCTGGAGGGCAGGTGTCATTTACAGAACTGCAAGTTGGTGAAAATTTAGTGACCTTTCGCAGTGGGTTCAAACCTGCTGTTGTGGGAAACGGCCACAAGGAGGTAGCATTTCTCCATTCCCCAATCTGGGTACTAGGGCAGCAGAGCCTTTCTGGAAGTCATTGTCCTAGGTTGTAAATTAGAATGGAATTTGCCAGGAGAAATCCCCATAAGTTTATGTCTCATTACTTCTTCTTGGTTTTTAAAAGTTTTTTAATCTGGGTAAAGTTTAGAATATTGTTTATCCTAGGTGTACACAATCTGGTTCATTTGTACATTATGTATGTCTATTAATGTACAGATCCTCTTCCCATGTAAAATATTACAGTGTTCCGTCGACCTCCCTTGCTATATGTTCGGTCTTTTTGATACATGTACAAAATATGTATTTGTATATGTATAGTAACACTAATCTTCATTTCTCAATTTCCCCCCTCCTTTCCTTTCAGATGAGCATAGTTTGTTTTCTCAGCCTGTGAGTGTCTTTCTCTTTGGAAATACGTTCATCTGTGCCAGTTATTAGATAATGCCATAAGTGATAATATAGGATATAGGTGTTTTGCTTTCCGACCTACTTCATGTTTTGTGATTATCTCCAGGCTCATCTATGGTGCCTCAAAGAGCAGTGCTTCAATGTTTTCCATGGCTAATATTCCATGTGTACATGGACCACTTCTTCTTGGTGCATTCCTCTGTTGATGGACATTTTCGTTGCTTCCAAGTGTTGCCTATGGTAAATATTGCTGGAGTGCAGGATTGCCAGCCTGTGATTTTTGATTTTCCTTTTCTCAGGGGATAGACCCAGCAGTGGGTATGATTGATTGACTGGTATGGTAGCTCAACGTTTACCTTTTCAAGGCACCTCAATTGTGCTTTCATTAGTGGCTCTTACCACGTGCCCCTTAGAATCGAGGGTACGCATTTCTCCACAATCACGTCAGCATTTCTAGTTTGCAGCATTTTTGTTGATGGCCATTCTGACTGGTGTGAGCTGACAGGTTTTTGTAATTTGGGTTTACATGTCTGTAAAAATTCCTACAATTCATCATTTTTCCACGCCTTTTACTTTTCTGTTAAAAGAAAAAAGAAAGAAAGTGTGAGTGTAATATACCTCTTCAAATTTTCTTTTTGGAAGGTTGCACTCTAGAATTTTTTGGTCGATTTTCGACCTCAGTATTTTTTGGAGGGCCGGTGTCATTTACAGACCTGCAATTGGTGAATAATTAGTGACCTTTTGCAGTGGGTTCAAAGCTGCTGTTGTGGGAAACGGCCACAAGGATGCAGCATTTCTCGATTCCCAAATCTGGGTACTAGGGCAGCAGAGCCGTTCTGGAAGTTGTCTGCCTAGGTTTTCAATTTGGATGGAATGTGCCAGGAAAACCCCCCATAAGTTTATGTCTCATTACTCCTAGTTCGTTGTTTTAATTTTTTCAATTGGGGTAATGGTTAGAATGTTGCTTGTCCAAGGTGTACACACTCTGGTTCATCTACATATCATATATACCTATTTATGTAGAGATCCTCTTCCCGTGTAAATTATTACAGAGTGTTCCGTAATCCTTCCTTGCTATATGGTCAGTCTTTTTGATATATGTATATAATATGTATTTGTATACATATGGTAACGCTAATCTTCATGTATCCATTCCCCCCACCTTTCCTTTTAGATAAGCATAGTTTTTTTTTTAATAAGTCTGTGATTGCCTTTCTCTGTGGAAATATGTTCATTTGTGTCAGTTATTAGATAACGCCTATAAGTGATATCATAGGTTATAGGACTTTTCCTTTCCGACTTACCTCATGTTCTGTGATTATCTCCAAGATCATCTATGGTGCCTCAAAGAGCAGTGTTTCATTGTTTTCCATGGCTAGTATTCATTGTGTACATGGACCACTTCTTCTTTATCCTTTCGTCTGTTGATGGACATTTTGGTTGCTTCACTGTCTTGTCTATTGTGAATAAGGCTGCAGTGCAGCTTTTGCAGCCCGGGTCTTCTTCATTCTGGTCTTCTCAGGTGAGAGGCCCTTTGGTGCGCCTGCTGGATTGAATGGTACCTCAATTTTTCTTTTCAACGCAGCTTCTTTCTGTTCTCATTATTAGCGTTTAACCCTTTTACATCTCACCAGCAGCTAGAGGGTACACAGTTCTCTTAAACCTCTTCAGCATTTATTGTTTGTAGACTTTTTGCCAATGGTCAGTCGACTGGTGTGAGTTGAAAACTTTTTGTAGATTAGATTGCATGAGTCTAATACTTCCTGAGGCTGAGCTTTTATCCATTTTCCTTTTTTTAAAAAGAGAGTGAGTAAAACTTACCTCTTCATACTATCTTCGTGAACATTTTGCCTGTTTTGAATTTTTTTATCCATTCCCTACCTCAGCACAATTTTGAGGGCAGGTGTCCTTTACAGCCCTGAGTCCTTGTGAATGGTAAGTGACCATTAGCTGGGGGTTAAAAGCTGCTCTTGCGGGAATCGGCCACAAGGCGGCAGCATTTCTCCTTTACCAAATCTGGTTACTAGGGCAACAGAGCCTTACTGGAAGTGGTGTTCTAGGTTGTAAATTAGAATGGAATGTGCGAGGAAAAAGCCCTTTAAGTTTATGTCTCCTTACTTCTTGTTGGTATTTTTAACTTAATTTTTATTTTTTCTCACAGCAAACTTGATTACAATGTTTTGTTTGTTCTAGGTGTGCAAGATGTGGTTCTTTCACACATATACATATATCTATTCTTCTTCGGATCCTTTTCCCATGTAGGTTATGACACAATGTTGAGTAGTCTTCTCTTGGTATTGCGTAGGTCTTTGGTGATTCTATATTTCACATGTGTTTGTATCTCTCTGTTAACCTCAATATGGTAATGTATCCAATCCTCACACCTGTCCATTTGGTGAACCATAAGTTTTTTAATGAATCTATGAAAGTGTTTCTCTGTGGAAATATCTTTGTTTGTATCATTTTTTAGGTAACACCTATATGTGATACGATAGGATATGTGTTTTTCGCTTTCTCACTTACTCCAAGTTGCGTGATTACTTCTAGACTCATCTGTGGTGCTGGAAATGGCATCGTTTCATTTTTTTCACTAGCTCATATTCCATCTGTACAGGTAGCAGTTCTTCTTTGTCCACCCATCTGTCGGTGGACTTTTTGGTTACTTCCATATCTTGGCTACTGTAATACTATGCAATGCAGATTTGCGTGCCTGTGTCCTTCCAATTCTGTCTTCTTAGTTTATAGGTCCAGGAATAGGTCTGCTGGAACATATGGTAGCTCAATGTTTACCTTTTAAAGGCACCTCTATTCTGTTCTCCTTAGTGGCTCTTTCCAGGTTACGTCCCACTTAAAGTGGAGGGTATGTATTTCTTCCCAGCTCCTTCAGGATTTATTCTTTGTAGTTTTTGCTGATGGTTATTCTGAGTGGTGTGAGCTGATACCTCTTTGTGGTTGAATTTGCATGTGTCTCATAATGCGTTGAAATTGATCTTTAAGACATGTCCTTTTTATTTTTCCAGCTGTGATTAGAGCTTATTTCTTCAAAGTGTTTTCTTAAAGTATGTGTCACCATTTGAAATATTTTGGCCATTATCTCCCTCAAGACATTTTGAGGGCAGGTTTCATTTACAGCCCTGCAGTACTTGTTCATATGAAGTGACCATTAGCTCAGGCTTTAAACCTGCTTTTGCAGGTAACGGCCAGAGAGCGGCAGCCTTTCTACGTTCCCCTTGCTGGTACTAGGGAAACAGACCTACCGGCCAGTGGTGTTCTTCGGTTATAAGTTAGAGTGCCATGTGCCCGGATAAACCCACAAATGTTGATGTCTCCTTGCTTTTGTTTGTTTTTAAATTTCATTTATATTTATTATTAGAGTAATATTCCATTGTGTACGTGGACCACTTCTTCTTGGTGCATTCCTCGGTTGATGGACATTTTCATTGCTTCCAAGTGCTGGCTATGGTAAATCTTGCTGGCGTACAGGTTTGCCAGCCTGTGACTTTTTGATTCTCATTTTCTCAGGTGATAGGCCAAGCAGTGGTTGTGATTGATTGACTGGTAGCTCAATGTTTCCCTTTTCAAAGCACCTACACTGTGTTTTCATTAGTGGCTCTTTACATGCCCCCCCTTACAACCGAGGGTACGCATTTCTCCACACTCCCTTCACCGTTTATTTTTTGCAGCATTTTTCCTAATGGCCATTCTGACTGCTGTGAGCTGATAGGTTTTTGTAATATGGGTATGCCTGTCATTAAATTTTTTAAAATTCATCATATTCCTACATCGTTCTCTTTTCTCTTAAAAGAAAAAACCGTGAGTACAATGTAGCTCTTGAAATTGTCTTCTTCGAAGGTTGCCCTCTTTTGAATTTTTTGGTCGATTTTGGACCCCAGAAATTTTCTGGAGGGCAGGTGTCATTTACAGAACTGCAAGTTGGTGAAAATTTAGTGACCTTTCGCAGTGGGTTCAAACCTGCTGTTGTGGGAAACGGCCACAAGGAGGTAGCATTTCTCCATTCCCCAATCTGGGTACTAGGGCAGCAGAGCCTTTCTGGAAGTCATTGTCCTAGGTTGTAAATTAGAATGGAATTTGCCAGGAGAAATCCCCATAAGTTTATGTCTCATTACTTCTTCTTGGTTTTTAAAAGTTTTTTAATCTGGGTAAAGTTTAGAATATTGTTTATCCTAGGTGTACACAATCTGGTTCATTTGTACATTATGTATGTCTATTAATGTACAGATCCTCTTCCCATGTAAAATATTACAGTGTTCCGTCGACCTCCCTTGCTATATGTTCGGTCTTTTTGATACATGTACAAAATATGTATTTGTATATGTATAGTAACACTAATCTTCATTTCTCAATTTCCCCCCTCCTTTCCTTTCAGATGAGCATAGTTTGTTTTCTCAGCCTGTGAGTGTCTTTCTCTTTGGAAATACGTTCATCTGTGCCAGTTATTAGATAATGCCATAAGTGATAATATAGGATATAGGTGTTTTGCTTTCCGACCTACTTCATGTTTTGTGATTATCTCCAGGCTCATCTATGGTGCCTCAAAGAGCAGTGCTTCAATGTTTTCCATGGCTAATATTCCATGTGTACATGGACCACTTCTTCTTGGTGCATTCCTCTGTTGATGGACATTTTCGTTGCTTCCAAGTGTTGCCTATGGTAAATATTGCTGGAGTGCAGGATTGCCAGCCTGTGATTTTTGATTTTCCTTTTCTCAGGGGATAGACCCAGCAGTGGGTATGATTGATTGACTGGTATGGTAGCTCAACGTTTACCTTTTCAAGGCACCTCAATTGTGCTTTCATTAGTGGCTCTTACCACGTGCCCCTTAGAATCGAGGGTACGCATTTCTCCACAATCACGTCAGCATTTCTAGTTTGCAGCATTTTTGTTGATGGCCATTCTGACTGGTGTGAGCTGACAGGTTTTTGTAATTTGGGTTTACATGTCTGTAAAAATTCCTACAATTCATCATTTTTCCACGCCTTTTACTTTTCTGTTAAAAGAAAAAAGAAAGAAAGTGTGAGTGTAATATACCTCTTCAAATTTTCTTTTTGGAAGGTTGCACTCTAGAATTTTTTGGTCGATTTTCGACCTCAGTATTTTTTGGAGGGCCGGTGTCATTTACAGACCTGCAATTGGTGAATAATTAGTGACCTTTTGCAGTGGGTTCAAAGCTGCTGTTGTGGGAAACGGCCACAAGGATGCAGCATTTCTCGATTCCCAAATCTGGGTACTAGGGCAGCAGAGCCGTTCTGGAAGTTGTCTGCCTAGGTTTTCAATTTGGATGGAATGTGCCAGGAAAACCCCCCATAAGTTTATGTCTCATTACTCCTAGTTCGTTGTTTTAATTTTTTCAATTGGGGTAATGGTTAGAATGTTGCTTGTCCAAGGTGTACACACTCTGGTTCATCTACATATCATATATACCTATTTATGTAGAGATCCTCTTCCCGTGTAAATTATTACAGAGTGTTCCGTAATCCTTCCTTGCTATATGGTCAGTCTTTTTGATATATGTATATAATATGTATTTGTATACATATGGTAACGCTAATCTTCATGTATCCATTCCCCCCACCTTTCCTTTTAGATAAGCATAGTTTTTTTTTTAATAAGTCTGTGATTGCCTTTCTCTGTGGAAATATGTTCATTTGTGTCAGTTATTAGATAACGCCTATAAGTGATATCATAGGTTATAGGACTTTTCCTTTCCGACTTACCTCATGTTCTGTGATTATCTCCAAGATCATCTATGGTGCCTCAAAGAGCAGTGTTTCATTGTTTTCCATGGCTAGTATTCATTGTGTACATGGACCACTTCTTCTTTATCCTTTCGTCTGTTGATGGACATTTTGGTTGCTTCACTGTCTTGTCTATTGTGAATAAGGCTGCAGTGCAGCTTTTGCAGCCCGGGTCTTCTTCATTCTGGTCTTCTCAGGTGAGAGGCCCTTTGGTGCGCCTGCTGGATTGAATGGTACCTCAATTTTTCTTTTCAACGCAGCTTCTTTCTGTTCTCATTATTAGCGTTTAACCCTTTTACATCTCACCAGCAGCTAGAGGGTACACAGTTCTCTTAAACCTCTTCAGCATTTATTGTTTGTAGACTTTTTGCCAATGGTCAGTCGACTGGTGTGAGTTGAAAACTTTTTGTAGATTAGATTGCATGAGTCTAATACTTCCTGAGGCTGAGCTTTTATCCATTTTCCTTTTTTTAAAAAGAGAGTGAGTAAAACTTACCTCTTCATACTATCTTCGTGAACATTTTGCCTGTTTTGAATTTTTTTATCCATTCCCTACCTCAGCACAATTTTGAGGGCAGGTGTCCTTTACAGCCCTGAGTCCTTGTGAATGGTAAGTGACCATTAGCTGGGGGTTAAAAGCTGCTCTTGCGGGAATCGGCCACAAGGCGGCAGCATTTCTCCTTTACCAAATCTGGTTACTAGGGCAACAGAGCCTTACTGGAAGTGGTGTTCTAGGTTGTAAATTAGAATGGAATGTGCGAGGAAAAAGCCCTTTAAGTTTATGTCTCCTTACTTCTTGTTGGTATTTTTAACTTAATTTTTATTTTTTCTCACAGCAAACTTGATTACAATGTTTTGTTTGTTCTAGGTGTGCAAGATGTGGTTCTTTCACACATATACATATATCTATTCTTCTTCGGATCCTTTTCCCATGTAGGTTATGACACAATGTTGAGTAGTCTTCTCTTGGTATTGCGTAGGTCTTTGGTGATTCTATATTTCACATGTGTTTGTATCTCTCTGTTAACCTCAATATGGTAATGTATCCAATCCTCACACCTGTCCATTTGGTGAACCATAAGTTTTTTAATGAATCTATGAAAGTGTTTCTCTGTGGAAATATCTTTGTTTGTATCATTTTTTAGGTAACACCTATATGTGATACGATAGGATATGTGTTTTTCGCTTTCTCACTTACTCCAAGTTGCGTGATTACTTCTAGACTCATCTGTGGTGCTGGAAATGGCATCGTTTCATTTTTTTCACTAGCTCATATTCCATCTGTACAGGTAGCAGTTCTTCTTTGTCCACCCATCTGTCGGTGGACTTTTTGGTTACTTCCATATCTTGGCTACTGTAATACTATGCAATGCAGATTTGCGTGCCTGTGTCCTTCCAATTCTGTCTTCTTAGTTTATAGGTCCAGGAATAGGTCTGCTGGAACATATGGTAGCTCAATGTTTACCTTTTAAAGGCACCTCTATTCTGTTCTCCTTAGTGGCTCTTTCCAGGTTACGTCCCACTTAAAGTGGAGGGTATGTATTTCTTCCCAGCTCCTTCAGGATTTATTCTTTGTAGTTTTTGCTGATGGTTATTCTGAGTGGTGTGAGCTGATACCTCTTTGTGGTTGAATTTGCATGTGTCTCATAATGCGTTGAAATTGATCTTTAAGACATGTCCTTTTTATTTTTCCAGCTGTGATTAGAGCTTATTTCTTCAAAGTGTTTTCTTAAAGTATGTGTCACCATTTGAAATATTTTGGCCATTATCTCCCTCAAGACATTTTGAGGGCAGGTTTCATTTACAGCCCTGCAGTACTTGTTCATATGAAGTGACCATTAGCTCAGGCTTTAAACCTGCTTTTGCAGGTAACGGCCAGAGAGCGGCAGCCTTTCTACGTTCCCCTTGCTGGTACTAGGGAAACAGACCTACCGGCCAGTGGTGTTCTTCGGTTATAAGTTAGAGTGCCATGTGCCCGGATAAACCCACAAATGTTGATGTCTCCTTGCTTTTGTTTGTTTTTAAATTTCATTTATATTTATTATTAGAGTAATATTCCATTGTGTATGTGGACCACTTCTTCTTGGTGCATTCCTCGGTTGATGGACATTTTCATTGCTTCCAAGTGCTGGCTATGGTAAATCTTGCTGGCGTACAGGTTTGCCAGCCTGTGACTTTTTGATTCTCATTTTCTCAGGTGATAGGCCAAGCAGTGGTTGTGATTGATTGACTGGTAGCTCAATGTTTCCCTTTTCAAAGCACCTACACTGTGTTTTCATTAGTGGCTCTTTACATGCCCCCCCTTACAACCGAGGGTACGCATTTCTCCACACTCCCTTCACCGTTTATTTTTTGCAGCATTTTTCCTAATGGCCATTCTGACTGCTGTGAGCTGATAGGTTTTTGTAATATGGGTATGCCTGTCATTAAATTTTTTAAAATTCATCATATTCCTACATCGTTCTCTTTTCTCTTAAAAGAAAAAACCGTGAGTACAATGTAGCTCTTGAAATTGTCTTCTTCGAAGGTTGCCCTCTTTTGAATTTTTTGGTCGATTTTGGACCCCAGAAATTTTCTGGAGGGCAGGTGTCATTTACAGAACTGCAAGTTGGTGAAAATTTAGTGACCTTTCGCAGTGGGTTCAAACCTGCTGTTGTGGGAAACGGCCACAAGGAGGTAGCATTTCTCCATTCCCCAATCTGGGTACTAGGGCAGCAGAGCCTTTCTGGAAGTCATTGTCCTAGGTTGTAAATTAGAATGGAATTTGCCAGGAGAAATCCCCATAAGTTTATGTCTCATTATTTCTTCTTGGTTTTTAAAAGTTTTTTAATCTGGGTAAAGTTTAGAATATTGTTTATCCTAGGTGTACACAATCTGGTTCATTTGTACATTATGTATGTCTATTAATGTACAGATCCTCTTCCCATGTAAAATATTACAGTGTTCCGTCGACCTCCCTTGCTATATGTTCGGTCTTTTTGATACATGTACAAAATATGTATTTGTATATGTATAGTAACACTAATCTTCATTTCTCAATTTCCCCCCCTCCTTTCCTTTCAGATGAGCATAGTTTGTTTTCTCAGCCTGTGAGTGTCTTTCTCTTTGGAAATACGTTCATCTGTGCCAGTTATTAGATAATGCCATAAGTGATAATATAGGATATAGGTGTTTTGCTTTCCGACCTACTTCATGTTTTGTGATTATCTCCAGGCTCATCTATGGTGCCTCAAAGAGCAGTGCTTCAATGTTTTCCATGGCTAATATTCCATGTGTACATGGACCACTTCTTCTTGGTGCATTCCTCTGTTGATGGACATTTTCGTTGCTTCCAAGTGTTGCCTATGGTAAATATTGCTGGAGTGCAGGATTGCCAGCCTGTGATTTTTGATTTTCCTTTTCTCAGGGGATAGACCCAGCAGTGGGTATGATTGATTGACTGGTATGGTAGCTCAACGTTTACTTTTTCAAGGCACCTCAATTGTGCTTTCATTAGTGGCTCTTACCACGTCCCCCTTAGAATCGAGGGTACGCATTTCTCCACAATCACGTCAGCATTTCTAGTTTGCAGCATTTTTGTTGATGGCCATTCTGACTGGTGTGAGCTGACAGGTTTTTGTAATTTGGGTTTACATGTCTGTAAAAATTCCTACAATTCATCATTTTTCCACGCCTTTTACTTTTCTGTTAAAAGAAAAAAGAAAGAAAGTGTGAGTGTAATATACCTCTTCAAATTTTCTTTTTGGAAGGTTGCACTCTAGAATTTTTTGGTCGATTTTCGACCTCAGTATTTTTTGGAGGGCCGGTGTCATTTACAGACCTGCAATTGGTGAATAATTAGTGACCTTTTGCAGTGGGTTCAAAGCTGCTGTTGTGGGAAACGGCCACAAGGATGCAGCATTTCTCGATTCCCAAATCTGGGTACTAGGGCAGCAGAGCCGTTCTGGAAGTTGTCTGCCTAGGTTTTCAATTTGGATGGAATGTGCCAGGAAAACCCCCCATAAGTTTATGTCTCATTACTCCTAGTTCGTTGTTTTAATTTTTTCAATTCGGGTAATGGTTAGAATGTTGCTTGTCCAAGGTGTACACACTCTGGTTCATCTACATATCATATATACCTATTTATGTAGAGATCCTCTTCCCGTGTAAATTATTACAGAGTGTTCCGTAATCCTTCCTTGCTATATGGTCAGTCTTTTTGATATATGTATATAATATGTATTTGTATACATATGGTAACGCTAATCTTCATGTATCCATTCCCCCCACCTTTCCTTTTAGATAAGCATAGTTTTTTTTTTTAATAAGTCTGTGATTGCCTTTCTCTGTGGAAATATGTTCATTTGTGTCAGTTATTAGATAACGCCTATAAGTGATATCATAGGTTATAGGACTTTTCCTTTCCGACTTACCTCATGTTCTGTGATTATCTCCAAGATCATCTATGGTGCCTCAAAGAGCAGTGTTTCATTGTTTTCCATGGCTAGTATTCATTGTGTACATGGACCACTTCTTCTTTATCCTTTCGTCTGTTGATGGACATTTTGGTTGCTTCACTGTCTTGTCTATTGTGAATAAGGCTGCAGTGCAGCTTTTGCAGCCCGGGTCTTCTTCATTCTGGTCTTCTCAGGTGAGAGGCCCTTTGGTGCGCCTGCTGGATTGAATGGTACCTCAATTTTTCTTTTCAACGCAGCTTCTTTCTGTTCTCATTATTAGCGTTTAACCCTTTTACATCTCACCAGCAGCTAGAGGGTACACAGTTCTCTTAAACCTCTTCAGCATTTATTGTTTGTAGACTTTTTGCCAATGGTCAGTCGACTGGTGTGAGTTGAAAACTTTTTGTAGATTAGATTGCATGAGTCTAATACTTCCTGAGGCTGAGCTTTTATCCATTTTCCTTTTTTTAAAAAGAGAGTGAGTAAAACTTACCTCTTCATACTATCTTCGTGAACATTTTGCCTGTTTTGAATTTTTTTATCCATTCCCTACCTCAGCACAATTTTGAGGGCAGGTGTCCTTTACAGCCCTGAGTCCTTGTGAATGGTAAGTGACCATTAGCTGGGGGTTAAAAGCTGCTCTTGCGGGAATCGGCCACAAGGCGGCAGCATTTCTCCTTTACCAAATCTGGTTACTAGGGCAACAGAGCCTTACTGGAAGTGGTGTTCTAGGTTGTAAATTAGAATGGAATGTGCGAGGAAAAAGCCCTTTAAGTTTATGTCTCCTTACTTCTTGTTGGTATTTTTAACTTAATTTTTATTTTTTCTCACAGCAAACTTGATTACAATGTTTTGTTTGTTCTAGGTGTGCAAGATGTGGTTCTTTCACACATATACATATATCTATTCTTCTTCGGATCCTTTTCCCATGTAGGTTATGACACAATGTTGAGTAGTCTTCTCTTGGTATTGCGTAGGTCTTTGGTGATTCTATATTTCACATGTGTTTGTATCTCTCTGTTAACCTCAATATGGTAATGTATCCAATCCTCACACCTGTCCATTTGGTGAACCATAAGTTTTTTAATGAATCTATGAAAGTGTTTCTCTGTGGAAATATCTTTGTTTGTATCATTTTTTAGGTAACACCTATATGTGATACGATAGGATATGTGTTTTTCGCTTTCTCACTTACTCCAAGTTGCGTGATTACTTCTAGACTCATCTATGGTGCTGGAAATGGCATCGTTTCATTTTTTTCACTAGCTCATATTCCATCTGTACAGGTAGCAGTTCTTCTTTGTCCACCCATCTGTCGGTGGACTTTTTGGTTACTTCCATATCTTGGCTACTGTAATACTATGCAATGCAGATTTGCGTGCCTGTGTCCTTCCAATTCTGTCTTCTTAGTTTATAGGTCCAGGAATAGGTCTGCTGGAACATATGGTAGCTCAATGTTTACCTTTTAAAGGCACCTCTATTCTGTTCTCCTTAGTGGCTCTTTCCAGGTTACGTCCCACTTAAAGTGGAGGGTATGTATTTCTTCCCAGCTCCTTCAGGATTTATTCTTTGTAGTTTTTGCTGATGGTTATTCTGAGTGGTGTGAGCTGATACCTCTTTGTGGTTGAATTTGCATGTGTCTCATAATGCATTGAAATTGATCTTTAAGACATGTCCTTTTTATTTTTCCAGCTGTGATTAGAGCTTATTTCTTCAAAGTGTTTTCTTAAAGTATGTGTCACCATTTGAAATATTTTGGCCATTATCTCCCTCAAGACATTTTGAGGGCAGGTTTCATTTACAGCCCTGCAGTACTTGTTCATATGAAGTGACCATTAGCTCAGGCTTTAAACCTGCTTTTGCAGGTAACGGCCAGAGAGCGGCAGCCTTTCTACGTTCCCCTTGCTGGTACTAGGGAAACAGACCTACCGGCCAGTGGTGTTCTTCGGTTATAAGTTAGAGTGCCATGTGCCCGGATAAACCCACAAATGTTGATGTCTCCTTGCTTTTGTTTGTTTTTAAATTTCATTTATATTTATTATTAGAGTAATATTCCATTGTGTACGTGGACCACTTCTTCTTGGTGCATTCCTCGGTTGATGGACATTTTCATTGCTTCCAAGTGCTGGCTATGGTAAATCTTGCTGGCGTACAGGTTTGCCAGCCTGTGACTTTTTGATTCTCATTTTCTCAGGTGATAGGCCAAGCAGTGGTTGTGATTGATTGACTGGTAGCTCAATGTTTCCCTTTTCAAAGCACCTACACTGTGTTTTCATTAGTGGCTCTTTACATGCCCCCCCTTACAACCGAGGGTACGCATTTCTCCACACTCCCTTCACCGTTTATTTTTTGCAGCATTTTTCCTAATGGCCATTCTGACTGCTGTGAGCTGATAGGTTTTTGTAATATGGGTATGCCTGTCATTAAATTTTTTAAAATTCATCATATTCCTACATCGTTCTCTTTTCTCTTAAAAGAAAAAACCGTGAGTACAATGTAGCTCTTGAAATTGTCTTCTTCGAAGGTTGCCCTCTTTTGAATTTTTTGGTCGATTTTGGACCCCAGAAATTTTCTGGAGGGCAGGTGTCATTTACAGAACTGCAAGTTGGTGAAAATTTAGTGACCTTTCGCAGTGGGTTCAAACCTGCTGTTGTGGGAAACGGCCACAAGGAGGTAGCATTTCTCCATTCCCCAATCTGGGTACTAGGGCAGCAGAGCCTTTCTGGAAGTCATTGTCCTAGGTTGTAAATTAGAATGGAATTTGCCAGGAGAAATCCCCATAAGTTTATGTCTCATTACTTCTTCTTGGTTTTTAAAAGTTTTTTAATCTGGGTAAAGTTTAGAATATTGTTTATCCTAGGTGTACACAATCTGGTTCATTTGTACATTATGTATGTCTATTAATGTACAGATCCTCTTCCCATGTAAAATATTACAGTGTTCCGTCGACCTCCCTTGCTATATGTTCGGTCTTTTTGATACATGTACAAAATATGTATTTGTATATGTATAGTAACACTAATCTTCATTTCTCAATTTCCCCCCTCCTTTCCTTTCAGATGAGCATAGTTTGTTTTCTCAGCCTGTGAGTGTCTTTCTCTTTGGAAATACGTTCATCTGTGCCAGTTATTAGATAATGCCATAAGTGATAATATAGGATATAGGTGTTTTGCTTTCCGACCTACTTCATGTTTTGTGATTATCTCCAGGCTCATCTATGGTGCCTCAAAGAGCAGTGCTTCAATGTTTTCCATGGCTAATATTCCATGTGTACATGGACCACTTCTTCTTGGTGCATTCCTCTGTTGATGGACATTTTCGTTGCTTCCAAGTGTTGCCTATGGTAAATATTGCTGGAGTGCAGGATTGCCAGCCTGTGATTTTTGATTTTCCTTTTCTCAGGGGATAGACCCAGCAGTGGGTATGATTGATTGACTGGTATGGTAGCTCAACGTTTACCTTTTCAAGGCACCTCAATTGTGCTTTCATTAGTGGCTCTTACCACGTGCCCCTTAGAATCGAGGGTACGCATTTCTCCACAATCACGTCAGCATTTCTAGTTTGCAGCATTTTTGTTGATGGCCATTCTGACTGGTGTGAGCTGACAGGTTTTTGTAATTTGGGTTTACATGTCTGTAAAAATTCCTACAATTCATCATTTTTCCACGCCTTTTACTTTTCTGTTAAAAGAAAAAAGAAAGAAAGTGTGAGTGTAATATACCTCTTCAAATTTTCTTTTTGGAAGGTTGCACTCTAGAATTTTTTGGTCGATTTTCGACCTCAGTATTTTTTGGAGGGCCGGTGTCATTTACAGACCTGCAATTGGTGAATAATTAGTGACCTTTTGCAGTGGGTTCAAAGCTGCTGTTGTGGGAAACGGCCACAAGGATGCAGCATTTCTCGATTCCCAAATCTGGGTACTAGGGCAGCAGAGCCGTTCTGGAAGTTGTCTGCCTAGGTTTTCAATTTGGATGGAATGTGCCAGGAAAACCCCCCATAAGTTTATGTCTCATTACTCCTAGTTCGTTGTTTTAATTTTTTCAATTGGGGTAATGGTTAGAATGTTGCTTGTCCAAGGTGTACACACTCTGGTTCATCTACATATCATATATACCTATTTATGTAGAGATCCTCTTCCCGTGTAAATTATTACAGAGTGTTCCGTAATCCTTCCTTGCTATATGGTCAGTCTTTTTGATATATGTATATAATATGTATTTGTATACATATGGTAACGCTAATCTTCATGTATCCATTCCCCCCACCTTTCCTTTTAGATAAGCATAGTTTTTTTTTTAATAAGTCTGTGATTGCCTTTCTCTGTGGAAATATGTTCATTTGTGTCAGTTATTAGATAACGCCTATAAGTGATATCATAGGTTATAGGACTTTTCCTTTCCGACTTACCTCATGTTCTGTGATTATCTCCAAGATCATCTATGGTGCCTCAAAGAGCAGTGTTTCATTGTTTTCCATGGCTAGTATTCATTGTGTACATGGACCACTTCTTCTTTATCCTTTCGTCTGTTGATGGACATTTTGGTTGCTTCACTGTCTTGTCTATTGTGAATAAGGCTGCAGTGCAGCTTTTGCAGCCCGGGTCTTCTTCATTCTGGTCTTCTCAGGTGAGAGGCCCTTTGGTGCGCCTGCTGGATTGAATGGTACCTCAATTTTTCTTTTCAACGCAGCTTCTTTCTGTTCTCATTATTAGCGTTTAACCCTTTTACATCTCACCAGCAGCTAGAGGGTACACAGTTCTCTTAAACCTCTTCAGCATTTATTGTTTGTAGACTTTTTGCCAATGGTCAGTCGACTGGTGTGAGTTGAAAACTTTTTGTAGATTAGATTGCATGAGTCTAATACTTCCTGAGGCTGAGCTTTTATCCATTTTCCTTTTTTTAAAAAGAGAGTGAGTAAAACTTACCTCTTCATACTATCTTCGTGAACATTTTGCCTGTTTTGAATTTTTTTATCCATTCCCTACCTCAGCACAATTTTGAGGGCAGGTGTCCTTTACAGCCCTGAGTCCTTGTGAATGGTAAGTGACCATTAGCTGGGGGTTAAAAGCTGCTCTTGCGGGAATCGGCCACAAGGCGGCAGCATTTCTCCTTTACCAAATCTGGTTACTAGGGCAACAGAGCCTTACTGGAAGTGGTGTTCTAGGTTGTAAATTAGAATGGAATGTGCGAGGAAAAAGCCCTTTAAGTTTATGTCTCCTTACTTCTTGTTGGTATTTTTAACTTAATTTTTATTTTTTCTCACAGCAAACTTGATTACAATGTTTTGTTTGTTCTAGGTGTGCAAGATGTGGTTCTTTCACACATATACATATATCTATTCTTCTTCGGATCCTTTTCCCATGTAGGTTATGACACAATGTTGAGTAGTCTTCTCTTGGTATTGCGTAGGTCTTTGGTGATTCTATATTTCACATGTGTTTGTATCTCTCTGTTAACCTCAATATGGTAATGTATCCAATCCTCACACCTGTCCATTTGGTGAACCATAAGTTTTTTAATGAATCTATGAAAGTGTTTCTCTGTGGAAATATCTTTGTTTGTATCATTTTTTAGGTAACACCTATATGTGATACGATAGGATATGTGTTTTTCGCTTTCTCACTTACTCCAAGTTGCGTGATTACTTCTAGACTCATCTGTGGTGCTGGAAATGGCATCGTTTCATTTTTTTCACTAGCTCATATTCCATCTGTACAGGTAGCAGTTCTTCTTTGTCCACCCATCTGTCGGTGGACTTTTTGGTTACTTCCATATCTTGGCTACTGTAATACTATGCAATGCAGATTTGCGTGCCTGTGTCCTTCCAATTCTGTCTTCTTAGTTTATAGGTCCAGGAATAGGTCTGCTGGAACATATGGTAGCTCAATGTTTACCTTTTAAAGGCACCTCTATTCTGTTCTCCTTAGTGGCTCTTTCCAGGTTACGTCCCACTTAAAGTGGAGGGTATGTATTTCTTCCCAGCTCCTTCAGGATTTATTCTTTGTAGTTTTTGCTGATGGTTATTCTGAGTGGTGTGAGCTGATACCTCTTTGTGGTTGAATTTGCATGTGTCTCATAATGCGTTGAAATTGATCTTTAAGACATGTCCTTTTTATTTTTCCAGCTGTGATTAGAGCTTATTTCTTCAAAGTGTTTTCTTAAAGTATGTGTCACCATTTGAAATATTTTGGCCATTATCTCCCTCAAGACATTTTGAGGGCAGGTTTCATTTACAGCCCTGCAGTACTTGTTCATATGAAGTGACCATTAGCTCAGGCTTTAAACCTGCTTTTGCAGGTAACGGCCAGAGAGCGGCAGCCTTTCTACGTTCCCCTTGCTGGTACTAGGGAAACAGACCTACCGGCCAGTGGTGTTCTTCGGTTATAAGTTAGAGTGCCATGTGCCCGGATAAACCCACAAATGTTGATGTCTCCTTGCTTTTGTTTGTTTTTAAATTTCATTTATATTTATTATTAGAGTAATATTCCATTGTGTACGTGGACCACTTCTTCTTGGTGCATTCCTCGGTTGATGGACATTTTCATTGCTTCCAAGTGCTGGCTATGGTAAATCTTGCTGGCGTACAGGTTTGCCAGCCTGTGACTTTTTGATTCTCATTTTCTCAGGTGATAGGCCAAGCAGTGGTTGTGATTGATTGACTGGTAGCTCAATGTTTCCCTTTTCAAAGCACCTACACTGTGTTTTCATTAGTGGCTCTTTACATGCCCCCCCTTACAACCGAGGGTACGCATTTCTCCACACTCCCTTCACCGTTTATTTTTTGCAGCATTTTTCCTAATGGCCATTCTGACTGCTGTGAGCTGATAGGTTTTTGTAATATGGGTATGCCTGTCATTAAATTTTTTAAAATTCATCATATTCCTACATCGTTCTCTTTTCTCTTAAAAGAAAAAACCGTGAGTACAATGTAGCTCTTGAAATTGTCTTCTTCGAAGGTTGCCCTCTTTTGAATTTTTTGGTCGATTTTGGACCCCAGAAATTTTCTGGAGGGCAGGTGTCATTTACAGAACTGCAAGTTGGTGAAAATTTAGTGACCTTTCGCAGTGGGTTCAAACCTGCTGTTGTGGGAAACGGCCACAAGGAGGTAGCATTTCTCCATTCCCCAATCTGGGTACTAGGGCAGCAGAGCCTTTCTGGAAGTCATTGTCCTAGGTTGTAAATTAGAATGGAATTTGCCAGGAGAAATCCCCATAAGTTTATGTCTCATTACTTCTTCTTGGTTTTTAAAAGTTTTTTAATCTGGGTAAAGTTTAGAATATTGTTTATCCTAGGTGTACACAATCTGGTTCATTTGTACATTATGTATGTCTATTAATGTACAGATCCTCTTCCCATGTAAAATATTACAGTGTTCCGTCGACCTCCCTTGCTATATGTTCGGTCTTTTTGATACATGTACAAAATATGTATTTGTATATGTATAGTAACACTAATCTTCATTTCTCAATTTCCCCCCCTCCTTTCCTTTCAGATGAGCATAGTTTGTTTTCTCAGCCTGTGAGTGTCTTTCTCTTTGGAAATACGTTCATCTGTGCCAGTTATTAGATAATGCCATAAGTGATAATATAGGATATAGGTGTTTTGCTTTCCGACCTACTTCATGTTTTGTGATTATCTCCAGGCTCATCTATGGTGCCTCAAAGAGCAGTGCTTCAATGTTTTCCATGGCTAATATTCCATGTGTACATGGACCACTTCTTCTTGGTGCATTCCTCTGTTGATGGACATTTTCGTTGCTTCCAAGTGTTGCCTATGGTAAATATTGCTGGAGTGCAGGATTGCCAGCCTGTGATTTTTGATTTTCCTTTTCTCAGGGGATAGACCCAGCAGTGGGTATGATTGATTGACTGGTATGGTAGCTCAACGTTTACCTTTTCAAGGCACCTCAATTGTGCTTTCATTAGTGGCTCTTACCACGTCCCCCTTAGAATCGAGGGTACGCATTTCTCCACAATCACGTCAGCATTTCTAGTTTGCAGCATTTTTGTTGATGGCCATTCTGACTGGTGTGAGCTGACAGGTTTTTGTAATTTGGGTTTACATGTCTGTAAAAATTCCTACAATTCATCATTTTTCCACGCCTTTTACTTTTCTGTTAAAAGAAAAAAGAAAGAAAGTGTGAGTGTAATATACCTCTTCAAATTTTCTTTTTGGAAGGTTGCACTCTAGAATTTTTTGGTCGATTTTCGACCTCAGTATTTTTTGGAGGGCCGGTGTCATTTACAGACCTGCAATTGGTGAATAATTAGTGACCTTTTGCAGTGGGTTCAAAGCTGCTGTTGTGGGAAACGGCCACAAGGATGCAGCATTTCTCGATTCCCAAATCTGGGTACTAGGGCAGCAGAGCCGTTCTGGAAGTTGTCTGCCTAGGTTTTCAATTTGGATGGAATGTGCCAGGAAAACCCCCCATAAGTTTATGTCTCATTACTCCTAGTTCGTTGTTTTAATTTTTTCAATTGGGGTAATGGTTAGAATGTTGCTTGTCCAAGGTGTACACACTCTGGTTCATCTACATATCATATATACCTATTTATGTAGAGATCCTCTTCCCGTGTAAATTATTACAGAGTGTTCCGTAATCCTTCCTTGCTATATGGTCGGTCTTTTTGATATATGTATATAATATGTATTTGTATACATATGGTAACGCTAATCTTCATGTATCCATTCCCCCCACCTTTCCTTTTAGATAAGCATAGTTTTTTTTTTTTAATAAGTCTGTGATTGCCTTTCTCTGTGGAAATATGTTCATTTGTGTCAGTTATTAGATAACGCCTATAAGTGATATCATAGGTTATAGGACTTTTCCTTTCCGACTTACCTCATGTTCTGTGATTATCTCCAAGATCATCTATGGTGCCTCAAAGAGCAGTGTTTCATTGTTTTCCATGGCTAGTATTCATTGTGTACATGGACCACTTCTTCTTTATCCTTTCGTCTGTTGATGGACATTTTGGTTGCTTCACTGTCTTGTCTATTGTGAATAAGGCTGCAGTGCAGCTTTTGCAGCCCGGGTCTTCTTCATTCTGGTCTTCTCAGGTGAGAGGCCCTTTGGTGCGCCTGCTGGATTGAATGGTACCTCAATTTTTCTTTTCAACGCAGCTTCTTTCTGTTCTCATTATTAGCGTTTAACCCTTTTACATCTCACCAGCAGCTAGAGGGTACACAGTTCTCTTAAACCTCTTCAGCATTTATTGTTTGTAGACTTTTTGCCAATGGTCAGTCGACTGGTGTGAGTTGAAAACTTTTTGTAGATTAGATTGCATGAGTCTAATACTTCCTGAGGCTGAGCTTTTATCCATTTTCCTTTTTTTAAAAAGAGAGTGAGTAAAACTTACCTCTTCATACTATCTTCGTGAACATTTTGCCTGTTTTGAATTTTTTTATCCATTCCCTACCTCAGCACAATTTTGAGGGCAGGTGTCCTTTACAGCCCTGAGTCCTTGTGAATGGTAAGTGACCATTAGCTGGGGGTTAAAAGCTGCTCTTGCGGGAATCGGCCACAAGGCGGCAGCATTTCTCCTTTACCAAATCTGGTTACTAGGGCAACAGAGCCTTACTGGAAGTGGTGTTCTAGGTTGTAAATTAGAATGGAATGTGCGAGGAAAAAGCCCTTTAAGTTTATGTCTCCTTACTTCTTGTTGGTATTTTTAACTTAATTTTTATTTTTTCTCACAGCAAACTTGATTACAATGTTTTGTTTGTTCTAGGTGTGCAAGATGTGGTTCTTTCACACATATACATATATCTATTCTTCTTCGGATCCTTTTCCCATGTAGGTTATGACACAATGTTGAGTAGTCTTCTCTTGGTATTGCGTAGGTCTTTGGTGATTCTATATTTCACATGTGTTTGTATCTCTCTGTTAACCTCAATATGGTAATGTATCCAATCCTCACACCTGTCCATTTGGTGAACCATAAGTTTTTTAATGAATCTATGAAAGTGTTTCTCTGTGGAAATATCTTTGTTTGTATCATTTTTTAGGTAACACCTATATGTGATACGATAGGATATGTGTTTTTCGCTTTCTCACTTACTCCAAGTTGCGTGATTACTTCTAGACTCATCTGTGGTGCTGGAAATGGCATCGTTTCATTTTTTTCACTAGCTCATATTCCATCTGTACAGGTAGCAGTTCTTCTTTGTCCACCCATCTGTCGGTGGACTTTTTGGTTACTTCCATATCTTGGCTACTGTAATACTATGCAATGCAGATTTGCGTGCCTGTGTCCTTCCAATTCTGTCTTCTTAGTTTATAGGTCCAGGAATAGGTCTGCTGGAACATATGGTAGCTCAATGTTTACCTTTTAAAGGCACCTCTATTCTGTTCTCCTTAGTGGCTCTTTCCAGGTTACGTCCCACTTAAAGTGGAGGGTATGTATTTCTTCCCAGCTCCTTCAGGATTTATTCTTTGTAGTTTTTGCTGATGGTTATTCTGAGTGGTGTGAGCTGATACCTCTTTGTGGTTGAATTTGCATGTGTCTCATAATGCGTTGAAATTGATCTTTAAGACATGTCCTTTTTATTTTTCCAGCTGTGATTAGAGCTTATTTCTTCAAAGTGTTTTCTTAAAGTATGTGTCACCATTTGAAATATTTTGGCCATTATCTCCCTCAAGACATTTTGAGGGCAGGTTTCATTTACAGCCCTGCAGTACTTGTTCATATGAAGTGACCATTAGCTCAGGCTTTAAACCTGCTTTTGCAGGTAACGGCCAGAGAGCGGCAGCCTTTCTACGTTCCCCTTGCTGGTACTAGGGAAACAGACCTACCGGCCAGTGGTGTTCTTCGGTTATAAGTTAGAGTGCCATGTGCCCGGATAAACCCACAAATGTTGATGTCTCCTTGCTTTTGTTTGTTTTTAAATTTCATTTATATTTATTATTAGAGTAATATTCCATTGTGTACGTGGACCACTTCTTCTTGGTGCATTCCTCGGTTGATGGACATTTTCATTGCTTCCAAGTGCTGGCTATGGTAAATCTTGCTGGCGTACAGGTTTGCCAGCCTGTGACTTTTTGATTCTCATTTTCTCAGGTGATAGGCCAAGCAGTGGTTGTGATTGATTGACTGGTAGCTCAATGTTTCCCTTTTCAAAGCACCTACACTGTGTTTTCATTAGTGGCTCTTTACATGCCCCCCCTTACAACCGAGGGTACGCATTTCTCCACACTCCCTTCACCGTTTATTTTTTGCAGCATTTTTCCTAATGGCCATTCTGACTGCTGTGAGCTGATAGGTTTTTGTAATATGGGTATGCCTGTCATTAAATTTTTTAAAATTCATCATATTCCTACATCGTTCTCTTTTCTCTTAAAAGAAAAAACCGTGAGTACAATATAGCTCTTGAAATTGTCTTCTTCGAAGGTTGCCCTCTTTTGAATTTTTTGGTCGATTTTGGACCCCAGAAATTTTCTGGAGGGCAGGTGTCATTTACAGAACTGCAAGTTGGTGAAAATTTAGTGACCTTTCGCAGTGGGTTCAAACCTGCTGTTGTGGGAAACGGCCACAAGGAGGTAGCATTTCTCCATTCCCCAATCTGGGTACTAGGGCAGCAGAGCCTTTCTGGAAGTCATTGTCCTAGGTTGTAAATTAGAATGGAATTTGCCAGGAGAAATCCCCATAAGTTTATGTCTCATTACTTCTTCTTGGTTTTTAAAAGTTTTTTAATCTGGGTAAAGTTTAGAATATTGTTTATCCTAGGTGTACACAATCTGGTTCATTTGTACATTATGTATGTCTATTAATGTACAGATCCTCTTCCCATGTAAAATATTACAGTGTTCCGTCGACCTCCCTTGCTATATGTTCGGTCTTTTTGATACATGTACAAAATATGTATTTGTATATGTATAGTAACACTAATCTTCATTTCTCAATTTCCCCCCCTCCTTTCCTTTCAGATGAGCATAGTTTGTTTTCTCAGCCTGTGAGTGTCTTTCTCTTTGGAAATACGTTCATCTGTGCCAGTTATTAGATAATGCCATAAGTGATAATATAGGATATAGGTGTTTTGCTTTCCGACCTACTTCATGTTTTGTGATTATCTCCAGGCTCATCTATGGTGCCTCAAAGAGCAGTGCTTCAATGTTTTCCATGGCTAATATTCCATGTGTACATGGACCACTTCTTCTTGGTGCATTCCTCTGTTGATGGACATTTTCGTTGCTTCCAAGTGTTGCCTATGGTAAATATTGCTGGAGTGCAGGATTGCCAGCCTGTGATTTTTGATTTTCCTTTTCTCAGGGGATAGACCCAGCAGTGGGTATGATTGATTGACTGGTATGGTAGCTCAACGTTTACCTTTTCAAGGCACCTCAATTGTGTTTTCATTAGTGGCTCTTACCACGTCCCCCTTAGAATCGAGGGTACGCATTTCTCCACAATCACGTCAGCATTTCTAGTTTGCAGCATTTTTGTTGATGGCCATTCTGACTGGTGTGAGCTGACAGGTTTTTGTAATTTGGGTTTACATGTCTGTAAAAATTCCTACAATTCATCATTTTTCCACGCCTTTTACTTTTCTGTTAAAAGAAAAAAGAAAGAAAGTGTGAGTGTAATATACCTCTTCAAATTTTCTTTTTGGAAGGTTGCACTCTAGAATTTTTTGGTCGATTTTCGACCTCAGTATTTTTTGGAGGGCCGGTGTCATTTACAGACCTGCAATTGGTGAATAATTAGTGACCTTTTGCAGTGGGTTCAAAGCTGCTGTTGTGGGAAACGGCCACAAGGATGCAGCATTTCTCGATTCCCAAATCTGGGTACTAGGGCAGCAGAGCCGTTCTGGAAGTTGTCTGCCTAGGTTTTCAATTTGGATGGAATGTGCCAGGAAAACCCCCCATAAGTTTATGTCTCATTACTCCTAGTTCGTTGTTTTAATTTTTTCAATTGGGGTAATGGTTAGAATGTTGCTTGTCCAAGGTGTACACACTCTGGTTCATCTACATATCATATATACCTATTTATGTAGAGATCCTCTTCCCGTGTAAATTATTACAGAGTGTTCCGTAATCCTTCCTTGCTATATGGTCGGTCTTTTTGATATATGTATATAATATGTATTTGTATACATATGGTAACGCTAATCTTCATGTATCCATTCCCCCCACCTTTCCTTTTAGATAAGCATAGTTTTTTGTTTTTAATAAGTCTGTGATTGCCTTTCTCTGTGGAAATATGTTCATTTGTGTCAGTTATTAGATAACGCCTATAAGTGATATCATAGGTTATAGGACTTTTCCTTTCCGACTTACCTCATGGTCTGTGATTATCTCCAAGATCATCTATGGTGCCTCAAAGAGCAGTGTTTCATTGTTTTCCATGGCTAGTATTCATTGTGTACATGGACCACTTCTTCTTTATCCTTTCGTCTGTTGATGGACATTTTGGTTGCTTCACTGTCTTGTCTATTGTGAATAAGGCTGCAGTGCAGCTTTTGCAGCCCGGGTCTTCTTCATTCTGGTCTTCTCAGGTGAGAGGCCCTTTGGTGCGCCTGCTGGATTGAATGGTACCTCAATTTTTCTTTTCAACGCAGCTTCTTTCTGTTCTCATTATTAGCGTTTAACCCTTTTACATCTCACCAGCAGCTAGAGGGTACACAGTTCTCTTAAACCTCTTCAGCATTTATTGTTTGTAGACTTTTTGCCAATGGTCAGTCGACTGGTGTGAGTTGAAAACTTTTTGTAGATTAGATTGCATGAGTCTAATACTTCCTGAGGCTGAGCTTTTATCCATTTTCCTTTTTTTAAAAAGAGAGTGAGTAAAACTTACCTCTTCATACTATCTTCGTGAACATTTTGCCTGTTTTGAATTTTTTTATCCATTCCCTACCTCAGCACAATTTTGAGGGCAGGTGTCCTTTACAGCCCTGAGTCCTTGTGAATGGTAAGTGACCATTAGCTGGGGGTTAAAAGCTGCTCTTGCGGGAATCGGCCACAAGGCGGCAGCATTTCTCCTTTACCAAATCTGGTTACTAGGGCAACAGAGCCTTACTGGAAGTGGTGTTCTAGGTTGTAAATTAGAATGGAATGTGCGAGGAAAAAGCCCTTTAAGTTTATGTCTCCTTACTTCTTGTTGGTATTTTTAACTTAATTTTTATTTTTTCTCACAGCAAACTTGATTACAGTGTTTTGTTTGTTCTAGGTGTGCAAGATGTGGTTCTTTCACACATATACATATATCTATTCTTCTTCGGATCCTTTTCCCATGTAGGTTATGACACAATGTTGAGTAGTCTTCTCTTGGTATTGCGTAGGTCTTTGGTGATTCTATATTTCACATGTGTTTGTATCTCTCTGTTAACCTCAATATGGTAATGTATCCAATCCTCACACCTGTCCATTTGGTGAACCATAAGTTTTTTAATGAATCTATGAAAGTGTTTCTCTGTGGAAATATCTTTGTTTGTATCATTTTTTAGGTAACACCTATATGTGATACGATAGGATATGTGTTTTTCGCTTTCTCACTTACTCCAAGTTGCGTGATTACTTCTAGACTCATCTGTGGTGCTGGAAATGGCATCGTTTCATTTTTTTCACTAGCTCATATTCCATCTGTACAGGTAGCAGTTCTTCTTTGTCCACCCATCTGTCGGTGGACTTTTTGGTTACTTCCATATCTTGGCTACTGTAATACTATGCAATGCAGATTTGCGTGCCTGTGTCCTTCCAATTCTGTCTTCTTAGTTTATAGGTCCAGGAATAGGTCTGCTGGAACATATGGTAGCTCAATGTTTACCTTTTAAAGGCACCTCTATTCTGTTCTCCTTAGTGGCTCTTTCCAGGTTACGTCCCACTTAAAGTGGAGGGTATGTATTTCTTCCCAGCTCCTTCAGGATTTATTCTTTGTAGTTTTTGCTGATGGTTATTCTGAGTGGTGTGAGCTGATACCTCTTTGTGGTTGAATTTGCATGTGTCTCATAATGCGTTGAAATTGATCTTTAAGACATGTCCTTTTTATTTTTCCAGCTGTGATTAGAGCTTATTTCTTCAAAGTGTTTTCTTAAAGTATGTGTCACCATTTGAAATATTTTGGCCATTATCTCCCTCAAGACATTTTGAGGGCAGGTTTCATTTACAGCCCTGCAGTACTTGTTCATATGAAGTGACCATTAGCTCAGGCTTTAAACCTGCTTTTGCAGGTAACGGCCAGAGAGCGGCAGCCTTTCTACGTTCCCCTTGCTGGTACTAGGGAAACAGACCTACCGGCCAGTGGTGTTCTTCGGTTATAAGTTAGAGTGCCATGTGCCCGGATAAACCCACAAATGTTGATGTCTCCTTGCTTTTGTTTGTTTTTAAATTTCATTTATATTTATTATTAGAGTAATATTCCATTGTGTACGTGGACCACTTCTTCTTGGTGCATTCCTCGGTTGATGGACATTTTCATTGCTTCCAAGTGCTGGCTATGGTAAATCTTGCTGGCGTACAGGTTTGCCAGCCTGTGACTTTTTGATTCTCATTTTCTCAGGTGATAGGCCAAGCAGTGGTTGTGATTGATTGACTGGTAGCTCAATGTTTCCCTTTTCAAAGCACCTACACTGTGTTTTCATTAGTGGCTCTTTACATGCCCCCCCTTACAACCGAGGGTACGCATTTCTCCACACTCCCTTCACCGTTTATTTTTTGCAGCATTTTTCCTAATGGCCATTCTGACTGCTGTGAGCTGATAGGTTTTTGTAATATGGGTATGCCTGTCATTAAATTTTTTAAAATTCATCATATTCCTACATCGTTCTCTTTTCTCTTAAAAGAAAAAACCGTGAGTACAATATAGCTCTTGAAATTGTCTTCTTCGAAGGTTGCCCTCTTTTGAATTTTTTGGTCGATTTTGGACCCCAGAAATTTTCTGGAGGGCAGGTGTCATTTACAGAACTGCTAAGTTGGTGAAAATTTAGTGACCTTTCGCAGTGGGTTCAAACCTGCTGTTGTGGGAAACGGCCACAAGGAGGTAGCATTTCTCCATTCCCCAATCTGGGTACTAGGGCAGCAGAGCCTTTCTGGAAGTCATTGTCCTAGGTTGTAAATTAGAATGGAATTTGCCAGGAGAAATCCCCATAAGTTTATGTCTCATTACTTCTTCTTGGTTTTTAAAAGTTTTTTAATCTGGGTAAAGTTTAGAATATTGTTTATCCTAGGTGTACACAATCTGGTTCATTTGTACATTATGTATGTCTATTAATGTACAGATCCTCTTCCCATGTAAAATATTACAGTGTTCCGTCGACCTCCCTTGCTATATGTTCGGTCTTTTTGATACATGTACAAAATATGTATTTGTATATGTATAGTAACACTAATCTTCATTTCTCAATTTCCCCCCCTCCTTTCCTTTCAGATGAGCATAGTTTGTTTTCTCAGCCTGTGAGTGTCTTTCTCTTTGGAAATACGTTCATCTGTGCCAGTTATTAGATAATGCCATAAGTGATAATATAGGATATAGGTGTTTTGCTTTCCGACCTACTTCATGTTTTGTGATTATCTCCAGGCTCATCTATGGTGCCTCAAAGAGCAGTGCTTCAATGTTTTCCATGGCTAATATTCCATGTGTACATGGACCACTTCTTCTTGGTGCATTCCTCTGTTGATGGACATTTTCGTTGCTTCCAAGTGTTGCCTATGGTAAATATTGCTGGAGTGCAGGATTGCCAGCCTGTGATTTTTGATTTTCCTTTTCTCAGGGGATAGACCCAGCAGTGGGTATGATTGATTGACTGGTATGGTAGCTCAACGTTTACCTTTTCAAGGCACCTCAATTGTGCTTTCATTAGTGGCTCTTACCACGTCCCCCTTAGAATCGAGGGTACGCATTTCTCCACAATCACGTCAGCATTTCTAGTTTGCAGCATTTTTGTTGATGGCCATTCTGACTGGTGTGAGCTGACAGGTTTTTGTAATTTGGGTTTACATGTCTGTAAAAATTCCTACAATTCATCATTTTTCCACGCCTTTTACTTTTCTGTTAAAAGAAAAAAGAAAGAAAGTGTGAGTGTAATATACCTCTTCAAATTTTCTTTTTGGAAGGTTGCACTCTAGAATTTTTTGGTCGATTTTCGACCTCAGTATTTTTTGGAGGGCCGGTGTCATTTACAGACCTGCAATTGGTGAATAATTAGTGACCTTTTGCAGTGGGTTCAAAGCTGCTGTTGTGGGAAACGGCCACAAGGATGCAGCATTTCTCGATTCCCAAATCTGGGTACTAGGGCAGCAGAGCCGTTCTGGAAGTTGTCTGCCTAGGTTTTCAATTTGGGTGGAATGTGCCAGGAAAACCCCCCATAAGTTTATGTCTCATTACTCCTAGTTCGTTGTTTTAATTTTTTCAATTCGGGTAATGGTTAGAATGTTGCTTGTCCAAGGTGTACACACTCTGGTTCATCTACATATCATATATACCTATTTATGTAGAGATCCTCTTCCCGTGTAAATTATTACAGAGTGTTCCGTAATCCTTCCTTGCTATATGGTCGGTCTTTTTGATATATGTATATAATATGTATTTGTATACATATGGTAACGCTAATCTTCATGTATCCATTCCCCCCACCTTTCCTTTTAGATAAGCATAGTTTTTTTTTTTTTAATAAGTCTGTGATTGCCTTTCTCTGTGGAAATATGTTCATTTGTGTCAGTTATTAGATAACGCCTATAAGTGATATCATAGGTTATAGGACTTTTCCTTTCCGACTTACCTCATGGTCTGTGATTATCTCCAAGATCATCTATGGTGCCTCAAAGAGCAGTGTTTCATTGTTTTCCATGGCTAGTATTCATTGTGTACATGGACCACTTCTTCTTTATCCTTTCGTCTGTTGATGGACATTTTGGTTGCTTCACTGTCTTGTCTATTGTGAATAAGGCTGCAGTGCAGCTTTTGCAGCCCGGGTCTTCTTCATTCTGGTCTTCTCAGGTGAGAGGCCCTTTGGTGCGCCTGCTGGATTGAATGGTACCTCAATTTTTCTTTTCAACGCAGCTTCTTTCTGTTCTCATTATTAGCGTTTAACCCTTTTACATCTCACCAGCAGCTAGAGGGTACACAGTTCTCTTAAACCTCTTCAGCATTTATTGTTTGTAGACTTTTTGCCAATGGTCAGTCGACTGGTGTGAGTTGAAAACTTTTTGTAGATTAGATTGCATGAGTCTAATACTTCCTGAGGCTGAGCTTTTATCCATTTTCCTTTTTTTAAAAAGAGAGTGAGTAAAACTTACCTCTTCATACTATCTTCGTGAACATTTTGCCTGTTTTGAATTTTTTTATCCATTCCCTACCTCAGCACAATTTTGAGGGCAGGTGTCCTTTACAGCCCTGAGTCCTTGTGAATGGTAAGTGACCATTAGCTGGGGGTTAAAAGCTGCTCTTGCGGGAATCGGCCACAAGGCGGCAGCATTTCTCCTTTACCAAATCTGGTTACTAGGGCAACAGAGCCTTACTGGAAGTGGTGTTCTAGGTTGTAAATTAGAATGGAATGTGCGAGGAAAAAGCCCTTTAAGTTTATGTCTCCTTACTTCTCGTTGGTATTTTTAACTTAATTTTTATTTTTTCTCACAGCAAACTTGATTACAGTGTTTTGTTTGTTCTAGGTGTGCAAGATGTGGTTCTTTCACACATATACATATATCTATTCTTCTTCGGATCCTTTTCCCATGTAGGTTATGACACAATGTTGAGTAGTCTTCTCTTGGTATTGCGTAGGTCTTTGGTGATTCTATATTTCACATGTGTTTGTATCTCTCTGTTAACCTCAATATGGTAATGTATCCAATCCTCACACCTGTCCATTTGGTGAACCATAAGTTTTTTAATGAATCTATGAAAGTGTTTCTCTGTGGAAATATCTTTGTTTGTATCATTTTTTAGGTAACACCTATATGTGATACGATAGGATATGTGTTTTTCGCTTTCTCACTTACTCCAAGTTGCGTGATTACTTCTAGACTCATCTGTGGTGCTGGAAATGGCATCGTTTCATTTTTTTCACTAGCTCATATTCCATCTGTACAGGTAGCAGTTCTTCTTTGTCCACCCATCTGTCGGTGGACTTTTTGGTTACTTCCATATCTTGGCTACTGTAATACTATGCAATGCAGATTTGCGTGCCTGTGTCCTTCCAATTCTGTCTTCTTAGTTTATAGGTCCAGGAATAGGTCTGCTGGAACATATGGTAGCTCAATGTTTACCTTTTAAAGGCACCTCTATTCTGTTCTCCTTAGTGGCTCTTTCCAGGTTACGTCCCACTTAAAGTGGAGGGTATGTATTTCTTCCCAGCTCCTTCAGGATTTATTCTTTGTAGTTTTTGCTGATGGTTATTCTGAGTGGTGTGAGCTGATACCTCTTTGTGGTTGAATTTGCATGTGTCTCATAATGCGTTGAAATTGATCTTTAAGACATGTCCTTTTTATTTTTCCAGCTGTGATTAGAGCTTATTTCTTCAAAGTGTTTTCTTAAAGTATGTGTCACCATTTGAAATATTTTGGCCATTATCTCCCTCAAGACATTTTGAGGGCAGGTTTCATTTACAGCCCTGCAGTACTTGTTCATATGAAGTGACCATTAGCTCAGGCTTTAAACCTGCTTTTGCAGGTAACGGCCAGAGAGCGGCAGCCTTTCTACGTTCCCCTTGCTGGTACTAGGGAAACAGACCTACCGGCCAGTGGTGTTCTTCGGTTATAAGTTAGAGTGCCATGTGCCCGGATAAACCCACAAATGTTGATGTCTCCTTGCTTTTGTTTGTTTTTAAATTTCATTTATATTTATTATTAGAGTAATATTCCATTGTGTACGTGGACCACTTCTTCTTGGTGCATTCCTCGGTTGATGGACATTTTCATTGCTTCCAAGTGCTGGCTATGGTAAATCTTGCTGGCGTACAGGTTTGCCAGCCTGTGACTTTTTGATTCTCATTTTCTCAGGTGATAGGCCAAGCAGTGGTTGTGATTGATTGACTGGTAGCTCAATGTTTCCCTTTTCAAAGCACCTACACTGTGTTTTCATTAGTGGCTCTTTACATGCCCCCCCTTACAACCGAGGGTACGCATTTCTCCACACTCCCTTCACCGTTTATTTTTTGCAGCATTTTTCCTAATGGCCATTCTGACTGCTGTGAGCTGATAGGTTTTTGTAATATGGGTATGCCTGTCATTAAATTTTTTAAAATTCATCATATTCCTACATCGTTCTCTTTTCTCTTAAAAGAAAAAACCGTGAGTACAATGTAGCTCTTGAAATTGTCTTCTTCGAAGGTTGCCCTCTTTTGAATTTTTTGGTCGATTTTGGACCCCAGAAATTTTCTCGAGGGCAGGTGTCATTTACAGAACTGCAAGTTGGTGAAAATTTAGTGACCTTTCGCAGTGGGTTCAAACCTGCTGTTGTGGGAAACGGCCACAAGGAGGTAGCATTTCTCCATTCCCCAATCTGGGTACTAGGGCAGCAGAGCCTTTCTGGAAGTCATTGTCCTAGGTTGTAAATTAGAATGGAATTTGCCAGGAGAAATCCCCATAAGTTTATGTCTCATTACTTCTTCTTGGTTTTTAAAAGTTTTTTAATCTGGGTAAAGTTTAGAATATTGTTTATCCTAGGTGTACACAATCTGGTTCATTTGTACATTATGTATGTCTATTAATGTACAGATCCTCTTCCCATGTAAAATATTACAGTGTTCCGTCAACCTCCCTTGCTATATGTTCGGTCTTTTTGATACATGTACAAAATATGTATTTGTATATGTATAGTAACACTAATCTTCATTTCTCAATTTCCCCCCTCCTTTCCTTTCAGATGAGCATAGTTTGTTTTCTCAGCCTGTGAGTGTCTTTCTCTTTGGAAATACGTTCATCTGTGCCAGTTATTAGATAATGCCATAAGTGATAATATAGGATATAGGTGTTTTGCTTTCCGACCTACTTCATGTTTTGTGATTATCTCCAGGCTCATCTATGGTGCCTCAAAGAGCAGTGCTTCAATGTTTTCCATGGCTAATATTCCATGTGTACATGGACCACTTCTTCTTGGTGCATTCCTCTGTTGATGGACATTTTCGTTGCTTCCAAGTGTTGCCTATGGTAAATATTGCTGGAGTGCAGGATTGCCAGCCTGTGATTTTTGATTTTCCTTTTCTCAGGGGATAGACCCAGCAGTGGGTATGATTGATTGACTGGTATGGTAGCTCAACGTTTACCTTTTCAAGGCACCTCAATTGTGCTTTCATTAGTGGCTCTTACCACGTGCCCCTTAGAATCGAGGGTACGCATTTCTCCACAATCACGTCAGCATTTCTAGTTTGCAGCATTTTTGTTGATGGCCATTCTGACTGGTGTGAGCTGACAGGTTTTTGTAATTTGGGTTTACATGTCTGTAAAAATTCCTACAATTCATCATTTTTCCACGCCTTTTACTTTTCTGTTAAAAGAAAAAAGAAAGAAAGTGTGAGTGTAATATACCTCTTCAAATTTTCTTTTTGGAAGGTTGCACTCTAGAATTTTTTGGTCGATTTTCGACCTCAGTATTTTTTGGAGGGCCGGTGTCATTTACAGACCTGCAATTGGTGAATAATTAGTGACCTTTTGCAGTGGGTTCAAAGCTGCTGTTGTGGGAAACGGCCACAAGGATGCAGCATTTCTCGATTCCCAAATCTGGGTACTAGGGCAGCAGAGCCGTTCTGGAAGTTGTCTGCCTAGGTTTTCAATTTGGATGGAATGTGCCAGGAAAACCCCCCATAAGTTTATGTCTCATTACTCCTAGTTCGTTGTTTTAATTTTTTCAATTGGGGTAATGGTTAGAATGTTGCTTGTCCAAGGTGTACACTCTCTGGTTCATCTACATATCATATATACCTATTTATGTAGAGATCCTCTTCCCGTGTAAATTATTACAGAGTGTTCCGTAATCCTTCCTTGCTATATGGTCGGTCTTTTTGATATATGTATATAATATGTATTTGTATACATATGGTAACGCTAATCTTCATGTATCCATTCCCCCCACCTTTCCTTTTAGATAAGCATAGTTTTTTTTTTTTTTAATAAGTCTGTGATTGCCTTTCTCTGTGGAAATATGTTCATTTGTGTCAGTTATTAGATAACGCCTATAAGTGATATCATAGGTTATAGGACTTTTCCTTTCCGACTTACCTCATGGTCTGTGATTATCTCCAAGATCATCTATGGTGCCTCAAAGAGCAGTGTTTCATTGTTTTCCATGGCTAGTATTCATTGTGTACATGGACCACTTCTTCTTTATCCTTTCGTCTGTTGATGGACATTTTGGTTGCTTCACTGTCTTGTCTATTGTGAATAAGGCTGCAGTGCAGCTTTTGCAGCCCGGGTCTTCTTCATTCTGGTCTTCTCAGGTGAGAGGCCCTTTGGTGCGCCTGCTGGATTGAATGGTACCTCAATTTTTCTTTTCAACGCAGCTTCTTTCTGTTCTCATTATTAGCGTTTAACCCTTTTACATCTCACCAGCAGCTAGAGGGTACACAGTTCTCTTAAACCTCTTCAGCATTTATTGTTTGTAGACTTTTTGCCAATGGTCAGTCGACTGGTGTGAGTTGAAAACTTTTTGTAGATTAGATTGCATGAGTCTAATACTTCCTGAGGCTGAGCTTTTATCCATTTTCCTTTTTTTAAAAAGAGAGTGAGTAAAACTTACCTCTTCATACTATCTTCGTGAACATTTTGCCTGTTTTGAATTTTTTTATCCATTCCCTACCTCAGCACAATTTTGAGGGCAGGTGTCCTTTACAGCCCTGAGTCCTTGTGAATGGTAAGTGACCATTAGCTGGGGGTTAAAAGCTGCTCTTGCGGGAATCGGCCACAAGGCGGCAGCATTTCTCCTTTACCAAATCTGGTTACTAGGGCAACAGAGCCTTACTGGAAGTGGTGTTCTAGGTTGTAAATTAGAATGGAATGTGCGAGGAAAAAGCCCTTTAAGTTTATGTCTCCTTACTTCTCGTTGGTATTTTTAACTTAATTTTTATTTTTTCTCACAGCAAACTTGATTACAATGTTTTGTTTGTTCTAGGTGTGCAAGATGTGGTTCTTTCACACATATACATATATCTATTCTTCTTCGGATCCTTTTCCCATGTAGGTTATGACACAATGTTGAGTAGTCTTCTCTTGGTATTGCGTAGGTCTTTGGTGATTCTATATTTCACATGTGTTTGTGTCTCTCTGTTAACCTCAATATGGTAATGTATCCAATCCTCACACCTGTCCATTTGGTGAACCATAAGTTTTTTAATGAATCTATGAAAGTGTTTCTCTGTGGAAATATCTTTGTTTGTATCATTTTTTAGGTAACACCTATATGTGATACGATAGGATATGTGTTTTTCGCTTTCTCACTTACTCCAAGTTGCGTGATTACTTCTAGACTCATCTGTGGTGCTGGAAATGGCATCGTTTCATTTTTTTCACTAGCTCATATTCCATCTGTACAGGTAGCAGTTCTTCTTTGTCCACCCATCTGTCGGTGGACTTTTTGGTTACTTCCATATCTTGGCTACTGTAATACTATGCAATGCAGATTTGCGTGCCTGTGTCCTTCCAATTCTGTCTTCTTAGTTTATAGGTCCAGGAATAGGTCTGCTGGAACATATGGTAGCTCAATGTTTACCTTTTAAAGGCACCTCTATTCTGTTCTCCTTAGTGGCTCTTTCCAGGTTACGTCCCACTTAAAGTGGAGGGTATGTATTTCTTCCCAGCTCCTTCAGGATTTATTCTTTGTAGTTTTTGCTGATGGTTATTCTGAGTGGTGTGAGCTGATACCTCTTTGTGGTTGAATTTGCATGTGTCTCATAATGCATTGAAATTGATCTTTAAGACATGTCCTTTTTATTTTTCCAGCTGTGATTAGAGCTTATTTCTTCAAAGTGTTTTCTTAAAGTATGTGTCACCATTTGAAATATTTTGGCCATTATCTCCCTCAAGACATTTTGAGGGCAGGTTTCATTTACAGCCCTGCAGTACTTGTTCATATGAAGTGACCATTAGCTCAGGCTTTAAACCTGCTTTTGCAGGTAACGGCCAGAGAGCGGCAGCCTTTCTACGTTCCCCTTGCTGGTACTAGGGAAACAGACCTACCGGCCAGTGGTGTTCTTCGGTTATAAGTTAGAGTGCCATGTGCCCGGATAAACCCACAAATGTTGACGTCTCCTTGCTTTTGTTTGTTTTTAAATTTCATTTATATTTATTATTAGAGTAATATTCCATTGTGTACGTGGACCACTTCTTCTTGGTGCATTCCTCGGTTGATGGACATTTTCATTGCTTCCAAGTGCTGGCTATGGTAAATCTTGCTGGCGTACAGGTTTGCCAGCCTGTGACTTTTTGATTCTCATTTTCTCAGGTGATAGGCCAAGCAGTGGTTGTGATTGATTGACTGGTAGCTCAATGTTTCCCTTTTCAAAGCACCTACACTGTGTTTTCATTAGTGGCTCTTTACATGCCCCCCCTTACAACCGAGGGTACGCATTTCTCCACACTCCCTTCACCGTTTATTTTTTGCAGCATTTTTCCTAATGGCCATTCTGACTGCTGTGAGCTGATAGGTTTTTGTAATATGGGTATGCCTGTCATTAAATTTTTTAAAATTCATCATATTCCTACATCGTTCTCTTTTCTCTTAAAAGAAAAAACCGTGAGTACAATGTAGCTCTTGAAATTGTCTTCTTCGAAGGTTGCCCTCTTTTGAATTTTTTGGTCGATTTTGGACCCCAGAAATTTTCTCGAGGGCAGGTGTCATTTACAGAACTGCAAGTTGGTGAAAATTTAGTGACCTTTCGCAGTGGGTTCAAACCTGCTGTTGTGGGAAACGGCCACAAGGAGGTAGCATTTCTCCATTCCCCAATCTGGGTACTAGGGCAGCAGAGCCTTTCTGGAAGTCATTGTCCTAGGTTGTAAATTAGAATGGAATTTGCCAGGAGAAATCCCCATAAGTTTATGTCTCATTACTTCTTCTTGGTTTTTAAAAGTTTTTTAATCTGGGTAAAGTTTAGAATATTGTTTATCCTAGGTGTACACAATCTGGTTCATTTGTACATTATGTATGTCTATTAATGTACAGATCCTCTTCCCATGTAAAATATTACAGTGTTCCGTCAACCTCCCTTGCTATATGTTCGGTCTTTTTGATACATGTACAAAATATGTATTTGTATATGTATAGGAACACTAATCTTCATTTCTCAATTTCCCCCCTCCTTTCCTTTCAGATGAGCATAGTTTGTTTTCTCAGCCTGTGAGTGTCTTTCTCTTTGGAAATACGTTCATCTGTGCCAGTTATTAGATAATGCCATAAGTGATAATATAGGATATAGGTGTTTTGCTTTCCGACCTACTTCATGTTTTGTGATTATCTCCAGGCTCATCTATGGTGCCTCAAAGAGCAGTGCTTCAATGTTTTCCATGGCTAATATTCCATGTGTACATGGACCACTTCTTCTTGGTGCATTCCTCTGTTGATGGACATTTTCGTTGCTTCCAAGTGTTGCCTATGGTAAATATTGCTGGAGTGCAGGATTGCCAGCCTGTGATTTTTGATTTTCCTTTTCTCAGGGGATAGACCCAGCAGTGGGTATGATTGATTGACTGGTATGGTAGCTCAACGTTTACCTTTTCAAGGCACCTCAATTGTGCTTTCATTAGTGGCTCTTACCACGTGCCCCTTAGAATCGAGGGTACGCATTTCTCCACAATCACGTCAGCATTTCTAGTTTGCAGCATTTTTGTTGATGGCCATTCTGACTGGTGTGAGCTGACAGGTTTTTGTAATTTGGGTTTACATGTCTGTAAAAATTCCTACAATTCATCATTTTTCCACGCCTTTTACTTTTCTGTTAAAAGAAAAAAGAAAGAAAGTGTGAGTGTAATATACCTCTTCAAATTTTCTTTTTGGAAGGTTGCACTCTAGAATTTTTTGGTCGATTTTCGACCTCAGTATTTTTTGGAGGGCCGGTGTCATTTACAGACCTGCAATTGGTGAATAATTAGTGACCTTTTGCAGTGGGTTCAAAGCTGCTGTTGTGGGAAACGGCCACAAGGATGCAGCATTTCTCGATTCCCAAATCTGGGTACTAGGGCAGCAGAGCCGTTCTGGAAGTTGTCTGCCTAGGTTTTCAATTTGGATGGAATGTGCCAGGAAAACCCCCCATAAGTTTATGTCTCATTACTCCTAGTTCGTTGTTTTAATTTTTTCAATTGGGGTAATGGTTAGAATGTTGCTTGTCCAAGGTGTACACTCTCTGGTTCATCTACATATCATATATACCTATTTATGTAGAGATCCTCTTCCCGTGTAAATTATTACAGAGTGTTCCGTAATCCTTCCTTGCTATATGGTCGGTCTTTTTGATATATGTATATAATATGTATTTGTATACATATGGTAACGCTAATCTTCATGTATCCATTCCCCCCACCTTTCCTTTTAGATAAGCATAGTTTTTTTTTTTAATAAGTCTGTGATTGCCTTTCTCTGTGGAAATATGTTCATTTGTGTCAGTTATTAGATAACGCCTATAAGTGATATCATAGGTTATAGGACTTTTCCTTTCCGACTTACCTCATGTTCTGTGATTATCTCCAAGATCATCTATGGTGCCTCAAAGAGCAGTGTTTCATTGTTTTCCATGGCTAGTATTCATTGTGTACATGGACCACTTCTTCTTTATCCTTTCATCTGTTGATGGACATTTTGGTTGCTTCACTGTCTTGTCTATTGTGAATAAGGCTGCAGTGCAGCTTTTGCAGCCCGGGTCTTCTTCATTCTGGTCTTCTCAGGTGAGAGGCCCTTTGGTGCGCCTGCTGGATTGAATGGTACCTCAATTTTTCTTTTCAACGCAGCTTCTTTCTGTTCTCATTATTAGCGTTTAACCCTTTTACATCTCACCAGCAGCTAGAGGGTACACAGTTCTCTTAAACCTCTTCAGCATTTATTGTTTGTAGACTTTTTGCCAATGGTCAGTCGACTGGTGTGAGTTGAAAACTTTTTGTAGATTAGATTGCATGAGTCTAATACTTCCTGAGGCTGAGCTTTTATCCATTTTCCTTTTTTTAAAAAGAGAGTGAGTAAAACTTACCTCTTCATACTATCTTCGTGAACATTTTGCCTGTTTTGAATTTTTTTATCCATTCCCTACCTCAGCACAATTTTGAGGGCAGGTGTCCTTTACAGCCGTGAGTCCTTGTGAATGGTAAGTGACCATTAGCTGGGGGTTAAAAGCTGCTCTTGCGGGAATCGGCCACAAGGCGGCAGCATTTCTCCTTTACCAAATCTGGTTACTAGGGCAACAGAGCCTTACTGGAAGTGGTGTTCTAGGTTGTAAATTAGAATGGAATGTGCGAGGAAAAAGCCCTTTAAGTTTATGTCTCCTTACTTCTCGTTGGTATTTTTAACTTAATTTTTATTTTTTCTCACAGCAAACTTGATTACAATGTTTTGTTTGTTCTAGGTGTGCAAGATGTGGTTCTTTCACACATATACATATATCTATTCTTCTTCGGATCCTTTTCCCATGTAGGTTATGACACAATGTTGAATAGTCTTCTCTTGGTATTGCGTAGGTCTTTGGTGATTCTATATTTCACATGTGTTTGTGTCTCTCTGTTAACCTCAATATGGTAATGTATCCAATCCTCACACCTGTCCATTTGGTGAACCATAAGTTTTTTAATGAATCTATGAAAGTGTTTCTCTGTGGAAATATCTTTGTTTGTATCATTTTTTAGGTAACACCTATATGTGATACGATAGGATATGTGTTTTTCGCTTTCTCACTTACTCCAAGTTGCGTGATTACTTCTAGACTCATCTGTGGTGCTGGAAATGGCATCGTTTCATTTTTTTCACTAGCTCATATTCCATCTGTACAGGTAGCAGTTCTTCTTTGTCCACCCATCTGTCGGTGGACTTTTTGGTTACTTCCATATCTTGGCTACTGTAATACTATGCAATGCAGATTTGCGTGCCTGTGTCCTTCCAATTCTGTCTTCTTAGTTTATAGGTCCAGGAATAGGTCTGCTGGAACATATGGTAGCTCAATGTTTACCTTTTAAAGGCACCTCTATTCTGTTCTCCTTAGTGGCTCTTTCCAGGTTACGTCCCACTTAAAGTGGAGGGTATGTATTTCTTCCCAGCTCCTTCAGGATTTATTCTTTGTAGTTTTTGCTGATGGTTATTCTGAGTGGTGTGAGCTGATACCTCTTTGTGGTTGAATTTGCATGTGTCTCATAATGCGTTGAAATTGATCTTTAAGACATGTCCTTTTTATTTTTCCAGCTGTGATTAGAGCTTATTTCTTCAAAGTGTTTTCTTAAAGTATGTGTCACCATTTGAAATATTTTGGCCATTATCTCCCTCAAGACATTTTGAGGGCAGGTTTCATTTACAGCCCTGCAGTACTTGTTCATATGAAGTGACCATTAGCTCAGGCTTTAAACCTGCTTTTGCAGGTAACGGCCAGAGAGCGGCAGCCTTTCTACGTTCCCCTTGCTGGTACTAGGGAAACAGACCTACCGGCCAGTGGTGTTCTTCGGTTATAAGTTAGAGTGCCATGTGCCCGGATAAACCCACAAATGTTGATGTCTCCTTGCTTTTGTTTGTTTTTAAATTTCATTTATATTTATTATTAGAGTAATATTCCATTGTGTACGTGGACCACTTCTTCTTGGTGCATTCCTCGGTTGATGGACATTTTCATTGCTTCCAAGTGCTGGCTATGGTAAATCTTGCTGGCGTACAGGTTTGCCAGCCTGTGACTTTTTGATTCTCATTTTCTCAGGTGATAGGCCAAGCAGTGGTTGTGATTGATTGACTGGTAGCTCAATGTTTCCCTTTTCAAAGCACCTACACTGTGTTTTCATTAGTGGCTCTTTACATGCCCCCCCTTACAACCGAGGGTACGCATTTCTCCACACTCCCTTCACCGTTTATTTTTTGCAGCATTTTTCCTAATGGCCATTCTGACTGCTGTGAGCTGATAGGTTTTTGTAATATGGGTATGCCTGTCATTAAATTTTTTAAAATTCATCATATTCCTACATCGTTCTCTTTTCTCTTAAAAGAAAAAACCGTGAGTACAATGTAGCTCTTGAAATTGTCTTCTTCGAAGGTTGCCCTCTTTTGAATTTTTTGGTCGATTTTTGACCCCAGAAATTTTCTGGAGGGCAGGTGTCATTTACAGAACTGCAAGTTGGTGAAAATTTAGTGACCTTTCGCAGTGGGTTCAAACCTGCTGTTGTGGGAAACGGCCACAAGGAGGTAGCATTTCTCCATTCCCCAATCTGGGTACTAGGGCAGCAGAGCCTTTCTGGAAGTCATTGTCCTAGGTTGTAAATTAGAATGGAATTTGCCAGGAGAAATCCCCATAAGTTTATGTCTCATTACTTCTTCTTGGTTTTTAAAAGTTTTTTAATCTGGGTAAAGTTTAGAATATTGTTTATCCTAGGTGTACACAATCTGGTTCATTTGTACATTATGTATGTCTATTAATGTACAGATCCTCTTCCCATGTAAAATATTACAGTGTTCCGTCAACCTCCCTTGCTATATGTTCGGTCTTTTTGATACATGTACAAAATATGTATTTGTATATGTATAGGAACACTAATCTTCATTTCTCAATTTCCCCCCTCCTTTCCTTTCAGATGAGCATAGTTTGTTTTCTCAGCCTGTGAGTGTCTTTCTCTTTGGAAATACGTTCATCTGTGCCAGTTATTAGATAATGCCATAAGTGATAATATAGGATATAGGTGTTTTGCTTTCCGACCTACTTCATGTTTTGTGATTATCTCCAGGCTCATCTATGGTGCCTCAAAGAGCAGTGCTTCAATGTTTTCCATGGCTAATATTCCATGTGTACATGGACCACTTCTTCTTGGTGCATTCCTCTGTTGATGGACATTTTCGTTGCTTCCAAGTGTTGCCTATGGTAAATATTGCTGGAGTGCAGGATTGCCAGCCTGTGATTTTTGATTTTCCTTTTCTCAGGGGATAGACCCAGCAGTGGGTATGATTGATTGACTGGTATGGTAGCTCAACGTTTACCTTTTCAAGGCACCTCAATTGTGCTTTCATTAGTGGCTCTTACCACGTGCCCCTTAGAATCGAGGGTACGCATTTCTCCACAATCACGTCAGCATTTCTAGTTTGCAGCATTTTTGTTGATGGCCATTCTGACTGGTGTGAGCTGACAGGTTTTTGTAATTTGGGTTTACATGTCTGTAAAAATTCCTACAATTCATCATTTTTCCACGCCTTTTACTTTTCTGTTAAAAGAAAAAAGAAAGAAAGTGTGAGTGTAATATACCTCTTCAAATTTTCTTTTTGGAAGGTTGCACTCTAGAATTTTTTGGTCGATTTTCGACCTCAGTATTTTTTGGAGGGCCGGTGTCATTTACAGACCTGCAATTGGTGAATAATTAGTGACCTTTTGCAGTGGGTTCAAAGCTGCTGTTGTGGGAAACGGCCACAAGGATGCAGCATTTCTCGATTCCCAAATCTGGGTACTAGGGCAGCAGAGCCGTTCTGGAAGTTGTCTGCCTAGGTTTTCAATTTGGATGGAATGTGCCAGGAAAACCCCCCATAAGTTTATGTCTCATTACTCCTAGTTCGTTGTTTTAATTTTTTCAATTGGGGTAATGGTTAGAATGTTGCTTGTCCAAGGTGTACACTCTCTGGTTCATCTACATATCATATATACCTATTTATGTAGAGATCCTCTTCCCGTGTAAATTATTACAGAGTGTTCCGTAATCCTTCCTTGCTATATGGTCGGTCTTTTTGATATATGTATATAATATGTATTTGTATACATATGGTAACGCTAATCTTCATGTATCCATTCCCCCCACCTTTCCTTTTAGATAAGCATAGTTTTTTTTTTTAATAAGTCTGTGATTGCCTTTCTCTGTGGAAATATGTTCATTTGTGTCAGTTATTAGATAACGCCTATAAGTGATATCATAGGTTATAGGACTTTTCCTTTCCGACTTACCTCATGTTCTGTGATTATCTCCAAGATCATCTATGGTGCCTCAAAGAGCAGTGTTTCATTGTTTTCCATGGCTAGTATTCATTGTGTACATGGACCACTTCTTCTTTATCCTTTCATCTGTTGATGGACATTTTGGTTGCTTCACTGTCTTGTCTATTGTGAATAAGGCTGCAGTGCAGCTTTTGCAGCCCGGGTCTTCTTCATTCTGGTCTTCTCAGGTGAGAGGCCCTTTGGTGCGCCTGCTGGATTGAATGGTACCTCAATTTTTCTTTTCAACGCAGCTTCTTTCTGTTCTCATTATTAGCGTTTAACCCTTTTACATCTCACCAGCAGCTAGAGGGTACACAGTTCTCTTAAACCTCTTCAGCATTTATTGTTTGTAGACTTTTTGCCAATGGTCAGTCGACTGGTGTGAGTTGAAAACTTTTTGTAGATTAGATTGCATGAGTCTAATACTTCCTGAGGCTGAGCTTTTATCCATTTTCCTTTTTTTAAAAAGAGAGTGAGTAAAACTTACCTCTTCATACTATCTTCGTGAACATTTTGCCTGTTTTGAATTTTTTTATCCATTCCCTACCTCAGCACAATTTTGAGGGCAGGTGTCCTTTACAGCCCTGAGTCCTTGTGAATGGTAAGTGACCATTAGCTGGGGGTTAAAAGCTGCTCTTGCGGGAATCGGCCACAAGGCGGCAGCATTTCTCCTTTACCAAATCTGGTTACTAGGGCAACAGAGCCTTACTGGAAGTGGTGTTCTAGGTTGTAAATTAGAATGGAATGTGCGAGGAAAAAGCCCTTTAAGTTTATGTCTCCTTACTTCTCGTTGGTATTTTTAACTTAATTTTTATTTTTTCTCACAGCAAACTTGATTACAATGTTTTGTTTGTTCTAGGTGTGCAAGATGTGGTTCTTTCACACATATACATATATCTATTCTTCTTCGGATCCTTTTCCCATGTAGGTTATGACACAATGTTGAGTAGTCTTCTCTTGGTATTGCGTAGGTCTTTGGTGATTCTATATTTCACATGTGTTTGTGTCTCTCTGTTAACCTCAATATGGTAATGTATCCAATCCTCACACCTGTCCATTTGGTGAACCATAAGTTTTTTAATGAATCTATGAAAGTGTTTCTCTGTGGAAATATCTTTGTTTGTATCATTTTTTAGGTAACACCTATATGTGATACGATAGGATATGTGTTTTTCGCTTTCTCACTTACTCCAAGTTGCGTGATTACTTCTAGACTCATCTGTGGTGCTGGAAATGGCATCGTTTCATTTTTTTCACTAGCTCATATTCCATCTGTACAGGTAGCAGTTCTTCTTTGTCCACCCATCTGTCGGTGGACTTTTTGGTTACTTCCATATCTTGGCTACTGTAATACTATGCAATGCAGATTTGCGTGCCTGTGTCCTTCCAATTCTGTCTTCTTAGTTTATAGGTCCAGGAATAGGTCTGCTGGAACATATGGTAGCTCAATGTTTACCTTTTAAAGGCACCTCTATTCTGTTCTCCTTAGTGGCTCTTTCCAGGTTACGTCCCACTTAAAGTGGAGGGTATGTATTTCTTCCCAGCTCCTTCAGGATTTATTCTTTGTAGTTTTTGCTGATGGTTATTCTGAGTGGTGTGAGCTGATACCTCTTTGTGGTTGAATTTGCATGTGTCTCATAATGCGTTGAAATTGATCTTTAAGACATGTCCTTTTTATTTTTCCAGCTGTGATTAGAGCTTATTTCTTCAAAGTGTTTTCTTAAAGTATGTGTCACCATTTGAAATATTTTGGCCATTATCTCCCTCAAGACATTTTGAGGGCAGGTTTCATTTACAGCCCTGCAGTACTTGTTCATATGAAGTGACCATTAGCTCAGGCTTTAAACCTGCTTTTGCAGGTAACGGCCAGAGAGCGGCAGCCTTTCTACGTTCCCCTTGCTGGTACTAGGGAAACAGACCTACCGGCCAGTGGTGTTCTTCGGTTATAAGTTAGAGTGCCATGTGCCCGGATAAACCCACGAATGTTGACGTCTCCTTGCTTTTGTTTGTTTTTAAATTTCATTTATATTTATTATTAGAGTAATATTCCATTGTGTACGTGGACCACTTCTTCTTGGTGCATTCCTCGGTTGATGGACATTTTCATTGCTTCCAAGTGCTGGCTATGGTAAATCTTGCTGGCGTACAGGTTTGCCAGCCTGTGACTTTTTGATTCTCATTTTCTCAGGTGATAGGCCAAGCAGTGGTTGTGATTGATTGACTGGTAGCTCAATGTTTCCCTTTTCAAAGCACCTACACTGTGTTTTCATTAGTGGCTCTTTACATGCCCCCCCTTACAACCGAGGGTACGCATTTCTCCACACTCCCTTCACCGTTTATTTTTTGCAGCATTTTTCCTAATGGCCATTCTGACTGCTGTGAGCTGATAGGTTTTTGTAATATGGGTATGCCTGTCATTAAATTTTTTAAAATTCATCATATTCCTACATCGTTCTCTTTTCTCTTAAAAGAAAAAACCGTGAGTACAATGTAGCTCTTGAAATTGTCTTCTTCGAAGGTTGCCCTCTTTTGAATTTTTTGGTCGATTTTTGACCCCAGAAATTTTCTGGAGGGCAGGTGTCATTTACAGAACTGCAAGTTGGTGAAAATTTAGTGACCTTTCGCAGTGGGTTCAAACCTGCTGTTGTGGGAAACGGCCACAAGGAGGTAGCATTTCTCCATTCCCCAATCTGGGTACTAGGGCAGCAGAGCCTTTCTGGAAGTCATTGTCCTAGGTTGTAAATTAGAATGGAATTTGCCAGGAGAAATCCCCATAAGTTTATGTCTCATTACTTCTTCTTGGTTTTTAAAAGTTTTTTAATCTGGGTAAAGTTTAGAATATTGTTTATCCTAGGTGTACACAATCTGGTTCATTTGTACATTATGTATGTCTATTAATGTACAGATCCTCTTCCCATGTAAAATATTACAGTGTTCCGTCAACCTCCCTTGCTATATGTTCGGTCTTTTTGATACATGTACAAAATATGTATTTGTATATGTATAGTAACACTAATCTTCATTTCTCAATTTCCCCCCTCCTTTCCTTTCAGATGAGCATAGTTTGTTTTCTCAGCCTGTGAGGGTCTTTCTCTTTGGAAATACGTTCATCTGTGCCAGTTATTAGATAATGCCATAAGTGATAATATAGGATATAGGTGTTTTGCTTTCCGACCTACTTCATGTTTTGTGATTATCTCCAGGCTCATCTATGGTGCCTCAAAGAGCAGTGCTTCAATGTTTTCCATGGCTAATATTCCATGTGTACATGGACCACTTCTTCTTGGTGCATTCCTCTGTTGATGGACATTTTCGTTGCTTCCAAGTGTTGCCTATGGTAAATATTGCTGGAGTGCAGGATTGCCAGCCTGTGAGTTTTGATTTTCCTTTTCTCAGGGGATAGACCCAGCAGTGGGTATGATTGATTGACTGGTATGGTAGCTCAACGTTTACCTTTTCAAGGCACCTCAATTGTGCTTTCATTAGTGGCTCTTACCACGTGCCCCTTAGAATCGAGGGTACGCATTTCTCCACAATCACGTCAGCATTTCTAGTTTGCAGCATTTTTGTTGATGGCCATTCTGACTGGTGTGAGCTGACAGGTTTTTGTAATTTGGGTTTACATGTCTGTAAAAATTCCTACAATTCATCATTTTTCCACGCCTTTTACTTTTCTGTTAAAAGAAAAAAGAAAGAAAGTGTGAGTGTAATATACCTCTTCAAATTTTCTTTTTGGAAGGTTGCACTCTAGAATTTTTTGGTCGATTTTCGACCTCAGTATTTTTTGGAGGGCCGGTGTCATTTACAGACCTGCAATTGGTGAATAATTAGTGACCTTTTGCAGTGGGTTCAAAGCTGCTGTTGTGGGAAATGGCCACAAGGATGCAGCATTTCTCGATTCCCAAATCTGGGTACTAGGGCAGCAGAGCCGTTCTGGAAGTTGTCTGCCTAGGTTTTCAATTTGGATGGAATGTGCCAGGAAAACCCCCCATAAGTTTATGTCTCATTACTCCTAGTTCGTTGTTTTAATTTTTTCAATTGGGGTAATGGTTATAATGTTGCTTGTCCAAGGTGTACACTCTCTGGTTCATCTACATATCATATATACCTATTTATGTAGAGATCCTCTTCCCGTGTAAATTATTACAGAGTGTTCCGTAATCCTTCCTTGCTATATGGTCGGTCTTTTTGATATATGTATATAATATGTATTTGTATACATATGGTAACGCTAATCTTCATGTATCCATTCCCCCCACCTTTCCTTTTAGATAAGCATAGTTTTTTTTTTTAATAAGTCTGTGATTGCCTTTCTCTGTGGAAATATGTTCATTTGTGTCAGTTATTAGATAACGCCTATAAGTGATATCATAGGTTATAGGACTTTTCCTTTCCGACTTACCTCATGTTCTGTGATTATCTCCAAGATCATCTATGGTGCCTCAAAGAGCAGTGTTTCATTGTTTTCCATGGCTAGTATTCATTGTGTACATGGACCACTTCTTCTTTATCCTTTCATCTGTTGATGGACATTTTGGTTGCTTCACTGTCTTGTCTATTGTGAATAAGGCTGCAGTGCAGCTTTTGCAGCCCGGGTCTTCTTCATTCTGGTCTTCTCAGGTGAGAGGCCCTTTGGTTCGCCTGCTGGATTGAATGGTACCTCAATTTTTCTTTTCAACGCAGCTTCTTTCTGTTCTCATTATTAGCGTTTAACCCTTTTACATCTCACCAGCAGCTAGAGGGTACACAGTTCTCTTAAACCTCTTCAGCATTTATTGTTTGTAGACTTTTTGCCAATGGTCAGTCGACTGGTGTGAGTTGAAAACTTTTTGTAGATTAGATTGCATGAGTCTAATACTTCCTGAGGCTGAGCTTTTATCCATTTTCCTTTTTTTAAAAAGAGAGTGAGTAAAACTTACCTCTTCATACTATCTTCGTGAACATTTTGCCTGTTTTGAATTTTTTTATCCATTCCCTACCTCAGCACAATTTTGAGGGCAGGTGTCCTTTACAGCCCTGAGTCCTTGTGAATGGTAAGTGACCATTAGCTGGGGGTTAAAAGCTGCTCTTGCGGGAATCGGCCACAAGGCGGCAGCATTTCTCCTTTACCAAATCTGGTTACTAGGGCAACAGAGCCTTACTGGAAGTGGTGTTCTAGGTTGTAAATTAGAATGGAATGTGCGAGGAAAAAGCCCTTTAAGTTTATGTCTCCTTACTTCTCGTTGGTATTTTTAACTTAATTTTTATTTTTTCTCACAGCAAACTTGATTACAATGTTTTGTTTGTTCTAGGTGTGCAAGATGTGGTTCTTTCACACATATACATATATCTATTCTTCTTCGGATCCTTTTCCCATGTAGGTTATGACACAATGTTGAGTAGTCTTCTCTTGGTATTGCGTAGGTCTTTGGTGATTCTATATTTCACATGTGTTTGTGTCTCTCTGTTAACCTCAATATGGTAATGTATCCAATCCTCACACCTGTCCATTTGGTGAACCATAAGTTTTTTAATGAATCTATGAAAGTGTTTCTCTGTGGAAATATCTTTGTTTGTATCATTTTTTAGGTAACACCTATATGTGATACGATAGGATATGTGTTTTTCGCTTTCTCACTTACTCCAAGTTGCGTGATTACTTCTAGACTCATCTGTGGTGCTGGAAATGGCATCGTTTCATTTTTTTCACTAGCTCATATTCCATCTGTACAGGTAGCAGTTCTTCTTTGTCCACCCATCTGTCGGTGGACTTTTTGGTTACTTCCATATCTTGGCTACTGTAATACTATGCAATGCAGATTTGCGTGCCTGTGTCCTTCCAATTCTGTCTTCTTAGTTTATAGGTCCAGGAATAGGTCTGCTGGAACATATGGTAGCTCAATGTTTACCTTTTAAAGGCACCTCTATTCTGTTCTCCTTAGTGGCTCTTTCCAGGTTACGTCCCACTTAAAGTGGAGGGTATGTATTTCTTCCCAGCTCCTTCAGGATTTATTCTTTGTAGTTTTTGCTGATGGTTATTCTGAGTGGTGTGAGCTGATACCTCTTTGTGGTTGAATTTGCATGTGTCTCATAATGCGTTGAAATTGATCTTTAAGACATGTCCTTTTTATTTTTCCAGCTGTGATTAGAGCTTATTTCTTCAAAGTGTTTTCTTAAAGTATGTGTCACCATTTGAAATATTTTGGCCATTATCTCCCTCAAGACATTTTGAGGGCAGGTTTCATTTACAGCCCTGCAGTACTTGTTCATATGAAGTGACCATTAGCTCAGGCTTTAAACCTGCTTTTGCAGGTAACGGCCAGAGAGCGGCAGCCTTTCTACGTTCCCCTTGCTGGTACTAGGGAAACAGACCTACCGGCCAGTGGTGTTCTTCGGTTATAAGTTAGAGTGCCATGTGCCCGGATAAACCCACAAATGTTGACGTCTCCTTGCTTTTGTTTGTTTTTAAATTTCATTTATATTTATTATTAGAGTAATATTCCATTGTGTACGTGGACCACTTCTTCTTGGTGCATTCCTCGGTTGATGGACATTTTCATTGCTTCCAAGTGCTGGCTATGGTAAATCTTGCTGGCGTACAGGTTTGCCAGCCTGTGACTTTTTGATTCTCATTTTCTCAGGTGATAGGCCAAGCAGTGGTTGTGATTGATTGACTGGTAGCTCAATGTTTCCCTTTTCAAAGCACCTACACTGTGTTTTCATTAGTGGCTCTTTACATGCCCCCCCTTACAACCGAGGGTACGCATTTCTCCACACTCCCTTCACCGTTTATTTTTTGCAGCATTTTTCCTAATGGCCATTCTGACTGCTGTGAGCTGATAGGTTTTTGTAATATGGGTATGCCTGTCATTAAATTTTTTAAAATTCATCATATTCCTACATCGTTCTCTTTTCTCTTAAAAGAAAAAACCGTGAGTACAATGTAGCTCTTGAAATTGTCTTCTTCGAAGGTTGCCCTCTTTTGAATTTTTTGGTCGATTTTGGACCCCAGAAATTTTCTCGAGGGCAGGTGTCATTTACAGAACTGCAAGTTGGTGAAAATTTAGTGACCTTTCGCAGTGGGTTCAAACCTGCTGTTGTGGGAAACGGCCACAAGGAGGTAGCATTTCTCCATTCCCCAATCTGGGTACTAGGGCAGCAGAGCCTTTCTGGAAGTCATTGTCCTAGGTTGTAAATTAGAATGGAATTTGCCAGGAGAAATCCCCATAAGTTTATGTCTCATTACTTCTTCTTGGTTTTTAAAAGTTTTTTAATCTGGGTAAAGTTTAGAATATTGTTTATCCTAGGTGTACACAATCTGGTTCATTTGTACATTATGTATGTCTATTAATGTACAGATCCTCTTCCCATGTAAAATATTACAGTGTTCCGTCAACCTCCCTTGCTATATGTTCGGTCTTTTTGATACATGTACAAAATATGTATTTGTATATGTATAGTAACACTAATCTTCATTTCTCAATTTCCCCCCTCCTTTCCTTTCAGATGAGCATAGTTTGTTTTCTCAGCCTGTGAGTGTCTTTCTCTTTGGAAATACGTTCATCTGTGCCAGTTATTAGATAATGCCATAAGTGATAATATAGGATATAGGTGTTTTGCTTTCCGACCTACTTCATGTTTTGTGATTATCTCCAGGCTCATCTATGGTGCCTCAAAGAGCAGTGCTTCAATGTTTTCCATGGCTAATATTCCATGTGTACATGGACCACTTCTTCTTGGTGCATTCCTCTGTTGATGGACATTTTCGTTGCTTCCAAGTGTTGCCTATGGTAAATATTGCTGGAGTGCAGGATTGCCAGCCTGTGATTTTTGATTTTCCTTTTCTCAGGGGATAGACCCAGCAGTGGGTATGATTGATTGACTGGTATGGTAGCTCAACGTTTACCTTTTCAAGGCACCTCAATTGTGCTTTCATTAGTGGCTCTTACCACGTCCCCCTTAGAATCGAGGGTACGCATTTCTCCACAATCACGTCAGCATTTCTAGTTTGCAGCATTTTTGTTGATGGCCATTCTGACTGGTGTGAGCTGACAGGTTTTTGTAATTTGGGTTTACATGTCTGTAAAAATTCCTACAATTCATCATTTTTCCACGCCTTTTACTTTTCTGTTAAAAGAAAAAAGAAAGAAAGTGTGAGTGTAATATACCTCTTCAAATTTTCTTTTTGGAAGGTTGCACTCTAGAATTTTTTGGTCGATTTTCGACCTCAGTATTTTTTGGAGGGCCGGTGTCATTTACAGACCTGCAATTGGTGAATAATTAGTGACCTTTTGCAGTGGGTTCAAAGCTGCTGTTGTGGGAAACGGCCACAAGGATGCAGCATTTCTCGATTCCCAAATCTGGGTACTAGGGCAGCAGAGCCGTTCTGGAAGTTGTCTGCCTAGGTTTTCAATTTGGATGGAATGTGCCAGGAAAACCCCCCATAAGTTTATGTCTCATTACTCCTAGTTCGTTGTTTTAATTTTTTCAATTGGGGTAATGGTTAGAATGTTGCTTGTCCAAGGTGTACACTCTCTGGTTCATCTACATATCATATATACCTATTTATGTAGAGATCCTCTTCCCGTGTAAATTATTACAGAGTGTTCCGTAATCCTTCCTTGCTATATGGTCGGTCTTTTTGATATATGTATATAATATGTATTTGTATACATATGGTAACGCTAATCTTCATGTATCCATTCCCCCCACCTTTCCTTTTAGATAAGCATAGTTTTTTTTTTAATAAGTCTGTGATTGCCTTTCTCTGTGGAAATATGTTCATTTGTGTCAGTTATTAGATAACGCCTATAAGTGATATCATAGGTTATAGGACTTTTCCTTTCCGACTTACCTCATGTTCTGTGATTATCTCCAAGATCATCTATGGTGCCTCAAAGAGCAGTGTTTCATTGTTTTCCATGGCTAGTATTCATTGTGTACATGGACCACTTCTTCTTTATCCTTTCATCTGTTGATGGACATTTTGGTTGCTTCACTGTCTTGTCTATTGTGAATAAGGCTGCAGTGCAGCTTTTGCAGCCCGGGTCTTCTTCATTCTGGTCTTCTCAGGTGAGAGGCCCTTTGGTGCGCCTGCTGGATTGAATGGTACCTCAATTTTTCTTTTCAACGCAGCTTCTTTCTGTTCTCATTATTAGCGTTTAACCCTTTTACATCTCACCAGCAGCTAGAGGGTACACAGTTCTCTTAAACCTCTTCAGCATTTATTGTTTGTAGACTTTTTGCCAATGGTCAGTCGACTGGTGTGAGTTGAAAACTTTTTGTAGATTAGATTGCATGAGTCTAATACTTCCTGAGGCTGAGCTTTTATCCATTTTCCTTTTTTTAAAAAGAGAGTGAGTAAAACTTACCTCTTCATACTATCTTCGTGAACATTTTGCCTGTTTTGAATTTTTTTATCCATTCCCTACCTCAGCACAATTTTGAGGGCAGGTGTCCTTTACAGCCCTGAGTCCTTGTGAATGGTAAGTGACCATTAGCTGGGGGTTAAAAGCTGCTCTTGCGGGAATCGGCCACAAGGCGGCAGCATTTCTCCTTTACCAAATCTGGTTACTAGGGCAACAGAGCCTTACTGGAAGTGGTGTTCTAGGTTGTAAATTAGAATGGAATGTGCGAGGAAAAAGCCCTTTAAGTTTATGTCTCCTTACTTCTCGTTGGTATTTTTAACTTAATTTTTATTTTTTCTCACAGCAAACTTGATTACAATGTTTTGTTTGTTCTAGGTGTGCAAGATGTGGTTCTTTCACACATATACATATATCTATTCTTCTTCGGATCCTTTTCCCATGTAGGTTATGACACAATGTTGAGTAGTCTTCTCTTGGTATTGCGTAGGTCTTTGGTGATTCTATATTTCACATGTGTTTGTGTCTCTCTGTTAACCTCAATATGGTAATGTATCCAATCCTCACACCTGTCCATTTGGTGAACCATAAGTTTTTTAATGAATCTATGAAAGTGTTTCTCTGTGGAAATATCTTTGTTTGTATCATTTTTTAGGTAACACCTATATGTGATACGATAGGATATGTGTTTTTCGCTTTCTCACTTACTCCAAGTTGCGTGATTACTTCTAGACTCATCTGTGGTGCTGGAAATGGCATCGTTTCATTTTTTTCACTAGCTCATATTCCATCTGTACAGGTAGCAGTTCTTCTTTGTCCACCCATCTGTCGGTGGACTTTTTGGTTACTTCCATATCTTGGCTACTGTAATACTATGCAATGCAGATTTGCGTGCCTGTGTCCTTCCAATTCTGTCTTCTTAGTTTATAGGTCCAGGAATAGGTCTGCTGGAACATATGGTAGCTCAATGTTTACCTTTTAAAGGCACCTCTATTCTGTTCTCCTTAGTGGCTCTTTCCAGGTTACGTCCCACTTAAAGTGGAGGGTATGTATTTCTTCCCAGCTCCTTCAGCATTTATTCTTTGTAGTTTTTGCTGATGGTTATTCTGAGTGGTGTGAGCTGATACCTCTTTGTGGTTGAATTTGCATGTGTCTCATAATGCGTTGAAATTGATCTTTAAGACATGTCCTTTTTATTTTTCCAGCTGTGATTAGAGCTTATTTCTTCAAAGTGTTTTCTTAAAGTATGTGTCACCATTTGAAATATTTTGGCCATTATCTCCCTCAAGACATTTTGAGGGCAGGTTTCATTTACAGCCCTGCAGTACTTGTTCATATGAAGTGACCATTAGCTCAGGCTTTAAACCTGCTTTTGCAGGTAACGGCCAGAGAGCGGCAGCCTTTCTACGTTCCCCTTGCTGGTACTAGGGAAACAGACCTACCGGCCAGTGGTGTTCTTCGGTTATAAGTTAGAGTGCCATGTGCCCGGATAAACCCACGAATGTTGACGTCTCCTTGCTTTTGTTTGTTTTTAAATTTCATTTATATTTATTATTAGAGTAATATTCCATTGTGTACGTGGACCACTTCTTCTTGGTGCATTCCTCGGTTGATGGACATTTTCATTGCTTCCAAGTGCTGGCTATGGTAAATCTTGCTGGCGTACAGGTTTGCCAGCCTGTGACTTTTTGATTCTCATTTTCTCAGGTGATAGGCCAAGCAGTGGTTGTGATTGATTGACTGGTAGCTCAATGTTTCCCTTTTCAAAGCACCTACACTGTGTTTTCATTAGTGGCTCTTTACATGCCCCCCCTTACAACCGAGGGTACGCATTTCTCCACACTCCCTTCACCGTTTATTTTTTGCAGCATTTTTCCTAATGGCCATTCTGACTGCTGTGAGCTGATAGGTTTTTGTAATATGGGTATGCCTGTCATTAAATTTTTTAAAATTCATCATATTCCTACATCGTTCTCTTTTCTCTTAAAAGAAAAAACCGTGAGTACAATGTAGCTCTTGAAATTGTCTTCTTCGAAGGTTGCCCTCTTTTGAATTTTTTGGTCGATTTTGGACCCCAGAAATTTTCTCGAGGGCAGGTGTCATTTACAGAACTGCAAGTTGGTGAAAATTTAGTGACCTTTCGCAGTGGGTTCAAACCTGCTGTTGTGGGAAACGGCCACAAGGAGGTAGCATTTCTCCATTCCCCAATCTGGGTACTAGGGCAGCAGAGCCTTTCTGGAAGTCATTGTCCTAGGTTGTAAATTAGAATGGAATTTGCCAGGAGAAATCCCCATAAGTTTATGTCTCATTACTTCTTCTTGGTTTTTAAAAGTTTTTTAATCTGGGTAAAGTTTAGAATATTGTTTATCCTAGGTGTACACAATCTGGTTCATTTGTACATTATGTATGTCTATTAATGTACAGATCCTCTTCCCATGTAAAATATTACAGTGTTCCGTCAACCTCCCTTGCTATATGTTCGGTCTTTTTGATACATGTACAAAATATGTATTTGTATATGTATAGGAACACTAATCTTCATTTCTCAATTTCCCCCCTCCTTTCCTTTCAGATGAGCATAGTTTGTTTTCTCAGCCTGTGAGTGTCTTTCTCTTTGGAAATACGTTCATCTGTGCCAGTTATTAGATAATGCCATAAGTGATAATATAGGATATAGGTGTTTTGCTTTCCGACCTACTTCATGTTTTGTGATTATCTCCAGGCTCATCTATGGTGCCTCAAAGAGCAGTGCTTCAATGTTTTCCATGGCTAATATTCCATGTGTACATGGACCACTTCTTCTTGGTGCATTCCTCTGTTGATGGACATTTTCGTTGCTTCCAAGTGTTGCCTATGGTAAATATTGCTGGAGTGCAGGATTGCCAGCCTGTGATTTTTGATTTTCCTTTTCTCAGGGGATAGACCCAGCAGTGGGTATGATTGATTGACTGGTATGGTAGCTCAACGTTTACCTTTTCAAGGCACCTCAATTGTGCTTTCATTAGTGGCTCTTACCACGTGCCCCTTAGAATCGAGGGTACGCATTTCTCCACAATCACGTCAGCATTTCTAGTTTGCAGCATTTTTGTTGATGGCCATTCTGACTGGTGTGAGCTGACAGGTTTTTGTAATTTGGGTTTACATGTCTGTAAAAATTCCTACAATTCATCATTTTTCCACGCCTTTTACTTTTCTGTTAAAAGAAAAAAGAAAGAAAGTGTGAGTGTAATATACCTCTTCAAATTTTCTTTTTGGAAGGTTGCACTCTAGAATTTTTTGGTCGATTTTCGACCTCAGTATTTTTTGGAGGGCCGGTGTCATTTACAGACCTGCAATTGGTGAATAATTAGTGACCTTTTGCAGTGGGTTCAAAGCTGCTGTTGTGGGAAACGGCCACAAGGATGCAGCATTTCTCGATTCCCAAATCTGGGTACTAGGGCAGCAGAGCCGTTCTGGAAGTTGTCTGCCTAGGTTTTCAATTTGGATGGAATGTGCCAGGAAAACCCCCCATAAGTTTATGTCTCATTACTCCTAGTTCGTTGTTTTAATTTTTTCAATTGGGGTAATGGTTAGAATGTTGCTTGTCCAAGGTGTACACTCTCTGGTTCATCTACATATCATATATACCTATTTATGTAGAGATCCTCTTCCCGTGTAAATTATTACAGAGTGTTCCGTAATCCTTCCTTGCTATATGGTCGGTCTTTTTGATATATGTATATAATATGTATTTGTATACATATGGTAACGCTAATCTTCATGTATCCATTCCCCCCACCTTTCCTTTTAGATAAGCATAGTTTTTTTTTTTAATAAGTCTGTGATTGCCTTTCTCTGTGGAAATATGTTCATTTGTGTCAGTTATTAGATAACGCCTATAAGTGATATCATAGGTTATAGGACTTTTCCTTTCCGACTTACCTCATGTTCTGTGATTATCTCCAAGATCATCTATGGTGCCTCAAAGAGCAGTGTTTCATTGTTTTCCATGGCTAGTATTCATTGTGTACATGGACCACTTCTTCTTTATCCTTTCATCTGTTGATGGACATTTTGGTTGCTTCACTGTCTTGTCTATTGTGAATAAGGCTGCAGTGCAGCTTTTGCAGCCCGGGTCTTCTTCATTCTGGTCTTCTCAGGTGAGAGGCCCTTTGGTGCGCCTGCTGGATTGAATGGTACCTCAATTTTTCTTTTCAACGCAGCTTCTTTCTGTTCTCATTATTAGCGTTTAACCCTTTTACATCTCACCAGCAGCTAGAGGGTACACAGTTCTCTTAAACCTCTTCAGCATTTATTGTTTGTAGACTTTTTGCCAATGGTCAGTCGACTGGTGTGAGTTGAAAACTTTTTGTAGATTAGATTGCATGAGTCTAATACTTCCTGAGGCTGAGCTTTTATCCATTTTCCTTTTTTTAAAAAGAGAGTGAGTAAAACTTACCTCTTCATACTATCTTCGTGAACATTTTGCCTGTTTTGAATTTTTTTATCCATTCCCTACCTCAGCACAATTTTGAGGGCAGGTGTCCTTTACAGCCCTGAGTCCTTGTGAATGGTAAGTGACCATTAGCTGGGGGTTAAAAGCTGCTCTTGCGGGAATCGGCCACAAGGCGGCAGCATTTCTCCTTTACCAAATCTGGTTACTAGGGCAACAGAGCCTTACTGGAAGTGGTGTTCTAGGTTGTAAATTAGAATGGAATGTGCGAGGAAAAAGCCCTTTAAGTTTATGTCTCCTTACTTCTCGTTGGTATTTTTAACTTAATTTTTATTTTTTCTCACAGCAAACTTGATTACAATGTTTTGTTTGTTCTAGGTGTGCAAGATGTGGTTCTTTCACACATATACATATATCTATTCTTCTTCGGATCCTTTTCCCATGTAGGTTATGACACAATGTTGAATAGTCTTCTCTTGGTATTGCGTAGGTCTTTGGTGATTCTATATTTCACATGTGTTTGTGTCTCTCTGTTAACCTCAATATGGTAATGTATCCAATCCTCACACCTGTCCATTTGGTGAACCATAAGTTTTTTAATGAATCTATGAAAGTGTTTCTCTGTGGAAATATCTTTGTTTGTATCATTTTTTAGGTAACACCTATATGTGATACGATAGGATATGTGTTTTTCGCTTTCTCACTTACTCCAAGTTGCGTGATTACTTCTAGACTCATCTGTGGTGCTGGAAATGGCATCGTTTCATTTTTTTCACTAGCTCATATTCCATCTGTACAGGTAGCAGTTCTTCTTTGTCCACCCATCTGTCGGTGGACTTTTTGGTTACTTCCATATCTTGGCTACTGTAATACTATGCAATGCAGATTTGCGTGCCTGTGTCCTTCCAATTCTGTCTTCTTAGTTTATAGGTCCAGGAATAGGTCTGCTGGAACATATGGTAGCTCAATGTTTACCTTTTAAAGGCACCTCTATTCTGTTCTCCTTAGTGGCTCTTTCCAGGTTACGTCCCACTTAAAGTGGAGGGTATGTATTTCTTCCCAGCTCCTTCAGGATTTATTCTTTGTAGTTTTTGCTGATGGTTATTCTGAGTGGTGTGAGCTGATACCTCTTTGTGGTTGAATTTGCATGTGTCTCATAATGCGTTGAAATTGATCTTTAAGACATGTCCTTTTTATTTTTCCAGCTGTGATTAGAGCTTATTTCTTCAAAGTGTTTTCTTAAAGTATGTGTCACCATTTGAAATATTTTGGCCATTATCTCCCTCAAGACATTTTGAGGGCAGGTTTCATTTACAGCCCTGCAGTACTTGTTCATATGAAGTGACCATTAGCTCAGGCTTTAAACCTGCTTTTGCAGGTAACGGCCAGAGAGCGGCAGCCTTTCTACGTTCCCCTTGCTGGTACTAGGGAAACAGACCTACCGGCCAGTGGTGTTCTTCGGTTATAAGTTAGAGTGCCATGTGCCCGGATAAACCCACAAATGTTGACGTCTCCTTGCTTTTGTTTGTTTTTAAATTTCATTTATATTTATTATTAGAGTAATATTCCATTGTGTACGTGGACCACTTCTTCTTGGTGCATTCCTCGGTTGATGGACATTTTCATTGCTTCCAAGTGCTGGCTATGGTAAATCTTGCTGGCGTACAGGTTTGCCAGCCTGTGACTTTTTGATTCTCATTTTCTCAGGTGATAGGCCAAGCAGTGGTTGTGATTGATTGACTGGTAGCTCAATGTTTCCCTTTTCAAAGCACCTACACTGTGTTTTCATTAGTGGCTCTTTACATGCCCCCCCTTACAACCGAGGGTACGCATTTCTCCACACTCCCTTCACCGTTTATTTTTTGCAGCATTTTTCCTAATGGCCATTCTGACTGCTGTGAGCTGATAGGTTTTTGTAATATGGGTATGCCTGTCATTAAATTTTTTAAAATTCATCATATTCCTACATCGTTCTCTTTTCTCTTAAAAGAAAAAACCGTGAGTACAATGTAGCTCTTGAAATTGTCTTCTTCGAAGGTTGCCCTCTTTTGAATTTTTTGGTCGATTTTTGACCCCAGAAATTTTCTGGAGGGCAGGTGTCATTTACAGAACTGCAAGTTGGTGAAAATTTAGTGACCTTTCGCAGTGGGTTCAAACCTGCTGTTGTGGGAAACGGCCACAAGGAGGTAGCATTTCTCCATTCCCCAATCTGGGTACTAGGGCAGCAGAGCCTTTCTGGAAGTCATTGTCCTAGGTTGTAAATTAGAATGGAATTTGCCAGGAGAAATCCCCATAAGTTTATGTCTCATTACTTCTTCTTGGTTTTTAAAAGTTTTTTAATCTGGGTAAAGTTTAGAATATTGTTTATCCTAGGTGTACACAATCTGGTTCATTTGTACATTATGTATGTCTATTAATGTACAGATCCTCTTCCCATGTAAAATATTACAGTGTTCCGTCAACCTCCCTTGCTATATGTTCGGTCTTTTTGATACATGTACAAAATATGTATTTGTATATGTATAGGAACACTAATCTTCATTTCTCAATTTCCCCCCTCCTTTCCTTTCAGATGAGCATAGTTTGTTTTCTCAGCCTGTGAGTGTCTTTCTCTTTGGAAATACGTTCATCTGTGCCAGTTATTAGATAATGCCATAAGTGATAATATAGGATATAGGTGTTTTGCTTTCCGACCTACTTCATGTTTTGTGATTATCTCCAGGCTCATCTATGGTGCCTCAAAGAGCAGTGCTTCAATGTTTTCCATGGCTAATATTCCATGTGTACATGGACCACTTCTTCTTGGTGCATTCCTCTGTTGATGGACATTTTCGTTGCTTCCAAGTGTTGCCTATGGTAAATATTGCTGGAGTGCAGGATTGCCAGCCTGTGATTTTTGATTTTCCTTTTCTCAGGGGATAGACCCAGCAGTGGGTATGATTGATTGACTGGTATGGTAGCTCAACGTTTACCTTTTCAAGGCACCTCAATTGTGCTTTCATTAGTGGCTCTTACCACGTGCCCCTTAGAATCGAGGGTACGCATTTCTCCACAATCACGTCAGCATTTCTAGTTTGCAGCATTTTTGTTGATGGCCATTCTGACTGGTGTGAGCTGACAGGTTTTTGTAATTTGGGTTTACATGTCTGTAAAAATTCCTACAATTCATCATTTTTCCACGCCTTTTACTTTTCTGTTAAAAGAAAAAAGAAAGAAAGTGTGAGTGTAATATACCTCTTCAAATTTTCTTTTTGGAAGGTTGCACTCTAGAATTTTTTGGTCGATTTTCGACCTCAGTATTTTTTGGAGGGCCGGTGTCATTTACAGACCTGCAATTGGTGAATAATTAGTGACCTTTTGCAGTGGGTTCAAAGCTGCTGTTGTGGGAAACGGCCACAAGGATGCAGCATTTCTCGATTCCCAAATCTGGGTACTAGGGCAGCAGAGCCGTTCTGGAAGTTGTCTGCCTAGGTTTTCAATTTGGATGGAATGTGCCAGGAAAACCCCCCATAAGTTTATGTCTCATTACTCCTAGTTCGTTGTTTTAATTTTTTCAATTGGGGTAATGGTTAGAATGTTGCTTGTCCAAGGTGTACACTCTCTGGTTCATCTACATATCATATATACCTATTTATGTAGAGATCCTCTTCCCGTGTAAATTATTACAGAGTGTTCCGTAATCCTTCCTTGCTATATGGTCGGTCTTTTTGATATATGTATATAATATGTATTTGTATACATATGGTAACGCTAATCTTCATGTATCCATTCCCCCCACCTTTCCTTTTAGATAAGCATAGTTTTTTTTTTTAATAAGTCTGTGATTGCCTTTCTCTGTGGAAATATGTTCATTTGTGTCAGTTATTAGATAACGCCTATAAGTGATATCATAGGTTATAGGACTTTTCCTTTCCGACTTACCTCATGTTCTGTGATTATCTCCAAGATCATCTATGGTGCCTCAAAGAGCAGTGTTTCATTGTTTTCCATGGCTAGTATTCATTGTGTACATGGACCACTTCTTCTTTATCCTTTCATCTGTTGATGGACATTTTGGTTGCTTCACTGTCTTGTCTATTGTGAATAAGGCTGCAGTGCAGCTTTTGCAGCCCGGGTCTTCTTCATTCTGGTCTTCTCAGGTGAGAGGCCCTTTGGTGCGCCTGCTGGATTGAATGGTACCTCAATTTTTCTTTTCAACGCAGCTTCTTTCTGTTCTCATTATTAGCGTTTAACCCTTTTACATCTCACCAGCAGCTAGAGGGTACACAGTTCTCTTAAACCTCTTCAGCATTTATTGTTTGTAGACTTTTTGCCAATGGTCAGTCGACTGGTGTGAGTTGAAAACTTTTTGTAGATTAGATTGCATGAGTCTAATACTTCCTGAGGCTGAGCTTTTATCCATTTTCCTTTTTTTAAAAAGAGAGTGAGTAAAACTTACCTCTTCATACTATCTTCGTGAACATTTTGCCTGTTTTGAATTTTTTTATCCATTCCCTACCTCAGCACAATTTTGAGGGCAGGTGTCCTTTACAGCCCTGAGTCCTTGTGAATGGTAAGTGACCATTAGCTGGGGGTTAAAAGCTGCTCTTGCGGGAATCGGCCACAAGGCGGCAGCATTTCTCCTTTACCAAATCTGGTTACTAGGGCAACAGAGCCTTACTGGAAGTGGTGTTCTAGGTTGTAAATTAGAATGGAATGTGCGAGGAAAAAGCCCTTTAAGTTTATGTCTCCTTACTTCTCGTTGGTATTTTTAACTTAATTTTTATTTTTTCTCACAGCAAACTTGATTACAATGTTTTGTTTGTTCTAGGTGTGCAAGATGTGGTTCTTTCACACATATACATATATCTATTCTTCTTCGGATCCTTTTCCCATGTAGGTTATGACACAATGTTGAGTAGTCTTCTCTTGGTATTGCGTAGGTCTTTGGTGATTCTATATTTCACATGTGTTTGTGTCTCTCTGTTAACCTCAATATGGTAATGTATCCAATCCTCACACCTGTCCATTTGGTGAACCATAAGTTTTTTAATGAATCTATGAAAGTGTTTCTCTGTGGAAATATCTTTGTTTGTATCATTTTTTAGGTAACACCTATATGTGATACGATAGGATATGTGTTTTTCGCTTTCTCACTTACTCCAAGTTGCGTGATTACTTCTAGACTCATCTGTGGTGCTGGAAATGGCATCGTTTCATTTTTTTCACTAGCTCATATTCCATCTGTACAGGTAGCAGTTCTTCTTTGTCCACCCATCTGTCGGTGGACTTTTTGGTTACTTCCATATCTTGGCTACTGTAATACTATGCAATGCAGATTTGCGTGCCTGTGTCCTTCCAATTCTGTCTTCTTAGTTTATAGGTCCAGGAATAGGTCTGCTGGAACATATGGTAGCTCAATGTTTACCTTTTAAAGGCACCTCTATTCTGTTCTCCTTAGTGGCTCTTTCCAGGTTACGTCCCACTTAAAGTGGAGGGTATGTATTTCTTCCCAGCTCCTTCAGGATTTATTCTTTGTAGTTTTTGCTGATGGTTATTCTGAGTGGTGTGAGCTGATACCTCTTTGTGGTTGAATTTGCATGTGTCTCATAATGCGTTGAAATTGATCTTTAAGACATGTCCTTTTTATTTTTCCAGCTGTGATTAGAGCTTATTTCTTCAAAGTGTTTTCTTAAAGTATGTGTCACCATTTGAAATATTTTGGCCATTATCTCCCTCAAGACATTTTGAGGGCAGGTTTCATTTACAGCCCTGCAGTACTTGTTCATATGAAGTGACCATTAGCTCAGGCTTTAAACCTGCTTTTGCAGGTAACGGCCAGAGAGCGGCAGCCTTTCTACGTTCCCCTTGCTGGTACTAGGGAAACAGACCTACCGGCCAGTGGTGTTCTTCGGTTATAAGTTAGAGTGCCATGTGCCCGGATAAACCCACAAATGTTGACGTCTCCTTGCTTTTGTTTGTTTTTAAATTTCATTTATATTTATTATTAGAGTAATATTCCATTGTGTACGTGGACCACTTCTTCTTGGTGCATTCCTCGGTTGATGGACATTTTCATTGCTTCCAAGTGCTGGCTATGGTAAATCTTGCTGGCGTACAGGTTTGCCAGCCTGTGACTTTTTGATTCTCATTTTCTCAGGTGATAGGCCAAGCAGTGGTTGTGATTGATTGACTGGTAGCTCAATGTTTCCCTTTTCAAAGCACCTACACTGTGTTTTCATTAGTGGCTCTTTACATGCCCCCCCTTACAACCGAGGGTACGCATTTCTCCACACTCCCTTCACCGTTTATTTTTTGCAGCATTTTTCCTAATGGCCATTCTGACTGCTGTGAGCTGATAGGTTTTTGTAATATGGGTATGCCTGTCATTAAATTTTTTAAAATTCATCATATTCCTACATCGTTCTCTTTTCTCTTAAAAGAAAAAACCGTGAGTACAATGTAGCTCTTGAAATTGTCTTCTTCGAAGGTTGCCCTCTTTTGAATTTTTTGGTCGATTTTGGACCCCAGAAATTTTCTGGAGGGCAGGTGTCATTTACAGAACTGCAAGTTGGTGAAAATTTAGTGACCTTTCGCAGTGGGTTCAAACCTGCTGTTGTGGGAAACGGCCACAAGGAGGTAGCATTTCTCCATTCCCCAATCTGGGTACTAGGGCAGCAGAGCCTTTCTGGAAGTCATTGTCCTAGGTTGTAAATTAGAATGGAATTTGCCAGGAGAAATCCCCATAAGTTTATGTCTCATTACTTCTTCTTGGTTTTTAAAAGTTTTTTAATCTGGGTAAAGTTTAGAATATTGTTTATCCTAGGTGTACACAATCTGGTTCATTTGTACATTATGTATGTCTATTAATGTACAGATCCTCTTCCCATGTAAAATATTACAGTGTTCCGTCAACCTCCCTTGCTATATGTTCGGTCTTTTTGATACATGTACAAAATATGTATTTGTATATGTATAGGAACACTAATCTTCATTTCTCAATTTCCCCCCTCCTTTCCTTTCAGATGAGCATAGTTTGTTTTCTCAGCCTGTGAGTGTCTTTCTCTTTGGAAATACGTTCATCTGTGCCAGTTATTAGATAATGCCATAAGTGATAATATAGGATATAGGTGTTTTGCTTTCCGACCTACTTCATGTTTTGTGATTATCTCCAGGCTCATCTATGGTGCCTCAAAGAGCAGTGCTTCAATGTTTTCCATGGCTAATATTCCATGTGTACATGGACCACTTCTTCTTGGTGCATTCCTCTGTTGATGGACATTTTCGTTGCTTCCAAGTGTTGCCTATGGTAAATATTGCTGGAGTGCAGGATTGCCAGCCTGTGATTTTTGATTTTCCTTTTCTCAGGGGATAGACCCAGCAGTGGGTATGATTGATTGACTGGTATGGTAGCTCAACGTTTACCTTTTCAAGGCACCTCAATTGTGCTTTCATTAGTGGCTCTTACCACGTGCCCCTTAGAATCGAGGGTACGCATTTCTCCACAATCACGTCAGCATTTCTAGTTTGCAGCATTTTTGTTGATGGCCATTCTGACTGGTGTGAGCTGACAGGTTTTTGTAATTTGGGTTTACATGTCTGTAAAAATTCCTACAATTCATCATTTTTCCACGCCTTTTACTTTTCTGTTAAAAGAAAAAAGAAAGAAAGTGTGAGTGTAATATACCTCTTCAAATTTTCTTTTTGGAAGGTTGCACTCTAGAATTTTTTGGTCGATTTTCGACCTCAGTATTTTTTGGAGGGCCGGTGTCATTTACAGACCTGCAATTGGTGAATAATTAGTGACCTTTTGCAGTGGGTTCAAAGCTGCTGTTGTGGGAAACGGCCACAAGGATGCAGCATTTCTCGATTCCCAAATCTGGGTACTAGGGCAGCAGAGCCGTTCTGGAAGTTGTCTGCCTAGGTTTTCAATTTGGATGGAATGTGCCAGGAAAACCCCCCATAAGTTTATGTCTCATTACTCCTAGTTCGTTGTTTTAATTTTTTCAATTGGGGTAATGGTTAGAATGTTGCTTGTCCAAGGTGTACACTCTCTGGTTCATCTACATATCATATATACCTATTTATGTAGAGATCCTCTTCCCGTGTAAATTATTACAGAGTGTTCCGTAATCCTTCCTTGCTATATGGTCGGTCTTTTTGATATATGTATATAATATGTATTTGTATACATATGGTAACGCTAATCTTCATGTATCCATTCCCCCCACCTTTCCTTTTAGATAAGCATAGTTTTTTTTTTTAATAAGTCTGTGATTGCCTTTCTCTGTGGAAATATGTTCATTTGTGTCAGTTATTAGATAACGCCTATAAGTGATATCATAGGTTATAGGACTTTTCCTTTCCGACTTACCTCATGTTCTGTGATTATCTCCAAGATCATCTATGGTGCCTCAAAGAGCAGTGTTTCATTGTTTTCCATGGCTAGTATTCATTGTGTACATGGACCACTTCTTCTTTATCCTTTCATCTGTTGATGGACATTTTGGTTGCTTCACTGTCTTGTCTATTGTGAATAAGGCTGCAGTGCAGCTTTTGCAGCCCGGGTCTTCTTCATTCTGGTCTTCTCAGGTGAGAGGCCCTTTGGTGCGCCTGCTGGATTGAATGGTACCTCAATTTTTCTTTTCAACGCAGCTTCTTTCTGTTCTCATTATTAGCGTTTAACCCTTTTACATCTCACCAGCAGCTAGAGGGTACACAGTTCTCTTAAACCTCTTCAGCATTTATTGTTTGTAGACTTTTTGCCAATGGTCAGTCGACTGGTGTGAGTTGAAAACTTTTTGTAGATTAGATTGCATGAGTCTAATACTTCCTGAGGCTGAGCTTTTATCCATTTTCCTTTTTTTAAAAAGAGAGTGAGTAAAACTTACCTCTTCATACTATCTTCGTGAACATTTTGCCTGTTTTGAATTTTTTTATCCATTCCCTACCTCAGCACAATTTTGAGGGCAGGTGTCCTTTACAGCCCTGAGTCCTTGTGAATGGTAAGTGACCATTAGCTGGGGGTTAAAAGCTGCTCTTGCGGGAATCGGCCACAAGGCGGCAGCATTTCTCCTTTACCAAATCTGGTTACTAGGGCAACAGAGCCTTACTGGAAGTGGTGTTCTAGGTTGTAAATTAGAATGGAATGTGCGAGGAAAAAGCCCTTTAAGTTTATGTCTCCTTACTTCTCGTTGGTATTTTTAACTTAATTTTTATTTTTTCTCACAGCAAACTTGATTACAATGTTTTGTTTGTTCTAGGTGTGCAAGATGTGGTTCTTTCACACATATACATATATCTATTCTTCTTCGGATCCTTTTCCCATGTAGGTTATGACACAATGTTGAGTAGTCTTCTCTTGGTATTGCGTAGGTCTTTGGTGATTCTATATTTCACATGTGTTTGTGTCTCTCTGTTAACCTCAATATGGTAATGTATCCAATCCTCACACCTGTCCATTTGGTGAACCATAAGTTTTTTAATGAATCTATGAAAGTGTTTCTCTGTGGAAATATCTTTGTTTGTATCATTTTTTAGGTAACACCTATATGTGATACGATAGGATATGTGTTTTTCGCTTTCTCACTTACTCCAAGTTGCGTGATTACTTCTAGACTCATCTGTGGTGCTGGAAATGGCATCGTTTCATTTTTTTCACTAGCTCATATTCCATCTGTACAGGTAGCAGTTCTTCTTTGTCCACCCATCTGTCGGTGGACTTTTTGGTTACTTCCATATCTTGGCTACTGTAATACTATGCAATGCAGATTTGCGTGCCTGTGTCCTTCCAATTCTGTCTTCTTAGTTTATAGGTCCAGGAATAGGTCTGCTGGAACATATGGTAGCTCAATGTTTACCTTTTAAAGGCACCTCTATTCTGTTCTCCTTAGTGGCTCTTTCCAGGTTACGTCCCACTTAAAGTGGAGGGTATGTATTTCTTCCCAGCTCCTTCAGGATTTATTCTTTGTAGTTTTTGCTGATGGTTATTCTGAGTGGTGTGAGCTGATACCTCTTTGTGGTTGAATTTGCATGTGTCTCATAATGCGTTGAAATTGATCTTTAAGACATGTCCTTTTTATTTTTCCAGCTGTGATTAGAGCTTATTTCTTCAAAGTGTTTTCTTAAAGTATGTGTCACCATTTGAAATATTTTGGCCATTATCTCCCTCAAGACATTTTGAGGGCAGGTTTCATTTACAGCCCTGCAGTACTTGTTCATATGAAGTGACCATTAGCTCAGGCTTTAAACCTGCTTTTGCAGGTAACGGCCAGAGAGCGGCAGCCTTTCTACGTTCCCCTTGCTGGTACTAGGGAAACAGACCTACCGGCCAGTGGTGTTCTTCGGTTATAAGTTAGAGTGCCATGTGCCCGGATAAACCCACAAATGTTGACGTCTCCTTGCTTTTGTTTGTTTTTAAATTTCATTTATATTTATTATTAGAGTAATATTCCATTGTGTACGTGGACCACTTCTTCTTGGTGCATTCCTCGGTTGATGGACATTTTCATTGCTTCCAAGTGCTGGCTATGGTAAATCTTGCTGGCGTACAGGTTTGCCAGCCTGTGACTTTTTGATTCTCATTTTCTCAGGTGATAGGCCAAGCAGTGGTTGTGATTGATTGACTGGTAGCTCAATGTTTCCCTTTTCAAAGCACCTACACTGTGTTTTCATTAGTGGCTCTTTACATGCCCCCCCTTACAACCGAGGGTACGCATTTCTCCACACTCCCTTCACCGTTTATTTTTTGCAGCATTTTTCCTAATGGCCATTCTGACTGCTGTGAGCTGATAGGTTTTTGTAATATGGGTATGCCTGTCATTAAATTTTTTAAAATTCATCATATTCCTACATCGTTCTCTTTTCTCTTAAAAGAAAAAACCGTGAGTACAATGTAGCTCTTGAAATTGTCTTCTTCGAAGGTTGCCCTCTTTTGAATTTTTTGGTCGATTTTGGACCCCAGAAATTTTCTGGAGGGCAGGTGTCATTTACAGAACTGCAAGTTGGTGAAAATTTAGTGACCTTTCGCAGTGGGTTCAAACCTGCTGTTGTGGGAAACGGCCACAAGGAGGTAGCATTTCTCCATTCCCCAATCTGGGTACTAGGGCAGCAGAGCCTTTCTGGAAGTCATTGTCCTAGGTTGTAAATTAGAATGGAATTTGCCAGGAGAAATCCCCATAAGTTTATGTCTCATTACTTCTTCTTGGTTTTTAAAAGTTTTTTAATCTGGGTAAAGTTTAGAATATTGTTTATCCTAGGTGTACACAATCTGGTTCATTTGTACATTATGTATGTCTATTAATGTACAGATCCTCTTCCCATGTAAAATATTACAGTGTTCCGTCAACCTCCCTTGCTATATGTTCGGTCTTTTTGATACATGTACAAAATATGTATTTGTATATGTATAGGAACACTAATCTTCATTTCTCAATTTCCCCCCTCCTTTCCTTTCAGATGAGCATAGTTTGTTTTCTCAGCCTGTGAGTGTCTTTCTCTTTGGAAATACGTTCATCTGTGCCAGTTATTAGATAATGCCATAAGTGATAATATAGGATATAGGTGTTTTGCTTTCCGACCTACTTCATGTTTTGTGATTATCTCCAGGCTCATCTATGGTGCCTCAAAGAGCAGTGCTTCAATGTTTTCCATGGCTAATATTCCATGTGTACATGGACCACTTCTTCTTGGTGCATTCCTCTGTTGATGGACATTTTCGTTGCTTCCAAGTGTTGCCTATGGTAAATATTGCTGGAGTGCAGGATTGCCAGCCTGTGATTTTTGATTTTCCTTTTCTCAGGGGATAGACCCAGCAGTGGGTATGATTGATTGACTGGTATGGTAGCTCAACGTTTACCTTTTCAAGGCACCTCAATTGTGCTTTCATTAGTGGCTCTTACCACGTGCCCCTTAGAATCGAGGGTACGCATTTCTCCACAATCACGTCAGCATTTCTAGTTTGCAGCATTTTTGTTGATGGCCATTCTGACTGGTGTGAGCTGACAGGTTTTTGTAATTTGGGTTTACATGTCTGTAAAAATTCCTACAATTCATCATTTTTCCACGCCTTTTACTTTTCTGTTAAAAGAAAAAAGAAAGAAAGTGTGAGTGTAATATACCTCTTCAAATTTTCTTTTTGGAAGGTTGCACTCTAGAATTTTTTGGTCGATTTTCGACCTCAGTATTTTTTGGAGGGCCGGTGTCATTTACAGACCTGCAATTGGTGAATAATTAGTGACCTTTTGCAGTGGGTTCAAAGCTGCTGTTGTGGGAAACGGCCACAAGGATGCAGCATTTCTCGATTCCCAAATCTGGGTACTAGGGCAGCAGAGCCGTTCTGGAAGTTGTCTGCCTAGGTTTTCAATTTGGATGGAATGTGCCAGGAAAACCCCCCATAAGTTTATGTCTCATTACTCCTAGTTCGTTGTTTTAATTTTTTCAATTGGGGTAATGGTTAGAATGTTGCTTGTCCAAGGTGTACACTCTCTGGTTCATCTACATATCATATATACCTATTTATGTAGAGATCCTCTTCCCGTGTAAATTATTACAGAGTGTTCCGTAATCCTTCCTTGCTATATGGTCGGTCTTTTTGATATATGTATATAATATGTATTTGTATACATATGGTAACGCTAATCTTCATGTATCCATTCCCCCCACCTTTCCTTTTAGATAAGCATAGTTTTTTTTTTTAATAAGTCTGTGATTGCCTTTCTCTGTGGAAATATGTTCATTTGTGTCAGTTATTAGATAACGCCTATAAGTGATATCATAGGTTATAGGACTTTTCCTTTCCGACTTACCTCATGTTCTGTGATTATCTCCAAGATCATCTATGGTGCCTCAAAGAGCAGTGTTTCATTGTTTTCCATGGCTAGTATTCATTGTGTACATGGACCACTTCTTCTTTATCCTTTCATCTGTTGATGGACATTTTGGTTGCTTCACTGTCTTGTCTATTGTGAATAAGGCTGCAGTGCAGCTTTTGCAGCCCGGGTCTTCTTCATTCTGGTCTTCTCAGGTGAGAGGCCCTTTGGTGCGCCTGCTGGATTGAATGGTACCTCAATTTTTCTTTTCAACGCAGCTTCTTTCTGTTCTCATTATTAGCGTTTAACCCTTTTACATCTCACCAGCAGCTAGAGGGTACACAGTTCTCTTAAACCTCTTCAGCATTTATTGTTTGTAGACTTTTTGCCAATGGTCAGTCGACTGGTGTGAGTTGAAAACTTTTTGTAGATTAGATTGCATGAGTCTAATACTTCCTGAGGCTGAGCTTTTATCCATTTTCCTTTTTTTAAAAAGAGAGTGAGTAAAACTTACCTCTTCATACTATCTTCGTGAACATTTTGCCTGTTTTGAATTTTTTTATCCATTCCCTACCTCAGCACAATTTTGAGGGCAGGTGTCCTTTACAGCCCTGAGTCCTTGTGAATGGTAAGTGACCATTAGCTGGGGGTTAAAAGCTGCTCTTGCGGGAATCGGCCACAAGGCGGCAGCATTTCTCCTTTACCAAATCTGGTTACTAGGGCAACAGAGCCTTACTGGAAGTGGTGTTCTAGGTTGTAAATTAGAATGGAATGTGCGAGGAAAAAGCCCTTTAAGTTTATGTCTCCTTACTTCTCGTTGGTATTTTTAACTTAATTTTTATTTTTTCTCACAGCAAACTTGATTACAATGTTTTGTTTGTTCTAGGTGTGCAAGATGTGGTTCTTTCACACATATACATATATCTATTCTTCTTCGGATCCTTTTCCCATGTAGGTTATGACACAATGTTGAGTAGTCTTCTCTTGGTATTGCGTAGGTCTTTGGTGATTCTATATTTCACATGTGTTTGTGTCTCTCTGTTAACCTCAATATGGTAATGTATCCAATCCTCACACCTGTCCATTTGGTGAACCATAAGTTTTTTAATGAATCTATGAAAGTGTTTCTCTGTGGAAATATCTTTGTTTGTATCATTTTTTAGGTAACACCTATATGTGATACGATAGGATATGTGTTTTTCGCTTTCTCACTTACTCCAAGTTGTGTGATTACTTCTAGACTCATCTGTGGTGCTGGAAATGGCATCGTTTCATTTTTTTCACTAGCTCATATTCCATCTGTACAGGTAGCAGTTCTTCTTTGTCCACCCATCTGTCGGTGGACTTTTTGGTTACTTCCATATCTTGGCTACTGTAATACTATGCAATGCAGATTTGCGTGCCTGTGTCCTTCCAATTCTGTCTTCTTAGTTTATAGGTCCAGGAATAGGTCTGCTGGAACATATGGTAGCTCAATGTTTACCTTTTAAAGGCACCTCTATTCTGTTCTCCTTAGTGGCTCTTTCCAGGTTACGTCCCACTTAAAGTGGAGGGTATGTATTTCTTCCCAGCTCCTTCAGGATTTATTCTTTGTAGTTTTTGCTGATGGTTATTCTGAGTGGTGTGAGCTGATACCTCTTTGTGGTTGAATTTGCATGTGTCTCATAATGCGTTGAAATTGATCTTTAAGACATGTCCTTTTTATTTTTCCAGCTGTGATTAGAGCTTATTTCTTCAAAGTGTTTTCTTAAAGTATGTGTCACCATTTGAAATATTTTGGCCATTATCTCCCTCAAGACATTTTGAGGGCAGGTTTCATTTACAGCCCTGCAGTACTTGTTCATATGAAGTGACCATTAGCTCAGGCTTTAAACCTGCTTTTGCAGGTAACGGCCAGAGAGCGGCAGCCTTTCTACGTTCCCCTTGCTGGTACTAGGGAAACAGACCTACCGGCCAGTGGTGTTCTTCGGTTATAAGTTAGAGTGCCATGTGCCCGGATAAACCCACAAATGTTGACGTCTCCTTGCTTTTGTTTGTTTTTAAATTTCATTTATATTTATTATTAGAGTAATATTCCATTGTGTACGTGGACCACTTCTTCTTGGTGCATTCCTCGGTTGATGGACATTTTCATTGCTTCCAAGTGCTGGCTATGGTAAATCTTGCTGGCGTACAGGTTTGCCAGCCTGTGACTTTTTGATTCTCATTTTCTCAGGTGATAGGCCAAGCAGTGGTTGTGATTGATTGACTGGTAGCTCAATGTTTCCCTTTTCAAAGCACCTACACTGTGTTTTCATTAGTGGCTCTTTACATGCCCCCCCTTACAACCGAGGGTACGCATTTCTCCACACTCCCTTCACCGTTTATTTTTTGCAGCATTTTTCCTAATGGCCATTCTGACTGCTGTGAGCTGATAGGTTTTTGTAATATGGGTATGCCTGTCATTAAATTTTTTAAAATTCATCATATTCCTACATCGTTCTCTTTTCTCTTAAAAGAAAAAACCGTGAGTACAATGTAGCTCTTGAAATTGTCTTCTTCGAAGGTTGCCCTCTTTTGAATTTTTTGGTCGATTTTGGACCCCAGAAATTTTCTGGAGGGCAGGTGTCATTTACAGAACTGCAAGTTGGTGAAAATTTAGTGACCTTTCGCAGTGGGTTCAAACCTGCTGTTGTGGGAAACGGCCACAAGGAGGTAGCATTTCTCCATTCCCCAATCTGGGTACTAGGGCAGCAGAGCCTTTCTGGAAGTCATTGTCCTAGGTTGTAAATTAGAATGGAATTTGCCAGGAGAAATCCCCATAAGTTTATGTCTCATTACTTCTTCTTGGTTTTTAAAAGTTTTTTAATCTGGGTAAAGTTTAGAATATTGTTTATCCTAGGTGTACACAATCTGGTTCATTTGTACATTATGTATGTCTATTAATGTACAGATCCTCTTCCCATGTAAAATATTACAGTGTTCCGTCAACCTCCCTTGCTATATGTTCGGTCTTTTTGATACATGTACAAAATATGTATTTGTATATGTATAGGAACACTAATCTTCATTTCTCAATTTCCCCCCTCCTTTCCTTTCAGATGAGCATAGTTTGTTTTCTCAGCCTGTGAGTGTCTTTCTCTTTGGAAATACGTTCATCTGTGCCAGTTATTAGATAATGCCATAAGTGATAATATAGGATATAGGTGTTTTGCTTTCCGACCTACTTCATGTTTTGTGATTATCTCCAGGCTCATCTATGGTGCCTCAAAGAGCAGTGCTTCAATGTTTTCCATGGCTAATATTCCATGTGTACATGGACCACTTCTTCTTGGTGCATTCCTCTGTTGATGGACATTTTCGTTGCTTCCAAGTGTTGCCTATGGTAAATATTGCTGGAGTGCAGGATTGCCAGCCTGTGATTTTTGATTTTCCTTTTCTCAGGGGATAGACCCAGCAGTGGGTATGATTGATTGACTGGTATGGTAGCTCAACGTTTACCTTTTCAAGGCACCTCAATTGTGCTTTCATTAGTGGCTCTTACCACGTGCCCCTTAGAATCGAGGGTACGCATTTCTCCACAATCACGTCAGCATTTCTAGTTTGCAGCATTTTTGTTGATGGCCATTCTGACTGGTGTGAGCTGACAGGTTTTTGTAATTTGGGTTTACATGTCTGTAAAAATTCCTACAATTCATCATTTTTCCACGCCTTTTACTTTTCTGTTAAAAGAAAAAAGAAAGAAAGTGTGAGTGTAATATACCTCTTCAAATTTTCTTTTTGGAAGGTTGCACTCTAGAATTTTTTGGTCGATTTTCGACCTCAGTATTTTTTGGAGGGCCGGTGTCATTTACAGACCTGCAATTGGTGAATAATTAGTGACCTTTTGCAGTGGGTTCAAAGCTGCTGTTGTGGGAAACGGCCACAAGGATGCAGCATTTCTCGATTCCCAAATCTGGGTACTAGGGCAGCAGAGCCGTTCTGGAAGTTGTCTGCCTAGGTTTTCAATTTGGATGGAATGTGCCAGGAAAACCCCCCATAAGTTTATGTCTCATTACTCCTAGTTCGTTGTTTTAATTTTTTCAATTGGGGTAATGGTTAGAATGTTGCTTGTCCAAGGTGTACACTCTCTGGTTCATCTACATATCATATATACCTATTTATGTAGAGATCCTCTTCCCGTGTAAATTATTACAGAGTGTTCCGTAATCCTTCCTTGCTATATGGTCGGTCTTTTTGATATATGTATATAATATGTATTTGTATACATATGGTAACGCTAATCTTCATGTATCCATTCCCCCCACCTTTCCTTTTAGATAAGCATAGTTTTTTTTTTTTAATAAGTCTGTGATTGCCTTTCTCTGTGGAAATATGTTCATTTGTGTCAGTTATTAGATAACGCCTATAAGTGATATCATAGGTTATAGGACTTTTCCTTTCCGACTTACCTCATGTTCTGTGATTATCTCCAAGATCATCTATGGTGCCTCAAAGAGCAGTGTTTCATTGTTTTCCATGGCTAGTATTCATTGTGTACATGGACCACTTCTTCTTTATCCTTTCATCTGTTGATGGACATTTTGGTTGCTTCACTGTCTTGTCTATTGTGAATAAGGCTGCAGTGCAGCTTTTGCAGCCCGGGTCTTCTTCATTCTGGTCTTCTCAGGTGAGAGGCCCTTTGGTGCGCCTGCTGGATTGAATGGTACCTCAATTTTTCTTTTCAACGCAGCTTCTTTCTGTTCTCATTATTAGCGTTTAACCCTTTTACATCTCACCAGCAGCTAGAGGGTACACAGTTCTCTTAAACCTCTTCAGCATTTATTGTTTGTAGACTTTTTGCCAATGGTCAGTCGACTGGTGTGAGTTGAAAACTTTTTGTAGATTAGATTGCATGAGTCTAATACTTCCTGAGGCTGAGCTTTTATCCATTTTCCTTTTTTTAAAAAGAGAGTGAGTAAAACTTACCTCTTCATACTATCTTCGTGAACATTTTGCCTGTTTTGAATTTTTTTATCCATTCCCTACCTCAGCACAATTTTGAGGGCAGGTGTCCTTTACAGCCCTGAGTCCTTGTGAATGGTAAGTGACCATTAGCTGGGGGTTAAAAGCTGCTCTTGCGGGAATCGGCCACAAGGCGGCAGCATTTCTCCTTTACCAAATCTGGTTACTAGGGCAACAGAGCCTTACTGGAAGTGGTGTTCTAGGTTGTAAATTAGAATGGAATGTGCGAGGAAAAAGCCCTTTAAGTTTATGTCTCCTTACTTCTCGTTGGTATTTTTAACTTAATTTTTATTTTTTCTCACAGCAAACTTGATTACAATGTTTTGTTTGTTCTAGGTGTGCAAGATGTGGTTCTTTCACACATATACATATATCTATTCTTCTTCGGATCCTTTTCCCATGTAGGTTATGACACAATGTTGAGTAGTCTTCTCTTGGTATTGCGTAGGTCTTTGGTGATTCTATATTTCACATGTGTTTGTGTCTCTCTGTTAACCTCAATATGGTAATGTATCCAATCCTCACACCTGTCCATTTGGTGAACCATAAGTTTTTTAATGAATCTATGAAAGTGTTTCTCTGTGGAAATATCTTTGTTTGTATCATTTTTTAGGTAACACCTATATGTGATACGATAGGATATGTGTTTTTCGCTTTCTCACTTACTCCAAGTTGCGTGATTACTTCTAGACTCATCTGTGGTGCTGGAAATGGCATCGTTTCATTTTTTTCACTAGCTCATATTCCATCTGTACAGGTAGCAGTTCTTCTTTGTCCACCCATCTGTCGGTGGACTTTTTGGTTACTTCCATATCTTGGCTACTGTAATACTATGCAATGCAGATTTGCGTGCCTGTGTCCTTCCAATTCTGTCTTCTTAGTTTATAGGTCCAGGAATAGGTCTGCTGGAACATATGGTAGCTCAATGTTTACCTTTTAAAGGCACCTCTATTCTGTTCTCCTTAGTGGCTCTTTCCAGGTTACGTCCCACTTAAAGTGGAGGGTATGTATTTCTTCCCAGCTCCTTCAGGATTTATTCTTTGTAGTTTTTGCTGATGGTTATTCTGAGTGGTGTGAGCTGATACCTCTTTGTGGTTGAATTTGCATGTGTCTCATAATGCGTTGAAATTGATCTTTAAGACATGTCCTTTTTATTTTTCCAGCTGTGATTAGAGCTTATTTCTTCAAAGTGTTTTCTTAAAGTATGTGTCACCATTTGAAATATTTTGGCCATTATCTCCCTCAAGACATTTTGAGGGCAGGTTTCATTTACAGCCCTGCAGTACTTGTTCATATGAAGTGACCATTAGCTCAGGCTTTAAACCTGCTTTTGCAGGTAACGGCCAGAGAGCGGCAGCCTTTCTACGTTCCCCTTGCTGGTACTAGGGAAACAGACCTACCGGCCAGTGGTGTTCTTCGGTTATAAGTTAGAGTGCCATGTGCCCGGATAAACCCACAAATGTTGACGTCTCCTTGCTTTTGTTTGTTTTTAAATTTCATTTATATTTATTATTAGAGTAATATTCCATTGTGTACGTGGACCACTTCTTCTTGGTGCATTCCTCGGTTGATGGACATTTTCATTGCTTCCAAGTGCTGGCTATGGTAAATCTTGCTGGCGTACAGGTTTGCCAGCCTGTGACTTTTTGATTCTCATTTTCTCAGGTGATAGGCCAAGCAGTGGTTGTGATTGATTGACTGGTAGCTCAATGTTTCCCTTTTCAAAGCACCTACACTGTGTTTTCATTAGTGGCTCTTTACATGCCCCCCCTTACAACCGAGGGTACGCATTTCTCCACACTCCCTTCACCGTTTATTTTTTGCAGCATTTTTCCTAATGGCCATTCTGACTGCTGTGAGCTGATAGGTTTTTGTAATATGGGTATGCCTGTCATTAAATTTTTTAAAATTCATCATATTCCTACATCGTTCTCTTTTCTCTTAAAAGAAAAAACCGTGAGTACAATGTAGCTCTTGAAATTGTCTTCTTCGAAGGTTGCCCTCTTTTGAATTTTTTGGTCGATTTTTGACCCCAGAAATTTTCTCGAGGGCAGGTGTCATTTACAGAACTGCAAGTTGGTGAAAATTTAGTGACCTTTCGCAGTGGGTTCAAACCTGCTGTTGTGGGAAACGGCCACAAGGAGGTAGCATTTCTCCATTCCCCAATCTGGGTACTAGGGCAGCAGAGCCTTTCTGGAAGTCATTGTCCTAGGTTGTAAATTAGAATGGAATTTGCCAGGAGAAATCCCCATAAGTTTATGTCTCATTACTTCTTCTTGGTTTTTAAAAGTTTTTTAATCTGGGTAAAGTTTAGAATATTGTTTATCCTAGGTGTACACAATCTGGTTCATTTGTACATTATGTATGTCTATTAATGTACAGATCCTCTTCCCATGTAAAATATTACAGTGTTCCGTCAACCTCCCTTGCTATATGTTCGGTCTTTTTGATACATGTACAAAATATGTATTTGTATATGTATAGGAACACTAATCTTCATTTCTCAATTTCCCCCCTCCTTTCCTTTCAGATGAGCATAGTTTGTTTTCTCAGCCTGTGAGTGTCTTTCTCTTTGGAAATACGTTCATCTGTGCCAGTTATTAGATAATGCCATAAGTGATAATATAGGATATAGGTGTTTTGCTTTCCGACCTACTTCATGTTTTGTGATTATCTCCAGGCTCATCTATGGTGCCTCAAAGAGCAGTGCTTCAATGTTTTCCATGGCTAATATTCCATGTGTACATGGGCCACTTCTTCTTGGTGCATTCCTCTGTTGATGGACATTTTCGTTGCTTCCAAGTGTTGCCTATGGTAAATATTGCTGGAGTGCAGGATTGCCAGCCTGTGATTTTTGATTTTCCTTTTCTCAGGGGATAGACCCAGCAGTGGGTATGATTGATTGACTGGTATGGTAGCTCAACGTTTACCTTTTCAAGGCACCTCAATTGTGCTTTCATTAGTGGCTCTTACCACGTGCCCCTTAGAATCGAGGGTACGCATTTCTCCACAATCACGTCAGCATTTCTAGTTTGCAGCATTTTTGTTGATGGCCATTCTGACTGGTGTGAGCTGACAGGTTTTTGTAATTTGGGTTTACATGTCTGTAAAAATTCCTACAATTCATCATTTTTCCACGCCTTTTACTTTTCTGTTAAAAGAAAAAAGAAAGAAAGTGTGAGTGTAATATACCTCTTCAAATTTTCTTTTTGGAAGGTTGCACTCTAGAATTTTTTGGTCGATTTTCGACCTCAGTATTTTTTGGAGGGCCGGTGTCATTTACAGACCTGCAATTGGTGAATAATTAGTGACCTTTTGCAGTGGGTTCAAAGCTGCTGTTGTGGGAAACGGCCACAAGGATGCAGCATTTCTCGATTCCCAAATCTGGGTACTAGGGCAGCAGAGCCGTTCTGGAAGTTGTCTGCCTAGGTTTTCAATTTGGATGGAATGTGCCAGGAAAACCCCCCATAAGTTTATGTCTCATTACTCCTAGTTCGTTGTTTTAATTTTTTCAATTGGGGTAATGGTTAGAATGTTGCTTGTCCAAGGTGTACACTCTCTGGTTCATCTACATATCATATATACCTATTTATGTAGAGATCCTCTTCCCGTGTAAATTATTACAGAGTGTTCCGTAATCCTTCCTTGCTATATGGTCGGTCTTTTTGATATATGTATATAATATGTATTTGTATACATATGGTAACGCTAATCTTCATGTATCCATTCCCCCCACCTTTCCTTTTAGATAAGCATAGTTTTTTTTTTTTTAATAAGTCTGTGATTGCCTTTCTCTGTGGAAATATGTTCATTTGTGTCAGTTATTAGATAACGCCTATAAGTGATATCATAGGTTATAGGACTTTTCCTTTCCGACTTACCTCATGTTCTGTGATTATCTCCAAGATCATCTATGGTGCCTCAAAGAGCAGTGTTTCATTGTTTTCCATGGCTAGTATTCATTGTGTACATGGACCACTTCTTCTTTATCCTTTCATCTGTTGATGGACATTTTGGTTGCTTCACTGTCTTGTCTATTGTGAATAAGGCTGCAGTGCAGCTTTTGCAGCCCGGGTCTTCTTCATTCTGGTCTTCTCAGGTGAGAGGCCCTTTGGTGCGCCTGCTGGATTGAATGGTACCTCAATTTTTCTTTTCAACGCAGCTTCTTTCTGTTCTCATTATTAGCGTTTAACCCTTTTACATCTCACCAGCAGCTAGAGGGTACACAGTTCTCTTAAACCTCTTCAGCATTTATTGTTTGTAGACTTTTTGCCAATGGTCAGTCGACTGGTGTGAGTTGAAAACTTTTTGTAGATTAGATTGCATGAGTCTAATACTTCCTGAGGCTGAGCTTTTATCCATTTTCCTTTTTTTAAAAAGAGAGTGAGTAAAACTTACCTCTTCATACTATCTTCGTGAACATTTTGCCTGTTTTGAATTTTTTTATCCATTCCCTACCTCAGCACAATTTTGAGGGCAGGTGTCCTTTACAGCCCTGAGTCCTTGTGAATGGTAAGTGACCATTAGCTGGGGGTTAAAAGCTGCTCTTGCGGGAATCGGCCACAAGGCGGCAGCATTTCTCCTTTACCAAATCTGGTTACTAGGGCAACAGAGCCTTACTGGAAGTGGTGTTCTAGGTTGTAAATTAGAATGGAATGTGCGAGGAAAAAGCCCTTTAAGTTTATGTCTCCTTACTTCTCGTTGGTATTTTTAACTTAATTTTTATTTTTTCTCACAGCAAACTTGATTACAATGTTTTGTTTGTTCTAGGTGTGCAAGATGTGGTTCTTTCACACATATACATATATCTATTCTTCTTCGGATCCTTTTCCCATGTAGGTTATGACACAATGTTGAGTAGTCTTCTCTTGGTATTGCGTAGGTCTTTGGTGATTCTATATTTCACATGTGTTTGTGTCTCTCTGTTAACCTCAATATGGTAATGTATCCAATCCTCACACCTGTCCATTTGGTGAACCATAAGTTTTTTAATGAATCTATGAAAGTGTTTCTCTGTGGAAATATCTTTGTTTGTATCATTTTTTAGGTAACACCTATATGTGATACGATAGGATATGTGTTTTTCGCTTTCTCACTTACTCCAAGTTGCGTGATTACTTCTAGACTCATCTGTGGTGCTGGAAATGGCATCGTTTCATTTTTTTCACTAGCTCATATTCCATCTGTACAGGTAGCAGTTCTTCTTTGTCCACCCATCTGTCGGTGGACTTTTTGGTTACTTCCATATCTTGGCTACTGTAATACTATGCAATGCAGATTTGCGTGCCTGTGTCCTTCCAATTCTGTCTTCTTAGTTTATAGGTCCAGGAATAGGTCTGCTGGAACATATGGTAGCTCAATGTTTACCTTTTAAAGGCACCTCTATTCTGTTCTCCTTAGTGGCTCTTTCCAGGTTACGTCCCACTTAAAGTGGAGGGTATGTATTTCTTCCCAGCTCCTTCAGGATTTATTCTTTGTAGTTTTTGCTGATGGTTATTCTGAGTGGTGTGAGCTGATACCTCTTTGTGGTTGAATTTGCATGTGTCTCATAATGCGTTGAAATTGATCTTTAAGACATGTCCTTTTTATTTTTCCAGCTGTGATTAGAGCTTATTTCTTCAAAGTGTTTTCTTAAAGTATGTGTCACCATTTGAAATATTTTGGCCATTATCTCCCTCAAGACATTTTGAGGGCAGGTTTCATTTACAGCCCTGCAGTACTTGTTCATATGAAGTGACCATTAGCTCAGGCTTTAAACCTGCTTTTGCAGGTAACGGCCAGAGAGCGGCAGCCTTTCTACGTTCCCCTTGCTGGTACTAGGGAAACAGACCTACCGGCCAGTGGTGTTCTTCGGTTATAAGTTAGAGTGCCATGTGCCCGGATAAACCCACAAATGTTGACGTCTCCTTGCTTTTGTTTGTTTTTAAATTTCATTTATATTTATTATTAGAGTAATATTCCATTGTGTACGTGGACCACTTCTTCTTGGTGCATTCCTCGGTTGATGGACATTTTCATTGCTTCCAAGTGCTGGCTATGGTAAATCTTGCTGGCGTACAGGTTTGCCAGCCTGTGACTTTTTGATTCTCATTTTCTCAGGTGATAGGCCAAGCAGTGGTTGTGATTGATTGACTGGTAGCTCAATGTTTCCCTTTTCAAAGCACCTACACTGTGTTTTCATTAGTGGCTCTTTACATGCCCCCCCTTACAACCGAGGGTACGCATTTCTCCACACTCCCTTCACCGTTTATTTTTTGCAGCATTTTTCCTAATGGCCATTCTGACTGCTGTGAGCTGATAGGTTTTTGTAATATGGGTATGCCTGTCATTAAATTTTTTAAAATTCATCATATTCCTACATCGTTCTCTTTTCTCTTAAAAGAAAAAACCGTGAGTACAATGTAGCTCTTGAAATTGTCTTCTTCGAAGGTTGCCCTCTTTTGAATTTTTTGGTCGATTTTTGACCCCAGAAATTTTCTCGAGGGCAGGTGTCATTTACAGAACTGCAAGTTGGTGAAAATTTAGTGACCTTTCGCAGTGGGTTCAAACCTGCTGTTGTGGGAAACGGCCACAAGGAGGTAGCATTTCTCCATTCCCCAATCTGGGTACTAGGGCAGCAGAGCCTTTCTGGAAGTCATTGTCCTAGGTTGTAAATTAGAATGGAATTTGCCAGGAGAAATCCCCATAAGTTTATGTCTCATTACTTCTTCTTGGTTTTTAAAAGTTTTTTAATCTGGGTAAAGTTTAGAATATTGTTTATCCTAGGTGTACACAATCTGGTTCATTTGTACATTATGTATGTCTATTAATGTACAGATCCTCTTCCCATGTAAAATATTACAGTGTTCCGTCAACCTCCCTTGCTATATGTTCGGTCTTTTTGATACATGTACAAAATATGTATTTGTATATGTATAGGAACACTAATCTTCATTTCTCAATTTCCCCCCTCCTTTCCTTTCAGATGAGCATAGTTTGTTTTCTCAGCCTGTGAGTGTCTTTCTCTTTGGAAATACGTTCATCTGTGCCAGTTATTAGATAATGCCATAAGTGATAATATAGGATATAGGTGTTTTGCTTTCCGACCTACTTCATGTTTTGTGATTATCTCCAGGCTCATCTATGGTGCCTCAAAGAGCAGTGCTTCAATGTTTTCCATGGCTAATATTCCATGTGTACATGGGCCACTTCTTCTTGGTGCATTCCTCTGTTGATGGACATTTTCGTTGCTTCCAAGTGTTGCCTATGGTAAATATTGCTGGAGTGCAGGATTGCCAGCCTGTGATTTTTGATTTTCCTTTTCTCAGGGGATAGACCCAGCAGTGGGTATGATTGATTGACTGGTATGGTAGCTCAACGTTTACCTTTTCAAGGCACCTCAATTGTGCTTTCATTAGTGGCTCTTACCACGTGCCCCTTAGAATCGAGGGTACGCATTTCTCCACAATCACGTCAGCATTTCTAGTTTGCAGCATTTTTGTTGATGGCCATTCTGACTGGTGTGAGCTGACAGGTTTTTGTAATTTGGGTTTACATGTCTGTAAAAATTCCTACAATTCATCATTTTTCCACGCCTTTTACTTTTCTGTTAAAAGAAAAAAGAAAGAAAGTGTGAGTGTAATATACCTCTTCAAATTTTCTTTTTGGAAGGTTGCACTCTAGAATTTTTTGGTCGATTTTCGACCTCAGTATTTTTTGGAGGGCCGGTGTCATTTACAGACCTGCAATTGGTGAATAATTAGTGACCTTTTGCAGTGGGTTCAAAGCTGCTGTTGTGGGAAACGGCCACAAGGATGCAGCATTTCTCGATTCCCAAATCTGGGTACTAGGGCAGCAGAGCCGTTCTGGAAGTTGTCTGCCTAGGTTTTCAATTTGGATGGAATGTGCCAGGAAAACCCCCCATAAGTTTATGTCTCATTACTCCTAGTTCGTTGTTTTAATTTTTTCAATTGGGGTAATGGTTAGAATGTTGCTTGTCCAAGGTGTACACTCTCTGGTTCATCTACATATCATATATACCTATTTATGTAGAGATCCTCTTCCCGTGTAAATTATTACAGAGTGTTCCGTAATCCTTCCTTGCTATATGGTCGGTCTTTTTGATATATGTATATAATATGTATTTGTATACATATGGTAACGCTAATCTTCATGTATCCATTCCCCCCACCTTTCCTTTTAGATAAGCATAGTTTTTTTTTTTAATAAGTCTGTGATTGCCTTTCTCTGTGGAAATATGTTCATTTGTGTCAGTTATTAGATAACGCCTATAAGTGATATCATAGGTTATAGGACTTTTCCTTTCCGACTTACCTCATGTTCTGTGATTATCTCCAAGATCATCTATGGTGCCTCAAAGAGCAGTGTTTCATTGTTTTCCATGGCTAGTATTCATTGTGTACATGGACCACTTCTTCTTTATCCTTTCATCTGTTGATGGACATTTTGGTTGCTTCACTGTCTTGTCTATTGTGAATAAGGCTGCAGTGCAGCTTTTGCAGCCCGGGTCTTCTTCATTCTGGTCTTCTCAGGTGAGAGGCCCTTTGGTGCGCCTGCTGGATTGAATGGTACCTCAATTTTTCTTTTCAACGCAGCTTCTTTCTGTTCTCATTATTAGCGTTTAACCCTTTTACATCTCACCAGCAGCTAGAGGGTACACAGTTCTCTTAAACCTCTTCAGCATTTATTGTTTGTAGACTTTTTGCCAATGGTCAGTCGACTGGTGTGAGTTGAAAACTTTTTGTAGATTAGATTGCATGAGTCTAATACTTCCTGAGGCTGAGCTTTTATCCATTTTCCTTTTTTTAAAAAGAGAGTGAGTAAAACTTACCTCTTCATACTATCTTCGTGAACATTTTGCCTGTTTTGAATTTTTTTATCCATTCCCTACCTCAGCACAATTTTGAGGGCAGGTGTCCTTTACAGCCCTGAGTCCTTGTGAATGGTAAGTGACCATTAGCTGGGGGTTAAAAGCTGCTCTTGCGGGAATCGGCCACAAGGCGGCAGCATTTCTCCTTTACCAAATCTGGTTACTAGGGCAACAGAGCCTTACTGGAAGTGGTGTTCTAGGTTGTAAATTAGAATGGAATGTGCGAGGAAAAAGCCCTTTAAGTTTATGTCTCCTTACTTCTCGTTGGTATTTTTAACTTAATTTTTATTTTTTCTCACAGCAAACTTGATTACAATGTTTTGTTTGTTCTAGGTGTGCAAGATGTGGTTCTTTCACACATATACATATATCTATTCTTCTTCGGATCCTTTTCCCATGTAGGTTATGACACAATGTTGAGTAGTCTTCTCTTGGTATTGCGTAGGTCTTTGGTGATTCTATATTTCACATGTGTTTGTGTCTCTCTGTTAACCTCAATATGGTAATGTATCCAATCCTCACACCTGTCCATTTGGTGAACCATAAGTTTTTTAATGAATCTATGAAAGTGTTTCTCTGTGGAAATATCTTTGTTTGTATCATTTTTTAGGTAACACCTATATGTGATACGATAGGATATGTGTTTTTCGCTTTCTCACTTACTCCAAGTTGCGTGATTACTTCTAGACTCATCTGTGGTGCTGGAAATGGCATCGTTTCATTTTTTTCACTAGCTCATATTCCATCTGTACAGGTAGCAGTTCTTCTTTGTCCACCCATCTGTCGGTGGACTTTTTGGTTACTTCCATATCTTGGCTACTGTAATACTATGCAATGCAGATTTGCGTGCCTGTGTCCTTCCAATTCTGTCTTCTTAGTTTATAGGTCCAGGAATAGGTCTGCTGGAACATATGGTAGCTCAATGTTTACCTTTTAAAGGCACCTCTATTCTGTTCTCCTTAGTGGCTCTTTCCAGGTTACGTCCCACTTAAAGTGGAGGGTATGTATTTCTTCCCAGCTCCTTCAGGATTTATTCTTTGTAGTTTTTGCTGATGGTTATTCTGAGTGGTGTGAGCTGATACCTCTTTGTGGTTGAATTTGCATGTGTCTCATAATGCGTTGAAATTGATCTTTAAGACATGTCCTTTTTATTTTTCCAGCTGTGATTAGAGCTTATTTCTTCAAAGTGTTTTCTTAAAGTATGTGTCACCATTTGAAATATTTTGGCCATTATCTCCCTCAAGACATTTTGAGGGCAGGTTTCATTTACAGCCCTGCAGTACTTGTTCATATGAAGTGACCATTAGCTCAGGCTTTAAACCTGCTTTTGCAGGTAACGGCCAGAGAGCGGCAGCCTTTCTACGTTCCCCTTGCTGGTACTAGGGAAACAGACCTACCGGCCAGTGGTGTTCTTCGGTTATAAGTTAGAGTGCCATGTGCCCGGATAAACCCACGAATGTTGACGTCTCCTTGCTTTTGTTTGTTTTTAAATTTCATTTATATTTATTATTAGAGTAATATTCCATTGTGTACGTGGACCACTTCTTCTTGGTGCATTCCTCGGTTGATGGACATTTTCATTGCTTCCAAGTGCTGGCTATGGTAAATCTTGCTGGCGTACAGGTTTGCCAGCCTGTGACTTTTTGATTCTCATTTTCTCAGGTGATAGGCCAAGCAGTGGTTGTGATTGATTGACTGGTAGCTCAATGTTTCCCTTTTCAAAGCACCTACACTGTGTTTTCATTAGTGGCTCTTTACATGCCCCCCCTTACAACCGAGGGTACGCATTTCTCCACACTCCCTTCACCGTTTATTTTTTGCAGCATTTTTCCTAATGGCCATTCTGACTGCTGTGAGCTGATAGGTTTTTGTAATATGGGTATGCCTGTCATTAAATTTTTTAAAATTCATCATATTCCTACATCGTTCTCTTTTCTCTTAAAAGAAAAAACCGTGAGTACAATGTAGCTCTTGAAATTGTCTTCTTCGAAGGTTGCCCTCTTTTGAATTTTTTGGTCGATTTTTGACCCCAGAAATTTTCTGGAGGGCAGGTGTCATTTACAGAACTGCAAGTTGGTGAAAATTTAGTGACCTTTCGCAGTGGGTTCAAACCTGCTGTTGTGGGAAACGGCCACAAGGAGGTAGCATTTCTCCATTCCCCAATCTGGGTACTAGGGCAGCAGAGCCTTTCTGGAAGTCATTGTCCTAGGTTGTAAATTAGAATGGAATTTGCCAGGAGAAATCCCCATAAGTTTATGTCTCATTACTTCTTCTTGGTTTTTAAAAGTTTTTTAATCTGGGTAAAGTTTAGAATATTGTTTATCCTAGGTGTACACAATCTGGTTCATTTGTACATTATGTATGTCTATTAATGTACAGATCCTCTTCCCATGTAAAATATTACAGTGTTCCGTCAACCTCCCTTGCTATATGTTCGGTCTTTTTGATACATGTACAAAATATGTATTTGTATATGTATAGGAACACTAATCTTCATTTCTCAATTTCCCCCCTCCTTTCCTTTCAGATGAGCATAGTTTGTTTTCTCAGCCTGTGAGTGTCTTTCTCTTTGGAAATACGTTCATCTGTGCCAGTTATTAGATAATGCCATAAGTGATAATATAGGATATAGGTGTTTTGCTTTCCGACCTACTTCATGTTTTGTGATTATCTCCAGGCTCATCTATGGTGCCTCAAAGAGCAGTGCTTCAATGTTTTCCATGGCTAATATTCCATGTGTACATGGACCACTTCTTCTTGGTGCATTCCTCTGTTGATGGACATTTTCGTTGCTTCCAAGTGTTGCCTATGGTAAATATTGCTGGAGTGCAGGATTGCCAGCCTGTGATTTTTGATTTTCCTTTTCTCAGGGGATAGACCCAGCAGTGGGTATGATTGATTGACTGGTATGGTAGCTCAACGTTTACCTTTTCAAGGCACCTCAATTGTGCTTTCATTAGTGGCTCTTACCACGTGCCCCTTAGAATCGAGGGTACGCATTTCTCCACAATCACGTCAGCATTTCTAGTTTGCAGCATTTTTGTTGATGGCCATTCTGACTGGTGTGAGCTGACAGGTTTTTGTAATTTGGGTTTACATGTCTGTAAAAATTCCTACAATTCATCATTTTTCCACGCCTTTTACTTTTCTGTTAAAAGAAAAAAGAAAGAAAGTGTGAGTGTAATATACCTCTTCAAATTTTCTTTTTGGAAGGTTGCACTCTAGAATTTTTTGGTCGATTTTCGACCTCAGTATTTTTTGGAGGGCCGGTGTCATTTACAGACCTGCAATTGGTGAATAATTAGTGACCTTTTGCAGTGGGTTCAAAGCTGCTGTTGTGGGAAACGGCCACAAGGATGCAGCATTTCTCGATTCCCAAATCTGGGTACTAGGGCAGCAGAGCCGTTCTGGAAGTTGTCTGCCTAGGTTTTCAATTTGGATGGAATGTGCCAGGAAAACCCCCCATAAGTTTATGTCTCATTACTCCTAGTTCGTTGTTTTAATTTTTTCAATTGGGGTAATGGTTAGAATGTTGCTTGTCCAAGGTGTACACTCTCTGGTTCATCTACATATCATATATACCTATTTATGTAGAGATCCTCTTCCCGTGTAAATTATTACAGAGTGTTCCGTAATCCTTCCTTGCTATATGGTCGGTCTTTTTGATATATGTATATAATATGTATTTGTATACATATGGTAACGCTAATCTTCATGTATCCATTCCCCCCACCTTTCCTTTTAGATAAGCATAGTTTTTTTTTTTAATAAGTCTGTGATTGCCTTTCTCTGTGGAAATATGTTCATTTGTGTCAGTTATTAGATAACGCCTATAAGTGATATCATAGGTTATAGGACTTTTCCTTTCCGACTTACCTCATGTTCTGTGATTATCTCCAAGATCATCTATGGTGCCTCAAAGAGCAGTGTTTCATTGTTTTCCATGGCTAGTATTCATTGTGTACATGGACCACTTCTTCTTTATCCTTTCATCTGTTGATGGACATTTTGGTTGCTTCACTGTCTTGTCTATTGTGAATAAGGCTGCAGTGCAGCTTTTGCAGCCCGGGTCTTCTTCATTCTGGTCTTCTCAGGTGAGAGGCCCTTTGGTGCGCCTGCTGGATTGAATGGTACCTCAATTTTTCTTTTCAACGCAGCTTCTTTCTGTTCTCATTATTAGCGTTTAACCCTTTTACATCTCACCAGCAGCTAGAGGGTACACAGTTCTCTTAAACCTCTTCAGCATTTATTGTTTGTAGACTTTTTGCCAATGGTCAGTCGACTGGTGTGAGTTGAAAACTTTTTGTAGATTAGATTGCATGAGTCTAATACTTCCTGAGGCTGAGCTTTTATCCATTTTCCTTTTTTTAAAAAGAGAGTGAGTAAAACTTACCTCTTCATACTATCTTCGTGAACATTTTGCCTGTTTTGAATTTTTTTATCCATTCCCTACCTCAGCACAATTTTGAGGGCAGGTGTCCTTTACAGCCCTGAGTCCTTGTGAATGGTAAGTGACCATTAGCTGGGGGTTAAAAGCTGCTCTTGCGGGAATCGGCCACAAGGCGGCAGCATTTCTCCTTTACCAAATCTGGTTACTAGGGCAACAGAGCCTTACTGGAAGTGGTGTTCTAGGTTGTAAATTAGAATGGAATGTGCGAGGAAAAAGCCCTTTAAGTTTATGTCTCCTTACTTCTCGTTGGTATTTTTAACTTAATTTTTATTTTTTCTCACAGCAAACTTGATTACAATGTTTTGTTTGTTCTAGGTGTGCAAGATGTGGTTCTTTCACACATATACATATATCTATTCTTCTTCGGATCCTTTTCCCATGTAGGTTATGACACAATGTTGAGTAGTCTTCTCTTGGTATTGCGTAGGTCTTTGGTGATTCTATATTTCACATGTGTTTGTGTCTCTCTGTTAACCTCAATATGGTAATGTATCCAATCCTCACACCTGTCCATTTGGTGAACCATAAGTTTTTTAATGAATCTATGAAAGTGTTTCTCTGTGGAAATATCTTTGTTTGTATCATTTTTTAGGTAACACCTATATGTGATACGATAGGATATGTGTTTTTCGCTTTCTCACTTACTCCAAGTTGCGTGATTACTTCTAGACTCATCTGTGGTGCTGGAAATGGCATCGTTTCATTTTTTTCACTAGCTCATATTCCATCTGTACAGGTAGCAGTTCTTCTTTGTCCACCCATCTGTCGGTGGACTTTTTGGTTACTTCCATATCTTGGCTACTGTAATACTATGCAATGCAGATTTGCGTGCCTGTGTCCTTCCAATTCTGTCTTCTTAGTTTATAGGTCCAGGAATAGGTCTGCTGGAACATATGGTAGCTCAATGTTTACCTTTTAAAGGCACCTCTATTCTGTTCTCCTTAGTGGCTCTTTCCAGGTTACGTCCCACTTAAAGTGGAGGGTATGTATTTCTTCCCAGCTCCTTCAGGATTTATTCTTTGTAGTTTTTGCTGATGGTTATTCTGAGTGGTGTGAGCTGATACCTCTTTGTGGTTGAATTTGCATGTGTCTCATAATGCGTTGAAATTGATCTTTAAGACATGTCCTTTTTATTTTTCCAGCTGTGATTAGAGCTTATTTCTTCAAAGTGTTTTCTTAAAGTATGTGTCACCATTTGAAATATTTTGGCCATTATCTCCCTCAAGACATTTTGAGGGCAGGTTTCATTTACAGCCCTGCAGTACTTGTTCATATGAAGTGACCATTAGCTCAGGCTTTAAACCTGCTTTTGCAGGTAACGGCCAGAGAGCGGCAGCCTTTCTACGTTCCCCTTGCTGGTACTAGGGAAACAGACCTACCGGCCAGTGGTGTTCTTCGGTTATAAGTTAGAGTGCCATGTGCCCGGATAAACCCACGAATGTTGACGTCTCCTTGCTTTTGTTTGTTTTTAAATTTCATTTATATTTATTATTAGAGTAATATTCCATTGTGTACGTGGACCACTTCTTCTTGGTGCATTCCTCGGTTGATGGACATTTTCATTGCTTCCAAGTGCTGGCTATGGTAAATCTTGCTGGCGTACAGGTTTGCCAGCCTGTGACTTTTTGATTCTCATTTTCTCAGGTGATAGGCCAAGCAGTGGTTGTGATTGATTGACTGGTAGCTCAATGTTTCCCTTTTCAAAGCACCTACACTGTGTTTTCATTAGTGGCTCTTTACATGCCCCCCCTTACAACCGAGGGTACGCATTTCTCCACACTCCCTTCACCGTTTATTTTTTGCAGCATTTTTCCTAATGGCCATTCTGACTGCTGTGAGCTGATAGGTTTTTGTAATATGGGTATGCCTGTCATTAAATTTTTTAAAATTCATCATATTCCTACATCGTTCTCTTTTCTCTTAAAAGAAAAAACCGTGAGTACAATGTAGCTCTTGAAATTGTCTTCTTCGAAGGTTGCCCTCTTTTGAATTTTTTGGTCGATTTTTGACCCCAGAAATTTTCTGGAGGGCAGGTGTCATTTACAGAACTGCAAGTTGGTGAAAATTTAGTGACCTTTCGCAGTGGGTTCAAACCTGCTGTTGTGGGAAACGGCCACAAGGAGGTAGCATTTCTCCATTCCCCAATCTGGGTACTAGGGCAGCAGAGCCTTTCTGGAAGTCATTGTCCTAGGTTGTAAATTAGAATGGAATTTGCCAGGAGAAATCCCCATAAGTTTATGTCTCATTACTTCTTCTTGGTTTTTAAAAGTTTTTTAATCTGGGTAAAGTTTAGAATATTGTTTATCCTAGGTGTACACAATCTGGTTCATTTGTACATTATGTATGTCTATTAATGTACAGATCCTCTTCCCATGTAAAATATTACAGTGTTCCGTCAACCTCCCTTGCTATATGTTCGGTCTTTTTGATACATGTACAAAATATGTATTTGTATATGTATAGGAACACTAATCTTCATTTCTCAATTTCCCCCCTCCTTTCCTTTCAGATGAGCATAGTTTGTTTTCTCAGCCTGTGAGTGTCTTTCTCTTTGGAAATACGTTCATCTGTGCCAGTTATTAGATAATGCCATAAGTGATAATATAGGATATAGGTGTTTTGCTTTCCGACCTACTTCATGTTTTGTGATTATCTCCAGGCTCATCTATGGTGCCTCAAAGAGCAGTGCTTCAATGTTTTCCATGGCTAATATTCCATGTGTACATGGACCACTTCTTCTTGGTGCATTCCTCTGTTGATGGACATTTTCGTTGCTTCCAAGTGTTGCCTATGGTAAATATTGCTGGAGTGCAGGATTGCCAGCCTGTGATTTTTGATTTTCCTTTTCTCAGGGGATAGACCCAGCAGTGGGTATGATTGATTGACTGGTATGGTAGCTCAACGTTTACCTTTTCAAGGCACCTCAATTGTGCTTTCATTAGTGGCTCTTACCACGTGCCCCTTAGAATCGAGGGTACGCATTTCTCCACAATCACGTCAGCATTTCTAGTTTGCAGCATTTTTGTTGATGGCCATTCTGACTGGTGTGAGCTGACAGGTTTTTGTAATTTGGGTTTACATGTCTGTAAAAATTCCTACAATTCATCATTTTTCCACGCCTTTTACTTTTCTGTTAAAAGAAAAAAGAAAGAAAGTGTGAGTGTAATATACCTCTTCAAATTTTCTTTTTGGAAGGTTGCACTCTAGAATTTTTTGGTCGATTTTCGACCTCAGTATTTTTTGGAGGGCCGGTGTCATTTACAGACCTGCAATTGGTGAATAATTAGTGACCTTTTGCAGTGGGTTCAAAGCTGCTGTTGTGGGAAACGGCCACAAGGATGCAGCATTTCTCGATTCCCAAATCTGGGTACTAGGGCAGCAGAGCCGTTCTGGAAGTTGTCTGCCTAGGTTTTCAATTTGGATGGAATGTGCCAGGAAAACCCCCCATAAGTTTATGTCTCATTACTCCTAGTTCGTTGTTTTAATTTTTTCAATTGGGGTAATGGTTAGAATGTTGCTTGTCCAAGGTGTACACTCTCTGGTTCATCTACATATCATATATACCTATTTATGTAGAGATCCTCTTCCCGTGTAAATTATTACAGAGTGTTCCGTAATCCTTCCTTGCTATATGGTCGGTCTTTTTGATATATGTATATAATATGTATTTGTATACATATGGTAACGCTAATCTTCATGTATCCATTCCCCCCACCTTTCCTTTTAGATAAGCATAGTTTTTTTTTTTTAATAAGTCTGTGATTGCCTTTCTCTGTGGAAATATGTTCATTTGTGTCAGTTATTAGATAACGCCTATAAGTGATATCATAGGTTATAGGACTTTTCCTTTCCGACTTACCTCATGTTCTGTGATTATCTCCAAGATCATCTATGGTGCCTCAAAGAGCAGTGTTTCATTGTTTTCCATGGCTAGTATTCATTGTGTACATGGACCACTTCTTCTTTATCCTTTCATCTGTTGATGGACATTTTGGTTGCTTCACTGTCTTGTCTATTGTGAATAAGGCTGCAGTGCAGCTTTTGCAGCCCGGGTCTTCTTCATTCTGGTCTTCTCAGGTGAGAGGCCCTTTGGTGCGCCTGCTGGATTGAATGGTACCTCAATTTTTCTTTTCAACGCAGCTTCTTTCTGTTCTCATTATTAGCGTTTAACCCTTTTACATCTCACCAGCAGCTAGAGGGTACACAGTTCTCTTAAACCTCTTCAGCATTTATTGTTTGTAGACTTTTTGCCAATGGTCAGTCGACTGGTGTGAGTTGAAAACTTTTTGTAGATTAGATTGCATGAGTCTAATACTTCCTGAGGCTGAGCTTTTATCCATTTTCCTTTTTTTAAAAAGAGAGTGAGTAAAACTTACCTCTTCATACTATCTTCGTGAACATTTTGCCTGTTTTGAATTTTTTTATCCATTCCCTACCTCAGCACAATTTTGAGGGCAGGTGTCCTTTACAGCCCTGAGTCCTTGTGAATGGTAAGTGACCATTAGCTGGGGGTTAAAAGCTGCTCTTGCGGGAATCGGCCACAAGGCGGCAGCATTTCTCCTTTACCAAATCTGGTTACTAGGGCAACAGAGCCTTACTGGAAGTGGTGTTCTAGGTTGTAAATTAGAATGGAATGTGCGAGGAAAAAGCCCTTTAAGTTTATGTCTCCTTACTTCTCGTGGGTATTTTTAACTTAATTTTTATTTTTTCTCACAGCAAACTTGATTACAATGTTTTGTTTGTTCTAGGTGTGCAAGATGTGGTTCTTTCACACATATACATATATCTATTCTTCTTCGGATCCTTTTCCCATGTAGGTTATGACACAATGTTGAGTAGTCTTCTCTTGGTATTGCGTAGGTCTTTGGTGATTCTATATTTCACATGTGTTTGTGTCTCTCTGTTAACCTCAATATGGTAATGTATCCAATCCTCACACCTGTCCATTTGGTGAACCATAAGTTTTTTAATGAATCTATGAAAGTGTTTCTCTGTGGAAATATCTTTGTTTGTATCATTTTTTAGGTAACACCTATATGTGATACGATAGGATATGTGTTTTTCGCTTTCTCACTTACTCCAAGTTGCGTGATTACTTCTAGACTCATCTGTGGTGCTGGAAATGGCATCGTTTCATTTTTTTCACTAGCTCATATTCCATCTGTACAGGTAGCAGTTCTTCTTTGTCCACCCATCTGTCGGTGGACTTTTTGGTTACTTCCATATCTTGGCTACTGTAATACTATGCAATGCAGATTTGCGTGCCTGTGTCCTTCCAATTCTGTCTTCTTAGTTTATAGGTCCAGGAATAGGTCTGCTGGAACATATGGTAGCTCAATGTTTACCTTTTAAAGGCACCTCTATTCTGTTCTCCTTAGTGGCTCTTTCCAGGTTACGTCCCACTTAAAGTGGAGGGTATGTATTTCTTCCCAGCTCCTTCAGGATTTATTCTTTGTAGTTTTTGCTGATGGTTATTCTGAGTGGTGTGAGCTGATACCTCTTTGTGGTTGAATTTGCATGTGTCTCATAATGCGTTGAAATTGATCTTTAAGACATGTCCTTTTTATTTTTCCAGCTGTGATTAGAGCTTATTTCTTCAAAGTGTTTTCTTAAAGTATGTGTCACCATTTGAAATATTTTGGCCATTATCTCCCTCAAGACATTTTGAGGGCAGGTTTCATTTACAGCCCTGCAGTACTTGTTCATATGAAGTGACCATTAGCTCAGGCTTTAAACCTGCTTTTGCAGGTAACGGCCAGAGAGCGGCAGCCTTTCTACGTTCCCCTTGCTGGTACTAGGGAAACAGACCTACCGGCCAGTGGTGTTCTTCGGTTATAAGTTAGAGTGCCATGTGCCCGGATAAACCCACGAATGTTGACGTCTCCTTGCTTTTGTTTGTTTTTAAATTTCATTTATATTTATTATTAGAGTAATATTCCATTGTGTACGTGGACCACTTCTTCTTGGTGCATTCCTCGGTTGATGGACATTTTCATTGCTTCCAAGTGCTGGCTATGGTAAATCTTGCTGGCGTACAGGTTTGCCAGCCTGTGACTTTTTGATTCTCATTTTCTCAGGTGATAGGCCAAGCAGTGGTTGTGATTGATTGACTGGTAGCTCAATGTTTCCCTTTTCAAAGCACCTACACTGTGTTTTCATTAGTGGCTCTTTACATGCCCCCCCTTACAACCGAGGGTACGCATTTCTCCACACTCCCTTCACCGTTTATTTTTTGCAGCATTTTTCCTAATGGCCATTCTGACTGCTGTGAGCTGATAGGTTTTTGTAATATGGGTATGCCTGTCATTAAATTTTTTAAAATTCATCATATTCCTACATCGTTCTCTTTTCTCTTAAAAGAAAAAACCGTGAGTACAATGTAGCTCTTGAAATTGTCTTCTTCGAAGGTTGCCCTCTTTTGAATTTTTTGGTCGATTTTTGACCCCAGAAATTTTCTGGAGGGCAGGTGTCATTTACAGAACTGCAAGTTGGTGAAAATTTAGTGACCTTTCGCAGTGGGTTCAAACCTGCTGTTGTGGGAAACGGCCACAAGGAGGTAGCATTTCTCCATTCCCCAATCTGGGTACTAGGGCAGCAGAGCCTTTCTGGAAGTCATTGTCCTAGGTTGTAAATTAGAATGGAATTTGCCAGGAGAAATCCCCATAAGTTTATGTCTCATTACTTCTTCTTGGTTTTTAAAAGTTTTTTAATCTGGGTAAAGTTTAGAATATTGTTTATCCTAGGTGTACACAATCTGGTTCATTTGTACATTATGTATGTCTATTAATGTACAGATCCTCTTCCCATGTAAAATATTACAGTGTTCCGTCAACCTCCCTTGCTATATGTTCGGTCTTTTTGATACATGTACAAAATATGTATTTGTATATGTATAGGAACACTAATCTTCATTTCTCAATTTCCCCCCTCCTTTCCTTTCAGATGAGCATAGTTTGTTTTCTCAGCCTGTGAGTGTCTTTCTCTTTGGAAATACGTTCATCTGTGCCAGTTATTAGATAATGCCATAAGTGATAATATAGGATATAGGTGTTTTGCTTTCCGACCTACTTCATGTTTTGTGATTATCTCCAGGCTCATCTATGGTGCCTCAAAGAGCAGTGCTTCAATGTTTTCCATGGCTAATATTCCATGTGTACATGGACCACTTCTTCTTGGTGCATTCCTCTGTTGATGGACATTTTCGTTGCTTCCAAGTGTTGCCTATGGTAAATATTGCTGGAGTGCAGGATTGCCAGCCTGTGATTTTTGATTTTCCTTTTCTCAGGGGATAGACCCAGCAGTGGGTATGATTGATTGACTGGTATGGTAGCTCAACGTTTACCTTTTCAAGGCACCTCAATTGTGCTTTCATTAGTGGCTCTTACCACGTGCCCCTTAGAATCGAGGGTACGCATTTCTCCACAATCACGTCAGCATTTCTAGTTTGCAGCATTTTTGTTGATGGCCATTCTGACTGGTGTGAGCTGACAGGTTTTTGTAATTTGGGTTTACATGTCTGTAAAAATTCCTACAATTCATCATTTTTCCACGCCTTTTACTTTTCTGTTAAAAGAAAAAAGAAAGAAAGTGTGAGTGTAATATACCTCTTCAAATTTTCTTTTTGGAAGGTTGCACTCTAGAATTTTTTGGTCGATTTTCGACCTCAGTATTTTTTGGAGGGCCGGTGTCATTTACAGACCTGCAATTGGTGAATAATTAGTGACCTTTTGCAGTGGGTTCAAAGCTGCTGTTGTGGGAAACGGCCACAAGGATGCAGCATTTCTCGATTCCCAAATCTGGGTACTAGGGCAGCAGAGCCGTTCTGGAAGTTGTCTGCCTAGGTTTTCAATTTGGATGGAATGTGCCAGGAAAACCCCCCATAAGTTTATGTCTCATTACTCCTAGTTCGTTGTTTTAATTTTTTCAATTGGGGTAATGGTTAGAATGTTGCTTGTCCAAGGTGTACACTCTCTGGTTCATCTACATATCATATATACCTATTTATGTAGAGATCCTCTTCCCGTGTAAATTATTACAGAGTGTTCCGTAATCCTTCCTTGCTATATGGTCGGTCTTTTTGATATATGTATATAATATGTATTTGTATACATATGGTAACGCTAATCTTCATGTATCCATTCCCCCCACCTTTCCTTTTAGATAAGCATAGTTTTTTTTTTTTAATAAGTCTGTGATTGCCTTTCTCTGTGGAAATATGTTCATTTGTGTCAGTTATTAGATAACGCCTATAAGTGATATCATAGGTTATAGGACTTTTCCTTTCCGACTTACCTCATGTTCTGTGATTATCTCCAAGATCATCTATGGTGCCTCAAAGAGCAGTGTTTCATTGTTTTCCATGGCTAGTATTCATTGTGTACATGGACCACTTCTTCTTTATCCTTTCATCTGTTGATGGACATTTTGGTTGCTTCACTGTCTTGTCTATTGTGAATAAGGCTGCAGTGCAGCTTTTGCAGCCCGGGTCTTCTTCATTCTGGTCTTCTCAGGTGAGAGGCCCTTTGGTGCGCCTGCTGGATTGAATGGTACCTCAATTTTTCTTTTCAACGCAGCTTCTTTCTGTTCTCATTATTAGCGTTTAACCCTTTTACATCTCACCAGCAGCTAGAGGGTACACAGTTCTCTTAAACCTCTTCAGCATTTATTGTTTGTAGACTTTTTGCCAATGGTCAGTCGACTGGTGTGAGTTGAAAACTTTTTGTAGATTAGATTGCATGAGTCTAATACTTCCTGAGGCTGAGCTTTTATCCATTTTCCTTTTTTTAAAAAGAGAGTGAGTAAAACTTACCTCTTCATACTATCTTCGTGAACATTTTGCCTGTTTTGAATTTTTTTATCCATTCCCTACCTCAGCACAATTTTGAGGGCAGGTGTCCTTTACAGCCCTGAGTCCTTGTGAATGGTAAGTGACCATTAGCTGGGGGTTAAAAGCTGCTCTTGCGGGAATCGGCCACAAGGCGGCAGCATTTCTCCTTTACCAAATCTGGTTACTAGGGCAACAGAGCCTTACTGGAAGTGGTGTTCTAGGTTGTAAATTAGAATGGAATGTGCGAGGAAAAAGCCCTTTAAGTTTATGTCTCCTTACTTCTCGTGGGTATTTTTAACTTAATTTTTATTTTTTCTCACAGCAAACTTGATTACAATGTTTTGTTTGTTCTAGGTGTGCAAGATGTGGTTCTTTCACACATATACATATATCTATTCTTCTTCGGATCCTTTTCCCATGTAGGTTATGACACAATGTTGAGTAGTCTTCTCTTGGTATTGCGTAGGTCTTTGGTGATTCTATATTTCACATGTGTTTGTGTCTCTCTGTTAACCTCAATATGGTAATGTATCCAATCCTCACACCTGTCCATTTGGTGAACCATAAGTTTTTTAATGAATCTATGAAAGTGTTTCTCTGTGGAAATATCTTTGTTTGTATCATTTTTTAGGTAACACCTATATGTGATACGATAGGATATGTGTTTTTCGCTTTCTCACTTACTCCAAGTTGCGTGATTACTTCTAGACTCATCTGTGGTGCTGGAAATGGCATCGTTTCATTTTTTTCACTAGCTCATATTCCATCTGTACAGGTAGCAGTTCTTCTTTGTCCACCCATCTGTCGGTGGACTTTTTGGTTACTTCCATATCTTGGCTACTGTAATACTATGCAATGCAGATTTGCGTGCCTGTGTCCTTCCAATTCTGTCTTCTTAGTTTATAGGTCCAGGAATAGGTCTGCTGGAACATATGGTAGCTCAATGTTTACCTTTTAAAGGCACCTCTATTCTGTTCTCCTTAGTGGCTCTTTCCAGGTTACGTCCCACTTAAAGTGGAGGGTATGTATTTCTTCCCAGCTCCTTCAGGATTTATTCTTTGTAGTTTTTGCTGATGGTTATTCTGAGTGGTGTGAGCTGATACCTCTTTGTGGTTGAATTTGCATGTGTCTCATAATGCGTTGAAATTGATCTTTAAGACATGTCCTTTTTATTTTTCCAGCTGTGATTAGAGCTTATTTCTTCAAAGTGTTTTCTTAAAGTATGTGTCACCATTTGAAATATTTTGGCCATTATCTCCCTCAAGACATTTTGAGGGCAGGTTTCATTTACAGCCCTGCAGTACTTGTTCATATGAAGTGACCATTAGCTCAGGCTTTAAACCTGCTTTTGCAGGTAATGGCCAGAGAGCGGCAGCCTTTCTACGTTCCCCTTGCTGGTACTAGGGAAACAGACCTACCGGCCAGTGGTGTTCTTCGGTTATAAGTTAGAGTGCCATGTGCCCGGATAAACCCACAAATGTTGACGTCTCCTTGCTTTTGTTTGTTTTTAAATTTCATTTATATTTATTATTAGAGTAATATTCCATTGTGTACGTGGACCACTTCTTCTTGGTGCATTCCTCGGTTGATGGACATTTTCATTGCTTCCAAGTGCTGGCTATGGTAAATCTTGCTGGCGTACAGGTTTGCCAGCCTGTGACTTTTTGATTCTCATTTTCTCAGGTGATAGGCCAAGCAGTGGTTGTGATTGATTGACTGGTAGCTCAATGTTTCCCTTTTCAAAGCACCTACACTGTGTTTTCATTAGTGGCTCTTTACATGCCCCCCCTTACAACCGAGGGTACGCATTTCTCCACACTCCCTTCACCGTTTATTTTTTGCAGCATTTTTCCTAATGGCCATTCTGACTGCTGTGAGCTGATAGGTTTTTGTAATATGGGTATGCCTGTCATTAAATTTTTTAAAATTCATCATATTCCTACATCGTTCTCTTTTCTCTTAAAAGAAAAAACCGTGAGTACAATGTAGCTCTTGAAATTGTCTTCTTCGAAGGTTGCCCTCTTTTGAATTTTTTGGTCGATTTTGGACCCCAGAAATTTTCTGGAGGGCAGGTGTCATTTACAGAACTGCAAGTTGGTGAAAATTTAGTGACCTTTCGCAGTGGGTTCAAACCTGCTGTTGTGGGAAACGGCCACAAGGAGGTAGCATTTCTCCATTCCCCAATCTGGGTACTAGGGCAGCAGAGCCTTTCTGGAAGTCATTGTCCTAGGTTGTAAATTAGAATGGAATTTGCCAGGAGAAATCCCCATAAGTTTATGTCTCATTACTTCTTCTTGGGTTTTAAAAGTTTTTTAATCTGGGTAAAGTTTAGAATATTGTTTATCCTAGGTGTACACAATCTGGTTCATTTGTACATTATGTATGTCTATTAATGTACAGATCCTCTTCCCATGTAAAATATTACAGTGTTCCGTCAACCTCCCTTGCTATATGTTCGGTCTTTTTGATACATGTACAAAATATGTATTTGTATATGTATAGGAACACTAATATTCATTTCTCAATTTCCCCCCTCCTTTCCTTTCAGATGAGCATAGTTTGTTTTCTCAGCCTGTGAGTGTCTTTCTCTTTGGAAATACGTTCATCTGTGCCAGTTATTAGATAATGCCATAAGTGATAATATAGGATATAGGTGTTTTGCTTTCCGACCTACTTCATGTTTTGTGATTATCTCCAGGCTCATCTATGGTGCCTCAAAGAGCAGTGCTTCAATGTTTTCCATGGCTAATATTCCATGTGTACATGGACCACTTCTTCTTGGTGCATTCCTCTGTTGATGGACATTTTCGTTGCTTCCAAGTGTTGCCTATGGTAAATATTGCTGGAGTGCAGGATTGCCAGCCTGTGATTTTTGATTTTCCTTTTCTCAGGGGATAGACCCAGCAGTGGGTATGATTGATTGACTGGTATGGTAGCTCAACGTTTACCTTTTCAAGGCACCTCAATTGTGCTTTCATTAGTGGCTCTTACCACGTGCCCCTTAGAATCGAGGGTACGCATTTCTCCACAATCACGTCAGCATTTCTAGTTTGCAGCATTTTTGTTGATGGCCATTCTGACTGGTGTGAGCTGACAGGTTTTTGTAATTTGGGTTTACATGTCTGTAAAAATTCCTACAATTCATCATTTTTCCACGCCTTTTACTTTTCTGTTAAAAGAAAAAAGAAAGAAAGTGTGAGTGTAATATACCTCTTCAAATTTTCTTTTTGGAAGGTTGCACTCTAGAATTTTTTGGTCGATTTTCGACCTCAGTATTTTTTGGAGGGCCGGTGTCATTTACAGACCTGCAATTGGTGAATAATTAGTGACCTTTTGCAGTGGGTTCAAAGCTGCTGTTGTGGGAAACGGCCACAAGGATGCAGCATTTCTCGATTCCCAAATCTGGGTACTAGGGCAGCAGAGCCGTTCTGGAAGTTGTCTGCCTAGGTTTTCAATTTGGATGGAATGTGCCAGGAAAACCCCCCATAAGTTTATGTCTCATTACTCCTAGTTCGTTGTTTTAATTTTTTCAATTGGGGTAATGGTTAGAATGTTGCTTGTCCAAGGTGTACACTCTCTGGTTCATCTACATATCATATATACCTATTTATGTAGAGATCCTCTTCCCGTGTAAATTATTACAGAGTGTTCCGTAATCCTTCCTTGCTATATGGTCGGTCTTTTTGATATATGTATATAATATGTATTTGTATACATATGGTAACGCTAATCTTCATGTATCCATTCCCCCCACCTTTCCTTTTAGATAAGCATAGTTTTTTTTTTTAATAAGTCTGTGATTGCCTTTCTCTGTGGAAATATGTTCATTTGTGTCAGTTATTAGATAACGCCTATAAGTGATATCATAGGTTATAGGACTTTTCCTTTCCGACTTACCTCATGTTCTGTGATTATCTCCAAGATCATCTATGGTGCCTCAAAGAGCAGTGTTTCATTGTTTTCCATGGCTAGTATTCATTGTGTACATGGACCACTTCTTCTTTATCCTTTCATCTGTTGATGGACATTTTGGTTGCTTCACTGTCTTGTCTATTGTGAATAAGGCTGCAGTGCAGCTTTTGCAGCCCGGGTCTTCTTCATTCTGGTCTTCTCAGGTGAGAGGCCCTTTGGTGCGCCTGCTGGATTGAATGGTACCTCAATTTTTCTTTTCAACGCAGCTTCTTTCTGTTCTCATTATTAGCGTTTAACCCTTTTACATCTCACCAGCAGCTAGAGGGTACACAGTTCTCTTAAACCTCTTCAGCATTTATTGTTTGTAGACTTTTTGCCAATGGTCAGTCGACTGGTGTGAGTTGAAAACTTTTTGTAGATTAGATTGCATGAGTCTAATACTTCCTGAGGCTGAGCTTTTATCCATTTTCCTTTTTTTAAAAAGAGAGTGAGTAAAACTTACCTCTTCATACTATCTTCGTGAACATTTTGCCTGTTTTGAATTTTTTTATCCATTCCCTACCTCAGCACAATTTTGAGGGCAGGTGTCCTTTACAGCCCTGAGTCCTTGTGAATGGTAAGTGACCATTAGCTGGGGGTTAAAAGCTGCTCTTGCGGGAATCGGCCACAAGGCGGCAGCATTTCTCCTTTACCAAATCTGGTTACTAGGGCAACAGAGCCTTACTGGAAGTGGTGTTCTAGGTTGTAAATTAGAATGGAATGTGCGAGGAAAAAGCCCTTTAAGTTTATGTCTCCTTACTTCTCGTTGGTATTTTTAACTTAATTTTTATTTTTTCTCACAGCAAACTTGATTACAATGTTTTGTTTGTTCTAGGTGTGCAAGATGTGGTTCTTTCACACATATACATATATCTATTCTTCTTCGGATCCTTTTCCCATGTAGGTTATGACACAATGTTGAGTAGTCTTCTCTTGGTATTGCGTAGGTCTTTGGTGATTCTATATTTCACATGTGTTTGTGTCTCTCTGTTAACCTCAATATGGTAATGTATCCAATCCTCACACCTGTCCATTTGGTGAACCATAAGTTTTTTAATGAATCTATGAAAGTGTTTCTCTGTGGAAATATCTTTGTTTGTATCATTTTTTAGGTAACACCTATATGTGATACGATAGGATATGTGTTTTTCGCTTTCTCACTTACTCCAAGTTGCGTGATTACTTCTAGACTCATCTGTGGTGCTGGAAATGGCATCGTTTCATTTTTTTCACTAGCTCATATTCCATCTGTACAGGTAGCAGTTCTTCTTTGTCCACCCATCTGTCGGTGGACTTTTTGGTTACTTCCATATCTTGGCTACTGTAATACTATGCAATGCAGATTTGCGTGCCTGTGTCCTTCCAATTCTGTCTTCTTAGTTTATAGGTCCAGGAATAGGTCTGCTGGAACATATGGTAGCTCAATGTTTACCTTTTAAAGGCACCTCTATTCTGTTCTCCTTAGTGGCTCTTTCCAGGTTACGTCCCACTTAAAGTGGAGGGTATGTATTTCTTCCCAGCTCCTTCAGGATTTATTCTTTGTAGTTTTTGCTGATGGTTATTCTGAGTGGTGTGAGCTGATACCTCTTTGTGGTTGAATTTGCATGTGTCTCATAATGCGTTGAAATTGATCTTTAAGACATGTCCTTTTTATTTTTCCAGCTGTGATTAGAGCTTATTTCTTCAAAGTGTTTTCTTAAAGTATGTGTCACCATTTGAAATATTTTGGCCATTATCTCCCTCAAGACATTTTGAGGGCAGGTTTCATTTACAGCCCTGCAGTACTTGTTCATATGAAGTGACCATTAGCTCAGGCTTTAAACCTGCTTTTGCAGGTAACGGCCAGAGAGCGGCAGCCTTTCTACGTTCCCCTTGCTGGTACTAGGGAAACAGACCTACCGGCCAGTGGTGTTCTTCGGTTATAAGTTAGAGTGCCATGTGCCCGGATAAACCCACAAATGTTGACGTCTCCTTGCTTTTGTTTGTTTTTAAATTTCATTTATATTTATTATTAGAGTAATATTCCATTGTGTACGTGGACCACTTCTTCTTGGTGCATTCCTCGGTTGATGGACATTTTCATTGCTTCCAAGTGCTGGCTATGGTAAATCTTGCTGGCGTACAGGTTTGCCAGCCTGTGACTTTTTGATTCTCATTTTCTCAGGTGATAGGCCAAGCAGTGGTTGTGATTGATTGACTGGTAGCTCAATGTTTCCCTTTTCAAAGCACCTACACTGTGTTTTCATTAGTGGCTCTTTACATGCCCCCCCTTACAACCGAGGGTACGCATTTCTCCACACTCCCTTCACCGTTTATTTTTTGCAGCATTTTTCCTAATGGCCATTCTGACTGCTGTGAGCTGATAGGTTTTTGTAATATGGGTATGCCTGTCATTAAATTTTTTAAAATTCATCATATTCCTACATCGTTCTCTTTTCTCTTAAAAGAAAAAACCGTGAGTACAATGTAGCTCTTGAAATTGTCTTCTTCGAAGGTTGCCCTCTTTTGAATTTTTTGGTCGATTTTTGACCCCAGAAATTTTCTCGAGGGCAGGTGTCATTTACAGAACTGCAAGTTGGTGAAAATTTAGTGACCTTTCGCAGTGGGTTCAAACCTGCTGTTGTGGGAAACGGCCACAAGGAGGTAGCATTTATCCATTCCCCAATCTGGGTACTAGGGCAGCAGAGCCTTTCTGGAAGTCATTGTCCTAGGTTGTAAATTAGAATGGAATTTGCCAGGAGAAATCCCCATAAGTTTATGTCTCATTACTTCTTCTTGGTTTTTAAAAGTTTTTTAATCTGGGTAAAGTTTAGAATATTGTTTATCCTAGGTGTACACAATCTGGTTCATTTGTACATTATGTATGTCTATTAATGTACAGATCCTCTTCCCATGTAAAATATTACAGTGTTCCGTCAACCTCCCTTGCTATATGTTCGGTCTTTTTGATACATGTACAAAATATGTATTTGTATATGTATAGGAACACTAATCTTCATTTCTCAATTTCCCCCCTCCTTTCCTTTCAGATGAGCATAGTTTGTTTTCTCAGCCTGTGAGTGTCTTTCTCTTTGGAAATACGTTCATCTGTGCCAGTTATTAGATAATGCCATAAGTGATAATATAGGATATAGGTGTTTTGCTTTCCGACCTACTTCATGTTTTGTGATTATCTCCAGGCTCATCTATGGTGCCTCAAAGAGCAGTGCTTCAATGTTTTCCATGGCTAATATTCCATGTGTACATGGACCACTTCTTCTTGGTGCATTCCTCTGTTGATGGACATTTTCGTTGCTTCCAAGTGTTGCCTATGGTAAATATTGCTGGAGTGCAGGATTGCCAGCCTGTGATTTTTGATTTTCCTTTTCTCAGGGGATAGACCCAGCAGTGGGTATGATTGATTGACTGGTATGGTAGCTCAACGTTTACCTTTTCAAGGCACCTCAATTGTGCTTTCATTAGTGGCTCTTACCACGTGCCCCTTAGAATCGAGGGTACGCATTTCTCCACAATCACGTCAGCATTTCTAGTTTGCAGCATTTTTGTTGATGGCCATTCTGACTGGTGTGAGCTGACAGGTTTTTGTAATTTGGGTTTACATGTCTGTAAAAATTCCTACAATTCATCATTTTTCCACGCCTTTTACTTTTCTGTTAAAAGAAAAAAGAAAGAAAGTGTGAGTGTAATATACCTCTTCAAATTTTCTTTTTGGAAGGTTGCACTCTAGAATTTTTTGGTCGATTTTCGACCTCAGTATTTTTTGGAGGGCCGGTGTCATTTACAGACCTGCAATTGGTGAATAATTAGTGACCTTTTGCAGTGGGTTCAAAGCTGCTGTTGTGGGAAACGGCCACAAGGATGCAGCATTTCTCGATTCCCAAATCTGGGTACTAGGGCAGCAGAGCCGTTCTGGAAGTTGTCTGCCTAGGTTTTCAATTTGGATGGAATGTGCCAGGAAAACCCCCCATAAGTTTATGTCTCATTACTCCTAGTTCGTTGTTTTAATTTTTTCAATTGGGGTAATGGTTAGAATGTTGCTTGTCCAAGGTGTACACTCTCTGGTTCATCTACATATCATATATACCTATTTATGTAGAGATCCTCTTCCCGTGTAAATTATTACAGAGTGTTCCGTAATCCTTCCTTGCTATATGGTCGGTCTTTTTGATATATGTATATAATATGTATTTGTATACATATGGTAACGCTAATCTTCATGTATCCATTCCCCCCACCTTTCCTTTTAGATAAGCATAGTTTTTTTTTTTTAATAAGTCTGTGATTGCCTTTCTCTGTGGAAATATGTTCATTTGTGTCAGTTATTAGATAACGCCTATAAGTGATATCATAGGTTATAGGACTTTTCCTTTCCGACTTACCTCATGTTCTGTGATTATCTCCAAGATCATCTATGGTGCCTCAAAGAGCAGTGTTTCATTGTTTTCCATGGCTAGTATTCATTGTGTACATGGACCACTTCTTCTTTATCCTTTCATCTGTTGATGGACATTTTGGTTGCTTCACTGTCTTGTCTATTGTGAATAAGGCTGCAGTGCAGCTTTTGCAGCCCGGGTCTTCTTCATTCTGGTCTTCTCAGGTGAGAGGCCCTTTGGTGCGCCTGCTGGATTGAATGGTACCTCAATTTTTCTTTTCAACGCAGCTTCTTTCTGTTCTCATTATTAGCGTTTAACCCTTTTACATCTCACCAGCAGCTAGAGGGTACACAGTTCTCTTAAACCTCTTCAGCATTTATTGTTTGTAGACTTTTTGCCAATGGTCAGTCGACTGGTGTGAGTTGAAAACTTTTTGTAGATTAGATTGCATGAGTCTAATACTTCCTGAGGCTGAGCTTTTATCCATTTTCCTTTTTTTAAAAAGAGAGTGAGTAAAACTTACCTCTTCATACTATCTTCGTGAACATTTTGCCTGTTTTGAATTTTTTTATCCATTCCCTACCTCAGCACAATTTTGAGGGCAGGTGTCCTTTACAGCCCTGAGTCCTTGTGAATGGTAAGTGACCATTAGCTGGGGGTTAAAAGCTGCTCTTGCGGGAATCGGCCACAAGGCGGCAGCATTTCTCCTTTACCAAATCTGGTTACTAGGGCAACAGAGCCTTACTGGAAGTGGTGTTCTAGGTTGTAAATTAGAATGGAATGTGCGAGGAAAAAGCCCTTTAAGTTTATGTCTCCTTACTTCTCGTTGGTATTTTTAACTTAATTTTTATTTTTTCTCACAGCAAACTTGATTACAATGTTTTGTTTGTTCTAGGTGTGCAAGATGTGGTTCTTTCACACATATACATATATCTATTCTTCTTCGGATCCTTTTCCCATGTAGGTTATGACACAATGTTGAGTAGTCTTCTCTTGGTATTGCGTAGGTCTTTGGTGATTCTATATTTCACACGTGTTTGTGTCTCTCTGTTAACCTCAATATGGTAATGTATCCAATCCTCACACCTGTCCATTTGGTGAACCATAAGTTTTTTAATGAATCTATGAAAGTGTTTCTCTGTGGAAATATCTTTGTTTGTATCATTTTTTAGGTAACACCTATATGTGATACGATAGGATATGTGTTTTTCGCTTTCTCACTTACTCCAAGTTGCGTGATTACTTCTAGACTCATCTGTGGTGCTGGAAATGGCATCGTTTCATTTTTTTCACTAGCTCATATTCCATCTGTACAGGTAGCAGTTCTTCTTTGTCCACCCATCTGTCGGTGGACTTTTTGGTTACTTCCATATCTTGGCTACTGTAATACTATGCAATGCAGATTTGCGTGCCTGTGTCCTTCCAATTCTGTCTTCTTAGTTTATAGGTCCAGGAATAGGTCTGCTGGAACATATGGTAGCTCAATGTTTACCTTTTAAAGGCACCTCTATTCTGTTCTCCTTAGTGGCTCTTTCCAGGTTACGTCCCACTTAAAGTGGAGGGTATGTATTTCTTCCCAGCTCCTTCAGGATTTATTCTTTGTAGTTTTTGCTGATGGTTATTCTGAGTGGTGTGAGCTGATACCTCTTTGTGGTTGAATTTGCATGTGTCTCATAATGCGTTGAAATTGATCTTTAAGACATGTCCTTTTTATTTTTCCAGCTGTGATTAGAGCTTATTTCTTCAAAGTGTTTTCTTAAAGTATGTGTCACCATTTGAAATATTTTGGCCATTATCTCCCTCAAGACATTTTGAGGGCAGGTTTCATTTACAGCCCTGCAGTACTTGTTCATATGAAGTGACCATTAGCTCAGGCTTTAAACCTGCTTTTGCAGGTAACGGCCAGAGAGCGGCAGCCTTTCTACGTTCCCCTTGCTGGTACTAGGGAAACAGACCTACCGGCCAGTGGTGTTCTTCGGTTATAAGTTAGAGTGCCATGTGCCCGGATAAACCCACAAATGTTGACGTCTCCTTGCTTTTGTTTGTTTTTAAATTTCATTTATATTTATTATTAGAGTAATATTCCATTGTGTACGTGGACCACTTCTTCTTGGTGCATTCCTCGGTTGATGGACATTTTCGTTGCTTCCAAGTGCTGGCTATGGTAAATCTTGCTGGCGTACAGGTTTGCCAGCCTGTGACTTTTTGATTCTCATTTTCTCAGGTGATAGGCCAAGCAGTGGTTGTGATTGATTGACTGGTAGCTCAATGTTTCCCTTTTCAAAGCACCTACACTGTGTTTTCATTAGTGGCTCTTTACATGCCCCCCCTTACAACCGAGGGTACGCATTTCTCCACACTCCCTTCACCGTTTATTTTTTGCAGCATTTTTCCTAATGGCCATTCTGACTGCTGTGAGCTGATAGGTTTTTGTAATATGGGTATGCCTGTCATTAAATTTTTTAAAATTCATCATATTCCTACATCGTTCTCTTTTCTCTTAAAAGAAAAAACCGTGAGTACAATGTAGCTCTTGAAATTGTCTTCTTCGAAGGTTGCCCTCTTTTGAATTTTTTGGTCGATTTTTGACCCCAGAAATTTTCTGGAGGGCAGGTGTCATTTACAGAACTGCAAGTTGGTGAAAATTTAGTGACCTTTCGCAGTGGGTTCAAACCTGCTGTTGTGGGAAACGGCCACAAGGAGGTAGCATTTCTCCATTCCCCAATCTGGGTACTAGGGCAGCAGAGCCTTTCTGGAAGTCATTGTCCTAGGTTGTAAATTAGAATGGAATTTGCCAGGAGAAATCCCCATAAGTTTATGTCTCATTACTTCTTCTTGGTTTTTAAAAGTTTTTTAATCTGGGTAAAGTTTAGAATATTGTTTATCCTAGGTGTACACAATCTGGTTCATTTGTACATTATGTATGTCTATTAATGTACAGATCCTCTTCCCATGTAAAATATTACAGTGTTCCGTCAACCTCCCTTGCTATATGTTCGGTCTTTTTGATACATGTACAAAATATGTATTTGTATATGTATAGGAACACTAATCTTCATTTCTCAATTTCCCCCCTCCTTTCCTTTCAGATGAGCATAGTTTGTTTTCTCAGCCTGTGAGTGTCTTTCTCTTTGGAAATACGTTCATCTGTGCCAGTTATTAGATAATGCCATAAGTGATAATATAGGATATAGGTGTTTTGCTTTCCGACCTACTTCATGTTTTGTGATTATCTCCAGGCTCATCTATGGTGCCTCAAAGAGCAGTGCTTCAATGTTTTCCATGGCTAATATTCCATGTGTACATGGACCACTTCTTCTTGGTGCATTCCTCTGTTGATGGACATTTTCGTTGCTTCCAAGTGTTGCCTATGGTAAATATTGCTGGAGTGCAGGATTGCCAGCCTGTGATTTTTGATTTTCCTTTTCTCAGGGGATAGACCCAGCAGTGGGTATGATTGATTGACTGGTATGGTAGCTCAACGTTTACCTTTTCAAGGCACCTCAATTGTGCTTTCATTAGTGGCTCTTACCACGTGCCCCTTAGAATCGAGGGTACGCATTTCTCCACAATCACGTCAGCATTTCTAGTTTGCAGCATTTTTGTTGATGGCCATTCTGACTGGTGTGAGCTGACAGGTTTTTGTAATTTGGGTTTACATGTCTGTAAAAATTCCTACAATTCATCATTTTTCCACGCCTTTTACTTTTCTGTTAAAAGAAAAAAGAAAGAAAGTGTGAGTGTAATATACCTCTTCAAATTTTCTTTTTGGAAGGTTGCACTCTAGAATTTTTTGGTCGATTTTCGACCTCAGTATTTTTTGGAGGGCCGGTGTCATTTACAGACCTGCAATTGGTGAATAATTAGTGACCTTTTGCAGTGGGTTCAAAGCTGCTGTTGTGGGAAACGGCCACAAGGATGCAGCATTTCTCGATTCCCAAATCTGGGTACTAGGGCAGCAGAGCCGTTCTGGAAGTTGTCTGCCTAGGTTTTCAATTTGGATGGAATGTGCCAGGAAAACCCCCCATAAGTTTATGTCTCATTACTCCTAGTTCGTTGTTTTAATTTTTTCAATTGGGGTAATGGTTAGAATGTTGCTTGTCCAAGGTGTACACTCTCTGGTTCATCTACATATCATATATACCTATTTATGTAGAGATCCTCTTCCCGTGTAAATTATTACAGAGTGTTCCGTAATCCTTCCTTGCTATATGGTCGGTCTTTTTGATATATGTATATAATATGTATTTGTATACATATGGTAACGCTAATCTTCATGTATCCATTCCCCCCACCTTTCCTTTTAGATAAGCATAGTTTTTTTTTTTAATAAGTCTGTGATTGCCTTTCTCTGTGGAAATATGTTCATTTGTGTCAGTTATTAGATAACGCCTATAAGTGATATCATAGGTTATAGGACTTTTCCTTTCCGACTTACCTCATGTTCTGTGATTATCTCCAAGATCATCTATGGTGCCTCAAAGAGCAGTGTTTCATTGTTTTCCATGGCTAGTATTCATTGTGTACATGGACCACTTCTTCTTTATCCTTTCATCTGTTGATGGACATTTTGGTTGCTTCACTGTCTTGTCTATTGTGAATAAGGCTGCAGTGCAGCTTTTGCAGCCCGGGTCTTCTTCATTCTGGTCTTCTCAGGTGAGAGGCCCTTTGGTGCGCCTGCTGGATTGAATGGTACCTCAATTTTTCTTTTCAACGCAGCTTCTTTCTGTTCTCATTATTAGCGTTTAACCCTTTTACATCTCACCAGCAGCTAGAGGGTACACAGTTCTCTTAAACCTCTTCAGCATTTATTGTTTGTAGACTTTTTGCCAATGGTCAGTCGACTGGTGTGAGTTGAAAACTTTTTGTAGATTAGATTGCATGAGTCTAATACTTCCTGAGGCTGAGCTTTTATCCATTTTCCTTTTTTTAAAAAGAGAGTGAGTAAAACTTACCTCTTCATACTATCTTCGTGAACATTTTGCCTGTTTTGAATTTTTTTTATCCATTCCCTACCTCAGCACAATTTTGAGGGCAGGTGTCCTTTACAGCCCTGAGTCCTTGTGAATGGTAAGTGACCATTAGCTGGGGGTTAAAAGCTGCTCTTGCGGGAATCGGCCACAAGGCGGCAGCATTTCTCCTTTACCAAATCTGGTTACTAGGGCAACAGAGCCTTACTGGAAGTGGTGTTCTAGGTTGTAAATTAGAATGGAATGTGCGAGGAAAAAGCCCTTTAAGTTTATGTCTCCTTACTTCTCGTTGGTATTTTTAACTTAATTTTTATTTTTTCTCACAGCAAACTTGATTACAGTGTTTTGTTTGTTCTAGGTGTGCAAGATGTGGTTCTTTCACACATATACATATATCTATTCTTCTTCGGATCCTTTTCCCATGTAGGTTATGACACAATGTTGAGTAGTCTTCTCTTGGTATTGCGTAGGTCTTTGGTGATTCTATATTTCACATGTGTTTGTGTCTCTCTGTTAACCTCAATATGGTAATGTATCCAATCCTCACACCTGTCCATTTGGTGAACCATAAGTTTTTTAATGAATCTATGAAAGTGTTTCTCTGTGGAAATATCTTTGTTTGTATCATTTTTTAGGTAACACCTATATGTGATACGATAGGATATGTGTTTTTCGCTTTCTCACTTACTCCAAGTTGCGTGATTACTTCTAGACTCATCTGTGGTGCTGGAAATGGCATCGTTTCATTTTTTTCACTAGCTCATATTCCATCTGTACAGGTAGCAGTTCTTCTTTGTCCACCCATCTGTCGGTGGACTTTTTGGTTACTTCCATATCTTGGCTACTGTAATACTATGCAATGCAGATTTGCGTGCCTGTGTCCTTCCAATTCTGTCTTCTTAGTTTATAGGTCCAGGAATAGGTCTGCTGGAACATATGGTAGCTCAATGTTTACCTTTTAAAGGCACCTCTATTCTGTTCTCCTTAGTGGCTCTTTCCAGGTTACGTCCCACTTAAAGTGGAGGGTATGTATTTCTTCCCAGCTCCTTCAGGATTTATTCTTTGTAGTTTTTGCTGATGGTTATTCTGAGTGGTGTGAGCTGATACCTCTTTGTGGTTGAATTTGCATGTGTCTCATAATGCGTTGAAATTGATCTTTAAGACATGTCCTTTTTATTTTTCCAGCTGTGATTAGAGCTTATTTCTTCAAAGTGTTTTCTTAAAGTATGTGTCACCATTTGAAATATTTTGGCCATTATCTCCCTCAAGACATTTTGAGGGCAGGTTTCATTTACAGCCCTGCAGTACTTGTTCATATGAAGTGACCATTAGCTCAGGCTTTAAACCTGCTTTTGCAGGTAACGGCCAGAGAGCGGCAGCCTTTCTACGTTCCCCTTGCTGGTACTAGGGAAACAGACCTACCGGCCAGTGGTGTTCTTCGGTTATAAGTTAGAGTGCCATGTGCCCGGATAAACCCACAAATGTTGACGTCTCCTTGCTTTTGTTTGTTTTTAAATTTCATTTATATTTATTATTAGAGTAATATTCCATTGTGTACGTGGACCACTTCTTCTTGGTGCATTCCTCGGTTGATGGACATTTTCATTGCTTCCAAGTGCTGGCTATGGTAAATCTTGCTGGCGTACAGGTTTGCCAGCCTGTGACTTTTTGATTCTCATTTTCTCAGGTGATAGGCCAAGCAGTGGTTGTGATTGATTGACTGGTAGCTCAATGTTTCCCTTTTCAAAGCACCTACACTGTGTTTTCATTAGTGGCTCTTTACATGCCCCCCCTTACAACCGAGGGTACGCATTTCTCCACACTCCCTTCACCGTTTATTTTTTGCAGCATTTTTCCTAATGGCCATTCTGACTGCTGTGAGCTGATAGGTTTTTGTAATATGGGTATGCCTGTCATTAAATTTTTTAAAATTCATCATATTCCTACATCGTTCTCTTTTCTCTTAAAAGAAAAAACCGTGAGTACAATGTAGCTCTTGAAATTGTCTTCTTCGAAGGTTGCCCTCTTTTGAATTTTTTGGTCGATTTTGGACCCCAGAAATTTTCTCGAGGGCAGGTGTCATTTACAGAACTGCAAGTTGGTGAAAATTTAGTGACCTTTCGCAGTGGGTTCAAACCTGCTGTTGTGGGAAACGGCCACAAGGAGGTAGCATTTCTCCATTCCCCAATCTGGGTACTAGGGCAGCAGAGCCTTTCTGGAAGTCATTGTCCTAGGTTGTAAATTAGAATGGAATTTGCCAGGAGAAATCCCCATAAGTTTATGTCTCATTACTTCTTCTTGGTTTTTAAAAGTTTTTTAATCTGGGTAAAGTTTAGAATATTGTTTATCCTAGGTGTACACAATCTGGTTCATTTGTACATTATGTATGTCTATTAATGTACAGATCCTCTTCCCATGTAAAATATTACAGTGTTCCGTCAACCTCCCTTGCTATATGTTCGGTCTTTTTGATACATGTACAAAATATGTATTTGTATATGTATAGGAACACTAATCTTCATTTCTCAATTTCCCCCCTCCTTTCCTTTCAGATGAGCATAGTTTGTTTTCTCAGCCTGTGAGTGTCTTTCTCTTTGGAAATACGTTCATCTGTGCCAGTTATTAGATAATGCCATAAGTGATAATATAGGATATAGGTGTTTTGCTTTCCGACCTACTTCATGTTTTGTGATTATCTCCAGGCTCATCTATGGTGCCTCAAAGAGCAGTGCTTCAATGTTTTCCATGGCTAATATTCCATGTGTACATGGACCACTTCTTGGTGCATTCCTCTGTTGATGGACATTTTCGTTGCTTCCAAGTGTTGCCTATGGTAAATATTGCTGGAGTGCAGGATTGCCAGCCTGTGATTTTTGATTTTCCTTTTCTCAGGGGATAGACCCAGCAGTGGGTATGATTGATTGACTGGTATGGTAGCTCAACGTTTACCTTTTCAAGGCACCTCAATTGTGCTTTCATTAGTGGCTCTTACCACGTCCCCCTTAGAATCGAGGGTACGCATTTCTCCACAATCACGTCAGCATTTCTAGTTTGCAGCATTTTTGTTGATGGCCATTCTGACTGGTGTGAGCTGACAGGTTTTTGTAATTTGGGTTTACATGTCTGTAAAAATTCCTACAATTCATCATTTTTCCACGCCTTTTACTTTTCTGTTAAAAGAAAAAAGAAAGAAAGTGTGAGTGTAATATACCTCTTCAAATTTTCTTTTTGGAAGGTTGCACTCTAGAATTTTTTGGTCGATTTTCGACCTCAGTATTTTTTGGAGGGCCGGTGTCATTTACAGACCTGCAATTGGTGAATAATTAGTGACCTTTTGCAGTGGGTTCAAAGCTGCTGTTGTGGGAAACGGCCACAAGGATGCAGCATTTCTCGATTCCCAAATCTGGGTACTAGGGCAGCAGAGCCGTTCTGGAAGTTGTCTGCCTAGGTTTTCAATTTGGATGGAATGTGCCAGGAAAACCCCCCATAAGTTTATGTCTCATTACTCCTAGTTCGTTGTTTTAATTTTTTCAATTGGGGTAATGGTTAGAATGTTGCTTGTCCAAGGTGTACACACTCTGGTTCATCTACATATCATATATACCTATTTATGTAGAGATCCTCTTCCCGTGTAAATTATTACAGAGTGTTCCGTAATCCTTCCTTGCTATATGGTCGGTCTTTTTGATATATGTATATAATATGTATTTGTATACATATGGTAACGCTAATCTTCATGTATCCATTCCCCCCACCTTTCCTTTTAGATAAGCATAGTTTTTTTTTTTTTAATAAGTCTGTGATTGCCTTTCTCTGTGGAAATATGTTCATTTGTGTCAGTTATTAGATAACGCCTATAAGTGATATCATAGGTTATAGGACTTTTCCTTTCTGACTTACCTCATGTTCTGTGATTATCTCCAAGATCATCTATGGTGCCTCAAAGAGCAGTGTTTCATTGTTTTCCATGGCTAGTATTCATTGTGTACATGGACCACTTCTTCTTTATCCTTTCGTCTGTTGATGGACATTTTGGTTGCTTCACTGTCTTGTCTATTGTGAATAAGGCTGCAGTGCAGCTTTTGCAGCCCGGGTCTTCTTCATTCTGGTCTTCTCAGGTGAGAGGCCCTTTGGTGCGCCTGCTGGATTGAATGGTACCTCAATTTTTCTTTTCAACGCAGCTTCTTTCTGTTCTCATTATTAGCGTTTAACCCTTTTACATCTCACCAGCAGCTAGAGGGTACACAGTTCTCTTAAACCTCTTCAGCATTTATTGTTTGTAGACTTTTTGCCAATGGTCAGTCGACTGGTGTGAGTTGAAAACTTTTTGTAGATTAGATTGCATGAGTCTAATACTTCCTGAGGCTGAGCTTTTATCCATTTTCCTTTTTTTAAAAAGAGAGTGAGTAAAACTTACCTCTTCATACTATCTTCGTGAACATTTTGCCTGTTTTGAATTTTTTTATCCATTCCCTACCTCAGCACAATTTTGAGGGCAGGTGTCCTTTACAGCCCTGAGTCCTTGTGAATGGTAAGTGACCATTAGCTGGGGGTTAAAAGCTGCTCTTGCGGGAATCGGCCACAAGGCGGCAGCATTTCTCCTTTACCAAATCTGGTTACTAGGGCAACAGAGCCTTACTGGAAGTGGTGTTCTAGGTTGTAAATTAGAATGGAATGTGCGAGGAAAAAGCCCTTTAAGTTTATGTCTCCTTACTTCTTGTTGGTATTTTTAACTTAATTTTTATTTTTTCTCACAGCAAACTTGATTACAATGTTTTGTTTGTTCTAGGTGTGCAAGATGTGGTTCTTTCACACATATACATATATCTATTCTTCTTCGGATCCTTTTCCCATGTAGGTTATGACACAATGTTGAGTAGTCTTCTCTTGGTATTGCGTAGGTCTTTGGTGATTCTATATTTCACATGTGTTTGTATCTCTCTGTTAACCTCAATATGGTAATGTATCCAATCCTCACACCTGTCCATTTGGTGAACCATAAGTTTTTTAATGAATCTATGAAAGTGTTTCTCTGTGGAAATATCTTTGTTTGTATCATTTTTTAGGTAACACCTATATGTGATACGATAGGATATGTGTTTTTCGCTTTCTCACTTACTCCAAGTTGCGTGATTACTTCTAGACTCATCTGTGGTGCTGGAAATGGCATCGTTTCATTTTTTTCACTAGCTCATATTCCATCTGTACAGGTAGCAGTTCTTCTTTGTCCACCCATCTGTCGGTGGACTTTTTGGTTACTTCCATATCTTGGCTACTGTAATACTATGCAATGCAGATTTGCGTGCCTGTGTCCTTCCAATTCTGTCTTCTTAGTTTATAGGTCCAGGAATAGGTCTGCTGGAACATATGGTAGCTCAATGTTTACCTTTTAAAGGCACCTCTATTCTGTTCTCCTTAGTGGCTCTTTCCAGGTTACGTCCCACTTAAAGTGGAGGGTATGTATTTCTTCCCAGCTCCTTCAGGATTTATTCTTTGTAGTTTTTGCTGATGGTTATTCTGAGTGGTGTGAGCTGATACCTCTTTGTGGTTGAATTTGCATGTGTCTCATAATGCGTTGAAATTGATCTTTAAGACATGTCCTTTTTATTTTTCCAGCTGTGATTAGAGCTTATTTCTTCAAAGTGTTTTCTTAAAGTATGTGTCACCATTTGAAATATTTTGGCCATTATCTCCCTCAAGACATTTTGAGGGCAGGTTTCATTTACAGCCCTGCAGTACTTGTTCATATGAAGTGACCATTAGCTCAGGCTTTAAACCTGCTTTTGCAGGTAACGGCCAGAGAGCGGCAGCCTTTCTACGTTCCCCTTGCTGGTACTAGGGAAACAGACCTACCGGCCAGTGGTGTTCTTCGGTTATAAGTTAGAGTGCCATGTGCCCGGATAAACCCACAAATGTTGATGTCTCCTTGCTTTTGTTTGTTTTTAAATTTCATTTATATTTATTATTAGAGTAATATTCCATTGTGTACGTGGACCACTTCTTCTTGGTGCATTCCTCGGTTGATGGACATTTTCGTTGCTTCCAAGTGCTGGCTATGGTAAATCTTGCTGGCGTACAGGTTTGCCAGCCTGTGACTTTTTGATTCTCATTTTCTCAGGTGATAGGCCAAGCAGTGGTTGTGATTGATTGACTGGTAGCTCAATGTTTCCCTTTTCAAAGCACCTACACTGTGTTTTCATTAGTGGCTCTTTACATGCCCCCCCTTACAACCGAGGGTACGCATTTCTCCACACTCCCTTCACCGTTTATTTTTTGCAGCATTTTTCCTAATGGCCATTCTGACTGCTGTGAGCTGATAGGTTTTTGTAATATGGGTATGCCTGTCATTAAATTTTTTAAAATTCATCATATTCCTACATCGTTCTCTTTTCTCTTAAAAGAAAAAACCGTGAGTACAATGTAGCTCTTGAAATTGTCTTCTTCGAAGGTTGCCCTCTTTTGAATTTTTTGGTCGATTTTGGACCCCAGAAATTTTCTGGAGGGCAGGTGTCATTTACAGAACTGCAAGTTGGTGAAAATTTAGTGACCTTTCGCAGTGGGTTCAAAGCTGCTCTTGTGGGAAACGGCCACAAGGATGCAGCATTTCTCGATTCCCAAATCTGGGTACTAGGGCAGCAGAGCCGTTCTGGAAGTTGTCTGCCTAGGTTTTCAATTTGGATGGAATGTGCCAGGAAAACCCCCCATAAGTTTATGTCTCATTACTCCTAGTTCGTTGTTTTAATTTTTTCAATTGGGGTAATGGTTAGAATGTTGCTTGTCCAAGGTGTACACACTCTGGTTCATCTACATATCATATATACCTATTTATGTAGAGATCCTCTTCCCGTGTAAATTATTACAGAGTGTTCCGTAATCCTTCCTTGCTATATGGTCGGTCTTTTTGATATATGTATATAATATGTATTTGTATACATATGGTAACGCTAATCTTCATGTATCCATTCCCCCCACCTTTCCTTTTAGATAAGCATAGTTTTTTTTTTTTTTAATAAGTCTGTGATTGCCTTTCTCTGTGGAAATATGTTCATTTGTGTCAGTTATTAGATAACGCCTATAAGTGATATCATAGGTTATAGGACTTTTCCTTTCCGACTTACCTCATGTTCTGTGATTATCTCCAAGATCATCTATGGTGCCTCAAAGAGCAGTGTTTCATTGTTTTCCATGGCTAGTATTCATTGTGTACATGGACCACTTCTTCTTTATCCTTTCGTCTGTTGATGGACATTTTGGTTGCTTCACTGTCTTGTCTATTGTGAATAAGGCTGCAGTGCAGCTTTTGCAGCCCGGGTCTTCTTCATTCTGGTCTTCTCAGGTGAGAGGCCCTTTGGTGCGCCTGCTGGATTGAATGGTACCTCAATTTTTCTTTTCAACGCAGCTTCTTTCTGTTCTCATTATTAGCGTTTAACCCTTTTACATCTCACCAGCAGCTAGAGGGTACACAGTTCTCTTAAACCTCTTCAGCATTTATTGTTTGTAGACTTTTTGCCAATGGTCAGTCGACTGGTGTGAGTTGAAAACTTTTTGTAGATTAGATTGCATGAGTCTAATACTTCCTGAGGCTGAGCTTTTATCCATTTTCCTTTTTTTAAAAAGAGAGTGAGTAAAACTTACCTCTTCATACTATCTTCGTGAACATTTTGCCTGTTTTGAATTTTTTTATCCATTCCCTACCTCAGCACAATTTTGAGGGCAGGTGTCCTTTACAGCCCTGAGTCCTTGTGAATGGTAAGTGACCATTAGCTGGGGGTTAAAAGCTGCTCTTGCGGGAATCGGCCACAAGGCGGCAGCATTTCTCCTTTACCAAATCTGGTTACTAGGGCAACAGAGCCTTACTGGAAGTGGTGTTCTAGGTTGTAAATTAGAATGGAATGTGCGAGGAAAAAGCCCTTTAAGTTTATGTCTCCTTACTTCTTGTTGGTATTTTTAACTTAATTTTTATTTTTTCTCACAGCAAACTTGATTACAATGTTTTGTTTGTTCTAGGTGTGCAAGATGTGGTTCTTTCACACATATACATATATCTATTCTTCTTCGGATCCTTTTCCCATGTAGGTTATGACACAATGTTGAGTAGTCTTCTCTTGGTATTGCGTAGGTCTTTGGTGATTCTATATTTCACATGTGTTTGTATCTCTCTGTTAACCTCAATATGGTAATGTATCCAATCCTCACACCTGTCCATTTGGTGAACCATAAGTTTTTTAATGAATCTATGAAAGTGTTTCTCTGTGGAAATATCTTTGTTTGTATCATTTTTAAGGTAACACCTATATGTGATACGATAGGATATGTGTTTTTCGCTTTCTCACTTACTCCAAGTTGCGTGATTACTTCTAGACTCATCTGTGGTGCTGGAAATGGCATCGTTTCATTTTTTTCACTAGCTCATATTCCATCTGTACAGGTAGCAGTTCTTCTTTGTCCACCCATCTGTCGGTGGACTTTTTGGTTACTTCCATATCTTGGCTACTGTAATACTATGCAATGCAGATTTGCGTGCCTGTGTCCTTCCAATTCTGTCTTCTTAGTTTATAGGTCCAGGAATAGGTCTGCTGGAACATATGGTAGCTCAATGTTTACCTTTTAAAGGCACCTCTATTCTGTTCTCCTTAGTGGCTCTTTCCAGGTTACGTCCCACTTAAAGTGGAGGGTATGTATTTCTTCCCAGCTCCTTCAGGATTTATTCTTTGTAGTTTTTGCTGATGGTTATTCTGAGTGGTGTGAGCTGATACCTCTTTGTGGTTGAATTTGCATGTGTCTCATAATGCGTTGAAATTGATCTTTAAGACATGTCCTTTTTATTTTTCCAGCTGTGATTAGAGCTTATTTCTTCAAAGTGTTTTCTTAAAGTATGTGTCACCATTTGAAATATTTTGGCCATTATCTCCCTCAAGACATTTTGAGGGCAGGTTTCATTTACAGCCCTGCAGTACTTGTTCATATGAAGTGACCATTAGCTCAGGCTTTAAACCTGCTTTTGCAGGTAACGGCCAGAGAGCGGCAGCCTTTCTACGTTCCCCTTGCTGGTACTAGGGAAACAGACCTACCGGCCAGTGGTGTTCTTCGGTTATAAGTTAGAGTGCCATGTGCCCGGATAAACCCACAAATGTTGATGTCTCCTTGCTTTTGTTTGTTTTTAAATTTCATTTATATTTATTATTAGAGTAATATTCCATTGTGTACGTGGACCACTTCTTCTTGGTGCATTCCTCGGTTGATGGACATTTTCGTTGCTTCCAAGTGCTGGCTATGGTAAATCTTGCTGGCGTACAGGTTTGCCAGCCTGTGACTTTTTGATTCTCATTTTCTCAGGTGATAGGCCAAGCAGTGGTTGTGATTGATTGACTGGTAGCTCAATGTTTCCCTTTTCAAAGCACCTACACTGTGTTTTCATTAGTGGCTCTTTACATGCCCCCCCTTACAACCGAGGGTACGCATTTCTCCACACTCCCTTCACCGTTTATTTTTTGCAGCATTTTTCCTAATGGCCATTCTGACTGCTGTGAGCTGATAGGTTTTTGTAATATGGGTATGCCTGTCATTAAATTTTTTAAAATTCATCATATTCCTACATCGTTCTCTTTTCTCTTAAAAGAAAAAACCGTGAGTACAATGTAGCTCTTGAAATTGTCTTCTTCGAAGGTTGCCCTCTTTTGAATTTTTTGGTCGATTTTGGACCCCAGAAATTTTCTCGAGGGCAGGTGTCATTTACAGAACTGCAAGTTGGTGAAAATTTAGTGACCTTTCGCAGTGGGTTCAAACCTGCTGTTGTGGGAAACGGCCACAAGGAGGTAGCATTTCTCCATTCCCCAATCTGGGTACTAGGGCAGCAGAGCCTTTCTGGAAGTCATTGTCCTAGGTTGTAAATTAGAATGGAATTTGCCAGGAGAAATCCCCATAAGTTTATGTCTCATTACTTCTTCTTGGTTTTTAAAAGTTTTTTAATCTGGGTAAAGTTTAGAATATTGTTTATCCTAGGTGTACACAATCTGGTTCATTTGTACATTATGTATGTCTATTAATGTACAGATCCTCTTCCCATGTAAAATATTACAGTGTTCCGTCAACCTCCCTTGCTATATGTTCGGTCTTTTTGATACATGTACAAAATATGTATTTGTATATGTATAGGAACACTAATCTTCATTTCTCAATTTCCCCCCTCCTTTCCTTTCAGATGAGCATAGTTTGTTTTCTCAGCCTGTGAGTGTCTTTCTCTTTGGAAATACGTTCATCTGTGCCAGTTATTAGATAATGCCATAAGTGATAATATAGGATATAGGTGTTTTGCTTTCCGACCTACTTCATGTTTTGTGATTATCTCCAGGCTCATCTATGGTGCCTCAAAGAGCAGTGCTTCAATGTTTTCCATGGCTAATATTCCATGTGTACATGGACCACTTCTTCTTGGTGCATTCCTCTGTTGATGGACATTTTCGTTGCTTCCAAGTGTTGCCTATGGTAAATATTGCTGGAGTGCAGGATTGCCAGCCTGTGATTTTTGATTTTCCTTTTCTCAGGGGATAGACCCAGCAGTGGGTATGATTGATTGACTGGTATGGTAGCTCAACGTTTACCTTTTCAAGGCACCTCAATTGTGCTTTCATTAGTGGCTCTTACCACGTGCCCCTTAGAATCGAGGGTACGCATTTCTCCACAATCACGTCAGCATTTCTAGTTTGCAGCATTTTTGTTGATGGCCATTCTGACTGGTGTGAGCTGACAGGTTTTTGTAATTTGGGTTTACATGTCTGTAAAAATTCCTACAATTCATCATTTTTCCACGCCTTTTACTTTTCTGTTAAAAGAAAAAAGAAAGAAAGTGTGAGTGTAATATACCTCTTCAAATTTTCTTTTTGGAAGGTTGCACTCTAGAATTTTTTGGTCGATTTTCGACCTCAGTATTTTTTGGAGGGCCGGTGTCATTTACAGACCTGCAATTGGTGAATAATTAGTGACCTTTTGCAGTGGGTTCAAAGCTGCTGTTGTGGGAAACGGCCACAAGGATGCAGCATTTCTCGATTCCCAAATCTGGGTACTAGGGCAGCAGAGCCGTTCTGGAAGTTGTCTGCCTAGGTTTTCAATTTGGATGGAATGTGCCAGGAAAACCCCCCATAAGTTTATGTCTCATTACTCCTAGTTCGTTGTTTTAATTTTTTCAATTGGGGTAATGGTTAGAATGTTGCTTGTCCAAGGTGTACACTCTCTGGTTCATCTACATATCATATATACCTATTTATGTAGAGATCCTCTTCCCGTGTAAATTATTACAGAGTGTTCCGTAATCCTTCCTTGCTATATGGTCGGTCTTTTTGATATATGTATATAATATGTATTTGTATACATATGGTAACGCTAATCTTCATGTATCCATTCCCCCCACCTTTCCTTTTAGATAAGCATAGTTTTTTTTTTTTAATAAGTCTGTGATTGCCTTTCTCTGTGGAAATATGTTCATTTGTGTCAGTTATTAGATAACGCCTATAAGTGATATCATAGGTTATAGGACTTTTCCTTTCCGACTTACCTCATGTTCTGTGATTATCTCCAAGATCATCTATGGTGCCTCAAAGAGCAGTGTTTCATTGTTTTCCATGGCTAGTATTCATTGTGTACATGGACCACTTCTTCTTTATCCTTTCATCTGTTGATGGACATTTTGGTTGCTTCACTGTCTTGTCTATTGTGAATAAGGCTGCAGTGCAGCTTTTGCAGCCCGGGTCTTCTTCATTCTGGTCTTCTCAGGTGAGAGGCCCTTTGGTGCGCCTGCTGGATTGAATGGTACCTCAATTTTTCTTTTCAACGCAGCTTCTTTCTGTTCTCATTATTAGCGTTTAACCCTTTTACATCTCACCAGCAGCTAGAGGGTACACAGTTCTCTTAAACCTCTTCAGCATTTATTGTTTGTAGACTTTTTGCCAATGGTCAGTCGACTGGTGTGAGTTGAAAACTTTTTGTAGATTAGATTGCATGAGTCTAATACTTCCTGAGGCTGAGCTTTTATCCATTTTCCTTTTTTTAAAAAGAGAGTGAGTAAAACTTACCTCTTCATACTATCTTCGTGAACATTTTGCCTGTTTTGAATTTTTTTATCCATTCCCTACCTCAGCACAATTTTGAGGGCAGGTGTCCTTTACAGCCCTGAGTCCTTGTGAATGGTAAGTGACCATTAGCTGGGGGTTAAAAGCTGCTCTTGCGGGAATCGGCCACAAGGCGGCAGCATTTCTCCTTTACCAAATCTGGTTACTAGGGCAACAGAGCCTTACTGGAAGTGGTGTTCTAGGTTGTAAATTAGAATGGAATGTGCGAGGAAAAAGCCCTTTAAGTTTATGTCTCCTTACTTCTCGTTGGTATTTTTAACTTAATTTTTATTTTTTCTCACAGCAAACTTGATTACAATGTTTTGTTTGTTCTAGGTGTGCAAGATGTGGTTCTTTCACACATATACATATATCTATTCTTCTTCGGATCCTTTTCCCATGTAGGTTATGACACAATGTTGAGTAGTCTTCTCTTGGTATTGCGTAGGTCTTTGGTGATTCTATATTTCACACGTGTTTGTGTCTCTCTGTTAACCTCAATATGGTAATGTATCCAATCCTCACACCTGTCCATTTGGTGAACCATAAGTTTTTTAATGAATCTATGAAAGTGTTTCTCTGTGGAAATATCTTTGTTTGTATCATTTTTTAGGTAACACCTATATGTGATACGATAGGATATGTGTTTTTCGCTTTCTCACTTACTCCAAGTTGCGTGATTACTTCTAGACTCATCTGTGGTGCTGGAAATGGCATCGTTTCATTTTTTTCACTAGCTCATATTCCATCTGTACAGGTAGCAGTTCTTCTTTGTCCACCCATCTGTCGGTGGACTTTTTGGTTACTTCCATATCTTGGCTACTGTAATACTATGCAATGCAGATTTGCGTGCCTGTGTCCTTCCAATTCTGTCTTCTTAGTTTATAGGTCCAGGAATAGGTCTGCTGGAACATATGGTAGCTCAATGTTTACCTTTTAAAGGCACCTCTATTCTGTTCTCCTTAGTGGCTCTTTCCAGGTTACGTCCCACTTAAAGTGGAGGGTATGTATTTCTTCCCAGCTCCTTCAGGATTTATTCTTTGTAGTTTTTGCTGATGGTTATTCTGAGTGGTGTGAGCTGATACCTCTTTGTGGTTGAATTTGCATGTGTCTCATAATGCGTTGAAATTGATCTTTAAGACATGTCCTTTTTATTTTTCCAGCTGTGATTAGAGCTTATTTCTTCAAAGTGTTTTCTTAAAGTATGTGTCACCATTTGAAATATTTTGGCCATTATCTCCCTCAAGACATTTTGAGGGCAGGTTTCATTTACAGCCCTGCAGTACTTGTTCATATGAAGTGACCATTAGCTCAGGCTTTAAACCTGCTTTTGCAGGTAACGGCCAGAGAGCGGCAGCCTTTCTACGTTCCCCTTGCTGGTACTAGGGAAACAGACCTACCGGCCAGTGGTGTTCTTCGGTTATAAGTTAGAGTGCCATGTGCCCGGATAAACCCACAAATGTTGACGTCTCCTTGCTTTTGTTTGTTTTTAAATTTCATTTATATTTATTATTAGAGTAATATTCCATTGTGTACGTGGACCACTTCTTCTTGGTGCATTCCTCGGTTGATGGACATTTTCGTTGCTTCCAAGTGCTGGCTATGGTAAATCTTGCTGGCGTACAGGTTTGCCAGCCTGTGACTTTTTGATTCTCATTTTCTCAGGTGATAGGCCAAGCAGTGGTTGTGATTGATTGACTGGTAGCTCAATGTTTCCCTTTTCAAAGCACCTACACTGTGTTTTCATTAGTGGCTCTTTACATGCCCCCCCTTACAACCGAGGGTACGCATTTCTCCACACTCCCTTCACCGTTTATTTTTTGCAGCATTTTTCCTAATGGCCATTCTGACTGCTGTGAGCTGATAGGTTTTTGTAATATGGGTATGCCTGTCATTAAATTTTTTAAAATTCATCATATTCCTACATCGTTCTCTTTTCTCTTAAAAGAAAAAACCGTGAGTACAATGTAGCTCTTGAAATTGTCTTCTTCGAAGGTTGCCCTCTTTTGAATTTTTTGGTCGATTTTGGACCCCAGAAATTTTCTGGAGGGCAGGTGTCATTTACAGAACTGCAAGTTGGTGAAAATTTAGTGACCTTTCGCAGTGGGTTCAAACCTGCTGTTGTGGGAAACGGCCACAAGGAGGTAGCATTTCTCCATTCCCCAATCTGGGTACTAGGGCAGCAGAGCCTTTCTGGAAGTCATTGTCCTAGGTTGTAAATTAGAATGGAATTTGCCAGGAGAAATCCCCATAAGTTTATGTCTCATTACTTCTTCTTGGTTTTTAAAAGTTTTTTAATCTGGGTAAAGTTTAGAATATTGTTTATCCTAGGTGTACACAATCTGGTTCATTTGTACATTATGTATGTCTATTAATGTACAGATCCTCTTCCCATGTAAAATATTACAGTGTTCCGTCAACCTCCCTTGCTATATGTTCGGTCTTTTTGATACATGTACAAAATATGTATTTGTATATGTATAGGAACACTAATCTTCATTTCTCAATTTCCCCCCTCCTTTCCTTTCAGATGAGCATAGTTTGTTTTCTCAGCCTGTGAGTGTCTTTCTCTTTGGAAATACGTTCATCTGTGCCAGTTATTAGATAATGCCATAAGTGATAATATAGGATATAGGTGTTTTGCTTTCCGACCTACTTCATGTTTTGTGATTATCTCCAGGCTCATCTATGGTGCCTCAAAGAGCAGTGCTTCAATGTTTTCCATGGCTAATATTCCATGTGTACATGGACCACTTCTTCTTGGTGCATTCCTCTGTTGATGGACATTTTCGTTGCTTCCAAGTGTTGCCTATGGTAAATATTGCTGGAGTGCAGGATTGCCAGCCTGTGATTTTTGATTTTCCTTTTCTCAGGGGATAGACCCAGCAGTGGGTATGATTGATTGACTGGTATGGTAGCTCAACGTTTACCTTTTCAAGGCACCTCAATTGTGCTTTCATTAGTGGCTCTTACCACGTCCCCCTTAGAATCGAGGGTACGCATTTCTCCACAATCACGTCAGCATTTCTAGTTTGCAGCATTTTTGTTGATGGCCATTCTGACTGGTGTGAGCTGACAGGTTTTTGTAATTTGGGTTTACATGTCTGTAAAAATTCCTACAATTCATCATTTTTCCACGCCTTTTACTTTTCTGTTAAAAGAAAAAAGAAAGAAAGTGTGAGTGTAATATACCTCTTCAAATTTTCTTTTTGGAAGGTTGCACTCTAGAATTTTTTGGTCGATTTTCGACCTCAGTATTTTTTGGAGGGCCGGTGTCATTTACAGACCTGCAATTGGTGAATAATTAGTGACCTTTTGCAGTGGGTTCAAAGCTGCTGTTGTGGGAAACGGCCACAAGGATGCAGCATTTCTCGATTCCCAAATCTGGGTACTAGGGCAGCAGAGCCGTTCTGGAAGTTGTCTGCCTAGGTTTTCAATTTGGATGGAATGTGCCAGGAAAACCCCCCATAAGTTTATGTCTCATTACTCCTAGTTCGTTGTTTTAATTTTTTCAATTGGGGTAATGGTTAGAATGTTGCTTGTCCAAGGTGTACACACTCTGGTTCATCTACATATCATATATACCTATTTATGTAGAGATCCTCTTCCCGTGTAAATTATTACAGAGTGTTCCGTAATCCTTCCTTGCTATATGGTCGGTCTTTTTGATATATGTATATAATATGTATTTGTATACATATGGTAACGCTAATCTTCATGTATCCATTCCCCCCACCTTTCCTTTTAGATAAGCATAGTTTTTTTTTTTTAATAAGTCTGTGATTGCCTTTCTCTGTGGAAATATGTTCATTTGTGTCAGTTATTAGATAACGCCTATAAGTGATATCATAGGTTATAGGACTTTTCCTTTCCGACTTACCTCATGTTCTGTGATTATCTCCAAGATCATCTATGGTGCCTCAAAGAGCAGTGTTTCATTGTTTTCCATGGCTAGTATTCATTGTGTACATGGACCACTTCTTCTTTATCCTTTCGTCTGTTGATGGACATTTTGGTTGCTTCACTGTCTTGTCTATTGTGAATAAGGCTGCAGTGCAGCTTTTGCAGCCCGGGTCTTCTTCATTCTGGTCTTCTCAGGTGAGAGGCCCTTTGGTGCGCCTGCTGGATTGAATGGTACCTCAATTTTTCTTTTCAACGCAGCTTCTTTCTGTTCTCATTATTAGCGTTTAACCCTTTTACATCTCACCAGCAGCTAGAGGGTACACAGTTCTCTTAAACCTCTTCAGCATTTATTGTTTGTAGACTTTTTGCCAATGGTCAGTCGACTGGTGTGAGTTGAAAACTTTTTGTAGATTAGATTGCATGAGTCTAATACTTCCTGAGGCTGAGCTTTTATCCATTTTCCTTTTTTTAAAAAGAGAGTGAGTAAAACTTACCTCTTCATACTATCTTCGTGAACATTTTGCCTGTTTTGAATTTTTTTATCCATTCCCTACCTCAGCACAATTTTGAGGGCAGGTGTCCTTTACAGCCCTGAGTCCTTGTGAATGGTAAGTGACCATTAGCTGGGGGTTAAAAGCTGCTCTTGCGGGAATCGGCCACAAGGCGGCAGCATTTCTCCTTTACCAAATCTGGTTACTAGGGCAACAGAGCCTTACTGGAAGTGGTGTTCTAGGTTGTAAATTAGAATGGAATGTGCGAGGAAAAAGCCCTTTAAGTTTATGTCTCCTTACTTCTTGTTGGTATTTTTAACTTAATTTTTATTTTTTCTCACAGCAAACTTGATTACAGTGTTTTGTTTGTTCTAGGTGTGCAAGATGTGGTTCTTTCACACATATACATATATCTATTCTTCTTCGGATCCTTTTCCCATGTAGGTTATGACACAATGTTGAGTAGTCTTCTCTTGGTATTGCGTAGGTCTTTGGTGATTCTATATTTCACATGTGTTTGTATCTCTCTGTTAACCTCAATATGGTAATGTATCCAATCCTCACACCTGTCCATTTGGTGAACCATAAGTTTTTTAATGAATCTATGAAAGTGTTTCTCTGTGGAAATATCTTTGTTTGTATCATTTTTTAGGTAACACCTATATGTGATACGATAGGATATGTGTTTTTCGCTTTCTCACTTACTCCAAGTTGCGTGATTACTTCTAGACTCATCTGTGGTGCTGGAAATGGCATCGTTTCATTTTTTTCACTAGCTCATATTCCATCTGTACAGGTAGCAGTTCTTCTTTGTCCACCCATCTGTCGGTGGACTTTTTGGTTACTTCCATATCTTGGCTACTGTAATACTATGCAATGCAGATTTGCGTGCCTGTGTCCTTCCAATTCTGTCTTCTTAGTTTATAGGTCCAGGAATAGGTCTGCTGGAACATATGGTAGCTCAATGTTTACCTTTTAAAGGCACCTCTATTCTGTTCTCCTTAGTGGCTCTTTCCAGGTTACGTCCCACTTAAAGTGGAGGGTATGTATTTCTTCCCAGCTCCTTCAGGATTTATTCTTTGTAGTTTTTGCTGATGGTTATTCTGAGTGGTGTGAGCTGATACCTCTTTGTGGTTGAATTTGCATGTGTCTCATAATGCGTTGAAATTGATCTTTAAGACATGTCCTTTTTATTTTTCCAGCTGTGATTAGAGCTTATTTCTTCAAAGTGTTTTCTTAAAGTATGTGTCACCATTTGAAATATTTTGGCCATTATCTCCCTCAAGACATTTTGAGGGCAGGTTTCATTTACAGCCCTGCAGTACTTGTTCATATGAAGTGACCATTAGCTCAGGCTTTAAACCTGCTTTTGCAGGTAACGGCCAGAGAGCGGCAGCCTTTCTACGTTCCCCTTGCTGGTACTAGGGAAACAGACCTACCGGCCAGTGGTGTTCTTCGGTTATAAGTTAGAGTGCCATGTGCCCGGATAAACCCACAAATGTTGATGTCTCCTTGCTTTTGTTTGTTTTTAAATTTCATTTATATTTATTATTAGAGTAATATTCCATTGTGTACGTGGACCACTTCTTCTTGGTGCATTCCTCGGTTGATGGACATTTTCATTGCTTCCAAGTGCTGGCTATGGTAAATCTTGCTGGCGTACAGGTTTGCCAGCCTGTGACTTTTTGATTCTCATTTTCTCAGGTGATAGGCCAAGCAGTGGTTGTGATTGATTGACTGGTAGCTCAATGTTTCCCTTTTCAAAGCACCTACACTGTGTTTTCATTAGTGGCTCTTTACATGCCCCCCCTTACAACCGAGGGTACGCATTTCTCCACACTCCCTTCACCGTTTATTTTTTGCAGCATTTTTCCTAATGGCCATTCTGACTGCTGTGAGCTGATAGGTTTTTGTAATATGGGTATGCCTGTCATTAAATTTTTTAAAATTCATCATATTCCTACATCGTTCTCTTTTCTCTTAAAAGAAAAAACCGTGAGTACAATGTAGCTCTTGAAATTGTCTTCTTCGAAGGTTGCCCTCTTTTGAATTTTTTGGTCGATTTTGGACCCCAGAAATTTTCTGGAGGGCAGGTGTCATTTACAGAACTGCAAGTTGGTGAAAATTTAGTGACCTTTCGCAGTGGGTTCAAACCTGCTGTTGTGGGAAACGGCCACAAGGAGGTAGCATTTCTCCATTCCCCAATCTGGGTACTAGGGCAGCAGAGCCTTTCTGGAAGTCATTGTCCTAGGTTGTAAATTAGAATGGAATTTGCCAGGAGAAATCCCCATAAGTTTATGTCTCATTACTTCTTCTTGGTTTTTAAAAGTTTTTTAATCTGGGTAAAGTTTAGAATATTGTTTATCCTAGGTGTACACAATCTGGTTCATTTGTACATTATGTATGTCTATTAATGTACAGATCCTCTTCCCATGTAAAATATTACAGTGTTCCGTCGACCTCCCTTGCTATATGTTCGGTCTTTTTGATACATGTACAAAATATGTATTTGTATATGTATAGTAACACTAATCTTCATTTCTCAATTTCCCCCCCTCCTTTCCTTTCAGATGAGCATAGTTTGTTTTCTCAGCCTGTGAGTGTCTTTCTCTTTGGAAATACGTTCATCTGTGCCAGTTATTAGATAATGCCATAAGTGATAATATAGGATATAGGTGTTTTGCTTTCCGACCTACTTCATGTTTTGTGATTATCTCCAGGCTCATCTATGGTGCCTCAAAGAGCAGTGCTTCAATGTTTTCCATGGCTAATATTCCATGTGTACATGGACCACTTCTTCTTGGTGCATTCCTCTGTTGATGGACATTTTCGTTGCTTCCAAGTGTTGCCTATGGTAAATATTGCTGGAGTGCAGGATTGCCAGCCTGTGATTTTTGATTTTCCTTTTCTCAGGGGATAGACCCAGCAGTGGGTATGATTGATTGACTGGTATGGTAGCTCAACGTTTACCTTTTCAAGGCACCTCAATTGTGCTTTCATTAGTGGCTCTTACCACGTGCCCCTTAGAATCGAGGGTACGCATTTCTCCACAATCACGTCAGCATTTCTAGTTTGCAGCATTTTTGTTGATGGCCATTCTGACTGGTGTGAGCTGACAGGTTTTTGTAATTTGGGTTTACATGTCTGTAAAAATTCCTACAATTCATCATTTTTCCACGCCTTTTACTTTTCTGTTAAAAGAAAAAAGAAAGAAAGTGTGAGTGTAATATACCTCTTCAAATTTTCTTTTTGGAAGGTTGCACTCTAGAATTTTTTGGTCGATTTTCGACCTCAGTATTTTTTGGAGGGCCGGTGTCATTTACAGACCTGCAATTGGTGAATAATTAGTGACCTTTTGCAGTGGGTTCAAAGCTGCTGTTGTGGGAAACGGCCACAAGGATGCAGCATTTCTCGATTCCCAAATCTGGGTACTAGGGCAGCAGAGCCGTTCTGGAAGTTGTCTGCCTAGGTTTTCAATTTGGATGGAATGTGCCAGGAAAACCCCCCATAAGTTTATGTCTCATTACTCCTAGTTCGTTGTTTTAATTTTTTCAATTGGGGTAATGGTTAGAATGTTGCTTGTCCAAGGTGTACACACTCTGGTTCATCTACATATCATATATACCTATTTATGTAGAGATCCTCTTCCCGTGTAAATTATTACAGAGTGTTCCGTAATCCTTCCTTGCTATATGGTCGGTCTTTTTGATATATGTATATAATATGTATTTGTATACATATGGTAACGCTAATCTTCATGTATCCATTCCCCCCACCTTTCCTTTTAGATAAGCATAGTTTTTTTTTTTTAATAAGTCTGTGATTGCCTTTCTCTGTGGAAATATGTTCATTTGTGTCAGTTATTAGATAACGCCTATAAGTGATATCATAGGTTATAGGACTTTTCCTTTCCGACTTACCTCATGTTCTGTGATTATCTCCAAGATCATCTATGGTGCCTCAAAGAGCAGTGTTTCATTGTTTTCCATGGCTAGTATTCATTGTGTACATGGACCACTTCTTCTTTATCCTTTCGTCTGTTGATGGACATTTTGGTTGCTTCACTGTCTTGTCTATTGTGAATAAGGCTGCAGTGCAGCTTTTGCAGCCCGGGTCTTCTTCATTCTGGTCTTCTCAGGTGAGAGGCCCTTTGGTGCGCCTGCTGGATTGAATGGTACCTCAATTTTTCTTTTCAACGCAGCTTCTTTCTGTTCTCATTATTAGCGTTTAACCCTTTTACATCTCACCAGCAGCTAGAGGGTACACAGTTCTCTTAAACCTCTTCAGCATTTATTGTTTGTAGACTTTTTGCCAATGGTCAGTCGACTGGTGTGAGTTGAAAACTTTTTGTAGATTAGATTGCATGAGTCTAATACTTCCTGAGGCTGAGCTTTTATCCATTTTCCTTTTTTTAAAAAGAGAGTGAGTAAAACTTACCTCTTCATACTATCTTCGTGAACATTTTGCCTGTTTTGAATTTTTTTATCCATTCCCTACCTCAGCACAATTTTGAGGGCAGGTGTCCTTTACAGCCCTGAGTCCTTGTGAATGGTAAGTGACCATTAGCTGGGGGTTAAAAGCTGCTCTTGCGGGAATCGGCCACAAGGCGGCAGCATTTCTCCTTTACCAAATCTGGTTACTAGGGCAACAGAGCCTTACTGGAAGTGGTGTTCTAGGTTGTAAATTAGAATGGAATGTGCGAGGAAAAAGCCCTTTAAGTTTATGTCTCCTTACTTCTTGTTGGTATTTTTAACTTAATTTTTATTTTTTCTCACAGCAAACTTGATTACAATGTTTTGTTTGTTCTAGGTGTGCAAGATGTGGTTCTTTCACACATATACATATATCTATTCTTCTTCGGATCCTTTTCCCATGTAGGTTATGACACAATGTTGAGTAGTCTTCTCTTGGTATTGCGTAGGTCTTTGGTGATTCTATATTTCACATGTGTTTGTATCTCTCTGTTAACCTCAATATGGTAATGTATCCAATCCTCACACCTGTCCATTTGGTGAACCATAAGTTTTTTAATGAATCTATGAAAGTGTTTCTCTGTGGAAATATCTTTGTTTGTATCATTTTTTAGGTAACACCTATATGTGATACGATAGGATATGTGTTTTTCGCTTTCTCACTTACTCCAAGTTGCGTGATTACTTCTAGACTCATCTGTGGTGCTGGAAATGGCATCGTTTCATTTTTTTCACTAGCTCATATTCCATCTGTACAGGTAGCAGTTCTTCTTTGTCCACCCATCTGTCGGTGGACTTTTTGGTTACTTCCATATCTTGGCTACTGTAATACTATGCAATGCAGATTTGCGTGCCTGTGTCCTTCCAATTCTGTCTTCTTAGTTTATAGGTCCAGGAATAGGTCTGCTGGAACATATGGTAGCTCAATGTTTACCTTTTAAAGGCACCTCTATTCTGTTCTCCTTAGTGGCTCTTTCCAGGTTACGTCCCACTTAAAGTGGAGGGTATGTATTTCTTCCCAGCTCCTTCAGGATTTATTCTTTGTAGTTTTTGCTGATGGTTATTCTGAGTGGTGTGAGCTGATACCTCTTTGTGGTTGAATTTGCATGTGTCTCATAATGCGTTGAAATTGATCTTTAAGACATGTCCTTTTTATTTTTCCAGCTGTGATTAGAGCTTATTTCTTCAAAGTGTTTTCTTAAAGTATGTGTCACCATTTGAAATATTTTGTCCATTATCTCCCTCAAGACATTTTGAGGGCAGGTTTCATTTACAGCCCTGCAGTACTTGTTCATATGAAGTGACCATTAGCTCAGGCTTTAAACCTGCTTTTGCAGGTAACGGCCAGAGAGCGGCAGCCTTTCTACGTTCCCCTTGCTGGTACTAGGGAAACAGACCTACCGGCCAGTGGTGTTCTTCGGTTATAAGTTAGAGTGCCATGTGCCCGGATAAACCCACAAATGTTGATGTCTCCTTGCTTTTGTTTGTTTTTAAATTTCATTTATATTTATTATTAGAGTAATATTCCATTGTGTACGTGGACCACTTCTTCTTGGTGCATTCCTCGGTTGATGGACATTTTCATTGCTTCCAAGTGCTGGCTATGGTAAATCTTGCTGGCGTACAGGTTTGCCAGCCTGTGACTTTTTGATTCTCATTTTCTCAGGTGATAGGCCAAGCAGTGGTTGTGATTGATTGACTGGTAGCTCAATGTTTCCCTTTTCAAAGCACCTACACTGTGTTTTCATTAGTGGCTCTTTACATGCCCCCCCTTACAACCGAGGGTACGCATTTCTCCACACTCCCTTCACCGTTTATTTTTTGCAGCATTTTTCCTAATGGCCATTCTGACTGCTGTGAGCTGATAGGTTTTTGTAATATGGGTATGCCTGTCATTAAATTTTTTAAAATTCATCATATTCCTACATCGTTCTCTTTTCTCTTAAAAGAAAAAACCGTGAGTACAATGTAGCTCTTGAAATTGTCTTCTTCGAAGGTTGCCCTCTTTTGAATTTTTTGGTCGATTTTGGACCCCAGAAATTTTCTGGAGGGCAGGTGTCATTTACAGAACTGCAAGTTGGTGAAAATTTAGTGACCTTTCGCAGTGGGTTCAAACCTGCTGTTGTGGGAAACGGCCACAAGGAGGTAGCATTTCTCCATTCCCCAATCTGGGTACTAGGGCAGCAGAGCCTTTCTGGAAGTCATTGTCCTAGGTTGTAAATTAGAATGGAATTTGCCAGGAGAAATCCCCATAAGTTTATGTCTCATTACTTCTTCTTGGTTTTTAAAAGTTTTTTAATCTGGGTAAAGTTTAGAATATTGTTTATCCTAGGTGTACACAATCTGGTTCATTTGTACATTATGTATGTCTATTAATGTACAGATCCTCTTCCCATGTAAAATATTACAGTGTTCCGTCGACCTCCCTTGCTATATGTTCGGTCTTTTTGATACATGTACAAAATATGTATTTGTATATGTATAGTAACACTAATCTTCATTTCTCAATTTCCCCCCCTCCTTTCCTTTCAGATGAGCATAGTTTGTTTTCTCAGCCTGTGAGTGTCTTTCTCTTTGGAAATACGTTCATCTGTGCCAGTTATTAGATAATGCCATAAGTGATAATATAGGATATAGGTGTTTTGCTTTCCGACCTACTTCATGTTTTGTGATTATCTCCAGGCTCATCTATGGTGCCTCAAAGAGCAGTGCTTCAATGTTTTCCATGGCTAATATTCCATGTGTACATGGACCACTTCTTCTTGGTGCATTCCTCTGTTGATGGACATTTTCGTTGCTTCCAAGTGTTGCCTATGGTAAATATTGCTGGAGTGCAGGATTGCCAGCCTGTGATTTTTGATTTTCCTTTTCTCAGGGGATAGACCCAGCAGTGGGTATGATTGATTGACTGGTATGGTAGCTCAACGTTTACCTTTTCAAGGCACCTCAATTGTGCTTTCATTAGTGGCTCTTACCACGTGCCCCTTAGAATCGAGGGTACGCATTTCTCCACAATCACGTCAGCATTTCTAGTTTGCAGCATTTTTGTTGATGGCCATTCTGACTGGTGTGAGCTGACAGGTTTTTGTAATTTGGGTTTACATGTCTGTAAAAATTCCTACAATTCATCATTTTTCCACGCCTTTTACTTTTCTGTTAAAAGAAAAAAGAAAGAAAGTGTGAGTGTAATATACCTCTTCAAATTTTCTTTTTGGAAGGTTGCACTCTAGAATTTTTTGGTCGATTTTCGACCTCAGTATTTTTTGGAGGGCCGGTGTCATTTACAGACCTGCAATTGGTGAATAATTAGTGACCTTTTGCAGTGGGTTCAAAGCTGCTGTTGTGGGAAACGGCCACAAGGATGCAGCATTTCTCGATTCCCAAATCTGGGTACTAGGGCAGCAGAGCCGTTCTGGAAGTTGTCTGCCTAGGTTTTCAATTTGGATGGAATGTGCCAGGAAAACCCCCCATAAGTTTATGTCTCATTACTCCTAGTTCGTTGTTTTAATTTTTTCAATTGGGGTAATGGTTAGAATGTTGCTTGTCCAAGGTGTACACACTCTGGTTCATCTACATATCATATATACCTATTTATGTAGAGATCCTCTTCCCGTGTAAATTATTACAGAGTGTTCCGTAATCCTTCCTTGCTATATGGTCGGTCTTTTTGATATATGTATATAATATGTATTTGTATACATATGGTAACGCTAATCTTCATGTATCCATTCCCCCCACCTTTCCTTTTAGATAAGCATAGTTTTTTTTTTTTAATAAGTCTGTGATTGCCTTTCTCTGTGGAAATATGTTCATTTGTGTCAGTTATTAGATAACGCCTATAAGTGATATCATAGGTTATAGGACTTTTCCTTTCCGACTTACCTCATGTTCTGTGATTATCTCCAAGATCATCTATGGTGCCTCAAAGAGCAGTGTTTCATTGTTTTCCATGGCTAGTATTCATTGTGTACATGGACCACTTCTTCTTTATCCTTTCGTCTGTTGATGGACATTTTGGTTGCTTCACTGTCTTGTCTATTGTGAATAAGGCTGCAGTGCAGCTTTTGCAGCCCGGGTCTTCTTCATTCTGGTCTTCTCAGGTGAGAGGCCCTTTGGTGCGCCTGCTGGATTGAATGGTACCTCAATTTTTCTTTTCAACGCAGCTTCTTTCTGTTCTCATTATTAGCGTTTAACCCTTTTACATCTCACCAGCAGCTAGAGGGTACACAGTTCTCTTAAACCTCTTCAGCATTTATTGTTTGTAGACTTTTTGCCAATGGTCAGTCGACTGGTGTGAGTTGAAAACTTTTTGTAGATTAGATTGCATGAGTCTAATACTTCCTGAGGCTGAGCTTTTATCCATTTTCCTTTTTTTAAAAAGAGAGTGAGTAAAACTTACCTCTTCATACTATCTTCGTGAACATTTTGCCTGTTTTGAATTTTTTTATCCATTCCCTACCTCAGCACAATTTTGAGGGCAGGTGTCCTTTACAGCCCTGAGTCCTTGTGAATGGTAAGTGACCATTAGCTGGGGGTTAAAAGCTGCTCTTGCGGGAATCGGCCACAAGGCGGCAGCATTTCTCCTTTACCAAATCTGGTTACTAGGGCAACAGAGCCTTACTGGAAGTGGTGTTCTAGGTTGTAAATTAGAATGGAATGTGCGAGGAAAAAGCCCTTTAAGTTTATGTCTCCTTACTTCTTGTTGGTATTTTTAACTTAATTTTTATTTTTTCTCACAGCAAACTTGATTACAATGTTTTGTTTGTTCTAGGTGTGCAAGATGTGGTTCTTTCACACATATACATATATCTATTCTTCTTCGGATCCTTTTCCCATGTAGGTTATGACACAATGTTGAGTAGTCTTCTCTTGGTATTGCGTAGGTCTTTGGTGATTCTATATTTCACATGTGTTTGTATCTCTCTGTTAACCTCAATATGGTAATGTATCCAATCCTCACACCTGTCCATTTGGTGAACCATAAGTTTTTTAATGAATCTATGAAAGTGTTTCTCTGTGGAAATATCTTTGTTTGTATCATTTTTTAGGTAACACCTATATGTGATACGATAGGATATGTGTTTTTCGCTTTCTCACTTACTCCAAGTTGCGTGATTACTTCTAGACTCATCTGTGGTGCTGGAAATGGCATCGTTTCATTTTTTTCACTAGCTCATATTCCATCTGTACAGGTAGCAGTTCTTCTTTGTCCACCCATCTGTCGGTGGACTTTTTGGTTACTTCCATATCTTGGCTACTGTAATACTATGCAATGCAGATTTGCGTGCCTGTGTCCTTCCAATTCTGTCTTCTTAGTTTATAGGTCCAGGAATAGGTCTGCTGGAACATATGGTAGCTCAATGTTTACCTTTTAAAGGCACCTCTATTCTGTTCTCCTTAGTGGCTCTTTCCAGGTTACGTCCCACTTAAAGTGGAGGGTATGTATTTCTTCCCAGCTCCTTCAGGATTTATTCTTTGTAGTTTTTGCTGATGGTTATTCTGAGTGGTGTGAGCTGATACCTCTTTGTGGTTGAATTTGCATGTGTCTCATAATGCGTTGAAATTGATCTTTAAGACATGTCCTTTTTATTTTTCCAGCTGTGATTAGAGCTTATTTCTTCAAAGTGTTTTCTTAAAGTATGTGTCACCATTTGAAATATTTTGGCCATTATCTCCCTCAAGACATTTTGAGGGCAGGTTTCATTTACAGCCCTGCAGTACTTGTTCATATGAAGTGACCATTAGCTCAGGCTTTAAACCTGCTTTTGCAGGTAACGGCCAGAGAGCGGCAGCCTTTCTACGTTCCCCTTGCTGGTACTAGGGAAACAGACCTACCGGCCAGTGGTGTTCTTCGGTTATAAGTTAGAGTGCCATGTGCCCGGATAAACCCACAAATGTTGATGTCTCCTTGCTTTTGTTTGTTTTTAAATTTCATTTATATTTATTATTAGAGTAATATTCCATTGTGTACGTGGACCACTTCTTCTTGGTGCATTCCTCGGTTGATGGACATTTTCATTGCTTCCAAGTGCTGGCTATGGTAAATCTTGCTGGCGTACAGGTTTGCCAGCCTGTGACTTTTTGATTCTCATTTTCTCAGGTGATAGGCCAAGCAGTGGTTGTGATTGATTGACTGGTAGCTCAATGTTTCCCTTTTCAAAGCACCTACACTGTGTTTTCATTAGTGGCTCTTTACATGCCCCCCCTTACAACCGAGGGTACGCATTTCTCCACACTCCCTTCACCGTTTATTTTTTGCAGCATTTTTCCTAATGGCCATTCTGACTGCTGTGAGCTGATAGGTTTTTGTAATATGGGTATGCCTGTCATTAAATTTTTTAAAATTCATCATATTCCTACATCGTTCTCTTTTCTCTTAAAAGAAAAAACCGTGAGTACAATGTAGCTCTTGAAATTGTCTTCTTCGAAGGTTGCCCTCTTTTGAATTTTTTGGTCGATTTTGGACCCCAGAAATTTTCTGGAGGGCAGGTGTCATTTACAGAACTGCAAGTTGGTGAAAATTTAGTGACCTTTCGCAGTGGGTTCAAACCTGCTGTTGTGGGAAACGGCCACAAGGAGGTAGCATTTCTCCATTCCCCAATCTGGGTACTAGGGCAGCAGAGCCTTTCTGGAAGTCATTGTCCTAGGTTGTAAATTAGAATGGAATTTGCCAGGAGAAATCCCCATAAGTTTATGTCTCATTACTTCTTCTTGGTTTTTAAAAGTTTTTTAATCTGGGTAAAGTTTAGAATATTGTTTATCCTAGGTGTACACAATCTGGTTCATTTGTACATTATGTATGTCTATTAATGTACAGATCCTCTTCCCATGTAAAATATTACAGTGTTCCGTCGACCTCCCTTGCTATATGTTCGGTCTTTTTGATACATGTACAAAATATGTATTTGTATATGTATAGTAACACTAATCTTCATTTCTCAATTTCCCCCCCTCCTTTCCTTTCAGATGAGCATAGTTTGTTTTCTCAGCCTGTGAGTGTCTTTCTCTTTGGAAATACGTTCATCTGTGCCAGTTATTAGATAATGCCATAAGTGATAATATAGGATATAGGTGTTTTGCTTTCCGACCTACTTCATGTTTTGTGATTATCTCCAGGCTCATCTATGGTGCCTCAAAGAGCAGTGCTTCAATGTTTTCCATGGCTAATATTCCATGTGTACATGGACCACTTCTTCTTGGTGCATTCCTCTGTTGATGGACATTTTCGTTGCTTCCAAGTGTTGCCTATGGTAAATATTGCTGGAGTGCAGGATTGCCAGCCTGTGATTTTTGATTTTCCTTTTCTCAGGGGATAGACCCAGCAGTGGGTATGATTGATTGACTGGTATGGTAGCTCAACGTTTACCTTTTCAAGGCACCTCAATTGTGTTTTCATTAGTGGCTCTTACCACGTCCCCCTTAGAATCGAGGGTACGCATTTCTCCACAATCACGTCAGCATTTCTAGTTTGCAGCATTTTTGTTGATGGCCATTCTGACTGGTGTGAGCTGACAGGTTTTTGTAATTTGGGTTTACATGTCTGTAAAAATTCCTACAATTCATCATTTTTCCACGCCTTTTACTTTTCTGTTAAAAGAAAAAAGAAAGAAAGTGTGAGTGTAATATACCTCTTCAAATTTTCTTTTTGGAAGGTTGCACTCTAGAATTTTTTGGTCGATTTTCGACCTCAGTATTTTTTGGAGGGCCGGTGTCATTTACAGACCTGCAATTGGTGAATAATTAGTGACCTTTTGCAGTGGGTTCAAAGCTGCTGTTGTGGGAAACGGCCACAAGGATGCAGCATTTCTCGATTCCCAAATCTGGGTACTAGGGCAGCAGAGCCGTTCTGGAAGTTGTCTGCCTAGGTTTTCAATTTGGATGGAATGTGCCAGGAAAACCCCCCATAAGTTTATGTCTCATTACTCCTAGTTCGTTGTTTTAATTTTTTCAATTCGGGTAATGGTTAGAATGTTGCTTGTCCAAGGTGTACACACTCTGGTTCATCTACATATCATATATACCTATTTATGTAGAGATCCTCTTCCCGTGTAAATTATTACAGAGTGTTCCGTAATCCTTCCTTGCTATATGGTCGGTCTTTTTGATATATGTATATAATATGTATTTGTATACATATGGTAACGCTAATCTTCATGTATCCATTCCCCCCACCTTTCCTTTTAGATAAGCATAGTTTTTTGTTTTTAATAAGTCTGTGATTGCCTTTCTCTGTGGAAATATGTTCATTTGTGTCAGTTATTAGATAACGCCTATAAGTGATATCATAGGTTATAGGACTTTTCCTTTCCGACTTACCTCATGGTCTGTGATTATCTCCAAGATCATCTATGGTGCCTCAAAGAGCAGTGTTTCATTGTTTTCCATGGCTAGTATTCATTGTGTACATGGACCACTTCTTCTTTATCCTTTCGTCTGTTGATGGACATTTTGGTTGCTTCACTGTCTTGTCTATTGTGAATAAGGCTGCAGTGCAGCTTTTGCAGCCCGGGTCTTCTTCATTCTGGTCTTCTCAGGTGAGAGGCCCTTTGGTGCGCCTGCTGGATTGAATGGTACCTCAATTTTTCTTTTCAACGCAGCTTCTTTCTGTTCTCATTATTAGCGTTTAACCCTTTTACATCTCACCAGCAGCTAGAGGGTACACAGTTCTCTTAAACCTCTTCAGCATTTATTGTTTGTAGACTTTTTGCCAATGGTCAGTCGACTGGTGTGAGTTGAAAACTTTTTGTAGATTAGATTGCATGAGTCTAATACTTCCTGAGGCTGAGCTTTTATCCATTTTCCTTTTTTTAAAAAGAGAGTGAGTAAAACTTACCTCTTCATACTATCTTCGTGAACATTTTGCCTGTTTTGAATTTTTTTATCCATTCCCTACCTCAGCACAATTTTGAGGGCAGGTGTCCTTTACAGCCCTGAGTCCTTGTGAATGGTAAGTGACCATTAGCTGGGGGTTAAAAGCTGCTCTTGCGGGAATCGGCCACAAGGCGGCAGCATTTCTCCTTTACCAAATCTGGTTACTAGGGCAACAGAGCCTTACTGGAAGTGGTGTTCTAGGTTGTAAATTAGAATGGAATGTGCGAGGAAAAAGCCCTTTAAGTTTATGTCTCCTTACTTCTTGTTGGTATTTTTAACTTAATTTTTATTTTTTCTCACAGCAAACTTGATTACAGTGTTTTGTTTGTTCTAGGTGTGCAAGATGTGGTTCTTTCACACATATACATATATCTATTCTTCTTCGGATCCTTTTCCCATGTAGGTTATGACACAATGTTGAGTAGTCTTCTCTTGGTATTGCGTAGGTCTTTGGTGATTCTATATTTCACATGTGTTTGTATCTCTCTGTTAACCTCAATATGGTAATGTATCCAATCCTCACACCTGTCCATTTGGTGAACCATAAGTTTTTTAATGAATCTATGAAAGTGTTTCTCTGTGGAAATATCTTTGTTTGTATCATTTTTTAGGTAACACCTATATGTGATACGATAGGATATGTGTTTTTCGCTTTCTCACTTACTCCAAGTTGCGTGATTACTTCTAGACTCATCTGTGGTGCTGGAAATGGCATCGTTTCATTTTTTTCACTAGCTCATATTCCATCTGTACAGGTAGCAGTTCTTCTTTGTCCACCCATCTGTCGGTGGACTTTTTGGTTACTTCCATATCTTGGCTACTGTAATACTATGCAATGCAGATTTGCGTGCCTGTGTCCTTCCAATTCTGTCTTCTTAGTTTATAGGTCCAGGAATAGGTCTGCTGGAACATATGGTAGCTCAATGTTTACCTTTTAAAGGCACCTCTATTCTGTTCTCCTTAGTGGCTCTTTCCAGGTTACGTCCCACTTAAAGTGGAGGGTATGTATTTCTTCCCAGCTCCTTCAGGATTTATTCTTTGTAGTTTTTGCTGATGGTTATTCTGAGTGGTGTGAGCTGATACCTCTTTGTGGTTGAATTTGCATGTGTCTCATAATGCGTTGAAATTGATCTTTAAGACATGTCCTTTTTATTTTTCCAGCTGTGATTAGAGCTTATTTCTTCAAAGTGTTTTCTTAAAGTATGTGTCACCATTTGAAATATTTTGGCCATTATCTCCCTCAAGACATTTTGAGGGCAGGTTTCATTTACAGCCCTGCAGTACTTGTTCATATGAAGTGACCATTAGCTCAGGCTTTAAACCTGCTTTTGCAGGTAACGGCCAGAGAGCGGCAGCCTTTCTACGTTCCCCTTGCTGGTACTAGGGAAACAGACCTACCGGCCAGTGGTGTTCTTCGGTTATAAGTTAGAGTGCCATGTGCCCGGATAAACCCACAAATGTTGATGTCTCCTTGCTTTTGTTTGTTTTTAAATTTCATTTATATTTATTATTAGAGTAATATTCCATTGTGTACGTGGACCACTTCTTCTTGGTGCATTCCTCGGTTGATGGACATTTTCATTGCTTCCAAGTGCTGGCTATGGTAAATCTTGCTGGCGTACAGGTTTGCCAGCCTGTGACTTTTTGATTCTCATTTTCTCAGGTGATAGGCCAAGCAGTGGTTGTGATTGATTGACTGGTAGCTCAATGTTTCCCTTTTCAAAGCACCTACACTGTGTTTTCATTAGTGGCTCTTTACATGCCCCCCCTTACAACCGAGGGTACGCATTTCTCCACACTCCCTTCACCGTTTATTTTTTGCAGCATTTTTCCTAATGGCCATTCTGACTGCTGTGAGCTGATAGGTTTTTGTAATATGGGTATGCCTGTCATTAAATTTTTTAAAATTCATCATATTCCTACATCGTTCTCTTTTCTCTTAAAAGAAAAAACCGTGAGTACAATATAGCTCTTGAAATTGTCTTCTTCGAAGGTTGCCCTCTTTTGAATTTTTTGGTCGATTTTGGACCCCAGAAATTTTCTGGAGGGCAGGTGTCATTTACAGAACTGCAAGTTGGTGAAAATTTAGTGACCTTTCGCAGTGGGTTCAAACCTGCTGTTGTGGGAAACGGCCACAAGGAGGTAGCATTTCTCCATTCCCCAATCTGGGTACTAGGGCAGCAGAGCCTTTCTGGAAGTCATTGTCCTAGGTTGTAAATTAGAATGGAATTTGCCAGGAGAAATCCCCATAAGTTTATGTCTCATTACTTCTTCTTGGTTTTTAAAAGTTTTTTAATCTGGGTAAAGTTTAGAATATTGTTTATCCTAGGTGTACACAATCTGGTTCATTTGTACATTATGTATGTCTATTAATGTACAGATCCTCTTCCCATGTAAAATATTACAGTGTTCCGTCGACCTCCCTTGCTATATGTTCGGTCTTTTTGATACATGTACAAAATATGTATTTGTATATGTATAGTAACACTAATCTTCATTTCTCAATTTCCCCCCCTCCTTTCCTTTCAGATGAGCATAGTTTGTTTTCTCAGCCTGTGAGTGTCTTTCTCTTTGGAAATACGTTCATCTGTGCCAGTTATTAGATAATGCCATAAGTGATAATATAGGATATAGGTGTTTTGCTTTCCGACCTACTTCATGTTTTGTGATTATCTCCAGGCTCATCTATGGTGCCTCAAAGAGCAGTGCTTCAATGTTTTCCATGGCTAATATTCCATGTGTACATGGACCACTTCTTCTTGGTGCATTCCTCTGTTGATGGACATTTTCGTTGCTTCCAAGTGTTGCCTATGGTAAATATTGCTGGAGTGCAGGATTGCCAGCCTGTGATTTTTGATTTTCCTTTTCTCAGGGGATAGACCCAGCAGTGGGTATGATTGATTGACTGGTATGGTAGCTCAACGTTTACCTTTTCAAGGCACCTCAATTGTGTTTTCATTAGTGGCTCTTACCACGTCCCCCTTAGAATCGAGGGTACGCATTTCTCCACAATCACGTCAGCATTTCTAGTTTGCAGCATTTTTGTTGATGGCCATTCTGACTGGTGTGAGCTGACAGGTTTTTGTAATTTGGGTTTACATGTCTGTAAAAATTCCTACAATTCATCATTTTTCCACGCCTTTTACTTTTCTGTTAAAAGAAAAAAGAAAGAAAGTGTGAGTGTAATATACCTCTTCAAATTTTCTTTTTGGAAGGTTGCACTCTAGAATTTTTTGGTCGATTTTCGACCTCAGTATTTTTTGGAGGGCCGGTGTCATTTACAGACCTGCAATTGGTGAATAATTAGTGACCTTTTGCAGTGGGTTCAAAGCTGCTGTTGTGGGAAACGGCCACAAGGATGCAGCATTTCTCGATTCCCAAATCTGGGTACTAGGGCAGCAGAGCCGTTCTGGAAGTTGTCTGCCTAGGTTTTCAATTTGGATGGAATGTGCCAGGAAAACCCCCCATAAGTTTATGTCTCATTACTCCTAGTTCGTTGTTTTAATTTTTTCAATTCGGGTAATGGTTAGAATGTTGCTTGTCCAAGGTGTACACACTCTGGTTCATCTACATATCATATATACCTATTTATGTAGAGATCCTCTTCCCGTGTAAATTATTACAGAGTGTTCCGTAATCCTTCCTTGCTATATGGTCGGTCTTTTTGATATATGTATATAATATGTATTTGTATACATATGGTAACGCTAATCTTCATGTATCCATTCCCCCCACCTTTCCTTTTAGATAAGCATAGTTTTTTGTTTTTAATAAGTCTGTGATTGCCTTTCTCTGTGGAAATATGTTCATTTGTGTCAGTTATTAGATAACGCCTATAAGTGATATCATAGGTTATAGGACTTTTCCTTTCCGACTTACCTCATGGTCTGTGATTATCTCCAAGATCATCTATGGTGCCTCAAAGAGCAGTGTTTCATTGTTTTCCATGGCTAGTATTCATTGTGTACATGGACCACTTCTTCTTTATCCTTTCGTCTGTTGATGGACATTTTGGTTGCTTCACTGTCTTGTCTATTGTGAATAAGGCTGCAGTGCAGCTTTTGCAGCCCGGGTCTTCTTCATTCTGGTCTTCTCAGGTGAGAGGCCCTTTGGTGCGCCTGCTGGATTGAATGGTACCTCAATTTTTCTTTTCAACGCAGCTTCTTTCTGTTCTCATTATTAGCGTTTAACCCTTTTACATCTCACCAGCAGCTAGAGGGTACACAGTTCTCTTAAACCTCTTCAGCATTTATTGTTTGTAGACTTTTTGCCAATGGTCAGTCGACTGGTGTGAGTTGAAAACTTTTTGTAGATTAGATTGCATGAGTCTAATACTTCCTGAGGCTGAGCTTTTATCCATTTTCCTTTTTTTAAAAAGAGAGTGAGTAAAACTTACCTCTTCATACTATCTTCGTGAACATTTTGCCTGTTTTGAATTTTTTTATCCATTCCCTACCTCAGCACAATTTTGAGGGCAGGTGTCCTTTACAGCCCTGAGTCCTTGTGAATGGTAAGTGACCATTAGCTGGGGGTTAAAAGCTGCTCTTGCGGGAATCGGCCACAAGGCGGCAGCATTTCTCCTTTACCAAATCTGGTTACTAGGGCAACAGAGCCTTACTGGAAGTGGTGTTCTAGGTTGTAAATTAGAATGGAATGTGCGAGGAAAAAGCCCTTTAAGTTTATGTCTCCTTACTTCTTGTTGGTATTTTTAACTTAATTTTTATTTTTTCTCACAGCAAACTTGATTACAGTGTTTTGTTTGTTCTAGGTGTGCAAGATGTGGTTCTTTCACACATATACATATATCTATTCTTCTTCGGATCCTTTTCCCATGTAGGTTATGACACAATGTTGAGTAGTCTTCTCTTGGTATTGCGTAGGTCTTTGGTGATTCTATATTTCACATGTGTTTGTATCTCTCTGTTAACCTCAATATGGTAATGTATCCAATCCTCACACCTGTCCATTTGGTGAACCATAAGTTTTTTAATGAATCTATGAAAGTGTTTCTCTGTGGAAATATCTTTGTTTGTATCATTTTTTAGGTAACACCTATATGTGATACGATAGGATATGTGTTTTTCGCTTTCTCACTTACTCCAAGTTGCGTGATTACTTCTAGACTCATCTGTGGTGCTGGAAATGGCATCGTTTCATTTTTTTCACTAGCTCATATTCCATCTGTACAGGTAGCAGTTCTTCTTTGTCCACCCATCTGTCGGTGGACTTTTTGGTTACTTCCATATCTTGGCTACTGTAATACTATGCAATGCAGATTTGCGTGCCTGTGTCCTTCCAATTCTGTCTTCTTAGTTTATAGGTCCAGGAATAGGTCTGCTGGAACATATGGTAGCTCAATGTTTACCTTTTACAGGCACCTCTATTCTGTTCTCCTTAGTGGCTCTTTCCAGGTTACGTCCCACTTAAAGTGGAGGGTATGTATTTCTTCCCAGCTCCTTCAGGATTTATTCTTTGTAGTTTTTGCTGATGGTTATTCTGAGTGGTGTGAGCTGATACCTCTTTGTGGTTGAATTTGCATGTGTCTCATAATGCGTTGAAATTGATCTTTAAGACATGTCCTTTTTATTTTTCCAGCTGTGATTAGAGCTTATTTCTTCAAAGTGTTTTCTTAAAGTATGTGTCACCATTTGAAATATTTTGGCCATTATCTCCCTCAAGACATTTTGAGGGCAGGTTTCATTTACAGCCCTGCAGTACTTGTTCATATGAAGTGACCATTAGCTCAGGCTTTAAACCTGCTTTTGCAGGTAACGGCCAGAGAGCGGCAGCCTTTCTACGTTCCCCTTGCTGGTACTAGGGAAACAGACCTACCGGCCAGTGGTGTTCTTCGGTTATAAGTTAGAGTGCCATGTGCCCGGATAAACCCACAAATGTTGATGTCTCCTTGCTTTTGTTTGTTTTTAAATTTCATTTATATTTATTATTAGAGTAATATTCCATTGTGTACGTGGACCACTTCTTCTTGGTGCATTCCTCGGTTGATGGACATTTTCATTGCTTCCAAGTGCTGGCTATGGTAAATCTTGCTGGCGTACAGGTTTGCCAGCCTGTGACTTTTTGATTCTCATTTTCTCAGGTGATAGGCCAAGCAGTGGTTGTGATTGATTGACTGGTAGCTCAATGTTTCCCTTTTCAAAGCACCTACACTGTGTTTTCATTAGTGGCTCTTTACATGCCCCCCCTTACAACCGAGGGTACGCATTTCTCCACACTCCCTTCACCGTTTATTTTTTGCAGCATTTTTCCTAATGGCCATTCTGACTGCTGTGAGCTGATAGGTTTTTGTAATATGGGTATGCCTGTCATTAAATTTTTTAAAATTCATCATATTCCTACATCGTTCTCTTTTCTCTTAAAAGAAAAAACCGTGAGTACAATGTAGCTCTTGAAATTGTCTTCTTCGAAGGTTGCCCTCTTTTGAATTTTTTGGTCGATTTTTGACCCCAGAAATTTTCTCGAGGGCAGGTGTCATTTACAGAACTGCAAGTTGGTGAAAATTTAGTGACCTTTCGCAGTGGGTTCAAACCTGCTGTTGTGGGAAACGGCCACAAGGAGGTAGCATTTCTCCATTCCCCAATCTGGGTACTAGGGCAGCAGAGCCTTTCTGGAAGTCATTGTCCTAGGTTGTAAATTAGAATGGAATTTGCCAGGAGAAATCCCCATAAGTTTATGTCTCATTACTTCTTCTTGGTTTTTAAAAGTTTTTTAATCTGGGTAAAGTTTAGAATATTGTTTATCCTAGGTGTACACAATCTGGTTCATTTGTACATTATGTATGTCTATTAATGTACAGATCCTCTTCCCATGTAAAATATTACAGTGTTCCGTCGACCTCCCTTGCTATATGTTCGGTCTTTTTGATACATGTACAAAATATGTATTTGTATATGTATAGTAACACTAATCTTCATTTCTCAATTTCCCCCCCTCCTTTCCTTTCAGATGAGCATAGTTTGTTTTCTCAGCCTGTGAGTGTCTTTCTCTTTGGAAATACGTTCATCTGTGCCAGTTATTAGATAATGCCATAAGTGATAATATAGGATATAGGTGTTTTGCTTTCCGACCTACTTCATGTTTTGTGATTATCTCCAGGCTCATCTATGGTGCCTCAAAGAGCAGTGCTTCAATGTTTTCCATGGCTAATATTCCATGTGTACATGGACCACTTCTTCTTGGTGCATTCCTCTGTTGATGGACATTTTCGTTGCTTCCAAGTGTTGCCTATGGTAAATATTGCTGGAGTGCAGGATTGCCAGCCTGTGATTTTTGATTTTCCTTTTCTCAGGGGATAGACCCAGCAGTGGGTATGATTGATTGACTGGTATGGTAGCTCAACGTTTACCTTTTCAAGGCACCTCAATTGTGCTTTCATTAGTGGCTCTTACCACGTCCCCCTTAGAATCGAGGGTACGCATTTCTCCACAATCACGTCAGCATTTCTAGTTTGCAGCATTTTTGTTGATGGCCATTCTGACTGGTGTGAGCTGACAGGTTTTTGTAATTTGGGTTTACATGTCTGTAAAAATTCCTACAATTCATCATTTTTCCACGCCTTTTACTTTTCTGTTAAAAGAAAAAAGAAAGAAAGTGTGAGTGTAATATACCTCTTCAAATTTTCTTTTTGGAAGGTTGCACTCTAGAATTTTTTGGTCGATTTTCGACCTCAGTATTTTTTGGAGGGCCGGTGTCATTTACAGACCTGCAATTGGTGAATAATTAGTGACCTTTTGCAGTGGGTTCAAAGCTGCTGTTGTGGGAAACGGCCACAAGGATGCAGCATTTCTCGATTCCCAAATCTGGGTACTAGGGCAGCAGAGCCGTTCTGGAAGTTGTCTGCCTAGGTTTTCAATTTGGATGGAATGTGCCAGGAAAACCCCCCATAAGTTTATGTCTCATTACTCCTAGTTCGTTGTTTTAATTTTTTCAATTGGGGTAATGGTTAGAATGTTGCTTGTCCAAGGTGTACACTCTCTGGTTCATCTACATATCATATATACCTATTTATGTAGAGATCCTCTTCCCGTGTAAATTATTACAGAGTGTTCCGTAATCCTTCCTTGCTATATGGTCGGTCTTTTTGATATATGTATATAATATGTATTTGTATACATATGGTAACGCTAATCTTCATGTATCCATTCCCCCCACCTTTCCTTTTAGATAAGCATAGTTTTTTTTTTTAATAAGTCTGTGATTGCCTTTCTCTGTGGAAATATGTTCATTTGTGTCAGTTATTAGATAACGCCTATAAGTGATATCATAGGTTATAGGACTTTTCCTTTCCGACTTACCTCATGGTCTGTGATTATCTCCAAGATCATCTATGGTGCCTCAAAGAGCAGTGTTTCATTGTTTTCCATGGCTAGTATTCATTGTGTACATGGACCACTTCTTCTTTATCCTTTCGTCTGTTGATGGACATTTTGGTTGCTTCACTGTCTTGTCTATTGTGAATAAGGCTGCAGTGCAGCTTTTGCAGCCCGGGTCTTCTTCATTCTGGTCTTCTCAGGTGAGAGGCCCTTTGGTGCGCCTGCTGGATTGAATGGTACCTCAATTTTTCTTTTCAACGCAGCTTCTTTCTGTTCTCATTATTAGCGTTTAACCCTTTTACATCTCACCAGCAGCTAGAGGGTACACAGTTCTCTTAAACCTCTTCAGCATTTATTGTTTGTAGACTTTTTGCCAATGGTCAGTCGACTGGTGTGAGTTGAAAACTTTTTGTAGATTAGATTGCATGAGTCTAATACTTCCTGAGGCTGAGCTTTTATCCATTTTCCTTTTTTTAAAAAGAGAGTGAGTAAAACTTACCTCTTCATACTATCTTCGTGAACATTTTGCCTGTTTTGAATTTTTTTATCCATTCCCTACCTCAGCACAATTTTGAGGGCAGGTGTCCTTTACAGCCCTGAGTCCTTGTGAATGGTAAGTGACCATTAGCTGGGGGTTAAAAGCTGCTCTTGCGGGAATCGGCCACAAGGCGGCAGCATTTCTCCTTTACCAAATCTGGTTACTAGGGCAACAGAGCCTTACTGGAAGTGGTGTTCTAGGTTGTAAATTAGAATGGAATGTGCGAGGAAAAAGCCCTTTAAGTTTATGTCTCCTTACTTCTCGTTGGTATTTTTAACTTAATTTTTATTTTTTCTCACAGCAAACTTGATTACAATGTTTTGTTTGTTCTAGGTGTGCAAGATGTGGTTCTTTCACACATATACATATATCTATTCTTCTTCGGATCCTTTTCCCATGTAGGTTATGACACAATGTTGAGTAGTCTTCTCTTGGTATTGCGTAGGTCTTTGGTGATTCTATATTTCACATGTGTTTGTGTCTCTCTGTTAACCTCAATATGGTAATGTATCCAATCCTCACACCTGTCCATTTGGTGAACCATAAGTTTTTTAATGAATCTATGAAAGTGTTTCTCTGTGGAAATATCTTTGTTTGTATCATTTTTTAGGTAACACCTATATGTGATACGATAGGATATGTGTTTTTCGCTTTCTCACTTACTCCAAGTTGCGTGATTACTTCTAGACTCATCTGTGGTGCTGGAAATGGCATCGTTTCATTTTTTTCACTAGCTCATATTCCATCTGTACAGGTAGCAGTTCTTCTTTGTCCACCCATCTGTCGGTGGACTTTTTGGTTACTTCCATATCTTGGCTACTGTAATACTATGCAATGCAGATTTGCGTGCCTGTGTCCTTCCAATTCTGTCTTCTTAGTTTATAGGTCCAGGAATAGGTCTGCTGGAACATATGGTAGCTCAATGTTTACCTTTTAAAGGCACCTCTATTCTGTTCTCCTTAGTGGCTCTTTCCAGGTTACGTCCCACTTAAAGTGGAGGGTATGTATTTCTTCCCAGCTCCTTCAGGATTTATTCTTTGTAGTTTTTGCTGATGGTTATTCTGAGTGGTGTGAGCTGATACCTCTTTGTGGTTGAATTTGCATGTGTCTCATAATGCGTTGAAATTGATCTTTAAGACATGTCCTTTTTATTTTTCCAGCTGTGATTAGAGCTTATTTCTTCAAAGTGTTTTCTTAAAGTATGTGTCACCATTTGAAATATTTTGGCCATTATCTCCCTCAAGACATTTTGAGGGCAGGTTTCATTTACAGCCCTGCAGTACTTGTTCATATGAAGTGACCATTAGCTCAGGCTTTAAACCTGCTTTTGCAGGTAACGGCCAGAGAGCGGCAGCCTTTCTACGTTCCCCTTGCTGGTACTAGGGAAACAGACCTACCGGCCAGTGGTGTTCTTCGGTTATAAGTTAGAGTGCCATGTGCCCGGATAAACCCACAAATGTTGATGTCTCCTTGCTTTTGTTTGTTTTTAAATTTCATTTATATTTATTATTAGAGTAATATTCCATTGTGTACGTGGACCACTTCTTCTTGGTGCATTCCTCGGTTGATGGACATTTTCATTGCTTCCAAGTGCTGGCTATGGTAAATCTTGCTGGCGTACAGGTTTGCCAGCCTGTGACTTTTTGATTCTCATTTTCTCAGGTGATAGGCCAAGCAGTGGTTGTGATTGATTGACTGGTAGCTCAATGTTTCCCTTTTCAAAGCACCTACACTGTGTTTTCATTAGTGGCTCTTTACATGCCCCCCCTTACAACCGAGGGTACGCATTTCTCCACACTCCCTTCACCGTTTATTTTTTGCAGCATTTTTCCTAATGGCCATTCTGACTGCTGTGAGCTGATAGGTTTTTGTAATATGGGTATGCCTGTCATTAAATTTTTTAAAATTCATCATATTCCTACATCGTTCTCTTTTCTCTTAAAAGAAAAAACCGTGAGTACAATGTAGCTCTTGAAATTGTCTTCTTCGAAGGTTGCCCTCTTTTGAATTTTTTGGTCGATTTTGGACCCCAGAAATTTTCTCGAGGGCAGGTGTCATTTACAGAACTGCAAGTTGGTGAAAATTTAGTGACCTTTCGCAGTGGGTTCAAACCTGCTGTTGTGGGAAACGGCCACAAGGAGGTAGCATTTCTCCATTCCCCAATCTGGGTACTAGGGCAGCAGAGCCTTTCTGGAAGTCATTGTCCTAGGTTGTAAATTAGAATGGAATTTGCCAGGAGAAATCCCCATAAGTTTATGTCTCATTACTTCTTCTTGGTTTTTAAAAGTTTTTTAATCTGGGTAAAGTTTAGAATATTGTTTATCCTAGGTGTACACAATCTGGTTCATTTGTACATTATGTATGTCTATTAATGTACAGATCCTCTTCCCATGTAAAATATTACAGTGTTCCGTCAACCTCCCTTGCTATATGTTCGGTCTTTTTGATACATGTACAAAATATGTATTTGTATATGTATAGGAACACTAATCTTCATTTCTCAATTTCCCCCCTCCTTTCCTTTCAGATGAGCATAGTTTGTTTTCTCAGCCTGTGAGTGTCTTTCTCTTTGGAAATACGTTCATCTGTGCCAGTTATTAGATAATGCCATAAGTGATAATATAGGATATAGGTGTTTTGCTTTCCGACCTACTTCATGTTTTGTGATTATCTCCAGGCTCATCTATGGTGCCTCAAAGAGCAGTGCTTCAATGTTTTCCATGGCTAATATTCCATGTGTACATGGACCACTTCTTCTTGGTGCATTCCTCTGTTGATGGACATTTTCGTTGCTTCCAAGTGTTGCCTATGGTAAATATTGCTGGAGTGCAGGATTGCCAGCCTGTGATTTTTGATTTTCCTTTTCTCAGGGGATAGACCCAGCAGTGGGTATGATTGATTGACTGGTATGGTAGCTCAACGTTTACCTTTTCAAGGCACCTCAATTGTGCTTTCATTAGTGGCTCTTACCACGTGCCCCTTAGAATCGAGGGTACGCATTTCTCCACAATCACGTCAGCATTTCTAGTTTGCAGCATTTTTGTTGATGGCCATTCTGACTGGTGTGAGCTGACAGGTTTTTGTAATTTGGGTTTACATGTCTGTAAAAATTCCTACAATTCATCATTTTTCCACGCCTTTTACTTTTCTGTTAAAAGAAAAAAGAAAGAAAGTGTGAGTGTAATATACCTCTTCAAATTTTCTTTTTGGAAGGTTGCACTCTAGAATTTTTTGGTCGATTTTCGACCTCAGTATTTTTTGGAGGGCCGGTGTCATTTACAGACCTGCAATTGGTGAATAATTAGTGACCTTTTGCAGTGGGTTCAAAGCTGCTGTTGTGGGAAACGGCCACAAGGATGCAGCATTTCTCGATTCCCAAATCTGGGTACTAGGGCAGCAGAGCCGTTCTGGAAGTTGTCTGCCTAGGTTTTCAATTTGGATGGAATGTGCCAGGAAAACCCCCCATAAGTTTATGTCTCATTACTCCTAGTTCGTTGTTTTAATTTTTTCAATTGGGGTAATGGTTAGAATGTTGCTTGTCCAAGGTGTACACTCTCTGGTTCATCTACATATCATATATACCTATTTATGTAGAGATCCTCTTCCCGTGTAAATTATTACAGAGTGTTCCGTAATCCTTCCTTGCTATATGGTCGGTCTTTTTGATATATGTATATAATATGTATTTGTATACATATGGTAACGCTAATCTTCATGTATCCATTCCCCCCACCTTTCCTTTTAGATAAGCATAGTTTTTTTTTTTAATAAGTCTGTGATTGCCTTTCTCTGTGGAAATATGTTCATTTGTGTCAGTTATTAGATAACGCCTATAAGTGATATCATAGGTTATAGGACTTTTCCTTTCCGACTTACCTCATGGTCTGTGATTATCTCCAAGATCATCTATGGTGCCTCAAAGAGCAGTGTTTCATTGTTTTCCATGGCTAGTATTCATTGTGTACATGGACCACTTCTTCTTTATCCTTTCGTCTGTTGATGGACATTTTGGTTGCTTCACTGTCTTGTCTATTGTGAATAAGGCTGCAGTGCAGCTTTTGCAGCCCGGGTCTTCTTCATTCTGGTCTTCTCAGGTGAGAGGCCCTTTGGTGCGCCTGCTGGATTGAATGGTACCTCAATTTTTCTTTTCAACGCAGCTTCTTTCTGTTCTCATTATTAGCGTTTAACCCTTTTACATCTCACCAGCAGCTAGAGGGTACACAGTTCTCTTAAACCTCTTCAGCATTTATTGTTTGTAGACTTTTTGCCAATGGTCAGTCGACTGGTGTGAGTTGAAAACTTTTTGTAGATTAGATTGCATGAGTCTAATACTTCCTGAGGCTGAGCTTTTATCCATTTTCCTTTTTTTAAAAAGAGAGTGAGTAAAACTTACCTCTTCATACTATCTTCGTGAACATTTTGCCTGTTTTGAATTTTTTTATCCATTCCCTACCTCAGCACAATTTTGAGGGCAGGTGTCCTTTACAGCCCTGAGTCCTTGTGAATGGTAAGTGACCATTAGCTGGGGGTTAAAAGCTGCTCTTGCGGGAATCGGCCACAAGGCGGCAGCATTTCTCCTTTACCAAATCTGGTTACTAGGGCAACAGAGCCTTACTGGAAGTGGTGTTCTAGGTTGTAAATTAGAATGGAATGTGCGAGGAAAAAGCCCTTTAAGTTTATGTCTCCTTACTTCTCGTTGGTATTTTTAACTTAATTTTTATTTTTTCTCACAGCAAACTTGATTACAATGTTTTGTTTGTTCTAGGTGTGCAAGATGTGGTTCTTTCACACATATACATATATCTATTCTTCTTCGGATCCTTTTCCCATGTAGGTTATGACACAATGTTGAGTAGTCTTCTCTTGGTATTGCGTAGGTCTTTGGTGATTCTATATTTCACATGTGTTTGTGTCTCTCTGTTAACCTCAATATGGTAATGTATCCAATCCTCACACCTGTCCATTTGGTGAACCATAAGTTTTTTAATGAATCTATGAAAGTGTTTCTCTGTGGAAATATCTTTGTTTGTATCATTTTTTAGGTAACACCTATATGTGATACGATAGGATATGTGTTTTTCGCTTTCTCACTTACTCCAAGTTGCGTGATTACTTCTAGACTCATCTGTGGTGCTGGAAATGGCATCGTTTCATTTTTTTCACTAGCTCATATTCCATCTGTACAGGTAGCAGTTCTTCTTTGTCCACCCATCTGTCGGTGGACTTTTTGGTTACTTCCATATCTTGGCTACTGTAATACTATGCAATGCAGATTTGCGTGCCTGTGTCCTTCCAATTCTGTCTTCTTAGTTTATAGGTCCAGGAATAGGTCTGCTGGAACATATGGTAGCTCAATGTTTACCTTTTAAAGGCACCTCTATTCTGTTCTCCTTAGTGGCTCTTTCCAGGTTACGTCCCACTTAAAGTGGAGGGTATGTATTTCTTCCCAGCTCCTTCAGGATTTATTCTTTGTAGTTTTTGCTGATGGTTATTCTGAGTGGTGTGAGCTGATACCTCTTTGTGGTTGAATTTGCATGTGTCTCATAATGCGTTGAAATTGATCTTTAAGACATGTCCTTTTTATTTTTCCAGCTGTGATTAGAGCTTATTTCTTCAAAGTGTTTTCTTAAAGTATGTGTCACCATTTGAAATATTTTGTCCATTATCTCCCTCAAGACATTTTGAGGGCAGGTTTCATTTACAGCCCTGCAGTACTTGTTCATATGAAGTGACCATTAGCTCAGGCTTTAAACCTGCTTTTGCAGGTAACGGCCAGAGAGCGGCAGCCTTTCTACGTTCCCCTTGCTGGTACTAGGGAAACAGACCTACCGGCCAGTGGTGTTCTTCGGTTATAAGTTAGAGTGCCATGTGCCCGGATAAACCCACAAATGTTGATGTCTCCTTGCTTTTGTTTGTTTTTAAATTTCATTTATATTTATTATTAGAGTAATATTCCATTGTGTACGTGGACCACTTCTTCTTGGTGCATTCCTCGGTTGATGGACATTTTCATTGCTTCCAAGTGCTGGCTATGGTAAATCTTGCTGGCGTACAGGTTTGCCAGCCTGTGACTTTTTGATTCTCATTTTCTCAGGTGATAGGCCAAGCAGTGGTTGTGATTGATTGACTGGTAGCTCAATGTTTCCCTTTTCAAAGCACCTACACTGTGTTTTCATTAGTGGCTCTTTACATGCCCCCCCTTACAACCGAGGGTACGCATTTCTCCACACTCCCTTCACCGTTTATTTTTTGCAGCATTTTTCCTAATGGCCATTCTGACTGCTGTGAGCTGATAGGTTTTTGTAATATGGGTATGCCTGTCATTAAATTTTTTAAAATTCATCATATTCCTACATCGTTCTCTTTTCTCTTAAAAGAAAAAACCGTGAGTACAATGTAGCTCTTGAAATTGTCTTCTTCGAAGGTTGCCCTCTTTTGAATTTTTTGGTCGATTTTGGACCCCAGAAATTTTCTGGAGGGCAGGTGTCATTTACAGAACTGCAAGTTGGTGAAAATTTAGTGACCTTTCGCAGTGGGTTCAAACCTGCTGTTGTGGGAAACGGCCACAAGGAGGTAGCATTTCTCCATTCCCCAATCTGGGTACTAGGGCAGCAGAGCCTTTCTGGAAGTCATTGTCCTAGGTTGTAAATTAGAATGGAATTTGCCAGGAGAAATCCCCATAAGTTTATGTCTCATTACTTCTTCTTGGTTTTTAAAAGTTTTTTAATCTGGGTAAAGTTTAGAATATTGTTTATCCTAGGTGTACACAATCTGGTTCATTTGTACATTATGTATGTCTATTAATGTACAGATCCTCTTCCCATGTAAAATATTACAGTGTTCCGTCAACCTCCCTTGCTATATGTTCGGTCTTTTTGATACATGTACAAAATATGTATTTGTATATGTATAGGAACACTAATCTTCATTTCTCAATTTCCCCCCTCCTTTCCTTTCAGATGAGCATAGTTTGTTTTCTCAGCCTGTGAGTGTCTTTCTCTTTGGAAATACGTTCATCTGTGCCAGTTATTAGATAATGCCATAAGTGATAATATAGGATATAGGTGTTTTGCTTTCCGACCTACTTCATGTTTTGTGATTATCTCCAGGCTCATCTATGGTGCCTCAAAGAGCAGTGCTTCAATGTTTTCCATGGCTAATATTCCATGTGTACATGGACCACTTCTTCTTGGTGCATTCCTCTGTTGATGGACATTTTCGTTGCTTCCAAGTGTTGCCTATGGTAAATATTGCTGGAGTGCAGGATTGCCAGCCTGTGATTTTTGATTTTCCTTTTCTCAGGGGATAGACCCAGCAGTGGGTATGATTGATTGACTGGTATGGTAGCTCAACGTTTACCTTTTCAAGGCACCTCAATTGTGCTTTCATTAGTGGCTCTTACCACGTGCCCCTTAGAATCGAGGGTACGCATTTCTCCACAATCACGTCAGCATTTCTAGTTTGCAGCATTTTTGTTGATGGCCATTCTGACTGGTGTGAGCTGACAGGTTTTTGTAATTTGGGTTTACATGTCTGTAAAAATTCCTACAATTCATCATTTTTCCACGCCTTTTACTTTTCTGTTAAAAGAAAAAAGAAAGAAAGTGTGAGTGTAATATACCTCTTCAAATTTTCTTTTTGGAAGGTTGCACTCTAGAATTTTTTGGTCGATTTTCGACCTCAGTATTTTTTGGAGGGCCGGTGTCATTTACAGACCTGCAATTGGTGAATAATTAGTGACCTTTTGCAGTGGGTTCAAAGCTGCTGTTGTGGGAAACGGCCACAAGGATGCAGCATTTCTCGATTCCCAAATCTGGGTACTAGGGCAGCAGAGCCGTTCTGGAAGTTGTCTGCCTAGGTTTTCAATTTGGATGGAATGTGCCAGGAAAACCCCCCATAAGTTTATGTCTCATTACTCCTAGTTCGTTGTTTTAATTTTTTCAATTGGGGTAATGGTTAGAATGTTGCTTGTCCAAGGTGTACACTCTCTGGTTCATCTACATATCATATATACCTATTTATGTAGAGATCCTCTTCCCGTGTAAATTATTACAGAGTGTTCCGTAATCCTTCCTTGCTATATGGTCGGTCTTTTTGATATATGTATATAATATGTATTTGTATACATATGGTAACGCTAATCTTCATGTATCCATTCCCCCCACCTTTCCTTTTAGATAAGCATAGTTTTTTTTTTTAATAAGTCTGTGATTGCCTTTCTCTGTGGAAATATGTTCATTTGTGTCAGTTATTAGATAACGCCTATAAGTGATATCATAGGTTATAGGACTTTTCCTTTCCGACTTACCTCATGGTCTGTGATTATCTCCAAGATCATCTATGGTGCCTCAAAGAGCAGTGTTTCATTGTTTTCCATGGCTAGTATTCATTGTGTACATGGACCACTTCTTCTTTATCCTTTCGTCTGTTGATGGACATTTTGGTTGCTTCACTGTCTTGTCTATTGTGAATAAGGCTGCAGTGCAGCTTTTGCAGCCCGGGTCTTCTTCATCCTGGTCTTCTCAGGTGAGAGGCCCTTTGGTGCGCCTGCTGGATTGAATGGTACCTCAATTTTTCTTTTCAACGCAGCTTCTTTCTGTTCTCATTATTAGCGTTTAACCCTTTTACATCTCACCAGCAGCTAGAGGGTACACAGTTCTCTTAAACCTCTTCAGCATTTATTGTTTGTAGACTTTTTGCCAATGGTCAGTCGACTGGTGTGAGTTGAAAACTTTTTGTAGATTAGATTGCATGAGTCTAATACTTCCTGAGGCTGAGCTTTTATCCATTTTCCTTTTTTTAAAAAGAGAGTGAGTAAAACTTACCTCTTCATACTATCTTCGTGAACATTTTGCCTGTTTTGAATTTTTTTATCCATTCCCTACCTCAGCACAATTTTGAGGGCAGGTGTCCTTTACAGCCCTGAGTCCTTGTGAATGGTAAGTGACCATTAGCTGGGGGTTAAAAGCTGCTCTTGCGGGAATCGGCCACAAGGCGGCAGCATTTCTCCTTTACCAAATCTGGTTACTAGGGCAACAGAGCCTTACTGGAAGTGGTGTTCTAGGTTGTAAATTAGAATGGAATGTGCGAGGAAAAAGCCCTTTAAGTTTATGTCTCCTTACTTCTCGTTGGTATTTTTAACTTAATTTTTATTTTTTCTCACAGCAAACTTGATTACAATGTTTTGTTTGTTCTAGGTGTGCAAGATGTGGTTCTTTCACACATATACATATATCTATTCTTCTTCGGATCCTTTTCCCATGTAGGTTATGACACAATGTTGAGTAGTCTTCTCTTGGTATTGCGTAGGTCTTTGGTGATTCTATATTTCACATGTGTTTGTGTCTCTCTGTTAACCTCAATATGGTAATGTATCCAATCCTCACACCTGTCCATTTGGTGAACCATAAGTTTTTTAATGAATCTATGAAAGTGTTTCTCTGTGGAAATATCTTTGTTTGTATCATTTTTTAGGTAACACCTATATGTGATACGATAGGATATGTGTTTTTCGCTTTCTCACTTACTCCAAGTTGCGTGATTACTTCTAGACTCATCTGTGGTGCTGGAAATGGCATCGTTTCATTTTTTTCACTAGCTCATATTCCATCTGTACAGGTAGCAGTTCTTCTTTGTCCACCCATCTGTCGGTGGACTTTTTGGTTACTTCCATATCTTGGCTACTGTAATACTATGCAATGCAGATTTGCGTGCCTGTGTCCTTCCAATTCTGTCTTCTTAGTTTATAGGTCCAGGAATAGGTCTGCTGGAACATATGGTAGCTCAATGTTTACCTTTTAAAGGCACCTCTATTCTGTTCTCCTTAGTGGCTCTTTCCAGGTTACGTCCCACTTAAAGTGGAGGGTATGTATTTCTTCCCAGCTCCTTCAGGATTTATTCTTTGTAGTTTTTGCTGATGGTTATTCTGAGTGGTGTGAGCTGATACCTCTTTGTGGTTGAATTTGCATGTGTCTCATAATGCGTTGAAATTGATCTTTAAGACATGTCCTTTTTATTTTTCCAGCTGTGATTAGAGCTTATTTCTTCAAAGTGTTTTCTTAAAGTATGTGTCACCATTTGAAATATTTTGGCCATTATCTCCCTCAAGACATTTTGAGGGCAGGTTTCATTTACAGCCCTGCAGTACTTGTTCATATGAAGTGACCATTAGCTCAGGCTTTAAACCTGCTTTTGCAGGTAACGGCCAGAGAGCGGCAGCCTTTCTACGTTCCCCTTGCTGGTACTAGGGAAACAGACCTACCGGCCAGTGGTGTTCTTCGGTTATAAGTTAGAGTGCCATGTGCCCGGATAAACCCACAAATGTTGATGTCTCCTTGCTTTTGTTTGTTTTTAAATTTCATTTATATTTATTATTAGAGTAATATTCCATTGTGTACGTGGACCACTTCTTCTTGGTGCATTCCTCGGTTGATGGACATTTTCATTGCTTCCAAGTGCTGGCTATGGTAAATCTTGCTGGCGTACAGGTTTGCCAGCCTGTGACTTTTTGATTCTCATTTTCTCAGGTGATAGGCCAAGCAGTGGTTGTGATTGATTGACTGGTAGCTCAATGTTTCCCTTTTCAAAGCACCTACACTGTGTTTTCATTAGTGGCTCTTTACATGCCCCCCCTTACAACCGAGGGTACGCATTTCTCCACACTCCCTTCACCGTTTATTTTTTGCAGCATTTTTCCTAATGGCCATTCTGACTGCTGTGAGCTGATAGGTTTTTGTAATATGGGTATGCCTGTCATTAAATTTTTTAAAATTCATCATATTCCTACATCGTTCTCTTTTCTCTTAAAAGAAAAAACCGTGAGTACAATGTAGCTCTTGAAATTGTCTTCTTCGAAGGTTGCCCTCTTTTGAATTTTTTGGTCGATTTTGGACCCCAGAAATTTTCTCGAGGGCAGGTGTCATTTACAGAACTGCAAGTTGGTGAAAATTTAGTGACCTTTCGCAGTGGGTTCAAACCTGCTGTTGTGGGAAACGGCCACAAGGAGGTAGCATTTCTCCATTCCCCAATCTGGGTACTAGGGCAGCAGAGCCTTTCTGGAAGTCATTGTCCTAGGTTGTAAATTAGAATGGAATTTGCCAGGAGAAATCCCCATAAGTTTATGTCTCATTACTTCTTCTTGGTTTTTAAAAGTTTTTTAATCTGGGTAAAGTTTAGAATATTGTTTATCCTAGGTGTACACAATCTGGTTCATTTGTACATTATGTATGTCTATTAATGTACAGATCCTCTTCCCATGTAAAATATTACAGTGTTCCGTCAACCTCCCTTGCTATATGTTCGGTCTTTTTGATACATGTACAAAATATGTATTTGTATATGTATAGGAACACTAATCTTCATTTCTCAATTTCCCCCCTCCTTTCCTTTCAGATGAGCATAGTTTGTTTTCTCAGCCTGTGAGTGTCTTTCTCTTTGGAAATACGTTCATCTGTGCCAGTTATTAGATAATGCCATAAGTGATAATATAGGATATAGGTGTTTTGCTTTCCGACCTACTTCATGTTTTGTGATTATCTCCAGGCTCATCTATGGTGCCTCAAAGAGCAGTGCTTCAATGTTTTCCATGGCTAATATTCCATGTGTACATGGACCACTTCTTCTTGGTGCATTCCTCTGTTGATGGACATTTTCGTTGCTTCCAAGTGTTGCCTATGGTAAATATTGCTGGAGTGCAGGATTGCCAGCCTGTGATTTTTGATTTTCCTTTTCTCAGGGGATAGACCCAGCAGTGGGTATGATTGATTGACTGGTATGGTAGCTCAACGTTTACCTTTTCAAGGCACCTCAATTGTGCTTTCATTAGTGGCTCTTACCACGTGCCCCTTAGAATCGAGGGTACGCATTTCTCCACAATCACGTCAGCATTTCTAGTTTGCAGCATTTTTGTTGATGGCCATTCTGACTGGTGTGAGCTGACAGGTTTTTGTAATTTGGGTTTACATGTCTGTAAAAATTCCTACAATTCATCATTTTTCCACGCCTTTTACTTTTCTGTTAAAAGAAAAAAGAAAGAAAGTGTGAGTGTAATATACCTCTTCAAATTTTCTTTTTGGAAGGTTGCACTCTAGAATTTTTTGGTCGATTTTCGACCTCAGTATTTTTTGGAGGGCCGGTGTCATTTACAGACCTGCAATTGGTGAATAATTAGTGACCTTTTGCAGTGGGTTCAAAGCTGCTGTTGTGGGAAACGGCCACAAGGATGCAGCATTTCTCGATTCCCAAATCTGGGTACTAGGGCAGCAGAGCCGTTCTGGAAGTTGTCTGCCTAGGTTTTCAATTTGGATGGAATGTGCCAGGAAAACCCCCCATAAGTTTATGTCTCATTACTCCTAGTTCGTTGTTTTAATTTTTTCAATTGGGGTAATGGTTAGAATGTTGCTTGTCCAAGGTGTACACTCTCTGGTTCATCTACATATCATATATACCTATTTATGTAGAGATCCTCTTCCCGTGTAAATTATTACAGAGTGTTCCGTAATCCTTCCTTGCTATATGGTCGGTCTTTTTGATATATGTATATAATATGTATTTGTATACATATGGTAACGCTAATCTTCATGTATCCATTCCCCCCACCTTTCCTTTTAGATAAGCATAGTTTTTTTTTTTAATAAGTCTGTGATTGCCTTTCTCTGTGGAAATATGTTCATTTGTGTCAGTTATTAGATAACGCCTATAAGTGATATCATAGGTTATAGGACTTTTCCTTTCCGACTTACCTCATGTTCTGTGATTATCTCCAAGATCATCTATGGTGCCTCAAAGAGCAGTGTTTCATTGTTTTCCATGGCTAGTATTCATTGTGTACATGGACCACTTCTTCTTTATCCTTTCGTCTGTTGATGGACATTTTGGTTGCTTCACTGTCTTGTCTATTGTGAATAAGGCTGCAGTGCAGCTTTTGCAGCCCGGGTCTTCTTCATTCTGGTCTTCTCAGGTGAGAGGCCCTTTGGTGCGCCTGCTGGATTGAATGGTACCTCAATTTTTCTTTTCAACGCAGCTTCTTTCTGTTCTCATTATTAGCGTTTAACCCTTTTACATCTCACCAGCAGCTAGAGGGTACACAGTTCTCTTAAACCTCTTCAGCATTTATTGTTTGTAGACTTTTTGCCAATGGTCAGTCGACTGGTGTGAGTTGAAAACTTTTTGTAGATTAGATTGCATGAGTCTAATACTTCCTGAGGCTGAGCTTTTATCCATTTTCCTTTTTTTAAAAAGAGAGTGAGTAAAACTTACCTCTTCATACTATCTTCGTGAACATTTTGCCTGTTTTGAATTTTTTTATCCATTCCCTACCTCAGCACAATTTTGAGGGCAGGTGTCCTTTACAGCCCTGAGTCCTTGTGAATGGTAAGTGACCATTAGCTGGGGGTTAAAAGCTGCTCTTGCGGGAATCGGCCACAAGGCGGCAGCATTTCTCCTTTACCAAATCTGGTTACTAGGGCAACAGAGCCTTACTGGAAGTGGTGTTCTAGGTTGTAAATTAGAATGGAATGTGCGAGGAAAAAGCCCTTTAAGTTTATGTCTCCTTACTTCTCGTTGGTATTTTTAACTTAATTTTTATTTTTTCTCACAGCAAACTTGATTACAATGTTTTGTTTGTTCTAGGTGTGCAAGATGTGGTTCTTTCACACATATACATATATCTATTCTTCTTCGGATCCTTTTCCCATGTAGGTTATGACACAATGTTGAGTAGTCTTCTCTTGGTATTGCGTAGGTCTTTGGTGATTCTATATTTCACATGTGTTTGTGTCTCTCTGTTAACCTCAATATGGTAATGTATCCAATCCTCACACCTGTCCATTTGGTGAACCATAAGTTTTTTAATGAATCTATGAAAGTGTTTCTCTGTGGAAATATCTTTGTTTGTATCATTTTTTAGGTAACACCTATATGTGATACGATAGGATATGTGTTTTTCGCTTTCTCACTTACTCCAAGTTGCGTGATTACTTCTAGACTCATCTGTGGTGCTGGAAATGGCATCGTTTCATTTTTTTCACTAGCTCATATTCCATCTGTACAGGTAGCAGTTCTTCTTTGTCCACCCATCTGTCGGTGGACTTTTTGGTTACTTCCATATCTTGGCTACTGTAATACTATGCAATGCAGATTTGCGTGCCTGTGTCCTTCCAATTCTGTCTTCTTAGTTTATAGGTCCAGGAATAGGTCTGCTGGAACATATGGTAGCTCAATGTTTACCTTTTAAAGGCACCTCTATTCTGTTCTCCTTAGTGGCTCTTTCCAGGTTACGTCCCACTTAAAGTGGAGGGTATGTATTTCTTCCCAGCTCCTTCAGGATTTATTCTTTGTAGTTTTTGCTGATGGTTATTCTGAGTGGTGTGAGCTGATACCTCTTTGTGGTTGAATTTGCATGTGTCTCATAATGCGTTGAAATTGATCTTTAAGACATGTCCTTTTTATTTTTCCAGCTGTGATTAGAGCTTATTTCTTCAAAGTGTTTTCTTAAAGTATGTGTCACCATTTGAAATATTTTGTCCATTATCTCCCTCAAGACATTTTGAGGGCAGGTTTCATTTACAGCCCTGCAGTACTTGTTCATATGAAGTGACCATTAGCTCAGGCTTTAAACCTGCTTTTGCAGGTAACGGCCAGAGAGCGGCAGCCTTTCTACGTTCCCCTTGCTGGTACTAGGGAAACAGACCTACCGGCCAGTGGTGTTCTTCGGTTATAAGTTAGAGTGCCATGTGCCCGGATAAACCCACAAATGTTGACGTCTCCTTGCTTTTGTTTGTTTTTAAATTTCATTTATATTTATTATTAGAGTAATATTCCATTGTGTACGTGGACCACTTCTTCTTGGTGCATTCCTCGGTTGATGGACATTTTCATTGCTTCCAAGTGCTGGCTATGGTAAATCTTGCTGGCGTACAGGTTTGCCAGCCTGTGACTTTTTGATTCTCATTTTCTCAGGTGATAGGCCAAGCAGTGGTTGTGATTGATTGACTGGTAGCTCAATGTTTCCCTTTTCAAAGCACCTACACTGTGTTTTCATTAGTGGCTCTTTACATGCCCCCCCTTACAACCGAGGGTACGCATTTCTCCACACTCCCTTCACCGTTTATTTTTTGCAGCATTTTTCCTAATGGCCATTCTGACTGCTGTGAGCTGATAGGTTTTTGTAATATGGGTATGCCTGTCATTAAATTTTTTAAAATTCATCATATTCCTACATCGTTCTCTTTTCTCTTAAAAGAAAAAACCGTGAGTACAATGTAGCTCTTGAAATTGTCTTCTTCGAAGGTTGCCCTCTTTTGAATTTTTTGGTCGATTTTGGACCCCAGAAATTTTCTCGAGGGCAGGTGTCATTTACAGAACTGCAAGTTGGTGAAAATTTAGTGACCTTTCGCAGTGGGTTCAAACCTGCTGTTGTGGGAAACGGCCACAAGGAGGTAGCATTTCTCCATTCCCCAATCTGGGTACTAGGGCAGCAGAGCCTTTCTGGAAGTCATTGTCCTAGGTTGTAAATTAGAATGGAATTTGCCAGGAGAAATCCCCATAAGTTTATGTCTCATTACTTCTTCTTGGTTTTTAAAAGTTTTTTAATCTGGGTAAAGTTTAGAATATTGTTTATCCTAGGTGTACACAATCTGGTTCATTTGTACATTATGTATGTCTATTAATGTACAGATCCTCTTCCCATGTAAAATATTACAGTGTTCCGTCAACCTCCCTTGCTATATGTTCGGTCTTTTTGATACATGTACAAAATATGTATTTGTATATGTATAGGAACACTAATCTTCATTTCTCAATTTCCCCCCTCCTTTCCTTTCAGATGAGCATAGTTTGTTTTCTCAGCCTGTGAGTGTCTTTCTCTTTGGAAATACGTTCATCTGTGCCAGTTATTAGATAATGCCATAAGTGATAATATAGGATATAGGTGTTTTGCTTTCCGACCTACTTCATGTTTTGTGATTATCTCCAGGCTCATCTATGGTGCCTCAAAGAGCAGTGCTTCAATGTTTTCCATGGCTAATATTCCATGTGTACATGGACCACTTCTTCTTGGTGCATTCCTCTGTTGATGGACATTTTCGTTGCTTCCAAGTGTTGCCTATGGTAAATATTGCTGGAGTGCAGGATTGCCAGCCTGTGATTTTTGATTTTCCTTTTCTCAGGGGATAGACCCAGCAGTGGGTATGATTGATTGACTGGTATGGTAGCTCAACGTTTACCTTTTCAAGGCACCTCAATTGTGCTTTCATTAGTGGCTCTTACCACGTGCCCCTTAGAATCGAGGGTACGCATTTCTCCACAATCACGTCAGCATTTCTAGTTTGCAGCATTTTTGTTGATGGCCATTCTGACTGGTGTGAGCTGACAGGTTTTTGTAATTTGGGTTTACATGTCTGTAAAAATTCCTACAATTCATCATTTTTCCACGCCTTTTACTTTTCTGTTAAAAGAAAAAAGAAAGAAAGTGTGAGTGTAATATACCTCTTCAAATTTTCTTTTTGGAAGGTTGCACTCTAGAATTTTTTGGTCGATTTTCGACCTCAGTATTTTTTGGAGGGCCGGTGTCATTTACAGACCTGCAATTGGTGAATAATTAGTGACCTTTTGCAGTGGGTTCAAAGCTGCTGTTGTGGGAAACGGCCACAAGGATGCAGCATTTCTCGATTCCCAAATCTGGGTACTAGGGCAGCAGAGCCGTTCTGGAAGTTGTCTGCCTAGGTTTTCAATTTGGATGGAATGTGCCAGGAAAACCCCCCATAAGTTTATGTCTCATTACTCCTAGTTCGTTGTTTTAATTTTTTCAATTGGGGTAATGGTTAGAATGTTGCTTGTCCAAGGTGTACACTCTCTGGTTCATCTACATATCATATATACCTATTTATGTAGAGATCCTCTTCCCGTGTAAATTATTACAGAGTGTTCCGTAATCCTTCCTTGCTATATGGTCGGTCTTTTTGATATATGTATATAATATGTATTTGTATACATATGGTAACGCTAATCTTCATGTATCCATTCCCCCCACCTTTCCTTTTAGATAAGCATAGTTTTTTTTTTTAATAAGTCTGTGATTGCCTTTCTCTGTGGAAATATGTTCATTTGTGTCAGTTATTAGATAACGCCTATAAGTGATATCATAGGTTATAGGACTTTTCCTTTCCGACTTACCTCATGTTCTGTGATTATCTCCAAGATCATCTATGGTGCCTCAAAGAGCAGTGTTTCATTGTTTTCCATGGCTAGTATTCATTGTGTACATGGACCACTTCTTCTTTATCCTTTCGTCTGTTGATGGACATTTTGGTTGCTTCACTGTCTTGTCTATTGTGAATAAGGCTGCAGTGCAGCTTTTGCAGCCCGGGTCTTCTTCATTCTGGTCTTCTCAGGTGAGAGGCCCTTTGGTGCGCCTGCTGGATTGAATGGTACCTCAATTTTTCTTTTCAACGCAGCTTCTTTCTGTTCTCATTATTAGCGTTTAACCCTTTTACATCTCACCAGCAGCTAGAGGGTACACAGTTCTCTTAAACCTCTTCAGCATTTATTGTTTGTAGACTTTTTGCCAATGGTCAGTCGACTGGTGTGAGTTGAAAACTTTTTGTAGATTAGATTGCATGAGTCTAATACTTCCTGAGGCTGAGCTTTTATCCATTTTCCTTTTTTTAAAAAGAGAGTGAGTAAAACTTACCTCTTCATACTATCTTCGTGAACATTTTGCCTGTTTTGAATTTTTTTATCCATTCCCTACCTCAGCACAATTTTGAGGGCAGGTGTCCTTTACAGCCCTGAGTCCTTGTGAATGGTAAGTGACCATTAGCTGGGGGTTAAAAGCTGCTCTTGCGGGAATCGGCCACAAGGCGGCAGCATTTCTCCTTTACCAAATCTGGTTACTAGGGCAACAGAGCCTTACTGGAAGTGGTGTTCTAGGTTGTAAATTAGAATGGAATGTGCGAGGAAAAAGCCCTTTAAGTTTATGTCTCCTTACTTCTCGTTGGTATTTTTAACTTAATTTTTATTTTTTCTCACAGCAAACTTGATTACAATGTTTTGTTTGTTCTAGGTGTGCAAGATGTGGTTCTTTCACACATATACATATATCTATTCTTCTTCGGATCCTTTTCCCATGTAGGTTATGACACAATGTTGAGTAGTCTTCTCTTGGTATTGCGTAGGTCTTTGGTGATTCTATATTTCACATGTGTTTGTGTCTCTCTGTTAACCTCAATATGGTAATGTATCCAATCCTCACACCTGTCCATTTGGTGAACCATAAGTTTTTTAATGAATCTATGAAAGTGTTTCTCTGTGGAAATATCTTTGTTTGTATCATTTTTTAGGTAACACCTATATGTGATACGATAGGATATGTGTTTTTCGCTTTCTCACTTACTCCAAGTTGCGTGATTACTTCTAGACTCATCTGTGGTGCTGGAAATGGCATCGTTTCATTTTTTTCACTAGCTCATATTCCATCTGTACAGGTAGCAGTTCTTCTTTGTCCACCCATCTGTCGGTGGACTTTTTGGTTACTTCCATATCTTGGCTACTGTAATACTATGCAATGCAGATTTGCGTGCCTGTGTCCTTCCAATTCTGTCTTCTTAGTTTATAGGTCCAGGAATAGGTCTGCTGGAACATATGGTAGCTCAATGTTTACCTTTTAAAGGCACCTCTATTCTGTTCTCCTTAGTGGCTCTTTCCAGGTTACGTCCCACTTAAAGTGGAGGGTATGTATTTCTTCCCAGCTCCTTCAGGATTTATTCTTTGTAGTTTTTGCTGATGGTTATTCTGAGTGGTGTGAGCTGATACCTCTTTGTGGTTGAATTTGCATGTGTCTCATAATGCGTTGAAATTGATCTTTAAGACATGTCCTTTTTATTTTTCCAGCTGTGATTAGAGCTTATTTCTTCAAAGTGTTTTCTTAAAGTATGTGTCACCATTTGAAATATTTTGTCCATTATCTCCCTCAAGACATTTTGAGGGCAGGTTTCATTTACAGCCCTGCAGTACTTGTTCATATGAAGTGACCATTAGCTCAGGCTTTAAACCTGCTTTTGCAGGTAACGGCCAGAGAGCGGCAGCCTTTCTACGTTCCCCTTGCTGGTACTAGGGAAACAGACCTACCGGCCAGTGGTGTTCTTCGGTTATAAGTTAGAGTGCCATGTGCCCGGATAAACCCACAAATGTTGATGTCTCCTTGCTTTTGTTTGTTTTTAAATTTCATTTATATTTATTATTAGAGTAATATTCCATTGTGTACGTGGACCACTTCTTCTTGGTGCATTCCTCGGTTGATGGACATTTTCATTGCTTCCAAGTGCTGGCTATGGTAAATCTTGCTGGCGTACAGGTTTGCCAGCCTGTGACTTTTTGATTCTCATTTTCTCAGGTGATAGGCCAAGCAGTGGTTGTGATTGATTGACTGGTAGCTCAATGTTTCCCTTTTCAAAGCACCTACACTGTGTTTTCATTAGTGGCTCTTTACATGCCCCCCCTTACAACCGAGGGTACGCATTTCTCCACACTCCCTTCACCGTTTATTTTTTGCAGCATTTTTCCTAATGGCCATTCTGACTGCTGTGAGCTGATAGGTTTTTGTAATATGGGTATGCCTGTCATTAAATTTTTTAAAATTCATCATATTCCTACATCGTTCTCTTTTCTCTTAAAAGAAAAAACCGTGAGTACAATGTAGCTCTTGAAATTGTCTTCTTCGAAGGTTGCCCTCTTTTGAATTTTTTGGTCGATTTTGGACCCCAGAAATTTTCTGGAGGGCAGGTGTCATTTACAGAACTGCAAGTTGGTGAAAATTTAGTGACCTTTCGCAGTGGGTTCAAACCTGCTGTTGTGGGAAACGGCCACAAGGAGGTAGCATTTCTCCATTCCCCAATCTGGGTACTAGGGCAGCAGAGCCTTTCTGGAAGTCATTGTCCTAGGTTGTAAATTAGAATGGAATTTGCCAGGAGAAATCCCCATAAGTTTATGTCTCATTACTTCTTCTTGGTTTTTAAAAGTTTTTTAATCTGGGTAAAGTTTAGAATATTGTTTATCCTAGGTGTACACAATCTGGTTCATTTGTACATTATGTATGTCTATTAATGTACAGATCCTCTTCCCATGTAAAATATTACAGTGTTCCGTCAACCTCCCTTGCTATATGTTCGGTCTTTTTGATACATGTACAAAATATGTATTTGTATATGTATAGGAACACTAATCTTCATTTCTCAATTTCCCCCCTCCTTTCCTTTCAGATGAGCATAGTTTGTTTTCTCAGCCTGTGAGTGTCTTTCTCTTTGGAAATACGTTCATCTGTGCCAGTTATTAGATAATGCCATAAGTGATAATATAGGATATAGGTGTTTTGCTTTCCGACCTACTTCATGTTTTGTGATTATCTCCAGGCTCATCTATGGTGCCTCAAAGAGCAGTGCTTCAATGTTTTCCATGGCTAATATTCCATGTGTACATGGACCACTTCTTCTTGGTGCATTCCTCTGTTGATGGACATTTTCGTTGCTTCCAAGTGTTGCCTATGGTAAATATTGCTGGAGTGCAGGATTGCCAGCCTGTGATTTTTGATTTTCCTTTTCTCAGGGGATAGACCCAGCAGTGGGTATGATTGATTGACTGGTATGGTAGCTCAACGTTTACCTTTTCAAGGCACCTCAATTGTGCTTTCATTAGTGGCTCTTACCACGTGCCCCTTAGAATCGAGGGTACGCATTTCTCCACAATCACGTCAGCATTTCTAGTTTGCAGCATTTTTGTTGATGGCCATTCTGACTGGTGTGAGCTGACAGGTTTTTGTAATTTGGGTTTACATGTCTGTAAAAATTCCTACAATTCATCATTTTTCCACGCCTTTTACTTTTCTGTTAAAAGAAAAAAGAAAGAAAGTGTGAGTGTAATATACCTCTTCAAATTTTCTTTTTGGAAGGTTGCACTCTAGAATTTTTTGGTCGATTTTCGACCTCAGTATTTTTTGGAGGGCCGGTGTCATTTACAGACCTGCAATTGGTGAATAATTAGTGACCTTTTGCAGTGGGTTCAAAGCTGCTGTTGTGGGAAACGGCCACAAGGATGCAGCATTTCTCGATTCCCAAATCTGGGTACTAGGGCAGCAGAGCCGTTCTGGAAGTTGTCTGCCTAGGTTTTCAATTTGGATGGAATGTGCCAGGAAAACCCCCCATAAGTTTATGTCTCATTACTCCTAGTTCGTTGTTTTAATTTTTTCAATTGGGGTAATGGTTAGAATGTTGCTTGTCCAAGGTGTACACTCTCTGGTTCATCTACATATCATATATACCTATTTATGTAGAGATCCTCTTCCCGTGTAAATTATTACAGAGTGTTCCGTAATCCTTCCTTGCTATATGGTCGGTCTTTTTGATATATGTATATAATATGTATTTGTATACATATGGTAACGCTAATCTTCATGTATCCATTCCCCCCACCTTTCCTTTTAGATAAGCATAGTTTTTTTTTTTAATAAGTCTGTGATTGCCTTTCTCTGTGGAAATATGTTCATTTGTGTCAGTTATTAGATAACGCCTATAAGTGATATCATAGGTTATAGGACTTTTCCTTTCCGACTTACCTCATGTTCTGTGATTATCTCCAAGATCATCTATGGTGCCTCAAAGAGCAGTGTTTCATTGTTTTCCATGGCTAGTATTCATTGTGTACATGGACCACTTCTTCTTTATCCTTTCGTCTGTTGATGGACATTTTGGTTGCTTCACTGTCTTGTCTATTGTGAATAAGGCTGCAGTGCAGCTTTTGCAGCCCGGGTCTTCTTCATTCTGGTCTTCTCAGGTGAGAGGCCCTTTGGTGCGCCTGCTGGATTGAATGGTACCTCAATTTTTCTTTTCAACGCAGCTTCTTTCTGTTCTCATTATTAGCGTTTAACCCTTTTACATCTCACCAGCAGCTAGAGGGTACACAGTTCTCTTAAACCTCTTCAGCATTTATTGTTTGTAGACTTTTTGCCAATGGTCAGTCGACTGGTGTGAGTTGAAAACTTTTTGTAGATTAGATTGCATGAGTCTAATACTTCCTGAGGCTGAGCTTTTATCCATTTTCCTTTTTTTAAAAAGAGAGTGAGTAAAACTTACCTCTTCATACTATCTTCGTGAACATTTTGCCTGTTTTGAATTTTTTTATCCATTCCCTACCTCAGCACAATTTTGAGGGCAGGTGTCCTTTACAGCCCTGAGTCCTTGTGAATGGTAAGTGACCATTAGCTGGGGGTTAAAAGCTGCTCTTGCGGGAATCGGCCACAAGGCGGCAGCATTTCTCCTTTACCAAATCTGGTTACTAGGGCAACAGAGCCTTACTGGAAGTGGTGTTCTAGGTTGTAAATTAGAATGGAATGTGCGAGGAAAAAGCCCTTTAAGTTTATGTCTCCTTACTTCTCGTTGGTATTTTTAACTTAATTTTTATTTTTTCTCACAGCAAACTTGATTACAATGTTTTGTTTGTTCTAGGTGTGCAAGATGTGGTTCTTTCACACATATACATATATCTATTCTTCTTCGGATCCTTTTCCCATGTAGGTTATGACACAATGTTGAGTAGTCTTCTCTTGGTATTGCGTAGGTCTTTGGTGATTCTATATTTCACATGTGTTTGTGTCTCTCTGTTAACCTCAATATGGTAATGTATCCAATCCTCACACCTGTCCATTTGGTGAACCATAAGTTTTTTAATGAATCTATGAAAGTGTTTCTCTGTGGAAATATCTTTGTTTGTATCATTTTTTAGGTAACACCTATATGTGATACGATAGGATATGTGTTTTTCGCTTTCTCACTTACTCCAAGTTGCGTGATTACTTCTAGACTCATCTGTGGTGCTGGAAATGGCATCGTTTCATTTTTTTCACTAGCTCATATTCCATCTGTACAGGTAGCAGTTCTTCTTTGTCCACCCATCTGTCGGTGGACTTTTTGGTTACTTCCATATCTTGGCTACTGTAATACTATGCAATGCAGATTTGCGTGCCTGTGTCCTTCCAATTCTGTCTTCTTAGTTTATAGGTCCAGGAATAGGTCTGCTGGAACATATGGTAGCTCAATGTTTACCTTTTAAAGGCACCTCTATTCTGTTCTCCTTAGTGGCTCTTTCCAGGTTACGTCCCACTTAAAGTGGAGGGTATGTATTTCTTCCCAGCTCCTTCAGGATTTATTCTTTGTAGTTTTTGCTGATGGTTATTCTGAGTGGTGTGAGCTGATACCTCTTTGTGGTTGAATTTGCATGTGTCTCATAATGCGTTGAAATTGATCTTTAAGACATGTCCTTTTTATTTTTCCAGCTGTGATTAGAGCTTATTTCTTCAAAGTGTTTTCTTAAAGTATGTGTCACCATTTGAAATATTTTGGCCATTATCTCCCTCAAGACATTTTGAGGGCAGGTTTCATTTACAGCCCTGCAGTACTTGTTCATATGAAGTGACCATTAGCTCAGGCTTTAAACCTGCTTTTGCAGGTAACGGCCAGAGAGCGGCAGCCTTTCTACGTTCCCCTTGCTGGTACTAGGGAAACAGACCTACCGGCCAGTGGTGTTCTTCGGTTATAAGTTAGAGTGCCATGTGCCCGGATAAACCCACGAATGTTGACGTCTCCTTGCTTTTGTTTGTTTTTAAATTTCATTTATATTTATTATTAGAGTAATATTCCATTGTGTACGTGGACCACTTCTTCTTGGTGCATTCCTCGGTTGATGGACATTTTCATTGCTTCCAAGTGCTGGCTATGGTAAATCTTGCTGGCGTACAGGTTTGCCAGCCTGTGACTTTTTGATTCTCATTTTCTCAGGTGATAGGCCAAGCAGTGGTTGTGATTGATTGACTGGTAGCTCAATGTTTCCCTTTTCAAAGCACCTACACTGTGTTTTCATTAGTGGCTCTTTACATGCCCCCCCTTACAACCGAGGGTACGCATTTCTCCACACTCCCTTCACCGTTTATTTTTTGCAGCATTTTTCCTAATGGCCATTCTGACTGCTGTGAGCTGATAGGTTTTTGTAATATGGGTATGCCTGTCATTAAATTTTTTAAAATTCATCATATTCCTACATCGTTCTCTTTTCTCTTAAAAGAAAAAACCGTGAGTACAATGTAGCTCTTGAAATTGTCTTCTTCGAAGGTTGCCCTCTTTTGAATTTTTTGGTCGATTTTGGACCCCAGAAATTTTCTCGAGGGCAGGTGTCATTTACAGAACTGCAAGTTGGTGAAAATTTAGTGACCTTTCGCAGTGGGTTCAAACCTGCTGTTGTGGGAAACGGCCACAAGGAGGTAGCATTTCTCCATTCCCCAATCTGGGTACTAGGGCAGCAGAGCCTTTCTGGAAGTCATTGTCCTAGGTTGTAAATTAGAATGGAATTTGCCAGGAGAAATCCCCATAAGTTTATGTCTCATTACTTCTTCTTGGTTTTTAAAAGTTTTTTAATCTGGGTAAAGTTTAGAATATTGTTTATCCTAGGTGTACACAATCTGGTTCATTTGTACATTATGTATGTCTATTAATGTACAGATCCTCTTCCCATGTAAAATATTACAGTGTTCCGTCAACCTCCCTTGCTATATGTTCGGTCTTTTTGATACATGTACAAAATATGTATTTGTATATGTATAGGAACACTAATCTTCATTTCTCAATTTCCCCCCTCCTTTCCTTTCAGATGAGCATAGTTTGTTTTCTCAGCCTGTGAGTGTCTTTCTCTTTGGAAATACGTTCATCTGTGCCAGTTATTAGATAATGCCATAAGTGATAATATAGGATATAGGTGTTTTGCTTTCCGACCTACTTCATGTTTTGTGATTATCTCCAGGCTCATCTATGGTGCCTCAAAGAGCAGTGCTTCAATGTTTTCCATGGCTAATATTCCATGTGTACATGGGCCACTTCTTCTTGGTGCATTCCTCTGTTGATGGACATTTTCGTTGCTTCCAAGTGTTGCCTATGGTAAATATTGCTGGAGTGCAGGATTGCCAGCCTGTGATTTTTGATTTTCCTTTTCTCAGGGGATAGACCCAGCAGTGGGTATGATTGATTGACTGGTATGGTAGCTCAACGTTTACCTTTTCAAGGCACCTCAATTGTGCTTTCATTAGTGGCTCTTACCGCGTGCCCCTTAGAATCGAGGGTACGCATTTCTCCACAATCACGTCAGCATTTCTAGTTTGCAGCATTTTTGTTGATGGCCATTCTGACTGGTGTGAGCTGACAGGTTTTTGTAATTTGGGTTTACATGTCTGTAAAAATTCCTACAATTCATCATTTTTCCACGCCTTTTACTTTTCTGTTAAAAGAAAAAAGAAAGAAAGTGTGAGTGTAATATACCTCTTCAAATTTTCTTTTTGGAAGGTTGCACTCTAGAATTTTTTGGTCGATTTTCGACCTCAGTATTTTTTGGAGGGCCGGTGTCATTTACAGACCTGCAATTGGTGAATAATTAGTGACCTTTTGCAGTGGGTTCAAAGCTGCTGTTGTGGGAAACGGCCACAAGGATGCAGCATTTCTCGATTCCCAAATCTGGGTACTAGGGCAGCAGAGCCGTTCTGGAAGTTGTCTGCCTAGGTTTTCAATTTGGATGGAATGTGCCAGGAAAACCCCCCATAAGTTTATGTCTCATTACTCCTAGTTCGTTGTTTTAATTTTTTCAATTGGGGTAATGGTTAGAATGTTGCTTGTCCAAGGTGTACACTCTCTGGTTCATCTACATATCATATATACCTATTTATGTAGAGATCCTCTTCCCGTGTAAATTATTACAGAGTGTTCCGTAATCCTTCCTTGCTATATGGTCGGTCTTTTTGATATATGTATATAATATGTATTTGTATACATATGGTAACGCTAATCTTCATGTATCCATTCCCCCCACCTTTCCTTTTAGATAAGCATAGTTTTTTTTTTTTAATAAGTCTGTGATTGCCTTTCTCTGTGGAAATATGTTCATTTGTGTCAGTTATTAGATAACGCCTATAAGTGATATCATAGGTTATAGGACTTTTCCTTTCCGACTTACCTCATGTTCTGTGATTATCTCCAAGATCATCTATGGTGCCTCAAAGAGCAGTGTTTCATTGTTTTCCATGGCTAGTATTCATTGTGTACATGGACCACTTCTTCTTTATCCTTTCGTCTGTTGATGGACATTTTGGTTGCTTCACTGTCTTGTCTATTGTGAATAAGGCTGCAGTGCAGCTTTTGCAGCCCGGGTCTTCTTCATTCTGGTCTTCTCAGGTGAGAGGCCCTTTGGTGCGCCTGCTGGATTGAATGGTACCTCAATTTTTCTTTTCAACGCAGCTTCTTTCTGTTCTCATTATTAGCGTTTAACCCTTTTACATCTCACCAGCAGCTAGAGGGTACACAGTTCTCTTAAACCTCTTCAGCATTTATTGTTTGTAGACTTTTTGCCAATGGTCAGTCGACTGGTGTGAGTTGAAAACTTTTTGTAGATTAGATTGCATGAGTCTAATACTTCCTGAGGCTGAGCTTTTATCCATTTTCCTTTTTTTAAAAAGAGAGTGAGTAAAACTTACCTCTTCATACTATCTTCGTGAACATTTTGCCTGTTTTGAATTTTTTTATCCATTCCCTACCTCAGCACAATTTTGAGGGCAGGTGTCCTTTACAGCCCTGAGTCCTTGTGAATGGTAAGTGACCATTAGCTGGGGGTTAAAAGCTGCTCTTGCGGGAATCGGCCACAAGGCGGCAGCATTTCTCCTTTACCAAATCTGGTTACTAGGGCAACAGAGCCTTACTGGAAGTGGTGTTCTAGGTTGTAAATTAGAATGGAATGTGCGAGGAAAAAGCCCTTTAAGTTTATGTCTCCTTACTTCTCGTTGGTATTTTTAACTTAATTTTTATTTTTTCTCACAGCAAACTTGATTACAATGTTTTGTTTGTTCTAGGTGTGCAAGATGTGGTTCTTTCACACATATACATATATCTATTCTTCTTCGGATCCTTTTCCCATGTAGGTTATGACACAATGTTGAGTAGTCTTCTCTTGGTATTGCGTAGGTCTTTGGTGATTCTATATTTCACATGTGTTTGTGTCTCTCTGTTAACCTCAATATGGTAATGTATCCAATCCTCACACCTGTCCATTTGGTGAACCATAAGTTTTTTAATGAATCTATGAAAGTGTTTCTCTGTGGAAATATCTTTGTTTGTATCATTTTTTAGGTAACACCTATATGTGATACGATAGGATATGTGTTTTTCGCTTTCTCACTTACTCCAAGTTGCGTGATTACTTCTAGACTCATCTGTGGTGCTGGAAATGGCATCGTTTCATTTTTTTCACTAGCTCATATTCCATCTGTACAGGTAGCAGTTCTTCTTTGTCCACCCATCTGTCGGTGGACTTTTTGGTTACTTCCATATCTTGGCTACTGTAATACTATGCAATGCAGATTTGCGTGCCTGTGTCCTTCCAATTCTGTCTTCTTAGTTTATAGGTCCAGGAATAGGTCTGCTGGAACATATGGTAGCTCAATGTTTACCTTTTAAAGGCACCTCTATTCTGTTCTCCTTAGTGGCTCTTTCCAGGTTACGTCCCACTTAAAGTGGAGGGTATGTATTTCTTCCCAGCTCCTTCAGGATTTATTCTTTGTAGTTTTTGCTGATGGTTATTCTGAGTGGTGTGAGCTGATACCTCTTTGTGGTTGAATTTGCATGTGTCTCATAATGCGTTGAAATTGATCTTTAAGACATGTCCTTTTTATTTTTCCAGCTGTGATTAGAGCTTATTTCTTCAAAGTGTTTTCTTAAAGTATGTGTCACCATTTGAAATATTTTGGCCATTATCTCCCTCAAGACATTTTGAGGGCAGGTTTCATTTACAGCCCTGCAGTACTTGTTCATATGAAGTGACCATTAGCTCAGGCTTTAAACCTGCTTTTGCAGGTAACGGCCAGAGAGCGGCAGCCTTTCTACGTTCCCCTTGCTGGTACTAGGGAAACAGACCTACCGGCCAGTGGTGTTCTTCGGTTATAAGTTAGAGTGCCATGTGCCCGGATAAACCCACAAATGTTGATGTCTCCTTGCTTTTGTTTGTTTTTAAATTTCATTTATATTTATTATTAGAGTAATATTCCATTGTGTACGTGGACCACTTCTTCTTGGTGCATTCCTCGGTTGATGGACATTTTCATTGCTTCCAAGTGCTGGCTATGGTAAATCTTGCTGGCGTACAGGTTTGCCAGCCTGTGACTTTTTGATTCTCATTTTCTCAGGTGATAGGCCAAGCAGTGGTTGTGATTGATTGACTGGTAGCTCAATGTTTCCCTTTTCAAAGCACCTACACTGTGTTTTCATTAGTGGCTCTTTACATGCCCCCCCTTACAACCGAGGGTACGCATTTCTCCACACTCCCTTCACCGTTTATTTTTTGCAGCATTTTTCCTAATGGCCATTCTGACTGCTGTGAGCTGATAGGTTTTTGTAATATGGGTATGCCTGTCATTAAATTTTTTAAAATTCATCATATTCCTACATCGTTCTCTTTTCTCTTAAAAGAAAAAACCGTGAGTACAATGTAGCTCTTGAAATTGTCTTCTTCGAAGGTTGCCCTCTTTTGAATTTTTTGGTCGATTTTGGACCCCAGAAATTTTCTCGAGGGCAGGTGTCATTTACAGAACTGCAAGTTGGTGAAAATTTAGTGACCTTTCGCAGTGGGTTCAAACCTGCTGTTGTGGGAAACGGCCACAAGGAGGTAGCATTTCTCCATTCCCCAATCTGGGTACTAGGGCAGCAGAGCCTTTCTGGAAGTCATTGTCCTAGGTTGTAAATTAGAATGGAATTTGCCAGGAGAAATCCCCATAAGTTTATGTCTCATTACTTCTTCTTGGTTTTTAAAAGTTTTTTAATCTGGGTAAAGTTTAGAATATTGTTTATCCTAGGTGTACACAATCTGGTTCATTTGTACATTATGTATGTCTATTAATGTACAGATCCTCTTCCCATGTAAAATATTACAGTGTTCCGTCAACCTCCCTTGCTATATGTTCGGTCTTTTTGATACATGTACAAAATATGTATTTGTATATGTATAGGAACACTAATCTTCATTTCTCAATTTCCCCCCTCCTTTCCTTTCAGATGAGCATAGTTTGTTTTCTCAGCCTGTGAGTGTCTTTCTCTTTGGAAATACGTTCATCTGTGCCAGTTATTAGATAATGCCATAAGTGATAATATAGGATATAGGTGTTTTGCTTTCCGACCTACTTCATGTTTTGTGATTATCTCCAGGCTCATCTATGGTGCCTCAAAGAGCAGTGCTTCAATGTTTTCCATGGCTAATATTCCATGTGTACATGGACCACTTCTTCTTGGTGCATTCCTCTGTTGATGGACATTTTCGTTGCTTCCAAGTGTTGCCTATGGTAAATATTGCTGGAGTGCAGGATTGCCAGCCTGTGATTTTTGATTTTCCTTTTCTCAGGGGATAGACCCAGCAGTGGGTATGATTGATTGACTGGTATGGTAGCTCAACGTTTACCTTTTCAAGGCACCTCAATTGTGCTTTCATTAGTGGCTCTTACCACGTGCCCCTTAGAATCGAGGGTACGCATTTCTCCACAATCACGTCAGCATTTCTAGTTTGCAGCATTTTTGTTGATGGCCATTCTGACTGGTGTGAGCTGACAGGTTTTTGTAATTTGGGTTTACATGTCTGTAAAAATTCCTACAATTCATCATTTTTCCACGCCTTTTACTTTTCTGTTAAAAGAAAAAAGAAAGAAAGTGTGAGTGTAATATACCTCTTCAAATTTTCTTTTTGGAAGGTTGCACTCTAGAATTTTTTGGTCGATTTTCGACCTCAGTATTTTTTGGAGGGCCGGTGTCATTTACAGACCTGCAATTGGTGAATAATTAGTGACCTTTTGCAGTGGGTTCAAAGCTGCTGTTGTGGGAAACGGCCACAAGGATGCAGCATTTCTCGATTCCCAAATCTGGGTACTAGGGCAGCAGAGCCGTTCTGGAAGTTGTCTGCCTAGGTTTTCAATTTGGATGGAATGTGCCAGGAAAACCCCCCATAAGTTTATGTCTCATTACTCCTAGTTCGTTGTTTTAATTTTTTCAATTGGGGTAATGGTTAGAATGTTGCTTGTCCAAGGTGTACACTCTCTGGTTCATCTACATATCATATATACCTATTTATGTAGAGATCCTCTTCCCGTGTAAATTATTACAGAGTGTTCCGTAATCCTTCCTTGCTATATGGTCGGTCTTTTTGATATATGTATATAATATGTATTTGTATACATATGGTAACGCTAATCTTCATGTATCCATTCCCCCCACCTTTCCTTTTAGATAAGCATAGTTTTTTTTTTTAATAAGTCTGTGATTGCCTTTCTCTGTGGAAATATGTTCATTTGTGTCAGTTATTAGATAACGCCTATAAGTGATATCATAGGTTATAGGACTTTTCCTTTCCGACTTACCTCATGTTCTGTGATTATCTCCAAGATCATCTATGGTGCCTCAAAGAGCAGTGTTTCATTGTTTTCCATGGCTAGTATTCATTGTGTACATGGACCACTTCTTCTTTATCCTTTCGTCTGTTGATGGACATTTTGGTTGCTTCACTGTCTTGTCTATTGTGAATAAGGCTGCAGTGCAGCTTTTGCAGCCCGGGTCTTCTTCATTCTGGTCTTCTCAGGTGAGAGGCCCTTTGGTGCGCCTGCTGGATTGAATGGTACCTCAATTTTTCTTTTCAACGCAGCTTCTTTCTGTTCTCATTATTAGCGTTTAACCCTTTTACATCTCACCAGCAGCTAGAGGGTACACAGTTCTCTTAAACCTCTTCAGCATTTATTGTTTGTAGACTTTTTGCCAATGGTCAGTCGACTGGTGTGAGTTGAAAACTTTTTGTAGATTAGATTGCATGAGTCTAATACTTCCTGAGGCTGAGCTTTTATCCATTTTCCTTTTTTTAAAAAGAGAGTGAGTAAAACTTACCTCTTCATACTATCTTCGTGAACATTTTGCCTGTTTTGAATTTTTTTATCCATTCCCTACCTCAGCACAATTTTGAGGGCAGGTGTCCTTTACAGCCCTGAGTCCTTGTGAATGGTAAGTGACCATTAGCTGGGGGTTAAAAGCTGCTCTTGCGGGAATCGGCCACAAGGCGGCAGCATTTCTCCTTTACCAAATCTGGTTACTAGGGCAACAGAGCCTTACTGGAAGTGGTGTTCTAGGTTGTAAATTAGAATGGAATGTGCGAGGAAAAAGCCCTTTAAGTTTATGTCTCCTTACTTCTCGTTGGTATTTTTAACTTAATTTTTATTTTTTCTCACAGCAAACTTGATTACAATGTTTTGTTTGTTCTAGGTGTGCAAGATGTGGTTCTTTCACACATATACATATATCTATTCTTCTTCGGATCCTTTTCCCATGTAGGTTATGACACAATGTTGAGTAGTCTTCTCTTGGTATTGCGTAGGTCTTTGGTGATTCTATATTTCACATGTGTTTGTGTCTCTCTGTTAACCTCAATATGGTAATGTATCCAATCCTCACACCTGTCCATTTGGTGAACCATAAGTTTTTTAATGAATCTATGAAAGTGTTTCTCTGTGGAAATATCTTTGTTTGTATCATTTTTTAGGTAACACCTATATGTGATACGATAGGATATGTGTTTTTCGCTTTCTCACTTACTCCAAGTTGCGTGATTACTTCTAGACTCATCTGTGGTGCTGGAAATGGCATCGTTTCATTTTTTTCACTAGCTCATATTCCATCTGTACAGGTAGCAGTTCTTCTTTGTCCACCCATCTGTCGGTGGACTTTTTGGTTACTTCCATATCTTGGCTACTGTAATACTATGCAATGCAGATTTGCGTGCCTGTGTCCTTCCAATTCTGTCTTCTTAGTTTATAGGTCCAGGAATAGGTCTGCTGGAACATATGGTAGCTCAATGTTTACCTTTTAAAGGCACCTCTATTCTGTTCTCCTTAGTGGCTCTTTCCAGGTTACGTCCCACTTAAAGTGGAGGGTATGTATTTCTTCCCAGCTCCTTCAGGATTTATTCTTTGTAGTTTTTGCTGATGGTTATTCTGAGTGGTGTGAGCTGATACCTCTTTGTGGTTGAATTTGCATGTGTCTCATAATGCGTTGAAATTGATCTTTAAGACATGTCCTTTTTATTTTTCCAGCTGTGATTAGAGCTTATTTCTTCAAAGTGTTTTCTTAAAGTATGTGTCACCATTTGAAATATTTTGGCCATTATCTCCCTCAAGACATTTTGAGGGCAGGTTTCATTTACAGCCCTGCAGTACTTGTTCATATGAAGTGACCATTAGCTCAGGCTTTAAACCTGCTTTTGCAGGTAACGGCCAGAGAGCGGCAGCCTTTCTACGTTCCCCTTGCTGGTACTAGGGAAACAGACCTACCGGCCAGTGGTGTTCTTCGGTTATAAGTTAGAGTGCCATGTGCCCGGATAAACCCACAAATGTTGACGTCTCCTTGCTTTTGTTTGTTTTTAAATTTCATTTATATTTATTATTAGAGTAATATTCCATTGTGTACGTGGACCACTTCTTCTTGGTGCATTCCTCGGTTGATGGACATTTTCATTGCTTCCAAGTGCTGGCTATGGTAAATCTTGCTGGCGTACAGGTTTGCCAGCCTGTGACTTTTTGATTCTCATTTTCTCAGGTGATAGGCCAAGCAGTGGTTGTGATTGATTGACTGGTAGCTCAATGTTTCCCTTTTCAAAGCACCTACACTGTGTTTTCATTAGTGGCTCTTTACATGCCCCCCCTTACAACCGAGGGTACGCATTTCTCCACACTCCCTTCACCGTTTATTTTTTGCAGCATTTTTCCTAATGGCCATTCTGACTGCTGTGAGCTGATAGGTTTTTGTAATATGGGTATGCCTGTCATTAAATTTTTTAAAATTCATCATATTCCTACATCGTTCTCTTTTCTCTTAAAAGAAAAAACCGTGAGTACAATGTAGCTCTTGAAATTGTCTTCTTCGAAGGTTGCCCTCTTTTGAATTTTTTGGTCGATTTTTGACCCCAGAAATTTTCTCGAGGGCAGGTGTCATTTACAGAACTGCAAGTTGGTGAAAATTTAGTGACCTTTCGCAGTGGGTTCAAACCTGCTGTTGTGGGAAACGGCCACAAGGAGGTAGCATTTCTCCATTCCCCAATCTGGGTACTAGGGCAGCAGAGCCTTTCTGGAAGTCATTGTCCTAGGTTGTAAATTAGAATGGAATTTGCCAGGAGAAATCCCCATAAGTTTATGTCTCATTACTTCTTCTTGGTTTTTAAAAGTTTTTTAATCTGGGTAAAGTTTAGAATATTGTTTATCCTAGGTGTACACAATCTGGTTCATTTGTACATTATGTATGTCTATTAATGTACAGATCCTCTTCCCATGTAAAATATTACCGTGTTCCGTCAACCTCCCTTGCTATATGTTCGGTCTTTTTGATACATGTACAAAATATGTATTTGTATATGTATAGGAACACTAATCTTCATTTCTCAATTTCCCCCCTCCTTTCCTTTCAGATGAGCATAGTTTGTTTTCTCAGCCTGTGAGTGTCTTTCTCTTTGGAAATACGTTCATCTGTGCCAGTTATTAGATAATGCCATAAGTGATAATATAGGATATAGGTGTTTTGCTTTCCGACCTACTTCATGTTTTGTGATTATCTCCAGGCTCATCTATGGTGCCTCAAAGAGCAGTGCTTCAATGTTTTCCATGGCTAATATTCCATGTGTACATGGGCCACTTCTTCTTGGTGCATTCCTCTGTTGATGGACATTTTCGTTGCTTCCAAGTGTTGCCTATGGTAAATATTGCTGGAGTGCAGGATTGCCAGCCTGTGATTTTTGATTTTCCTTTTCTCAGGGGATAGACCCAGCAGTGGGTATGATTGATTGACTGGTATGGTAGCTCAACGTTTACCTTTTCAAGGCACCTCAATTGTGCTTTCATTAGTGGCTCTTACCACGTGCCCCTTAGAATCGAGGGTACGCATTTCTCCACAATCACGTCAGCATTTCTAGTTTGCAGCATTTTTGTTGATGGCCATTCTGACTGGTGTGAGCTGACAGGTTTTTGTAATTTGGGTTTACATGTCTGTAAAAATTCCTACAATTCATCATTTTTCCACGCCTTTTACTTTTCTGTTAAAAGAAAAAAGAAAGAAAGTGTGAGTGTAATATACCTCTTCAAATTTTCTTTTTGGAAGGTTGCACTCTAGAATTTTTTGGTCGATTTTCGACCTCAGTATTTTTTGGAGGGCCGGTGTCATTTACAGACCTGCAATTGGTGAATAATTAGTGACCTTTTGCAGTGGGTTCAAAGCTGCTGTTGTGGGAAACGGCCACAAGGATGCAGCATTTCTCGATTCCCAAATCTGGGTACTAGGGCAGCAGAGCCGTTCTGGAAGTTGTCTGCCTAGGTTTTCAATTTGGATGGAATGTGCCAGGAAAACCCCCCATAAGTTTATGTCTCATTACTCCTAGTTCGTTGTTTTAATTTTTTCAATTGGGGTAATGGTTAGAATGTTGCTTGTCCAAGGTGTACACTCTCTGGTTCATCTACATATCATATATACCTATTTATGTAGAGATCCTCTTCCCGTGTAAATTATTACAGAGTGTTCCGTAATCCTTCCTTGCTATATGGTCGGTCTTTTTGATATATGTATATAATATGTATTTGTATACATATGGTAACGCTAATCTTCATGTATCCATTCCCCCCACCTTTCCTTTTAGATAAGCATAGTTTTTTTTTTTAATAAGTCTGTGATTGCCTTTCTCTGTGGAAATATGTTCATTTGTGTCAGTTATTAGATAACGCCTATAAGTGATATCATAGGTTATAGGACTTTTCCTTTCCGACTTACCTCATGTTCTGTGATTATCTCCAAGATCATCTATGGTGCCTCAAAGAGCAGTGTTTCATTGTTTTCCATGGCTAGTATTCATTGTGTACATGGACCACTTCTTCTTTATCCTTTCATCTGTTGATGGACATTTTGGTTGCTTCACTGTCTTGTCTATTGTGAATAAGGCTGCAGTGCAGCTTTTGCAGCCCGGGTCTTCTTCATTCTGGTCTTCTCAGGTGAGAGGCCCTTTGGTGCGCCTGCTGGATTGAATGGTACCTCAATTTTTCTTTTCAACGCAGCTTCTTTCTGTTCTCATTATTAGCGTTTAACCCTTTTACATCTCACCAGCAGCTAGAGGGTACACAGTTCTCTTAAACCTCTTCAGCATTTATTGTTTGTAGACTTTTTGCCAATGGTCAGTCGACTGGTGTGAGTTGAAAACTTTTTGTAGATTAGATTGCATGAGTCTAATACTTCCTGAGGCTGAGCTTTTATCCATTTTCCTTTTTTTAAAAAGAGAGTGAGTAAAACTTACCTCTTCATACTATCTTCGTGAACATTTTGCCTGTTTTGAATTTTTTTATCCATTCCCTACCTCAGCACAATTTTGAGGGCAGGTGTCCTTTACAGCCCTGAGTCCTTGTGAATGGTAAGTGACCATTAGCTGGGGGTTAAAAGCTGCTCTTGCGGGAATCGGCCACAAGGCGGCAGCATTTCTCCTTTACCAAATCTGGTTACTAGGGCAACAGAGCCTTACTGGAAGTGGTGTTCTAGGTTGTAAATTAGAATGGAATGTGCGAGGAAAAAGCCCTTTAAGTTTATGTCTCCTTACTTCTCGTTGGTATTTTTAACTTAATTTTTATTTTTTCTCACAGCAAACTTGATTACAATGTTTTGTTTGTTCTAGGTGTGCAAGATGTGGTTCTTTCACACATATACATATATCTATTCTTCTTCGGATCCTTTTCCCATGTAGGTTATGACACAATGTTGAGTAGTCTTCTCTTGGTATTGCGTAGGTCTTTGGTGATTCTATATTTCACATGTGTTTGTGTCTCTCTGTTAACCTCAATATGGTAATGTATCCAATCCTCACACCTGTCCATTTGGTGAACCATAAGTTTTTTAATGAATCTATGAAAGTGTTTCTCTGTGGAAATATCTTTGTTTGTATCATTTTTTAGGTAACACCTATATGTGATACGATAGGATATGTGTTTTTCGCTTTCTCACTTACTCCAAGTTGCGTGATTACTTCTAGACTCATCTGTGGTGCTGGAAATGGCATCGTTTCATTTTTTTCACTAGCTCATATTCCATCTGTACAGGTAGCAGTTCTTCTTTGTCCACCCATCTGTCGGTGGACTTTTTGGTTACTTCCATATCTTGGCTACTGTAATACTATGCAATGCAGATTTGCGTGCCTGTGTCCTTCCAATTCTGTCTTCTTAGTTTATAGGTCCAGGAATAGGTCTGCTGGAACATATGGTAGCTCAATGTTTACCTTTTAAAGGCACCTCTATTCTGTTCTCCTTAGTGGCTCTTTCCAGGTTACGTCCCACTTAAAGTGGAGGGTATGTATTTCTTCCCAGCTCCTTCAGGATTTATTCTTTGTAGTTTTTGCTGATGGTTATTCTGAGTGGTGTGAGCTGATACCTCTTTGTGGTTGAATTTGCATGTGTCTCATAATGCGTTGAAATTGATCTTTAAGACATGTCCTTTTTATTTTTCCAGCTGTGATTAGAGCTTATTTCTTCAAAGTGTTTTCTTAAAGTATGTGTCACCATTTGAAATATTTTGGCCATTATCTCCCTCAAGACATTTTGAGGGCAGGTTTCATTTACAGCCCTGCAGTACTTGTTCATATGAAGTGACCATTAGCTCAGGCTTTAAACCTGCTTTTGCAGGTAACGGCCAGAGAGCGGCAGCCTTTCTACGTTCCCCTTGCTGGTACTAGGGAAACAGACCTACCGGCCAGTGGTGTTCTTCGGTTATAAGTTAGAGTGCCATGTGCCCGGATAAACCCACAAATGTTGACGTCTCCTTGCTTTTGTTTGTTTTTAAATTTCATTTATATTTATTATTAGAGTAATATTCCATTGTGTACGTGGACCACTTCTTCTTGGTGCATTCCTCGGTTGATGGACATTTTCATTGCTTCCAAGTGCTGGCTATGGTAAATCTTGCTGGCGTACAGGTTTGCCAGCCTGTGACTTTTTGATTCTCATTTTCTCAGGTGATAGGCCAAGCAGTGGTTGTGATTGATTGACTGGTAGCTCAATGTTTCCCTTTTCAAAGCACCTACACTGTGTTTTCATTAGTGGCTCTTTACATGCCCCCCCTTACAACCGAGGGTACGCATTTCTCCACACTCCCTTCACCGTTTATTTTTTGCAGCATTTTTCCTAATGGCCATTCTGACTGCTGTGAGCTGATAGGTTTTTGTAATATGGGTATGCCTGTCATTAAATTTTTTAAAATTCATCATATTCCTACATCGTTCTCTTTTCTCTTAAAAGAAAAAACCGTGAGTACAATGTAGCTCTTGAAATTGTCTTCTTCGAAGGTTGCCCTCTTTTGAATTTTTTGGTCGATTTTGGACCCCAGAAATTTTCTCGAGGGCAGGTGTCATTTACAGAACTGCAAGTTGGTGAAAATTTAGTGACCTTTCGCAGTGGGTTCAAACCTGCTGTTGTGGGAAACGGCCACAAGGAGGTAGCATTTCTCCATTCCCCAATCTGGGTACTAGGGCAGCAGAGCCTTTCTGGAAGTCATTGTCCTAGGTTGTAAATTAGAATGGAATTTGCCAGGAGAAATCCCCATAAGTTTATGTCTCATTACTTCTTCTTGGTTTTTAAAAGTTTTTTAATCTGGGTAAAGTTTAGAATATTGTTTATCCTAGGTGTACACAATCTGGTTCATTTGTACATTATGTATGTCTATTAATGTACAGATCCTCTTCCCATGTAAAATATTACAGTGTTCCGTCAACCTCCCTTGCTATATGTTCGGTCTTTTTGATACATGTACAAAATATGTATTTGTATATGTATAGGAACACTAATCTTCATTTCTCAATTTCCCCCCTCCTTTCCTTTCAGATGAGCATAGTTTGTTTTCTCAGCCTGTGAGTGTCTTTCTCTTTGGAAATACGTTCATCTGTGCCAGTTATTAGATAATGCCATAAGTGATAATATAGGATATAGGTGTTTTGCTTTCCGACCTACTTCATGTTTTGTGATTATCTCCAGGCTCATCTATGGTGCCTCAAAGAGCAGTGCTTCAATGTTTTCCATGGCTAATATTCCATGTGTACATGGGCCACTTCTTCTTGGTGCATTCCTCTGTTGATGGACATTTTCGTTGCTTCCAAGTGTTGCCTATGGTAAATATTGCTGGAGTGCAGGATTGCCAGCCTGTGATTTTTGATTTTCCTTTTCTCAGGGGATAGACCCAGCAGTGGGTATGATTGATTGACTGGTATGGTAGCTCAACGTTTACCTTTTCAAGGCACCTCAATTGTGCTTTCATTAGTGGCTCTTACCACGTGCCCCTTAGAATCGAGGGTACGCATTTCTCCACAATCACGTCAGCATTTCTAGTTTGCAGCATTTTTGTTGATGGCCATTCTGACTGGTGTGAGCTGACAGGTTTTTGTAATTTGGGTTTACATGTCTGTAAAAATTCCTACAATTCATCATTTTTCCACGCCTTTTACTTTTCTGTTAAAAGAAAAAAGAAAGAAAGTGTGAGTGTAATATACCTCTTCAAATTTTCTTTTTGGAAGGTTGCACTCTAGAATTTTTTGGTCGATTTTCGACCTCAGTATTTTTTGGAGGGCCGGTGTCATTTACAGACCTGCAATTGGTGAATAATTAGTGACCTTTTGCAGTGGGTTCAAAGCTGCTGTTGTGGGAAACGGCCACAAGGATGCAGCATTTCTCGATTCCCAAATCTGGGTACTAGGGCAGCAGAGCCGTTCTGGAAGTTGTCTGCCTAGGTTTTCAATTTGGATGGAATGTGCCAGGAAAACCCCCCATAAGTTTATGTCTCATTACTCCTAGTTCGTTGTTTTAATTTTTTCAATTGGGGTAATGGTTAGAATGTTGCTTGTCCAAGGTGTACACTCTCTGGTTCATCTACATATCATATATACCTATTTATGTAGAGATCCTCTTCCCGTGTAAATTATTACAGAGTGTTCCGTAATCCTTCCTTGCTATATGGTCGGTCTTTTTGATATATGTATATAATATGTATTTGTATACATATGGTAACGCTAATCTTCATGTATCCATTCCCCCCACCTTTCCTTTTAGATAAGCATAGTTTTTTTTTTTTAATAAGTCTGTGATTGCCTTTCTCTGTGGAAATATGTTCATTTGTGTCAGTTATTAGATAACGCCTATAAGTGATATCATAGGTTATAGGACTTTTCCTTTCCGACTTACCTCATGTTCTGTGATTATCTCCAAGATCATCTATGGTGCCTCAAAGAGCAGTGTTTCATTGTTTTCCATGGCTAGTATTCATTGTGTACATGGACCACTTCTTCTTTATCCTTTCATCTGTTGATGGACATTTTGGTTGCTTCACTGTCTTGTCTATTGTGAATAAGGCTGCAGTGCAGCTTTTGCAGCCCGGGTCTTCTTCATTCTGGTCTTCTCAGGTGAGAGGCCCTTTGGTGCGCCTGCTGGATTGAATGGTACCTCAATTTTTCTTTTCAACGCAGCTTCTTTCTGTTCTCATTATTAGCGTTTAACCCTTTTACATCTCACCAGCAGCTAGAGGGTACACAGTTCTCTTAAACCTCTTCAGCATTTATTGTTTGTAGACTTTTTGCCAATGGTCAGTCGACTGGTGTGAGTTGAAAACTTTTTGTAGATTAGATTGCATGAGTCTAATACTTCCTGAGGCTGAGCTTTTATCCATTTTCCTTTTTTTAAAAAGAGAGTGAGTAAAACTTACCTCTTCATACTATCTTCGTGAACATTTTGCCTGTTTTGAATTTTTTTATCCATTCCCTACCTCAGCACAATTTTGAGGGCAGGTGTCCTTTACAGCCCTGAGTCCTTGTGAATGGTAAGTGACCATTAGCTGGGGGTTAAAAGCTGCTCTTGCGGGAATCGGCCACAAGGCGGCAGCATTTCTCCTTTACCAAATCTGGTTACTAGGGCAACAGAGCCTTACTGGAAGTGGTGTTCTAGGTTGTAAATTAGAATGGAATGTGCGAGGAAAAAGCCCTTTAAGTTTATGTCTCCTTACTTCTCGTTGGTATTTTTAACTTAATTTTTATTTTTTCTCACAGCAAACTTGATTACAATGTTTTGTTTGTTCTAGGTGTGCAAGATGTGGTTCTTTCACACATATACATATATCTATTCTTCTTCGGATCCTTTTCCCATGTAGGTTATGACACAATGTTGAGTAGTCTTCTCTTGGTATTGCGTAGGTCTTTGGTGATTCTATATTTCACATGTGTTTGTGTCTCTCTGTTAACCTCAATATGGTAATGTATCCAATCCTCACACCTGTCCATTTGGTGAACCATAAGTTTTTTAATGAATCTATGAAAGTGTTTCTCTGTGGAAATATCTTTGTTTGTATCATTTTTTAGGTAACACCTATATGTGATACGATAGGATATGTGTTTTTCGCTTTCTCACTTACTCCAAGTTGCGTGATTACTTCTAGACTCATCTGTGGTGCTGGAAATGGCATCGTTTCATTTTTTTCACTAGCTCATATTCCATCTGTACAGGTAGCAGTTCTTCTTTGTCCACCCATCTGTCGGTGGACTTTTTGGTTACTTCCATATCTTGGCTACTGTAATACTATGCAATGCAGATTTGCGTGCCTGTGTCCTTCCAATTCTGTCTTCTTAGTTTATAGGTCCAGGAATAGGTCTGCTGGAACATATGGTAGCTCAATGTTTACCTTTTAAAGGCACCTCTATTCTGTTCTCCTTAGTGGCTCTTTCCAGGTTACGTCCCACTTAAAGTGGAGGGTATGTATTTCTTCCCAGCTCCTTCAGGATTTATTCTTTGTAGTTTTTGCTGATGGTTATTCTGAGTGGTGTGAGCTGATACCTCTTTGTGGTTGAATTTGCATGTGTCTCATAATGCGTTGAAATTGATCTTTAAGACATGTCCTTTTTATTTTTCCAGCTGTGATTAGAGCTTATTTCTTCAAAGTGTTTTCTTAAAGTATGTGTCACCATTTGAAATATTTTGGCCATTATCTCCCTCAAGACATTTTGAGGGCAGGTTTCATTTACAGCCCTGCAGTACTTGTTCATATGAAGTGACCATTAGCTCAGGCTTTAAACCTGCTTTTGCAGGTAACGGCCAGAGAGCGGCAGCCTTTCTACGTTCCCCTTGCTGGTACTAGGGAAACAGACCTACCGGCCAGTGGTGTTCTTCGGTTATAAGTTAGAGTGCCATGTGCCCGGATAAACCCACGAATGTTGACGTCTCCTTGCTTTTGTTTGTTTTTAAATTTCATTTATATTTATTATTAGAGTAATATTCCATTGTGTACGTGGACCACTTCTTCTTGGTGCATTCCTCGGTTGATGGACATTTTCATTGCTTCCAAGTGCTGGCTATGGTAAATCTTGCTGGCGTACAGGTTTGCCAGCCTGTGACTTTTTGATTCTCATTTTCTCAGGTGATAGGCCAAGCAGTGGTTGTGATTGATTGACTGGTAGCTCAATGTTTCCCTTTTCAAAGCACCTACACTGTGTTTTCATTAGTGGCTCTTTACATGCCCCCCCTTACAACCGAGGGTACGCATTTCTCCACACTCCCTTCACCGTTTATTTTTTGCAGCATTTTTCCTAATGGCCATTCTGACTGCTGTGAGCTGATAGGTTTTTGTAATATGGGTATGCCTGTCATTAAATTTTTTAAAATTCATCATATTCCTACATCGTTCTCTTTTCTCTTAAAAGAAAAAACCGTGAGTACAATGTAGCTCTTGAAATTGTCTTCTTCGAAGGTTGCCCTCTTTTGAATTTTTTGGTCGATTTTGGACCCCAGAAATTTTCTGGAGGGCAGGTGTCATTTACAGAACTGCAAGTTGGTGAAAATTTAGTGACCTTTCGCAGTGGGTTCAAACCTGCTGTTGTGGGAAACGGCCACAAGGAGGTAGCATTTCTCCATTCCCCAATCTGGGTACTAGGGCAGCAGAGCCTTTCTGGAAGTCATTGTCCTAGGTTGTAAATTAGAATGGAATTTGCCAGGAGAAATCCCCATAAGTTTATGTCTCATTACTTCTTCTTGGTTTTTAAAAGTTTTTTAATCTGGGTAAAGTTTAGAATATTGTTTATCCTAGGTGTACACAATCTGGTTCATTTGTACATTATGTATGTCTATTAATGTACAGATCCTCTTCCCATGTAAAATATTACAGTGTTCCGTCAACCTCCCTTGCTATATGTTCGGTCTTTTTGATACATGTACAAAATATGTATTTGTATATGTATAGGAACACTAATCTTCATTTCTCAATTTCCCCCCTCCTTTCCTTTCAGATGAGCATAGTTTGTTTTCTCAGCCTGTGAGTGTCTTTCTCTTTGGAAATACGTTCATCTGTGCCAGTTATTAGATAATGCCATAAGTGATAATATAGGATATAGGTGTTTTGCTTTCCGACCTACTTCATGTTTTGTGATTATCTCCAGGCTCATCTATGGTGCCTCAAAGAGCAGTGCTTCAATGTTTTCCATGGCTAATATTCCATGTGTACATGGGCCACTTCTTCTTGGTGCATTCCTCTGTTGATGGACATTTTCGTTGCTTCCAAGTGTTGCCTATGGTAAATATTGCTGGAGTGCAGGATTGCCAGCCTGTGATTTTTGATTTTCCTTTTCTCAGGGGATAGACCCAGCAGTGGGTATGATTGATTGACTGGTATGGTAGCTCAACGTTTACCTTTTCAAGGCACCTCAATTGTGCTTTCATTAGTGGCTCTTACCACGTGCCCCTTAGAATCGAGGGTACGCATTTCTCCACAATCACGTCAGCATTTCTAGTTTGCAGCATTTTTGTTGATGGCCATTCTGACTGGTGTGAGCTGACAGGTTTTTGTAATTTGGGTTTACATGTCTGTAAAAATTCCTACAATTCATCATTTTTCCACGCCTTTTACTTTTCTGTTAAAAGAAAAAAGAAAGAAAGTGTGAGTGTAATATACCTCTTCAAATTTTCTTTTTGGAAGGTTGCACTCTAGAATTTTTTGGTCGATTTTCGACCTCAGTATTTTTTGGAGGGCCGGTGTCATTTACAGACCTGCAATTGGTGAATAATTAGTGACCTTTTGCAGTGGGTTCAAAGCTGCTGTTGTGGGAAACGGCCACAAGGATGCAGCATTTCTCGATTCCCAAATCTGGGTACTAGGGCAGCAGAGCCGTTCTGGAAGTTGTCTGCCTAGGTTTTCAATTTGGATGGAATGTGCCAGGAAAACCCCCCATAAGTTTATGTCTCATTACTCCTAGTTCGTTGTTTTAATTTTTTCAATTGGGGTAATGGTTAGAATGTTGCTTGTCCAAGGTGTACACTCTCTGGTTCATCTACATATCATATATACCTATTTATGTAGAGATCCTCTTCCCGTGTAAATTATTACAGAGTGTTCCGTAATCCTTCCTTGCTATATGGTCGGTCTTTTTGATATATGTATATAATATGTATTTGTATACATATGGTAATGCTAATCTTCATGTATCCATTCCCCCCACCTTTCCTTTTAGATAAGCATAGTTTTTTTTTTTTAATAAGTCTGTGATTGCCTTTCTCTGTGGAAATATGTTCATTTGTGTCAGTTATTAGATAACGCCTATAAGTGATATCATAGGTTATAGGACTTTTCCTTTCCGACTTACCTCATGTTCTGTGATTATCTCCAAGATCATCTATGGTGCCTCAAAGAGCAGTGTTTCATTGTTTTCCATGGCTAGTATTCATTGTGTACATGGACCACTTCTTCTTTATCCTTTCATCTGTTGATGGACATTTTGGTTGCTTCACTGTCTTGTCTATTGTGAATAAGGCTGCAGTGCAGCTTTTGCAGCCCGGGTCTTCTTCATTCTGGTCTTCTCAGGTGAGAGGCCCTTTGGTGCGCCTGCTGGATTGAATGGTACCTCAATTTTTCTTTTCAACGCAGCTTCTTTCTGTTCTCATTATTAGCGTTTAACCCTTTTACATCTCACCAGCAGCTAGAGGGTACACAGTTCTCTTAAACCTCTTCAGCATTTATTGTTTGTAGACTTTTTGCCAATGGTCAGTCGACTGGTGTGAGTTGAAAACTTTTTGTAGATTAGATTGCATGAGTCTAATACTTCCTGAGGCTGAGCTTTTATCCATTTTCCTTTTTTTAAAAAGAGAGTGAGTAAAACTTACCTCTTCATACTATCTTCGTGAACATTTTGCCTGTTTTGAATTTTTTTATCCATTCCCTACCTCAGCACAATTTTGAGGGCAGGTGTCCTTTACAGCCCTGAGTCCTTGTGAATGGTAAGTGACCATTAGCTGGGGGTTAAAAGCTGCTCTTGCGGGAATCGGCCACAAGGCGGCAGCATTTCTCCTTTACCAAATCTGGTTACTAGGGCAACAGAGCCTTACTGGAAGTGGTGTTCTAGGTTGTAAATTAGAATGGAATGTGCGAGGAAAAAGCCCTTTAAGTTTATGTCTCCTTACTTCTCGTTGGTATTTTTAACTTAATTTTTATTTTTTCTCACAGCAAACTTGATTACAATGTTTTGTTTGTTCTAGGTGTGCAAGATGTGGTTCTTTCACACATATACATATATCTATTCTTCTTCGGATCCTTTTCCCATGTAGGTTATGACACAATGTTGAGTAGTCTTCTCTTGGTATTGCGTAGGTCTTTGGTGATTCTATATTTCACATGTGTTTGTGTCTCTCTGTTAACCTCAATATGGTAATGTATCCAATCCTCACACCTGTCCATTTGGTGAACCATAAGTTTTTTAATGAATCTATGAAAGTGTTTCTCTGTGGAAATATCTTTGTTTGTATCATTTTTTAGGTAACACCTATATGTGATACGATAGGATATGTGTTTTTCGCTTTCTCACTTACTCCAAGTTGCGTGATTACTTCTAGACTCATCTGTGGTGCTGGAAATGGCATCGTTTCATTTTTTTCACTAGCTCATATTCCATCTGTACAGGTAGCAGTTCTTCTTTGTCCACCCATCTGTCGGTGGACTTTTTGGTTACTTCCATATCTTGGCTACTGTAATACTATGCAATGCAGATTTGCGTGCCTGTGTCCTTCCAATTCTGTCTTCTTAGTTTATAGGTCCAGGAATAGGTCTGCTGGAACATATGGTAGCTCAATGTTTACCTTTTAAAGGCACCTCTATTCTGTTCTCCTTAGTGGCTCTTTCCAGGTTACGTCCCACTTAAAGTGGAGGGTATGTATTTCTTCCCAGCTCCTTCAGGATTTATTCTTTGTAGTTTTTGCTGATGGTTATTCTGAGTGGTGTGAGCTGATACCTCTTTGTGGTTGAATTTGCATGTGTCTCATAATGCGTTGAAATTGATCTTTAAGACATGTCCTTTTTATTTTTCCAGCTGTGATTAGAGCTTATTTCTTCAAAGTGTTTTCTTAAAGTATGTGTCACCATTTGAAATATTTTGGCCATTATCTCCCTCAAGACATTTTGAGGGCAGGTTTCATTTACAGCCCTGCAGTACTTGTTCATATGAAGTGACCATTAGCTCAGGCTTTAAACCTGCTTTTGCAGGTAACGGCCAGAGAGCGGCAGCCTTTCTACGTTCCCCTTGCTGGTACTAGGGAAACAGACCTACCGGCCAGTGGTGTTCTTCGGTTATAAGTTAGAGTGCCATGTGCCCGGATAAACCCACGAATGTTGACGTCTCCTTGCTTTTGTTTGTTTTTAAATTTCATTTATATTTATTATTAGAGTAATATTCCATTGTGTACGTGGACCACTTCTTCTTGGTGCATTCCTCGGTTGATGGACATTTTCATTGCTTCCAAGTGCTGGCTATGGTAAATCTTGCTGGCGTACAGGTTTGCCAGCCTGTGACTTTTTGATTCTCATTTTCTCAGGTGATAGGCCAAGCAGTGGTTGTGATTGATTGACTGGTAGCTCAATGTTTCCCTTTTCAAAGCACCTACACTGTGTTTTCATTAGTGGCTCTTTACATGCCCCCCCTTACAACCGAGGGTACGCATTTCTCCACACTCCCTTCACCGTTTATTTTTTGCAGCATTTTTCCTAATGGCCATTCTGACTGCTGTGAGCTGATAGGTTTTTGTAATATGGGTATGCCTGTCATTAAATTTTTTAAAATTCATCATATTCCTACATCGTTCTCTTTTCTCTTAAAAGAAAAAACCGTGAGTACAATGTAGCTCTTGAAATTGTCTTCTTCGAAGGTTGCCCTCTTTTGAATTTTTTGGTCGATTTTGGACCCCAGAAATTTTCTCGAGGGCAGGTGTCATTTACAGAACTGCAAGTTGGTGAAAATTTAGTGACCTTTCGCAGTGGGTTCAAACCTGCTGTTGTGGGAAACGGCCACAAGGAGGTAGCATTTCTCCATTCCCCAATCTGGGTACTAGGGCAGCAGAGCCTTTCTGGAAGTCATTGTCCTAGGTTGTAAATTAGAATGGAATTTGCCAGGAGAAATCCCCATAAGTTTATGTCTCATTACTTCTTCTTGGTTTTTAAAAGTTTTTTAATCTGGGTAAAGTTTAGAATATTGTTTATCCTAGGTGTACACAATCTGGTTCATTTGTACATTATGTATGTCTATTAATGTACAGATCCTCTTCCCATGTAAAATATTACAGTGTTCCGTCAACCTCCCTTGCTATATGTTCGGTCTTTTTGATACATGTACAAAATATGTATTTGTATATGTATAGGAACACTAATCTTCATTTCTCAATTTCCCCCCTCCTTTCCTTTCAGATGAGCATAGTTTGTTTTCTCAGCCTGTGAGTGTCTTTCTCTTTGGAAATACGTTCATCTGTGCCAGTTATTAGATAATGCCATAAGTGATAATATAGGATATAGGTGTTTTGCTTTCCGACCTACTTCATGTTTTGTGATTATCTCCAGGCTCATCTATGGTGCCTCAAAGAGCAGTGCTTCAATGTTTTCCATGGCTAATATTCCATGTGTACATGGGCCACTTCTTCTTGGTGCATTCCTCTGTTGATGGACATTTTCGTTGCTTCCAAGTGTTGCCTATGGTAAATATTGCTGGAGTGCAGGATTGCCAGCCTGTGATTTTTGATTTTCCTTTTCTCAGGGGATAGACCCAGCAGTGGGTATGATTGATTGACTGGTATGGTAGCTCAACGTTTACCTTTTCAAGGCACCTCAATTGTGCTTTCATTAGTGGCTCTTACCACGTGCCCCTTAGAATCGAGGGTACGCATTTCTCCACAATCACGTCAGCATTTCTAGTTTGCAGCATTTTTGTTGATGGCCATTCTGACTGGTGTGAGCTGACAGGTTTTTGTAATTTGGGTTTACATGTCTGTAAAAATTCCTACAATTCATCATTTTTCCACGCCTTTTACTTTTCTGTTAAAAGAAAAAAGAAAGAAAGTGTGAGTGTAATATACCTCTTCAAATTTTCTTTTTGGAAGGTTGCACTCTAGAATTTTTTGGTCGATTTTCGACCTCAGTATTTTTTGGAGGGCCGGTGTCATTTACAGACCTGCAATTGGTGAATAATTAGTGACCTTTTGCAGTGGGTTCAAAGCTGCTGTTGTGGGAAACGGCCACAAGGATGCAGCATTTCTCGATTCCCAAATCTGGGTACTAGGGCAGCAGAGCCGTTCTGGAAGTTGTCTGCCTAGGTTTTCAATTTGGATGGAATGTGCCAGGAAAACCCCCCATAAGTTTATGTCTCATTACTCCTAGTTCGTTGTTTTAATTTTTTCAATTGGGGTAATGGTTAGAATGTTGCTTGTCCAAGGTGTACACTCTCTGGTTCATCTACATATCATATATACCTATTTATGTAGAGATCCTCTTCCCGTGTAAATTATTACAGAGTGTTCCGTAATCCTTCCTTGCTATATGGTCGGTCTTTTTGATATATGTATATAATATGTATTTGTATACATATGGTAACGCTAATCTTCATGTATCCATTCCCCCCACCTTTCCTTTTAGATAAGCATAGTTTTTTTTTTTTAATAAGTCTGTGATTGCCTTTCTCTGTGGAAATATGTTCATTTGTGTCAGTTATTAGATAACGCCTATAAGTGATATCATAGGTTATAGGACTTTTCCTTTCCGACTTACCTCATGTTCTGTGATTATCTCCAAGATCATCTATGGTGCCTCAAAGAGCAGTGTTTCATTGTTTTCCATGGCTAGTATTCATTGTGTACATGGACCACTTCTTCTTTATCCTTTCATCTGTTGATGGACATTTTGGTTGCTTCACTGTCTTGTCTATTGTGAATAAGGCTGCAGTGCAGCTTTTGCAGCCCGGGTCTTCTTCATTCTGGTCTTCTCAGGTGAGAGGCCCTTTGGTGCGCCTGCTGGATTGAATGGTACCTCAATTTTTCTTTTCAACGCAGCTTCTTTCTGTTCTCATTATTAGCGTTTAACCCTTTTACATCTCACCAGCAGCTAGAGGGTACACAGTTCTCTTAAACCTCTTCAGCATTTATTGTTTGTAGACTTTTTGCCAATGGTCAGTCGACTGGTGTGAGTTGAAAACTTTTTGTAGATTAGATTGCATGAGTCTAATACTTCCTGAGGCTGAGCTTTTATCCATTTTCCTTTTTTTAAAAAGAGAGTGAGTAAAACTTACCTCTTCATACTATCTTCGTGAACATTTTGCCTGTTTTGAATTTTTTTATCCATTCCCTACCTCAGCACAATTTTGAGGGCAGGTGTCCTTTACAGCCCTGAGTCCTTGTGAATGGTAAGTGACCATTAGCTGGGGGTTAAAAGCTGCTCTTGCGGGAATCGGCCACAAGGCGGCAGCATTTCTCCTTTACCAAATCTGGTTACTAGGGCAACAGAGCCTTACTGGAAGTGGTGTTCTAGGTTGTAAATTAGAATGGAATGTGCGAGGAAAAAGCCCTTTAAGTTTATGTCTCCTTACTTCTCGTTGGTATTTTTAACTTAATTTTTATTTTTTCTCACAGCAAACTTGATTACAATGTTTTGTTTGTTCTAGGTGTGCAAGATGTGGTTCTTTCACACATATACATATATCTATTCTTCTTCGGATCCTTTTCCCATGTAGGTTATGACACAATGTTGAGTAGTCTTCTCTTGGTATTGCGTAGGTCTTTGGTGATTCTATATTTCACATGTGTTTGTGTCTCTCTGTTAACCTCAATATGGTAATGTATCCAATCCTCACACCTGTCCATTTGGTGAACCATAAGTTTTTTAATGAATCTATGAAAGTGTTTCTCTGTGGAAATATCTTTGTTTGTATCATTTTTTAGGTAACACCTATATGTGATACGATAGGATATGTGTTTTTCGCTTTCTCACTTACTCCAAGTTGCGTGATTACTTCTAGACTCATCTGTGGTGCTGGAAATGGCATCGTTTCATTTTTTTCACTAGCTCATATTCCATCTGTACAGGTAGCAGTTCTTCTTTGTCCACCCATCTGTCGGTGGACTTTTTGGTTACTTCCATATCTTGGCTACTGTAATACTATGCAATGCAGATTTGCGTGCCTGTGTCCTTCCAATTCTGTCTTCTTAGTTTATAGGTCCAGGAATAGGTCTGCTGGAACATATGGTAGCTCAATGTTTACCTTTTAAAGGCACCTCTATTCTGTTCTCCTTAGTGGCTCTTTCCAGGTTACGTCCCACTTAAAGTGGAGGGTATGTATTTCTTCCCAGCTCCTTCAGGATTTATTCTTTGTAGTTTTTGCTGATGGTTATTCTGAGTGGTGTGAGCTGATACCTCTTTGTGGTTGAATTTGCATGTGTCTCATAATGCGTTGAAATTGATCTTTAAGACATGTCCTTTTTATTTTTCCAGCTGTGATTAGAGCTTATTTCTTCAAAGTGTTTTCTTAAAGTATGTGTCACCATTTGAAATATTTTGGCCATTATCTCCCTCAAGACATTTTGAGGGCAGGTTTCATTTACAGCCCTGCAGTACTTGTTCATATGAAGTGACCATTAGCTCAGGCTTTAAACCTGCTTTTGCAGGTAACGGCCAGAGAGCGGCAGCCTTTCTACGTTCCCCTTGCTGGTACTAGGGAAACAGACCTACCGGCCAGTGGTGTTCTTCGGTTATAAGTTAGAGTGCCATGTGCCCGGATAAACCCACGAATGTTGACGTCTCCTTGCTTTTGTTTGTTTTTAAATTTCATTTATATTTATTATTAGAGTAATATTCCATTGTGTACGTGGACCACTTCTTCTTGGTGCATTCCTCGGTTGATGGACATTTTCATTGCTTCCAAGTGCTGGCTATGGTAAATCTTGCTGGCGTACAGGTTTGCCAGCCTGTGACTTTTTGATTCTCATTTTCTCAGGTGATAGGCCAAGCAGTGGTTGTGATTGATTGACTGGTAGCTCAATGTTTCCCTTTTCAAAGCACCTACACTGTGTTTTCATTAGTGGCTCTTTACATGCCCCCCCTTACAACCGAGGGTACGCATTTCTCCACACTCCCTTCACCGTTTATTTTTTGCAGCATTTTTCCTAATGGCCATTCTGACTGCTGTGAGCTGATAGGTTTTTGTAATATGGGTATGCCTGTCATTAAATTTTTTAAAATTCATCATATTCCTACATCGTTCTCTTTTCTCTTAAAAGAAAAAACCGTGAGTACAATGTAGCTCTTGAAATTGTCTTCTTCGAAGGTTGCCCTCTTTTGAATTTTTTGGTCGATTTTTGACCCCAGAAATTTTCTCGAGGGCAGGTGTCATTTACAGAACTGCAAGTTGGTGAAAATTTAGTGACCTTTCGCAGTGGGTTCAAACCTGCTGTTGTGGGAAACGGCCACAAGGAGGTAGCATTTCTCCATTCCCCAATCTGGGTACTAGGGCAGCAGAGCCTTTCTGGAAGTCATTGTCCTAGGTTGTAAATTAGAATGGAATTTGCCAGGAGAAATCCCCATAAGTTTATGTCTCATTACTTCTTCTTGGTTTTTAAAAGTTTTTTAATCTGGGTAAAGTTTAGAATATTGTTTATCCTAGGTGTACACAATCTGGTTCATTTGTACATTATGTATGTCTATTAATGTACAGATCCTCTTCCCATGTAAAATATTACAGTGTTCCGTCAACCTCCCTTGCTATATGTTCGGTCTTTTTGATACATGTACAAAATATGTATTTGTATATGTATAGGAACACTAATCTTCATTTCTCAATTTCCCCCCTCCTTTCCTTTCAGATGAGCATAGTTTGTTTTCTCAGCCTGTGAGTGTCTTTCTCTTTGGAAATACGTTCATCTGTGCCAGTTATTAGATAATGCCATAAGTGATAATATAGGATATAGGTGTTTTGCTTTCCGACCTACTTCATGTTTTGTGATTATCTCCAGGCTCATCTATGGTGCCTCAAAGAGCAGTGCTTCAATGTTTTCCATGGCTAATATTCCATGTGTACATGGGCCACTTCTTCTTGGTGCATTCCTCTGTTGATGGACATTTTCGTTGCTTCCAAGTGTTGCCTATGGTAAATATTGCTGGAGTGCAGGATTGCCAGCCTGTGATTTTTGATTTTCCTTTTCTCAGGGGATAGACCCAGCAGTGGGTATGATTGATTGACTGGTATGGTAGCTCAACGTTTACCTTTTCAAGGCACCTCAATTGTGCTTTCATTAGTGGCTCTTACCACGTGCCCCTTAGAATCGAGGGTACGCATTTCTCCACAATCACGTCAGCATTTCTAGTTTGCAGCATTTTTGTTGATGGCCATTCTGACTGGTGTGAGCTGACAGGTTTTTGTAATTTGGGTTTACATGTCTGTAAAAATTCCTACAATTCATCATTTTTCCACGCCTTTTACTTTTCTGTTAAAAGAAAAAAGAAAGAAAGTGTGAGTGTAATATACCTCTTCAAATTTTCTTTTTGGAAGGTTGCACTCTAGAATTTTTTGGTCGATTTTCGACCTCAGTATTTTTTGGAGGGCCGGTGTCATTTACAGACCTGCAATTGGTGAATAATTAGTGACCTTTTGCAGTGGGTTCAAAGCTGCTGTTGTGGGAAACGGCCACAAGGATGCAGCATTTCTCGATTCCCAAATCTGGGTACTAGGGCAGCAGAGCCGTTCTGGAAGTTGTCTGCCTAGGTTTTCAATTTGGATGGAATGTGCCAGGAAAACCCCCCATAAGTTTATGTCTCATTACTCCTAGTTCGTTGTTTTAATTTTTTCAATTGGGGTAATGGTTAGAATGTTGCTTGTCCAAGGTGTACACTCTCTGGTTCATCTACATATCATATATACCTATTTATGTAGAGATCCTCTTCCCGTGTAAATTATTACAGAGTGTTCCGTAATCCTTCCTTGCTATATGGTCGGTCTTTTTGATATATGTATATAATATGTATTTGTATACATATGGTAACGCTAATCTTCATGTATCCATTCCCCCCACCTTTCCTTTTAGATAAGCATAGTTTTTTTTTTTTAATAAGTCTGTGATTGCCTTTCTCTGTGGAAATATGTTCATTTGTGTCAGTTATTAGATAACGCCTATAAGTGATATCATAGGTTATAGGACTTTTCCTTTCCGACTTACCTCATGTTCTGTGATTATCTCCAAGATCATCTATGGTGCCTCAAAGAGCAGTGTTTCATTGTTTTCCATGGCTAGTATTCATTGTGTACATGGACCACTTCTTCTTTATCCTTTCATCTGTTGATGGACATTTTGGTTGCTTCACTGTCTTGTCTATTGTGAATAAGGCTGCAGTGCAGCTTTTGCAGCCCGGGTCTTCTTCATTCTGGTCTTCTCAGGTGAGAGGCCCTTTGGTGCGCCTGCTGGATTGAATGGTACCTCAATTTTTCTTTTCAACGCAGCTTCTTTCTGTTCTCATTATTAGCGTTTAACCCTTTTACATCTCACCAGCAGCTAGAGGGTACACAGTTCTCTTAAACCTCTTCAGCATTTATTGTTTGTAGACTTTTTGCCAATGGTCAGTCGACTGGTGTGAGTTGAAAACTTTTTGTAGATTAGATTGCATGAGTCTAATACTTCCTGAGGCTGAGCTTTTATCCATTTTCCTTTTTTTAAAAAGAGAGTGAGTAAAACTTACCTCTTCATACTATCTTCGTGAACATTTTGCCTGTTTTGAATTTTTTTATCCATTCCCTACCTCAGCACAATTTTGAGGGCAGGTGTCCTTTACAGCCCTGAGTCCTTGTGAATGGTAAGTGACCATTAGCTGGGGGTTAAAAGCTGCTCTTGCGGGAATCGGCCACAAGGCGGCAGCATTTCTCCTTTACCAAATCTGGTTACTAGGGCAACAGAGCCTTACTGGAAGTGGTGTTCTAGGTTGTAAATTAGAATGGAATGTGCGAGGAAAAAGCCCTTTAAGTTTATGTCTCCTTACTTCTCGTTGGTATTTTTAACTTAATTTTTATTTTTTCTCACAGCAAACTTGATTACAATGTTTTGTTTGTTCTAGGTGTGCAAGATGTGGTTCTTTCACACATATACATATATCTATTCTTCTTCGGATCCTTTTCCCATGTAGGTTATGACACAATGTTGAGTAGTCTTCTCTTGGTATTGCGTAGGTCTTTGGTGATTCTATATTTCACATGTGTTTGTGTCTCTCTGTTAACCTCAATATGGTAATGTATCCAATCCTCACACCTGTCCATTTGGTGAACCATAAGTTTTTTAATGAATCTATGAAAGTGTTTCTCTGTGGAAATATCTTTGTTTGTATCATTTTTTAGGTAACACCTATATGTGATACGATAGGATATGTGTTTTTCGCTTTCTCACTTACTCCAAGTTGCGTGATTACTTCTAGACTCATCTGTGGTGCTGGAAATGGCATCGTTTCATTTTTTTCACTAGCTCATATTCCATCTGTACAGGTAGCAGTTCTTCTTTGTCCACCCATCTGTCGGTGGACTTTTTGGTTACTTCCATATCTTGGCTACTGTAATACTATGCAATGCAGATTTGCGTGCCTGTGTCCTTCCAATTCTGTCTTCTTAGTTTATAGGTCCAGGAATAGGTCTGCTGGAACATATGGTAGCTCAATGTTTACCTTTTAAAGGCACCTCTATTCTGTTCTCCTTAGTGGCTCTTTCCAGGTTATGTCCCACTTAAAGTGGAGGGTATGTATTTCTTCCCAGCTCCTTCAGGATTTATTCTTTGTAGTTTTTGCTGATGGTTATTCTGAGTGGTGTGAGCTGATACCTCTTTGTGGTTGAATTTGCATGTGTCTCATAATGCGTTGAAATTGATCTTTAAGACATGTCCTTTTTATTTTTCCAGCTGTGATTAGAGCTTATTTCTTCAAAGTGTTTTCTTAAAGTATGTGTCACCATTTGAAATATTTTGGCCATTATCTCCCTCAAGACATTTTGAGGGCAGGTTTCATTTACAGCCCTGCAGTACTTGTTCATATGAAGTGACCATTAGCTCAGGCTTTAAACCTGCTTTTGCAGGTAACGGCCAGAGAGCGGCAGCCTTTCTACGTTCCCCTTGCTGGTACTAGGGAAACAGACCTACCGGCCAGTGGTGTTCTTCGGTTATAAGTTAGAGTGCCATGTGCCCGGATAAACCCACGAATGTTGACGTCTCCTTGCTTTTGTTTGTTTTTAAATTTCATTTATATTTATTATTAGAGTAATATTCCATTGTGTACGTGGACCACTTCTTCTTGGTGCATTCCTCGGTTGATGGACATTTTCATTGCTTCCAAGTGCTGGCTATGGTAAATCTTGCTGGCGTACAGGTTTGCCAGCCTGTGACTTTTTGATTCTCATTTTCTCAGGTGATAGGCCAAGCAGTGGTTGTGATTGATTGACTGGTAGCTCAATGTTTCCCTTTTCAAAGCACCTACACTGTGTTTTCATTAGTGGCTCTTTACATGCCCCCCCTTACAACCGAGGGTACGCATTTCTCCACACTCCCTTCACCGTTTATTTTTTGCAGCATTTTTCCTAATGGCCATTCTGACTGCTGTGAGCTGATAGGTTTTTGTAATATGGGTATGCCTGTCATTAAATTTTTTAAAATTCATCATATTCCTACATCGTTCTCTTTTCTCTTAAAAGAAAAAACCGTGAGTACAATGTAGCTCTTGAAATTGTCTTCTTCGAAGGTTGCCCTCTTTTGAATTTTTTGGTCGATTTTGGACCCCAGAAATTTTCTGGAGGGCAGGTGTCATTTACAGAACTGCAAGTTGGTGAAAATTTAGTGACCTTTCGCAGTGGGTTCAAACCTGCTGTTGTGGGAAACGGCCACAAGGAGGTAGCATTTCTCCATTCCCCAATCTGGGTACTAGGGCAGCAGAGCCTTTCTGGAAGTCATTGTCCTAGGTTGTAAATTAGAATGGAATTTGCCAGGAGAAATCCCCATAAGTTTATGTCTCATTACTTCTTCTTGGTTTTTAAAAGTTTTTTAATCTGGGTAAAGTTTAGAATATTGTTTATCCTAGGTGTACACAATCTGGTTCATTTGTACATTATGTATGTCTATTAATGTACAGATCCTCTTCCCATGTAAAATATTACAGTGTTCCGTCAACCTCCCTTGCTATATGTTCGGTCTTTTTGATACATGTACAAAATATGTATTTGTATATGTATAGTAACACTAATCTTCATTTCTCAATTTCCCCCCTCCTTTCCTTTCAGATGAGCATAGTTTGTTTTCTCAGCCTGTGAGGGTCTTTCTCTTTGGAAATACGTTCATCTGTGCCAGTTATTAGATAATGCCATAAGTGATAATATAGGATATAGGTGTTTTGCTTTCCGACCTACTTCATGTTTTGTGATTATCTCCAGGCTCATCTATGGTGCCTCAAAGAGCAGTGCTTCAATGTTTTCCATGGCTAATATTCCATGTGTACATGGACCACTTCTTCTTGGTGCATTCCTCTGTTGATGGACATTTTCGTTGCTTCCAAGTGTTGCCTATGGTAAATATTGCTGGAGTGCAGGATTGCCAGCCTGTGATTTTTGATTTTCCTTTTCTCAGGGGATAGACCCAGCAGTGGGTATGATTGATTGACTGGTATGGTAGCTCAACGTTTACCTTTTCAAGGCACCTCAATTGTGCTTTCATTAGTGGCTCTTACCACGTGCCCCTTAGAATCGAGGGTACGCATTTCTCCACAATCACGTCAGCATTTCTAGTTTGCAGCATTTTTGTTGATGGCCATTCTGACTGGTGTGAGCTGACAGGTTTTTGTAATTTGGGTTTACATGTCTGTAAAAATTCCTACAATTCATCATTTTTCCACGCCTTTTACTTTTCTGTTAAAAGAAAAAAGAAAGAAAGTGTGAGTGTAATATACCTCTTCAAATTTTCTTTTTGGAAGGTTGCACTCTAGAATTTTTTGGTCGATTTTCGACCTCAGTATTTTTTGGAGGGCCGGTGTCATTTACAGACCTGCAATTGGTGAATAATTAGTGACCTTTTGCAGTGGGTTCAAAGCTGCTGTTGTGGGAAACGGCCACAAGGATGCAGCATTTCTCGATTCCCAAATCTGGGTACTAGGGCAGCAGAGCCGTTCTGGAAGTTGTCTGCCTAGGTTTTCAATTTGGATGGAATGTGCCAGGAAAACCCCCCATAAGTTTATGTCTCATTACTCCTAGTTCGTTGTTTTAATTTTTTCAATTGGGGTAATGGTTAGAATGTTGCTTGTCCAAGGTGTACACTCTCTGGTTCATCTACATATCATATATACCTATTTATGTAGAGATCCTCTTCCCGTGTAAATTATTACAGAGTGTTCCGTAATCCTTCCTTGCTATATGGTCGGTCTTTTTGATATATGTATATAATATGTATTTGTATACATATGGTAACGCTAATCTTCATGTATCCATTCCCCCCACCTTTCCTTTTAGATAAGCATAGTTTTTTTTTTTAAATAAGTCTGTGATTGCCTTTCTCTGTGGAAATATGTTCATTTGTGTCAGTTATTAGATAACGCCTATAAGTGATATCATAGGTTATAGGACTTTTCCTTTCCGACTTACCTCATGTTCTGTGATTATCTCCAAGATCATCTATGGTGCCTCAAAGAGCAGTGTTTCATTGTTTTCCATGGCTAGTATTCATTGTGTACATGGACCACTTCTTCTTTATCCTTTCATCTGTTGATGGACATTTTGGTTGCTTCACTGTCTTGTCTATTGTGAATAAGGCTGCAGTGCAGCTTTTGCAGCCCGGGTCTTCTTCATTCTGGTCTTCTCAGGTGAGAGGCCCTTTGGTGCGCCTGCTGGATTGAATGGTACCTCAATTTTTCTTTTCAACGCAGCTTCTTTCTGTTCTCATTATTAGCGTTTAACCCTTTTACATCTCACCAGCAGCTAGAGGGTACACAGTTCTCTTAAACCTCTTCAGCATTTATTGTTTGTAGACTTTTTGCCAATGGTCAGTCGACTGGTGTGAGTTGAAAACTTTTTGTAGATTAGATTGCATGAGTCTAATACTTCCTGAGGCTGAGCTTTTATCCATTTTCCTTTTTTTAAAAAGAGAGTGAGTAAAACTTACCTCTTCATACTATCTTCGTGAACATTTTGCCTGTTTTGAATTTTTTTATCCATTCCCTACCTCAGCACAATTTTGAGGGCAGGTGTCCTTTACAGCCCTGAGTCCTTGTGAATGGTAAGTGACCATTAGCTGGGGGTTAAAAGCTGCTCTTGCGGGAATCGGCCACAAGGCGGCAGCATTTCTCCTTTACCAAATCTGGTTACTAGGGCAACAGAGCCTTACTGGAAGTGGTGTTCTAGGTTGTAAATTAGAATGGAATGTGCGAGGAAAAAGCCCTTTAAGTTTATGTCTCCTTACTTCTCGTTGGTATTTTTAACTTAATTTTTATTTTTTCTCACAGCAAACTTGATTACAATGTTTTGTTTGTTCTAGGTGTGCAAGATGTGGTTCTTTCACACATATACATATATCTATTCTTCTTCGGATCCTTTTCCCATGTAGGTTATGACACAATGTTGAGTAGTCTTCTCTTGGTATTGCGTAGGTCTTTGGTGATTCTATATTTCACATGTGTTTGTGTCTCTCTGTTAACCTCAATATGGTAATGTATCCAATCCTCACACCTGTCCATTTGGTGAACCATAAGTTTTTTAATGAATCTATGAAAGTGTTTCTCTGTGGAAATATCTTTGTTTGTATCATTTTTTAGGTAACACCTATATGTGATACGATAGGATATGTGTTTTTCGCTTTCTCACTTACTCCAAGTTGCGTGATTACTTCTAGACTCATCTGTGGTGCTGGAAATGGCATCGTTTCATTTTTTTCACTAGCTCATATTCCATCTGTACAGGTAGCAGTTCTTCTTTGTCCACCCATCTGTCGGTGGACTTTTTGGTTACTTCCATATCTTGGCTACTGTAATACTATGCAATGCAGATTTGCGTGCCTGTGTCCTTCCAATTCTGTCTTCTTAGTTTATAGGTCCAGGAATAGGTCTGCTGGAACATATGGTAGCTCAATGTTTACCTTTTAAAGGCACCTCTATTCTGTTCTCCTTAGTGGCTCTTTCCAGGTTACGTCCCACTTAAAGTGGAGGGTATGTATTTCTTCCCAGCTCCTTCAGGATTTATTCTTTGTAGTTTTTGCTGATGGTTATTCTGAGTGGTGTGAGCTGATACCTCTTTGTGGTTGAATTTGCATGTGTCTCATAATGCGTTGAAATTGATCTTTAAGACATGTCCTTTTTATTTTTCCAGCTGTGATTAGAGCTTATTTCTTCAAAGTGTTTTCTTAAAGTATGTGTCACCATTTGAAATATTTTGGCCATTATCTCCCTCAAGACATTTTGAGGGCAGGTTTCATTTACAGCCCTGCAGTACTTGTTCATATGAAGTGACCATTAGCTCAGGCTTTAAACCTGCTTTTGCAGGTAACGGCCAGAGAGCGGCAGCCTTTCTACGTTCCCCTTGCTGGTACTAGGGAAACAGACCTACCGGCCAGTGGTGTTCTTCGGTTATAAGTTAGAGTGCCATGTGCCCGGATAAACCCACGAATGTTGACGTCTCCTTGCTTTTGTTTGTTTTTAAATTTCATTTATATTTATTATTAGAGTAATATTCCATTGTGTACGTGGACCACTTCTTCTTGGTGCATTCCTCGGTTGATGGACATTTTCATTGCTTCCAAGTGCTGGCTATGGTAAATCTTGCTGGCGTACAGGTTTGCCAGCCTGTGACTTTTTGATTCTCATTTTCTCAGGTGATAGGCCAAGCAGTGGTTGTGATTGATTGACTGGTAGCTCAATGTTTCCCTTTTCAAAGCACCTACACTGTGTTTTCATTAGTGGCTCTTTACATGCCCCCCCTTACAACCGAGGGTACGCATTTCTCCACACTCCCTTCACCGTTTATTTTTTGCAGCATTTTTCCTAATGGCCATTCTGACTGCTGTGAGCTGATAGGTTTTTGTAATATGGGTATGCCTGTCATTAAATTTTTTAAAATTCATCATATTCCTACATCGTTCTCTTTTCTCTTAAAAGAAAAAACCGTGAGTACAATGTAGCTCTTGAAATTGTCTTCTTCGAAGGTTGCCCTCTTTTGAATTTTTTGGTCGATTTTTGACCCCAGAAATTTTCTGGAGGGCAGGTGTCATTTACAGAACTGCAAGTTGGTGAAAATTTAGTGACCTTTCGCAGTGGGTTCAAACCTGCTGTTGTGGGAAACGGCCACAAGGAGGTAGCATTTCTCCATTCCCCAATCTGGGTACTAGGGCAGCAGAGCCTTTCTGGAAGTCATTGTCCTAGGTTGTAAATTAGAATGGAATTTGCCAGGAGAAATCCCCATAAGTTTATGTCTCATTACTTCTTCTTGGTTTTTAAAAGTTTTTTAATCTGGGTAAAGTTTAGAATATTGTTTATCCTAGGTGTACACAATCTGGTTCATTTGTACATTATGTATGTCTATTAATGTACAGATCCTCTTCCCATGTAAAATATTACAGTGTTCCGTCAACCTCCCTTGCTATATGTTCGGTCTTTTTGATACATGTACAAAATATGTATTTGTATATGTATAGTAACACTAATCTTCATTTCTCAATTTCCCCCCTCCTTTCCTTTCAGATGAGCATAGTTTGTTTTCTCAGCCTGTGAGGGTCTTTCTCTTTGGAAATACGTTCATCTGTGCCAGTTATTAGATAATGCCATAAGTGATAATATAGGATATAGGTGTTTTGCTTTCCGACCTACTTCATGTTTTGTGATTATCTCCAGGCTCATCTATGGTGCCTCAAAGAGCAGTGCTTCAATGTTTTCCATGGCTAATATTCCATGTGTACATGGACCACTTCTTCTTGGTGCATTCCTCTGTTGATGGACATTTTCGTTGCTTCCAAGTGTTGCCTATGGTAAATATTGCTGGAGTGCAGGATTGCCAGCCTGTGAGTTTTGATTTTCCTTTTCTCAGGGGATAGACCCAGCAGTGGGTATGATTGATTGACTGGTATGGTAGCTCAACGTTTACCTTTTCAAGGCACCTCAATTGTGCTTTCATTAGTGGCTCTTACCACGTCCCCCTTAGAATCGAGGGTACGCATTTCTCCACAATCACGTCAGCATTTCTAGTTTGCAGCATTTTTGTTGATGGCCATTCTGACTGGTGTGAGCTGACAGGTTTTTGTAATTTGGGTTTACATGTCTGTAAAAATTCCTACAATTCATCATTTTTCCACGCCTTTTACTTTTCTGTTAAAAGAAAAAAGAAAGAAAGTGTGAGTGTAATATACCTCTTCAAATTTTCTTTTTGGAAGGTTGCACTCTAGAATTTTTTGGTCGATTTTCGACCTCAGTATTTTTTGGAGGGCCGGTGTCATTTACAGACCTGCAATTGGTGAATAATTAGTGACCTTTTGCAGTGGGTTCAAAGCTGCTGTTGTGGGAAACGGCCACAAGGATGCAGCATTTCTCGATTCCCAAATCTGGGTACTAGGGCAGCAGAGCCGTTCTGGAAGTTGTCTGCCTAGGTTTTCAATTTGGATGGAATGTGCCAGGAAAACCCCCCATAAGTTTATGTCTCATTACTCCTAGTTCGTTGTTTTAATTTTTTCAATTGGGGTAATGGTTAGAATGTTGCTTGTCCAAGGTGTACACTCTCTGGTTCATCTACATATCATATATACCTATTTATGTAGAGATCCTCTTCCCGTGTAAATTATTACAGAGTGTTCCGTAATCCTTCCTTGCTATATGGTCGGTCTTTTTGATATATGTATATAATATGTATTTGTATACATATGGTAACGCTAATCTTCATGTATCCATTCCCCCCACCTTTCCTTTTAGATAAGCATAGTTTTTTTTTTTAATAAGTCTGTGATTGCCTTTCTCTGTGGAAATATGTTCATTTGTGTCAGTTATTAGATAACGCCTATAAGTGATATCATAGGTTATAGGACTTTTCCTTTCCGACTTACCTCATGTTCTGTGATTATCTCCAAGATCATCTATGGTGCCTCAAAGAGCAGTGTTTCATTGTTTTCCATGGCTAGTATTCATTGTGTACATGGACCACTTCTTCTTTATCCTTTCATCTGTTGATGGACATTTTGGTTGCTTCACTGTCTTGTCTATTGTGAATAAGGCTGCAGTGCAGCTTTTGCAGCCCGGGTCTTCTTCATTCTGGTCTTCTCAGGTGAGAGGCCCTTTGGTGCGCCTGCTGGATTGAATGGTACCTCAATTTTTCTTTTCAACGCAGCTTCTTTCTGTTCTCATTATTAGCGTTTAACCCTTTTACATCTCACCAGCAGCTAGAGGGTACACAGTTCTCTTAAACCTCTTCAGCATTTATTGTTTGTAGACTTTTTGCCAATGGTCAGTCGACTGGTGTGAGTTGAAAACTTTTTGTAGATTAGATTGCATGAGTCTAATACTTCCTGAGGCTGAGCTTTTATCCATTTTCCTTTTTTTAAAAAGAGAGTGAGTAAAACTTACCTCTTCATACTATCTTCGTGAACATTTTGCCTGTTTTGAATTTTTTTATCCATTCCCTACCTCAGCACAATTTTGAGGGCAGGTGTCCTTTACAGCCCTGAGTCCTTGTGAATGGTAAGTGACCATTAGCTGGGGGTTAAAAGCTGCTCTTGCGGGAATCGGCCACAAGGCGGCAGCATTTCTCCTTTACCAAATCTGGTTACTAGGGCAACAGAGCCTTACTGGAAGTGGTGTTCTAGGTTGTAAATTAGAATGGAATGTGCGAGGAAAAAGCCCTTTAAGTTTATGTCTCCTTACTTCTCGTTGGTATTTTTAACTTAATTTTTATTTTTTCTCACAGCAAACTTGATTACAATGTTTTGTTTGTTCTAGGTGTGCAAGATGTGGTTCTTTCACACATATACATATATCTATTCTTCTTCGGATCCTTTTCCCATGTAGGTTATGACACAATGTTGAGTAGTCTTCTCTTGGTATTGCGTAGGTCTTTGGTGATTCTATATTTCACATGTGTTTGTGTCTCTCTGTTAACCTCAATATGGTAATGTATCCAATCCTCACACCTGTCCATTTGGTGAACCATAAGTTTTTTAATGAATCTATGAAAGTGTTTCTCTGTGGAAATATCTTTGTTTGTATCATTTTTTAGGTAACACCTATATGTGATACGATAGGATATGTGTTTTTCGCTTTCTCACTTACTCCAAGTTGCGTGATTACTTCTAGACTCATCTGTGGTGCTGGAAATGGCATCGTTTCATTTTTTTCACTAGCTCATATTCCATCTGTACAGGTAGCAGTTCTTCTTTGTCCACCCATCTGTCGGTGGACTTTTTGGTTACTTCCATATCTTGGCTACTGTAATACTATGCAATGCAGATTTGCGTGCCTGTGTCCTTCCAATTCTGTCTTCTTAGTTTATAGGTCCAGGAATAGGTCTGCTGGAACATATGGTAGCTCAATGTTTACCTTTTAAAGGCACCTCTATTCTGTTCTCCTTAGTGGCTCTTTCCAGGTTACGTCCCACTTAAAGTGGAGGGTATGTATTTCTTCCCAGCTCCTTCAGGATTTATTCTTTGTAGTTTTTGCTGATGGTTATTCTGAGTGGTGTGAGCTGATACCTCTTTGTGGTTGAATTTGCATGTGTCTCATAATGCGTTGAAATTGATCTTTAAGACATGTCCTTTTTATTTTTCCAGCTGTGATTAGAGCTTATTTCTTCAAAGTGTTTTCTTAAAGTATGTGTCACCATTTGAAATATTTTGGCCATTATCTCCCTCAAGACATTTTGAGGGCAGGTTTCATTTACAGCCCTGCAGTACTTGTTCATATGAAGTGACCATTAGCTCAGGCTTTAAACCTGCTTTTGCAGGTAACGGCCAGAGAGCGGCAGCCTTTCTACGTTCCCCTTGCTGGTACTAGGGAAACAGACCTACCGGCCAGTGGTGTTCTTCGGTTATAAGTTAGAGTGCCATGTGCCCGGATAAACCCACGAATGTTGACGTCTCCTTGCTTTTGTTTGTTTTTAAATTTCATTTATATTTATTATTAGAGTAATATTCCATTGTGTACGTGGACCACTTCTTCTTGGTGCATTCCTCGGTTGATGGACATTTTCATTGCTTCCAAGTGCTGGCTATGGTAAATCTTGCTGGCGTACAGGTTTGCCAGCCTGTGACTTTTTGATTCTCATTTTCTCAGGTGATAGGCCAAGCAGTGGTTGTGATTGATTGACTGGTAGCTCAATGTTTCCCTTTTCAAAGCACCTACACTGTGTTTTCATTAGTGGCTCTTTACATGCCCCCCCTTACAACCGAGGGTACGCATTTCTCCACACTCCCTTCACCGTTTATTTTTTGCAGCATTTTTCCTAATGGCCATTCTGACTGCTGTGAGCTGATAGGTTTTTGTAATATGGGTATGCCTGTCATTAAATTTTTTAAAATTCATCATATTCCTACATCGTTCTCTTTTCTCTTAAAAGAAAAAACCGTGAGTACAATGTAGCTCTTGAAATTGTCTTCTTCGAAGGTTGCCCTCTTTTGAATTTTTTGGTCGATTTTTGACCCCAGAAATTTTCTCGAGGGCAGGTGTCATTTACAGAACTGCAAGTTGGTGAAAATTTAGTGACCTTTCGCAGTGGGTTCAAACCTGCTGTTGTGGGAAACGGCCACAAGGAGGTAGCATTTCTCCATTCCCCAATCTGGGTACTAGGGCAGCAGAGCCTTTCTGGAAGTCATTGTCCTAGGTTGTAAATTAGAATGGAATTTGCCAGGAGAAATCCCCATAAGTTTATGTCTCATTACTTCTTCTTGGTTTTTAAAAGTTTTTTAATCTGGGTAAAGTTTAGAATATTGTTTATCCTAGGTGTACACAATCTGGTTCATTTGTACATTATGTATGTCTATTAATGTACAGATCCTCTTCCCATGTAAAATATTACAGTGTTCCGTCAACCTCCCTTGCTATATGTTCGGTCTTTTTGATACATGTACAAAATATGTATTTGTATATGTATAGTAACACTAATCTTCATTTCTCAATTTCCCCCCTCCTTTCCTTTCAGATGAGCATAGTTTGTTTTCTCAGCCTGTGAGTGTCTTTCTCTTTGGAAATACGTTCATCTGTGCCAGTTATTAGATAATGCCATAAGTGATAATATAGGATATAGGTGTTTTGCTTTCCGACCTACTTCATGTTTTGTGATTATCTCCAGGCTCATCTATGGTGCCTCAAAGAGCAGTGCTTCAATGTTTTCCATGGCTAATATTCCATGTGTACATGGACCACTTCTTCTTGGTGCATTCCTCTGTTGATGGACATTTTCGTTGCTTCCAAGTGTTGCCTATGGTAAATATTGCTGGAGTGCAGGATTGCCAGCCTGTGATTTTTGATTTTCCTTTTCTCAGGGGATAGACCCAGCAGTGGGTATGATTGATTGACTGGTATGGTAGCTCAACGTTTACCTTTTCAAGGCACCTCAATTGTGCTTTCATTAGTGGCTCTTACCACGTCCCCCTTAGAATCGAGGGTACGCATTTCTCCACAATCACGTCAGCATTTCTAGTTTGCAGCATTTTTGTTGATGGCCATTCTGACTGGTGTGAGCTGACAGGTTTTTGTAATTTGGGTTTACATGTCTGTAAAAATTCCTACAATTCATCATTTTTCCACGCCTTTTACTTTTCTGTTAAAAGAAAAAAGAAAGAAAGTGTGAGTGTAATATACCTCTTCAAATTTTCTTTTTGGAAGGTTGCACTCTAGAATTTTTTGGTCGATTTTCGACCTCAGTATTTTTTGGAGGGCCGGTGTCATTTACAGACCTGCAATTGGTGAATAATTAGTGACCTTTTGCAGTGGGTTCAAAGCTGCTGTTGTGGGAAACGGCCACAAGGATGCAGCATTTCTCGATTCCCAAATCTGGGTACTAGGGCAGCAGAGCCGTTCTGGAAGTTGTCTGCCTAGGTTTTCAATTTGGATGGAATGTGCCAGGAAAACCCCCCATAAGTTTATGTCTCATTACTCCTAGTTCGTTGTTTTAATTTTTTCAATTGGGGTAATGGTTAGAATGTTGCTTGTCCAAGGTGTACACTCTCTGGTTCATCTACATATCATATATACCTATTTATGTAGAGATCCTCTTCCCGTGTAAATTATTACAGAGTGTTCCGTAATCCTTCCTTGCTATATGGTCGGTCTTTTTGATATATGTATATAATATGTATTTGTATACATATGGTAACGCTAATCTTCATGTATCCATTCCCCCCACCTTTCCTTTTAGATAAGCATAGTTTTTTTTTTTTTAATAAGTCTGTGATTGCCTTTCTCTGTGGAAATATGTTCATTTGTGTCAGTTATTAGATAACGCCTATAAGTGATATCATAGGTTATAGGACTTTTCCTTTCCGACTTACCTCATGTTCTGTGATTATCTCCAAGATCATCTATGGTGCCTCAAAGAGCAGTGTTTCATTGTTTTCCATGGCTAGTATTCATTGTGTACATGGACCACTTCTTCTTTATCCTTTCATCTGTTGATGGACATTTTGGTTGCTTCACTGTCTTGTCTATTGTGAATAAGGCTGCAGTGCAGCTTTTGCAGCCCGGGTCTTCTTCATTCTGGTCTTCTCAGGTGAGAGGCCCTTTGGTGCGCCTGCTGGATTGAATGGTACCTCAATTTTTCTTTTCAACGCAGCTTCTTTCTGTTCTCATTATTAGCGTTTAACCCTTTTACATCTCACCAGCAGCTAGAGGGTACACAGTTCTCTTAAACCTCTTCAGCATTTATTGTTTGTAGACTTTTTGCCAATGGTCAGTCGACTGGTGTGAGTTGAAAACTTTTTGTAGATTAGATTGCATGAGTCTAATACTTCCTGAGGCTGAGCTTTTATCCATTTTCCTTTTTTTAAAAAGAGAGTGAGTAAAACTTACCTCTTCATACTATCTTCGTGAACATTTTGCCTGTTTTGAATTTTTTTATCCATTCCCTACCTCAGCACAATTTTGAGGGCAGGTGTCCTTTACAGCCCTGAGTCCTTGTGAATGGTAAGTGACCATTAGCTGGGGGTTAAAAGCTGCTCTTGCGGGAATCGGCCACAAGGCGGCAGCATTTCTCCTTTACCAAATCTGGTTACTAGGGCAACAGAGCCTTACTGGAAGTGGTGTTCTAGGTTGTAAATTAGAATGGAATGTGCGAGGAAAAAGCCCTTTAAGTTTATGTCTCCTTACTTCTCGTTGGTATTTTTAACTTAATTTTTATTTTTTCTCACAGCAAACTTGATTACAATGTTTTGTTTGTTCTAGGTGTGCAAGATGTGGTTCTTTCACACATATACATATATCTATTCTTCTTCGGATCCTTTTCCCATGTAGGTTATGACACAATGTTGAGTAGTCTTCTCTTGGTATTGCGTAGGTCTTTGGTGATTCTATATTTCACATGTGTTTGTGTCTCTCTGTTAACCTCAATATGGTAATGTATCCAATCCTCACACCTGTCCATTTGGTGAACCATAAGTTTTTTAATGAATCTATGAAAGTGTTTCTCTGTGGAAATATCTTTGTTTGTATCATTTTTTAGGTAACACCTATATGTGATACGATAGGATATGTGTTTTTCGCTTTCTCACTTACTCCAAGTTGCGTGATTACTTCTAGACTCATCTGTGGTGCTGGAAATGGCATCGTTTCATTTTTTTCACTAGCTCATATTCCATCTGTACAGGTAGCAGTTCTTCTTTGTCCACCCATCTGTCGGTGGACTTTTTGGTTACTTCCATATCTTGGCTACTGTAATACTATGCAATGCAGATTTGCGTGCCTGTGTCCTTCCAATTCTGTCTTCTTAGTTTATAGGTCCAGGAATAGGTCTGCTGGAACATATGGTAGCTCAATGTTTACCTTTTAAAGGCACCTCTATTCTGTTCTCCTTAGTGGCTCTTTCCAGGTTACGTCCCACTTAAAGTGGAGGGTATGTATTTCTTCCCAGCTCCTTCAGGATTTATTCTTTGTAGTTTTTGCTGATGGTTATTCTGAGTGGTGTGAGCTGATACCTCTTTGTGGTTGAATTTGCATGTGTCTCATAATGCGTTGAAATTGATCTTTAAGACATGTCCTTTTTATTTTTCCAGCTGTGATTAGAGCTTATTTCTTCAAAGTGTTTTCTTAAAGTATGTGTCACCATTTGAAATATTTTGGCCATTATCTCCCTCAAGACATCTTGAGGGCAGGTTTCATTTACAGCCCTGCAGTACTTGTTCATATGAAGTGACCATTAGCTCAGGCTTTAAACCTGCTTTTGCAGGTAACGGCCAGAGAGCGGCAGCCTTTCTACGTTCCCCTTGCTGGTACTAGGGAAACAGACCTACCGGCCAGTGGTGTTCTTCGGTTATAAGTTAGAGTGCCATGTGCCCGGATAAACCCACGAATGTTGACGTCTCCTTGCTTTTGTTTGTTTTTAAATTTCATTTATATTTATTATTAGAGTAATATTCCATTGTGTACGTGGACCACTTCTTCTTGGTGCATTCCTCGGTTGATGGACATTTTCATTGCTTCCAAGTGCTGGCTATGGTAAATCTTGCTGGCGTACAGGTTTGCCAGCCTGTGACTTTTTGATTCTCATTTTCTCAGGTGATAGGCCAAGCAGTGGTTGTGATTGATTGACTGGTAGCTCAATGTTTCCCTTTTCAAAGCACCTACACTGTGTTTTCATTAGTGGCTCTTTACATGCCCCCCCTTACAACCGAGGGTACGCATTTCTCCACACTCCCTTCACCGTTTATTTTTTGCAGCATTTTTCCTAATGGCCATTCTGACTGCTGTGAGCTGATAGGTTTTTGTAATATGGGTATGCCTGTCATTAAATTTTTTAAAATTCATCATATTCCTACATCGTTCTCTTTTCTCTTAAAAGAAAAAACCGTGAGTACAATGTAGCTCTTGAAATTGTCTTCTTCGAAGGTTGCCCTCTTTTGAATTTTTTGGTCGATTTTGGACCCCAGAAATTTTCTCGAGGGCAGGTGTCATTTACAGAACTGCAAGTTGGTGAAAATTTAGTGACCTTTCGCAGTGGGTTCAAACCTGCTGTTGTGGGAAACGGCCACAAGGAGGTAGCATTTCTCCATTCCCCAATCTGGGTACTAGGGCAGCAGAGCCTTTCTGGAAGTCATTGTCCTAGGTTGTAAATTAGAATGGAATTTGCCAGGAGAAATCCCCATAAGTTTATGTCTCATTACTTCTTCTTGGTTTTTAAAAGTTTTTTAATCTGGGTAAAGTTTAGAATATTGTTTATCCTAGGTGTACACAATCTGGTTCATTTGTACATTATGTATGTCTATTAATGTACAGATCCTCTTCCCATGTAAAATATTACAGTGTTCCGTCAACCTCCCTTGCTATATGTTCGGTCTTTTTGATACATGTACAAAATATGTATTTGTATATGTATAGTAACACTAATCTTCATTTCTCAATTTCCCCCCTCCTTTCCTTTCAGATGAGCATAGTTTGTTTTCTCAGCCTGTGAGGGTCTTTCTCTTTGGAAATACGTTCATCTGTGCCAGTTATTAGATAATGCCATAAGTGATAATATAGGATATAGGTGTTTTGCTTTCCGACCTACTTCATGTTTTGTGATTATCTCCAGGCTCATCTATGGTGCCTCAAAGAGCAGTGCTTCAATGTTTTCCATGGCTAATATTCCATGTGTACATGGACCACTTCTTCTTGGTGCATTCCTCTGTTGATGGACATTTTCGTTGCTTCCAAGTGTTGCCTATGGTAAATATTGCTGGAGTGCAGGATTGCCAGCCTGTGATTTTTGATTTTCCTTTTCTCAGGGGATAGACCCAGCAGTGGGTATGATTGATTGACTGGTATGGTAGCTCAACGTTTACCTTTTCAAGGCACCTCAATTGTGCTTTCATTAGTGGCTCTTACCACGTCCCCCTTAGAATCGAGGGTACGCATTTCTCCACAATCACGTCAGCATTTCTAGTTTGCAGCATTTTTGTTGATGGCCATTCTGACTGGTGTGAGCTGACAGGTTTTTGTAATTTGGGTTTACATGTCTGTAAAAATTCCTACAATTCATCATTTTTCCACGCCTTTTACTTTTCTGTTAAAAGAAAAAAGAAAGAAAGTGTGAGTGTAATATACCTCTTCAAATTTTCTTTTTGGAAGGTTGCACTCTAGAATTTTTTGGTCGATTTTCGACCTCAGTATTTTTTGGAGGGCCGGTGTCATTTACAGACCTGCAATTGGTGAATAATTAGTGACCTTTTGCAGTGGGTTCAAAGCTGCTGTTGTGGGAAACGGCCACAAGGATGCAGCATTTCTCGATTCCCAAATCTGGGTACTAGGGCAGCAGAGCCGTTCTGGAAGTTGTCTGCCTAGGTTTTCAATTTGGATGGAATGTGCCAGGAAAACCCCCCATAAGTTTATGTCTCATTACTCCTAGTTCGTTGTTTTAATTTTTTCAATTGGGGTAATGGTTAGAATGTTGCTTGTCCAAGGTGTACACTCTCTGGTTCATCTACATATCATATATACCTATTTATGTAGAGATCCTCTTCCCGTGTAAATTATTACAGAGTGTTCCGTAATCCTTCCTTGCTATATGGTCGGTCTTTTTGATATATGTATATAATATGTATTTGTATACATATGGTAACGCTAATCTTCATGTATCCATTCCCCCCACCTTTCCTTTTAGATAAGCATAGTTTTTTTTTTTTTAATAAGTCTGTGATTGCCTTTCTCTGTGGAAATATGTTCATTTGTGTCAGTTATTAGATAACGCCTATAAGTGATATCATAGGTTATAGGACTTTTCCTTTCCGACTTACCTCATGTTCTGTGATTATCTCCAAGATCATCTATGGTGCCTCAAAGAGCAGTGTTTCATTGTTTTCCATGGCTAGTATTCATTGTGTACATGGACCACTTCTTCTTTATCCTTTCATCTGTTGATGGACATTTTGGTTGCTTCACTGTCTTGTCTATTGTGAATAAGGCTGCAGTGCAGCTTTTGCAGCCCGGGTCTTCTTCATTCTGGTCTTCTCAGGTGAGAGGCCCTTTGGTGCGCCTGCTGGATTGAATGGTACCTCAATTTTTCTTTTCAACGCAGCTTCTTTCTGTTCTCATTATTAGCGTTTAACCCTTTTACATCTCACCAGCAGCTAGAGGGTACACAGTTCTCTTAAACCTCTTCAGCATTTATTGTTTGTAGACTTTTTGCCAATGGTCAGTCGACTGGTGTGAGTTGAAAACTTTTTGTAGATTAGATTGCATGAGTCTAATACTTCCTGAGGCTGAGCTTTTATCCATTTTCCTTTTTTTAAAAAGAGAGTGAGTAAAACTTACCTCTTCATACTATCTTCGTGAACATTTTGCCTGTTTTGAATTTTTTTATCCATTCCCTACCTCAGCACAATTTTGAGGGCAGGTGTCCTTTACAGCCCTGAGTCCTTGTGAATGGTAAGTGACCATTAGCTGGGGGTTAAAAGCTGCTCTTGCGGGAATCGGCCACAAGGCGGCAGCATTTCTCCTTTACCAAATCTGGTTACTAGGGCAACAGAGCCTTACTGGAAGTGGTGTTCTAGGTTGTAAATTAGAATGGAATGTGCGAGGAAAAAGCCCTTTAAGTTTATGTCTCCTTACTTCTCGTTGGTATTTTTAACTTAATTTTTATTTTTTCTCACAGCAAACTTGATTACAATGTTTTGTTTGTTCTAGGTGTGCAAGATGTGGTTCTTTCACACATATACATATATCTATTCTTCTTCGGATCCTTTTCCCATGTAGGTTATGACACAATGTTGAGTAGTCTTCTCTTGGTATTGCGTAGGTCTTTGGTGATTCTATATTTCACATGTGTTTGTGTCTCTCTGTTAACCTCAATATGGTAATGTATCCAATCCTCACACCTGTCCATTTGGTGAACCATAAGTTTTTTAATGAATCTATGAAAGTGTTTCTCTGTGGAAATATCTTTGTTTGTATCATTTTTTAGGTAACACCTATATGTGATACGATAGGATATGTGTTTTTCGCTTTCTCACTTACTCCAAGTTGCGTGATTACTTCTAGACTCATCTGTGGTGCTGGAAATGGCATCGTTTCATTTTTTTCACTAGCTCATATTCCATCTGTACAGGTAGCAGTTCTTCTTTGTCCACCCATCTGTCGGTGGACTTTTTGGTTACTTCCATATCTTGGCTACTGTAATACTATGCAATGCAGATTTGCGTGCCTGTGTCCTTCCAATTCTGTCTTCTTAGTTTATAGGTCCAGGAATAGGTCTGCTGGAACATATGGTAGCTCAATGTTTACCTTTTAAAGGCACCTCTATTCTGTTCTCCTTAGTGGCTCTTTCCAGGTTACGTCCCACTTAAAGTGGAGGGTATGTATTTCTTCCCAGCTCCTTCAGGATTTATTCTTTGTAGTTTTTGCTGATGGTTATTCTGAGTGGTGTGAGCTGATACCTCTTTGTGGTTGAATTTGCATGTGTCTCATAATGCGTTGAAATTGATCTTTAAGACATGTCCTTTTTATTTTTCCAGCTGTGATTAGAGCTTATTTCTTCAAAGTGTTTTCTTAAAGTATGTGTCACCATTTGAAATATTTTGGCCATTATCTCCCTCAAGACATTTTGAGGGCAGGTTTCATTTACAGCCCTGCAGTACTTGTTCATATGAAGTGACCATTAGCTCAGGCTTTAAACCTGCTTTTGCAGGTAACGGCCAGAGAGCGGCAGCCTTTCTACGTTCCCCTTGCTGGTACTAGGGAAACAGACCTACCGGCCAGTGGTGTTCTTCGGTAATAAGTTAGAGTGCCATGTGCCCGGATAAACCCACGAATGTTGACGTCTCCTTGCTTTTGTTTGTTTTTAAATTTCATTTATATTTATTATTAGAGTAATATTCCATTGTGTACGTGGACCACTTCTTCTTGGTGCATTCCTCGGTTGATGGACATTTTCATTGCTTCCAAGTGCTGGCTATGGTAAATCTTGCTGGCGTACAGGTTTGCCAGCCTGTGACTTTTTGATTCTCATTTTCTCAGGTGATAGGCCAAGCAGTGGTTGTGATTGATTGACTGGTAGCTCAATGTTTCCCTTTTCAAAGCACCTACACTGTGTTTTCATTAGTGGCTCTTTACATGCCCCCCCTTACAACCGAGGGTACGCATTTCTCCACACTCCCTTCACCGTTTATTTTTTGCAGCATTTTTCCTAATGGCCATTCTGACTGCTGTGAGCTGATAGGTTTTTGTAATATGGGTATGCCTGTCATTAAATTTTTTAAAATTCATCATATTCCTACATCGTTCTCTTTTCTCTTAAAAGAAAAAACCGTGAGTACAATGTAGCTCTTGAAATTGTCTTCTTCGAAGGTTGCCCTCTTTTGAATTTTTTGGTCGATTTTTGACCCCAGAAATTTTCTGGAGGGCAGGTGTCATTTACAGAACTGCAAGTTGGTGAAAATTTAGTGACCTTTCGCAGTGGGTTCAAACCTGCTGTTGTGGGAAACGGCCACAAGGAGGTAGCATTTCTCCATTCCCCAATCTGGGTACTAGGGCAGCAGAGCCTTTCTGGAAGTCATTGTCCTAGGTTGTAAATTAGAATGGAATTTGCCAGGAGAAATCCCCATAAGTTTATGTCTCATTACTTCTTCTTGGTTTTTAAAAGTTTTTTAATCTGGGTAAAGTTTAGAATATTGTTTATCCTAGGTGTACACAATCTGGTTCATTTGTACATTATGTATGTCTATTAATGTACAGATCCTCTTCCCATGTAAAATATTACAGTGTTCCGTCAACCTCCCTTGCTATATGTTCGGTCTTTTTGATACATGTACAAAATATGTATTTGTATATGTATAGTAACACTAATCTTCATTTCTCAATTTCCCCCCTCCTTTCCTTTCAGATGAGCATAGTTTGTTTTCTCAGCCTGTGAGGGTCTTTCTCTTTGGAAATACGTTCATCTGTGCCAGTTATTAGATAATGCCATAAGTGATAATATAGGATATAGGTGTTTTGCTTTCCGACCTACTTCATGTTTTGTGATTATCTCCAGGCTCATCTATGGTGCCTCAAAGAGCAGTGCTTCAATGTTTTCCATGGCTAATATTCCATGTGTACATGGACCACTTCTTCTTGGTGCATTCCTCTGTTGATGGACATTTTCGTTGCTTCCAAGTGTTGCCTATGGTAAATATTGCTGGAGTGCAGGATTGCCAGCCTGTGAGTTTTGATTTTCCTTTTCTCAGGGGATAGACCCAGCAGTGGGTATGATTGATTGACTGGTATGGTAGCTCAACGTTTACCTTTTCAAGGCACCTCAATTGTGCTTTCATTAGTGGCTCTTACCACGTCCCCCTTAGAATCGAGGGTACGCATTTCTCCACAATCACGTCAGCATTTCTAGTTTGCAGCATTTTTGTTGATGGCCATTCTGACTGGTGTGAGCTGACAGGTTTTTGTAATTTGGGTTTACATGTCTGTAAAAATTCCTACAATTCATCATTTTTCCACGCCTTTTACTTTTCTGTTAAAAGAAAAAAGAAAGAAAGTGTGAGTGTAATATACCTCTTCAAATTTTCTTTTTGGAAGGTTGCACTCTAGAATTTTTTGGTCGATTTTCGACCTCAGTATTTTTTGGAGGGCCGGTGTCATTTACAGACCTGCAATTGGTGAATAATTAGTGACCTTTTGCAGTGGGTTCAAAGCTGCTGTTGTGGGAAACGGCCACAAGGATGCAGCATTTCTCGATTCCCAAATCTGGGTACTAGGGCAGCAGAGCCGTTCTGGAAGTTGTCTGCCTAGGTTTTCAATTTGGATGGAATGTGCCAGGAAAACCCCCCATAAGTTTATGTCTCATTACTCCTAGTTCGTTGTTTTAATTTTTTCAATTGGGGTAATGGTTAGAATGTTGCTTGTCCAAGGTGTACACTCTCTGGTTCATCTACATATCATATATACCTATTTATGTAGAGATCCTCTTCCCGTGTAAATTATTACAGAGTGTTCCGTAATCCTTCCTTGCTATATGGTCGGTCTTTTTGATATATGTATATAATATGTATTTGTATACATATGGTAACGCTAATCTTCATGTATCCATTCCCCCCACCTTTCCTTTTAGATAAGCATAGTTTTTTTTTTTTAATAAGTCTGTGATTGCCTTTCTCTGTGGAAATATGTTCATTTGTGTCAGTTATTAGATAACGCCTATAAGTGATATCATAGGTTATAGGACTTTTCCTTTCCGACTTACCTCATGTTCTGTGATTATCTCCAAGATCATCTATGGTGCCTCAAAGAGCAGTGTTTCATTGTTTTCCATGGCTAGTATTCATTGTGTACATGGACCACTTCTTCTTTATCCTTTCATCTGTTGATGGACATTTTGGTTGCTTCACTGTCTTGTCTATTGTGAATAAGGCTGCAGTGCAGCTTTTGCAGCCCGGGTCTTCTTCATTCTGGTCTTCTCAGGTGAGAGGCCCTTTGGTGCGCCTGCTGGATTGAATGGTACCTCAATTTTTCTTTTCAACGCAGCTTCTTTCTGTTCTCATTATTAGCGTTTAACCCTTTTACATCTCACCAGCAGCTAGAGGGTACACAGTTCTCTTAAACCTCTTCAGCATTTATTGTTTGTAGACTTTTTGCCAATGGTCAGTCGACTGGTGTGAGTTGAAAACTTTTTGTAGATTAGATTGCATGAGTCTAATACTTCCTGAGGCTGAGCTTTTATCCATTTTCCTTTTTTTAAAAAGAGAGTGAGTAAAACTTACCTCTTCATACTATCTTCGTGAACATTTTGCCTGTTTTGAATTTTTTTATCCATTCCCTACCTCAGCACAATTTTGAGGGCAGGTGTCCTTTACAGCCCTGAGTCCTTGTGAATGGTAAGTGACCATTAGCTGGGGGTTAAAAGCTGCTCTTGCGGGAATCGGCCACAAGGCGGCAGCATTTCTCCTTTACCAAATCTGGTTACTAGGGCAACAGAGCCTTACTGGAAGTGGTGTTCTAGGTTGTAAATTAGAATGGAATGTGCGAGGAAAAAGCCCTTTAAGTTTATGTCTCCTTACTTCTCGTTGGTATTTTTAACTTAATTTTTATTTTTTCTCACAGCAAACTTGATTACAATGTTTTGTTTGTTCTAGGTGTGCAAGATGTGGTTCTTTCACACATATACATATATCTATTCTTCTTCGGATCCTTTTCCCATGTAGGTTATGACACAATGTTGAGTAGTCTTCTCTTGGTATTGCGTAGGTCTTTGGTGATTCTATATTTCACATGTGTTTGTGTCTCTCTGTTAACCTCAATATGGTAATGTATCCAATCCTCACACCTGTCCATTTGGTGAACCATAAGTTTTTTAATGAATCTATGAAAGTGTTTCTCTGTGGAAATATCTTTGTTTGTATCATTTTTTAGGTAACACCTATATGTGATACGATAGGATATGTGTTTTTCGCTTTCTCACTTACTCCAAGTTGCGTGATTACTTCTAGACTCATCTGTGGTGCTGGAAATGGCATCGTTTCATTTTTTTCACTAGCTCATATTCCATCTGTACAGGTAGCAGTTCTTCTTTGTCCACCCATCTGTCGGTGGACTTTTTGGTTACTTCCATATCTTGGCTACTGTAATACTATGCAATGCAGATTTGCGTGCCTGTGTCCTTCCAATTCTGTCTTCTTAGTTTATAGGTCCAGGAATAGGTCTGCTGGAACATATGGTAGCTCAATGTTTACCTTTTAAAGGCACCTCTATTCTGTTCTCCTTAGTGGCTCTTTCCAGGTTACGTCCCACTTAAAGTGGAGGGTATGTATTTCTTCCCAGCTCCTTCAGGATTTATTCTTTGTAGTTTTTGCTGATGGTTATTCTGAGTGGTGTGAGCTGATACCTCTTTGTGGTTGAATTTGCATGTGTCTCATAATGCGTTGAAATTGATCTTTAAGACATGTCCTTTTTATTTTTCCAGCTGTGATTAGAGCTTATTTCTTCAAAGTGTTTTCTTAAAGTATGTGTCACCATTTGAAATATTTTGGCCATTATCTCCCTCAAGACATTTTGAGGGCAGGTTTCATTTACAGCCCTGCAGTACTTGTTCATATGAAGTGACCATTAGCTCAGGCTTTAAACCTGCTTTTGCAGGTAACGGCCAGAGAGCGGCAGCCTTTCTACGTTCCCCTTGCTGGTACTAGGGAAACAGACCTACCGGCCAGTGGTGTTCTTCGGTTATAAGTTAGAGTGCCATGTGCCCGGATAAACCCACGAATGTTGACGTCTCCTTGCTTTTGTTTGTTTTTAAATTTCATTTATATTTATTATTAGAGTAATATTCCATTGTGTACGTGGACCACTTCTTCTTGGTGCATTCCTCGGTTGATGGACATTTTCATTGCTTCCAAGTGCTGGCTATGGTAAATCTTGCTGGCGTACAGGTTTGCCAGCCTGTGACTTTTTGATTCTCATTTTCTCAGGTGATAGGCCAAGCAGTGGTTGTGATTGATTGACTGGTAGCTCAATGTTTCCCTTTTCAAAGCACCTACACTGTGTTTTCATTAGTGGCTCTTTACATGCCCCCCCTTACAACCGAGGGTACGCATTTCTCCACACTCCCTTCACCGTTTATTTTTTGCAGCATTTTTCCTAATGGCCATTCTGACTGCTGTGAGCTGATAGGTTTTTGTAATATGGGTATGCCTGTCATTAAATTTTTTAAAATTCATCATATTCCTACATCGTTCTCTTTTCTCTTAAAAGAAAAAACCGTGAGTACAATGTAGCTCTTGAAATTGTCTTCTTCGAAGGTTGCCCTCTTTTGAATTTTTTGGTCGATTTTTGACCCCAGAAATTTTCTCGAGGGCAGGTGTCATTTACAGAACTGCAAGTTGGTGAAAATTTAGTGACCTTTCGCAGTGGGTTCAAACCTGCTGTTGTGGGAAACGGCCACAAGGAGGTAGCATTTCTCCATTCCCCAATCTGGGTACTAGGGCAGCAGAGCCTTTCTGGAAGTCATTGTCCTAGGTTGTAAATTAGAATGGAATTTGCCAGGAGAAATCCCCATAAGTTTATGTCTCATTACTTCTTCTTGGGTTTTAAAAGTTTTTTAATCTGGGTAAAGTTTAGAATATTGTTTATCCTAGGTGTACACAATCTGGTTCATTTGTACATTATGTATGTCTATTAATGTACAGATCCTCTTCCCATGTAAAATATTACAGTGTTCCGTCAACCTCCCTTGCTATATGTTCGGTCTTTTTGATACATGTACAAAATATGTATTTGTATATGTATAGTAACACTAATCTTCATTTCTCAATTTCCCCCCTCCTTTCCTTTCAGATGAGCATAGTTTGTTTTCTCAGCCTGTGAGTGTCTTTCTCTTTGGAAATACGTTCATCTGTGCCAGTTATTAGATAATGCCATAAGTGATAATATAGGATATAGGTGTTTTGCTTTCCGACCTACTTCATGTTTTGTGATTATCTCCAGGCTCATCTATGGTGCCTCAAAGAGCAGTGCTTCAATGTTTTCCATGGCTAATATTCCATGTGTACATGGACCACTTCTTCTTGGTGCATTCCTCTGTTGATGGACATTTTCGTTGCTTCCAAGTGTTGCCTATGGTAAATATTGCTGGAGTGCAGGATTGCCAGCCTGTGATTTTTGATTTTCCTTTTCTCAGGGGATAGACCCAGCAGTGGGTATGATTGATTGACTGGTATGGTAGCTCAACGTTTACCTTTTCAAGGCACCTCAATTGTGCTTTCATTAGTGGCTCTTACCACGTCCCCCTTAGAATCGAGGGTACGCATTTCTCCACAATCACGTCAGCATTTCTAGTTTGCAGCATTTTTGTTGATGGCCATTCTGACTGGTGTGAGCTGACAGGTTTTTGTAATTTGGGTTTACATGTCTGTAAAAATTCCTACAATTCATCATTTTTCCACGCCTTTTACTTTTCTGTTAAAAGAAAAAAGAAAGAAAGTGTGAGTGTAATATACCTCTTCAAATTTTCTTTTTGGAAGGTTGCACTCTAGAATTTTTTGGTCGATTTTCGACCTCAGTATTTTTTGGAGGGCCGGTGTCATTTACAGACCTGCAATTGGTGAATAATTAGTGACCTTTTGCAGTGGGTTCAAAGCTGCTGTTGTGGGAAACGGCCACAAGGATGCAGCATTTCTCGATTCCCAAATCTGGGTACTAGGGCAGCAGAGCCGTTCTGGAAGTTGTCTGCCTAGGTTTTCAATTTGGATGGAATGTGCCAGGAAAACCCCCCATAAGTTTATGTCTCATTACTCCTAGTTCGTTGTTTTAATTTTTTCAATTGGGGTAATGGTTAGAATGTTGCTTGTCCAAGGTGTACACTCTCTGGTTCATCTACATATCATATATACCTATTTATGTAGAGATCCTCTTCCCGTGTAAATTATTACAGAGTGTTCCGTAATCCTTCCTTGCTATATGGTCGGTCTTTTTGATATATGTATATAATATGTATTTGTATACATATGGTAACGCTAATCTTCATGTATCCATTCCCCCCACCTTTCCTTTTAGATAAGCATAGTTTTTTTTTTTTTAATAAGTCTGTGATTGCCTTTCTCTGTGGAAATATGTTCATTTGTGTCAGTTATTAGATAACGCCTATAAGTGATATCATAGGTTATAGGACTTTTCCTTTCCGACTTACCTCATGTTCTGTGATTATCTCCAAGATCATCTATGGTGCCTCAAAGAGCAGTGTTTCATTGTTTTCCATGGCTAGTATTCATTGTGTACATGGACCACTTCTTCTTTATCCTTTCATCTGTTGATGGACATTTTGGTTGCTTCACTGTCTTGTCTATTGTGAATAAGGCTGCAGTGCAGCTTTTGCAGCCCGGGTCTTCTTCATTCTGGTCTTCTCAGGTGAGAGGCCCTTTGGTGCGCCTGCTGGATTGAATGGTACCTCAATTTTTCTTTTCAACGCAGCTTCTTTCTGTTCTCATTATTAGCGTTTAACCCTTTTACATCTCACCAGCAGCTAGAGGGTACACAGTTCTCTTAAACCTCTTCAGCATTTATTGTTTGTAGACTTTTTGCCAATGGTCAGTCGACTGGTGTGAGTTGAAAACTTTTTGTAGATTAGATTGCATGAGTCTAATACTTCCTGAGGCTGAGCTTTTATCCATTTTCCTTTTTTTAAAAAGAGAGTGAGTAAAACTTACCTCTTCATACTATCTTCGTGAACATTTTGCCTGTTTTGAATTTTTTTATCCATTCCCTACCTCAGCACAATTTTGAGGGCAGGTGTCCTTTACAGCCCTGAGTCCTTGTGAATGGTAAGTGACCATTAGCTGGGGGTTAAAAGCTGCTCTTGCGGGAATCGGCCACAAGGCGGCAGCATTTCTCCTTTACCAAATCTGGTTACTAGGGCAACAGAGCCTTACTGGAAGTGGTGTTCTAGGTTGTAAATTAGAATGGAATGTGCGAGGAAAAAGCCCTTTAAGTTTATGTCTCCTTACTTCTCGTTGGTATTTTTAACTTAATTTTTATTTTTTCTCACAGCAAACTTGATTACAATGTTTTGTTTGTTCTAGGTGTGCAAGATGTGGTTCTTTCACACATATACATATATCTATTCTTCTTCGGATCCTTTTCCCATGTAGGTTATGACACAATGTTGAGTAGTCTTCTCTTGGTATTGCGTAGGTCTTTGGTGATTCTATATTTCACATGTGTTTGTGTCTCTCTGTTAACCTCAATATGGTAATGTATCCAATCCTCACACCTGTCCATTTGGTGAACCATAAGTTTTTTAATGAATCTATGAAAGTGTTTCTCTGTGGAAATATCTTTGTTTGTATCATTTTTTAGGTAACACCTATATGTGATACGATAGGATATGTGTTTTTCGCTTTCTCACTTACTCCAAGTTGCGTGATTACTTCTAGACTCATCTGTGGTGCTGGAAATGGCATCGTTTCATTTTTTTCACTAGCTCATATTCCATCTGTACAGGTAGCAGTTCTTCTTTGTCCACCCATCTGTCGGTGGACTTTTTGGTTACTTCCATATCTTGGCTACTGTAATACTATGCAATGCAGATTTGCGTGCCTGTGTCCTTCCAATTCTGTCTTCTTAGTTTATAGGTCCAGGAATAGGTCTGCTGGAACATATGGTAGCTCAATGTTTACCTTTTAAAGGCACCTCTATTCTGTTCTCCTTAGTGGCTCTTTCCAGGTTACGTCCCACTTAAAGTGGAGGGTATGTATTTCTTCCCAGCTCCTTCAGGATTTATTCTTTGTAGTTTTTGCTGATGGTTATTCTGAGTGGTGTGAGCTGATACCTCTTTGTGGTTGAATTTGCATGTGTCTCATAATGCGTTGAAATTGATCTTTAAGACATGTCCTTTTTATTTTTCCAGCTGTGATTAGAGCTTATTTCTTCAAAGTGTTTTCTTAAAGTATGTGTCACCATTTGAAATATTTTGGCCATTATCTCCCTCAAGACATCTTGAGGGCAGGTTTCATTTACAGCCCTGCAGTACTTGTTCATATGAAGTGACCATTAGCTCAGGCTTTAAACCTGCTTTTGCAGGTAACGGCCAGAGAGCGGCAGCCTTTCTACGTTCCCCTTGCTGGTACTAGGGAAACAGACCTACCGGCCAGTGGTGTTCTTCGGTTATAAGTTAGAGTGCCATGTGCCCGGATAAACCCACGAATGTTGACGTCTCCTTGCTTTTGTTTGTTTTTAAATTTCATTTATATTTATTATTAGAGTAATATTCCATTGTGTACGTGGACCACTTCTTCTTGGTGCATTCCTCGGTTGATGGACATTTTCATTGCTTCCAAGTGCTGGCTATGGTAAATCTTGCTGGCGTACAGGTTTGCCAGCCTGTGACTTTTTGATTCTCATTTTCTCAGGTGATAGGCCAAGCAGTGGTTGTGATTGATTGACTGGTAGCTCAATGTTTCCCTTTTCAAAGCACCTACACTGTGTTTTCATTAGTGGCTCTTTACATGCCCCCCCTTACAACCGAGGGTACGCATTTCTCCACACTCCCTTCACCGTTTATTTTTTGCAGCATTTTTCCTAATGGCCATTCTGACTGCTGTGAGCTGATAGGTTTTTGTAATATGGGTATGCCTGTCATTAAATTTTTTAAAATTCATCATATTCCTACATCGTTCTCTTTTCTCTTAAAAGAAAAAACCGTGAGTACAATGTAGCTCTTGAAATTGTCTTCTTCGAAGGTTGCCCTCTTTTGAATTTTTTGGTCGATTTTGGACCCCAGAAATTTTCTCGAGGGCAGGTGTCATTTACAGAACTGCAAGTTGGTGAAAATTTAGTGACCTTTCGCAGTGGGTTCAAACCTGCTGTTGTGGGAAACGGCCACAAGGAGGTAGCATTTCTCCATTCCCCAATCTGGGTACTAGGGCAGCAGAGCCTTTCTGGAAGTCATTGTCCTAGGTTGTAAATTAGAATGGAATTTGCCAGGAGAAATCCCCATAAGTTTATGTCTCATTACTTCTTCTTGGTTTTTAAAAGTTTTTTAATCTGGGTAAAGTTTAGAATATTGTTTATCCTAGGTGTACACAATCTGGTTCATTTGTACATTATGTATGTCTATTAATGTACAGATCCTCTTCCCATGTAAAATATTACAGTGTTCCGTCAACCTCCCTTGCTATATGTTCGGTCTTTTTGATACATGTACAAAATATGTATTTGTATATGTATAGTAACACTAATCTTCATTTCTCAATTTCCCCCCTCCTTTCCTTTCAGATGAGCATAGTTTGTTTTCTCAGCCTGTGAGGGTCTTTCTCTTTGGAAATACGTTCATCTGTGCCAGTTATTAGATAATGCCATAAGTGATAATATAGGATATAGGTGTTTTGCTTTCCGACCTACTTCATGTTTTGTGATTATCTCCAGGCTCATCTATGGTGCCTCAAAGAGCAGTGCTTCAATGTTTTCCATGGCTAATATTCCATGTGTACATGGACCACTTCTTCTTGGTGCATTCCTCTGTTGATGGACATTTTCGTTGCTTCCAAGTGTTGCCTATGGTAAATATTGCTGGAGTGCAGGATTGCCAGCCTGTGATTTTTGATTTTCCTTTTCTCAGGGGATAGACCCAGCAGTGGGTATGATTGATTGACTGGTATGGTAGCTCAACGTTTACCTTTTCAAGGCACCTCAATTGTGCTTTCATTAGTGGCTCTTACCACGTCCCCCTTAGAATCGAGGGTACGCATTTCTCCACAATCACGTCAGCATTTCTAGTTTGCAGCATTTTTGTTGATGGCCATTCTGACTGGTGTGAGCTGACAGGTTTTTGTAATTTGGGTTTACATGTCTGTAAAAATTCCTACAATTCATCATTTTTCCACGCCTTTTACTTTTCTGTTAAAAGAAAAAAGAAAGAAAGTGTGAGTGTAATATACCTCTTCAAATTTTCTTTTTGGAAGGTTGCACTCTAGAATTTTTTGGTCGATTTTCGACCTCAGTATTTTTTGGAGGGCCGGTGTCATTTACAGACCTGCAATTGGTGAATAATTAGTGACCTTTTGCAGTGGGTTCAAAGCTGCTGTTGTGGGAAACGGCCACAAGGATGCAGCATTTCTCGATTCCCAAATCTGGGTACTAGGGCAGCAGAGCCGTTCTGGAAGTTGTCTGCCTAGGTTTTCAATTTGGATGGAATGTGCCAGGAAAACCCCCCATAAGTTTATGTCTCATTACTCCTAGTTCGTTGTTTTAATTTTTTCAATTGGGGTAATGGTTAGAATGTTGCTTGTCCAAGGTGTACACTCTCTGGTTCATCTACATATCATATATACCTATTTATGTAGAGATCCTCTTCCCGTGTAAATTATTACAGAGTGTTCCGTAATCCTTCCTTGCTATATGGTCGGTCTTTTTGATATATGTATATAATATGTATTTGTATACATATGGTAACGCTAATCTTCATGTATCCATTCCCCCCACCTTTCCTTTTAGATAAGCATAGTTTTTTTTTTTTAATAAGTCTGTGATTGCCTTTCTCTGTGGAAATATGTTCATTTGTGTCAGTTATTAGATAACGCCTATAAGTGATATCATAGGTTATAGGACTTTTCCTTTCCGACTTACCTCATGTTCTGTGATTATCTCCAAGATCATCTATGGTGCCTCAAAGAGCAGTGTTTCATTGTTTTCCATGGCTAGTATTCATTGTGTACATGGACCACTTCTTCTTTATCCTTTCATCTGTTGATGGACATTTTGGTTGCTTCACTGTCTTGTCTATTGTGAATAAGGCTGCAGTGCAGCTTTTGCAGCCCGGGTCTTCTTCATTCTGGTCTTCTCAGGTGAGAGGCCCTTTGGTGCGCCTGCTGGATTGAATGGTACCTCAATTTTTCTTTTCAACGCAGCTTCTTTCTGTTCTCATTATTAGCGTTTAACCCTTTTACATCTCACCAGCAGCTAGAGGGTACACAGTTCTCTTAAACCTCTTCAGCATTTATTGTTTGTAGACTTTTTGCCAATGGTCAGTCGACTGGTGTGAGTTGAAAACTTTTTGTAGATTAGATTGCATGAGTCTAATACTTCCTGAGGCTGAGCTTTTATCCATTTTCCTTTTTTTAAAAAGAGAGTGAGTAAAACTTACCTCTTCATACTATCTTCGTGAACATTTTGCCTGTTTTGAATTTTTTTATCCATTCCCTACCTCAGCACAATTTTGAGGGCAGGTGTCCTTTACAGCCCTGAGTCCTTGTGAATGGTAAGTGACCATTAGCTGGGGGTTAAAAGCTGCTCTTGCGGGAATCGGCCACAAGGCGGCAGCATTTCTCCTTTACCAAATCTGGTTACTAGGGCAACAGAGCCTTACTGGAAGTGGTGTTCTAGGTTGTAAATTAGAATGGAATGTGCGAGGAAAAAGCCCTTTAAGTTTATGTCTCCTTACTTCTCGTTGGTATTTTTAACTTAATTTTTATTTTTTCTCACAGCAAACTTGATTACAATGTTTTGTTTGTTCTAGGTGTGCAAGATGTGGTTCTTTCACACATATACATATATCTATTCTTCTTCGGATCCTTTTCCCATGTAGGTTATGACACAATGTTGAGTAGTCTTCTCTTGGTATTGCGTAGGTCTTTGGTGATTCTATATTTCACATGTGTTTGTGTCTCTCTGTTAACCTCAATATGGTAATGTATCCAATCCTCACACCTGTCCATTTGGTGAACCATAAGTTTTTTAATGAATCTATGAAAGTGTTTCTCTGTGGAAATATCTTTGTTTGTATCATTTTTTAGGTAACACCTATATGTGATACGATAGGATATGTGTTTTTCGCTTTCTCACTTACTCCAAGTTGCGTGATTACTTCTAGACTCATCTGTGGTGCTGGAAATGGCATCGTTTCATTTTTTTCACTAGCTCATATTCCATCTGTACAGGTAGCAGTTCTTCTTTGTCCACCCATCTGTCGGTGGACTTTTTGGTTACTTCCATATCTTGGCTACTGTAATACTATGCAATGCAGATTTGCGTGCCTGTGTCCTTCCAATTCTGTCTTCTTAGTTTATAGGTCCAGGAATAGGTCTGCTGGAACATATGGTAGCTCAATGTTTACCTTTTAAAGGCACCTCTATTCTGTTCTCCTTAGTGGCTCTTTCCAGGTTACGTCCCACTTAAAGTGGAGGGTATGTATTTCTTCCCAGCTCCTTCAGGATTTATTCTTTGTAGTTTTTGCTGATGGTTATTCTGAGTGGTGTGAGCTGATACCTCTTTGTGGTTGAATTTGCATGTGTCTCATAATGCGTTGAAATTGATCTTTAAGACATGTCCTTTTTATTTTTCCAGCTGTGATTAGAGCTTATTTCTTCAAAGTGTTTTCTTAAAGTATGTGTCACCATTTGAAATATTTTGGCCATTATCTCCCTCAAGACATCTTGAGGGCAGGTTTCATTTACAGCCCTGCAGTACTTGTTCATATGAAGTGACCATTAGCTCAGGCTTTAAACCTGCTTTTGCAGGTAACGGCCAGAGAGCGGCAGCCTTTCTACGTTCCCCTTGCTGGTACTAGGGAAACAGACCTACCGGCCAGTGGTGTTCTTCGGTTATAAGTTAGAGTGCCATGTGCCCGGATAAACCCACGAATGTTGACGTCTCCTTGCTTTTGTTTGTTTTTAAATTTCATTTATATTTATTATTAGAGTAATATTCCATTGTGTACGTGGACCACTTCTTCTTGGTGCATTCCTCGGTTGATGGACATTTTCGTTGCTTCCAAGTGCTGGCTATGGTAAATCTTGCTGGCGTACAGGTTTGCCAGCCTGTGACTTTTTGATTCTCATTTTCTCAGGTGATAGGCCAAGCAGTGGTTGTGATTGATTGACTGGTAGCTCAATGTTTCCCTTTTCAAAGCACCTACACTGTGTTTTCATTAGTGGCTCTTTACATGCCCCCCCTTACAACCGAGGGTACGCATTTCTCCACACTCCCTTCACCGTTTATTTTTTGCAGCATTTTTCCTAATGGCCATTCTGACTGCTGTGAGCTGATAGGTTTTTGTAATATGGGTATGCCTGTCATTAAATTTTTTAAAATTCATCATATTCCTACATCGTTCTCTTTTCTCTTAAAAGAAAAAACCGTGAGTACAATGTAGCTCTTGAAATTGTCTTCTTCGAAGGTTGCCCTCTTTTGAATTTTTTGGTCGATTTTGGACCCCAGAAATTTTCTGGAGGGCAGGTGTCATTTACAGAACTGCAAGTTGGTGAAAATTTAGTGACCTTTCGCAGTGGGTTCAAACCTGCTGTTGTGGGAAACGGCCACAAGGAGGTAGCATTTCTCCATTCCCCAATCTGGGTACTAGGGCAGCAGAGCCTTTCTGGAAGTCATTGTCCTAGGTTGTAAATTAGAATGGAATTTGCCAGGAGAAATCCCCATAAGTTTATGTCTCATTACTTCTTCTTGGTTTTTAAAAGTTTTTTAATCTGGGTAAAGTTTAGAATATTGTTTATCCTAGGTGTACACAATCTGGTTCATTTGTACATTATGTATGTCTATTAATGTACAGATCCTCTTCCCATGTAAAATATTACAGTGTTCCGTCAACCTCCCTTGCTATATGTTCGGTCTTTTTGATACATGTACAAAATATGTATTTGTATATGTATAGTAACACTAATCTTCATTTCTCAATTTCCCCCCTCCTTTCCTTTCAGATGAGCATAGTTTGTTTTCTCAGCCTGTGAGTGTCTTTCTCTTTGGAAATACGTTCATCTGTGCCAGTTATTAGATAATGCCATAAGTGATAATATAGGATATAGGTGTTTTGCTTTCCGACCTACTTCATGTTTTGTGATTATCTCCAGGCTCATCTATGGTGCCTCAAAGAGCAGTGCTTCAATGTTTTCCATGGCTAATATTCCATGTGTACATGGACCACTTCTTCTTGGTGCATTCCTCTGTTGATGGACATTTTCGTTGCTTCCAAGTGTTGCCTATGGTAAATATTGCTGGAGTGCAGGATTGCCAGCCTGTGATTTTTGATTTTCCTTTTCTCAGGGGATAGACCCAGCAGTGGGTATGATTGATTGACTGGTATGGTAGCTCAACGTTTACCTTTTCAAGGCACCTCAATTGTGCTTTCATTAGTGGCTCTTACCACGTCCCCCTTAGAATCGAGGGTACGCATTTCTCCACAATCACGTCAGCATTTCTAGTTTGCAGCATTTTTGTTGATGGCCATTCTGACTGGTGTGAGCTGACAGGTTTTTGTAATTTGGGTTTACATGTCTGTAAAAATTCCTACAATTCATCATTTTTCCACGCCTTTTACTTTTCTGTTAAAAGAAAAAAGAAAGAAAGTGTGAGTGTAATATACCTCTTCAAATTTTCTTTTTGGAAGGTTGCACTCTAGAATTTTTTGGTCGATTTTCGACCTCAGTATTTTTTGGAGGGCCGGTGTCATTTACAGACCTGCAATTGGTGAATAATTAGTGACCTTTTGCAGTGGGTTCAAAGCTGCTGTTGTGGGAAACGGCCACAAGGATGCAGCATTTCTCGATTCCCAAATCTGGGTACTAGGGCAGCAGAGCCGTTCTGGAAGTTGTCTGCCTAGGTTTTCAATTTGGATGGAATGTGCCAGGAAAACCCCCCATAAGTTTATGTCTCATTACTCCTAGTTCGTTGTTTTAATTTTTTCAATTGGGGTAATGGTTAGAATGTTGCTTGTCCAAGGTGTACACTCTCTGGTTCATCTACATATCATATATACCTATTTATGTAGAGATCCTCTTCCCGTGTAAATTATTACAGAGTGTTCCGTAATCCTTCCTTGCTATATGGTCGGTCTTTTTGATATATGTATATAATATGTATTTGTATACATATGGTAACGCTAATCTTCATGTATCCATTCCCCCCACCTTTCCTTTTAGATAAGCATAGTTTTTTTTTTTAATAAGTCTGTGATTGCCTTTCTCTGTGGAAATATGTTCATTTGTGTCAGTTATTAGATAACGCCTATAAGTGATATCATAGGTTATAGGACTTTTCCTTTCCGACTTACCTCATGTTCTGTGATTATCTCCAAGATCATCTATGGTGCCTCAAAGAGCAGTGTTTCATTGTTTTCCATGGCTAGTATTCATTGTGTACATGGACCACTTCTTCTTTATCCTTTCATCTGTTGATGGACATTTTGGTTGCTTCACTGTCTTGTCTATTGTGAATAAGGCTGCAGTGCAGCTTTTGCAGCCCGGGTCTTCTTCATTCTGGTCTTCTCAGGTGAGAGGCCCTTTGGTGCGCCTGCTGGATTGAATGGTACCTCAATTTTTCTTTTCAACGCAGCTTCTTTCTGTTCTCATTATTAGCGTTTAACCCTTTTACATCTCACCAGCAGCTAGAGGGTACACAGTTCTCTTAAACCTCTTCAGCATTTATTGTTTGTAGACTTTTTGCCAATGGTCAGTCGACTGGTGTGAGTTGAAAACTTTTTGTAGATTAGATTGCATGAGTCTAATACTTCCTGAGGCTGAGCTTTTATCCATTTTCCTTTTTTTAAAAAGAGAGTGAGTAAAACTTACCTCTTCATACTATCTTCGTGAACATTTTGCCTGTTTTGAATTTTTTTATCCATTCCCTACCTCAGCACAATTTTGAGGGCAGGTGTCCTTTACAGCCCTGAGTCCTTGTGAATGGTAAGTGACCATTAGCTGGGGGTTAAAAGCTGCTCTTGCGGGAATCGGCCACAAGGCGGCAGCATTTCTCCTTTACCAAATCTGGTTACTAGGGCAACAGAGCCTTACTGGAAGTGGTGTTCTAGGTTGTAAATTAGAATGGAATGTGCGAGGAAAAAGCCCTTTAAGTTTATGTCTCCTTACTTCTCGTTGGTATTTTTAACTTAATTTTTATTTTTTCTCACAGCAAACTTGATTACAATGTTTTGTTTGTTCTAGGTGTGCAAGATGTGGTTCTTTCACACATATACATATATCTATTCTTCTTCGGATCCTTTTCCCATGTAGGTTATGACACAATGTTGAGTAGTCTTCTCTTGGTATTGCGTAGGTCTTTGGTGATTCTATATTTCACATGTGTTTGTGTCTCTCTGTTAACCTCAATATGGTAATGTATCCAATCCTCACACCTGTCCATTTGGTGAACCATAAGTTTTTTAATGAATCTATGAAAGTGTTTCTCTGTGGAAATATCTTTGTTTGTATCATTTTTTAGGTAACACCTATATGTGATACGATAGGATATGTGTTTTTCGCTTTCTCACTTACTCCAAGTTGCGTGATTACTTCTAGACTCATCTGTGGTGCTGGAAATGGCATCGTTTCATTTTTTTCACTAGCTCATATTCCATCTGTACAGGTAGCAGTTCTTCTTTGTCCACCCATCTGTCGGTGGACTTTTTGGTTACTTCCATATCTTGGCTACTGTAATACTATGCAATGCAGATTTGCGTGCCTGTGTCCTTCCAATTCTGTCTTCTTAGTTTATAGGTCCAGGAATAGGTCTGCTGGAACATATGGTAGCTCAATGTTTACCTTTTAAAGGCACCTCTATTCTGTTCTCCTTAGTGGCTCTTTCCAGGTTACGTCCCACTTAAAGTGGAGGGTATGTATTTCTTCCCAGCTCCTTCAGGATTTATTCTTTGTAGTTTTTGCTGATGGTTATTCTGAGTGGTGTGAGCTGATACCTCTTTGTGGTTGAATTTGCATGTGTCTCATAATGCGTTGAAATTGATCTTTAAGACATGTCCTTTTTATTTTTCCAGCTGTGATTAGAGCTTATTTCTTCAAAGTGTTTTCTTAAAGTATGTGTCACCATTTGAAATATTTTGGCCATTATCTCCCTCAAGACATTTTGAGGGCAGGTTTCATTTACAGCCCTGCAGTACTTGTTCATATGAAGTGACCATTAGCTCAGGCTTTAAACCTGCTTTTGCAGGTAACGGCCAGAGAGCGGCAGCCTTTCTACGTTCCCCTTGCTGGTACTAGGGAAACAGACCTACCGGCCAGTGGTGTTCTTCGGTTATAAGTTAGAGTGCCATGTGCCCGGATAAACCCACAAATGTTGACGTCTCCTTGCTTTTGTTTGTTTTTAAATTTCATTTATATTTATTATTAGAGTAATATTCCATTGTGTACGTGGACCACTTCTTCTTGGTGCATTCCTCGGTTGATGGACATTTTCATTGCTTCCAAGTGCTGGCTATGGTAAATCTTGCTGGCGTACAGGTTTGCCAGCCTGTGACTTTTTGATTCTCATTTTCTCAGGTGATAGGCCAAGCAGTGGTTGTGATTGATTGACTGGTAGCTCAATGTTTCCCTTTTCAAAGCACCTACACTGTGTTTTCATTAGTGGCTCTTTACATGCCCCCCCTTACAACCGAGGGTACGCATTTCTCCACACTCCCTTCACCGTTTATTTTTTGCAGCATTTTTCCTAATGGCCATTCTGACTGCTGTGAGCTGATAGGTTTTTGTAATATGGGTATGCCTGTCATTAAATTTTTTAAAATTCATCATATTCCTACATCGTTCTCTTTTCTCTTAAAAGAAAAAACCGTGAGTACAATGTAGCTCTTGAAATTGTCTTCTTCGAAGGTTGCCCTCTTTTGAATTTTTTGGTCGATTTTTGACCCCAGAAATTTTCTCGAGGGCAGGTGTCATTTACAGAACTGCAAGTTGGTGAAAATTTAGTGACCTTTCGCAGTGGGTTCAAACCTGCTGTTGTGGGAAACGGCCACAAGGAGGTAGCATTTCTCCATTCCCCAATCTGGGTACTAGGGCAGCAGAGCCTTTCTGGAAGTCATTGTCCTAGGTTGTAAATTAGAATGGAATTTGCCAGGAGAAATCCCCATAAGTTTATGTCTCATTACTTCTTCTTGGGTTTTAAAAGTTTTTTAATCTGGGTAAAGTTTAGAATATTGTTTATCCTAGGTGTACACAATCTGGTTCATTTGTACATTATGTATGTCTATTAATGTACAGATCCTCTTCCCATGTAAAATATTACAGTGTTCCGTCAACCTCCCTTGCTATATGTTCGGTCTTTTTGATACATGTACAAAATATGTATTTGTATATGTATAGTAACACTAATCTTCATTTCTCAATTTCCCCCCTCCTTTCCTTTCAGATGAGCATAGTTTGTTTTCTCAGCCTGTGAGTGTCTTTCTCTTTGGAAATACGTTCATCTGTGCCAGTTATTAGATAATGCCATAAGTGATAATATAGGATATAGGTGTTTTGCTTTCCGACCTACTTCATGTTTTGTGATTATCTCCAGGCTCATCTATGGTGCCTCAAAGAGCAGTGCTTCAATGTTTTCCATGGCTAATATTCCATGTGTACATGGGCCACTTCTTCTTGGTGCATTCCTCTGTTGATGGACATTTTCGTTGCTTCCAAGTGTTGCCTATGGTAAATATTGCTGGAGTGCAGGATTGCCAGCCTGTGATTTTTGATTTTCCTTTTCTCAGGGGATAGACCCAGCAGTGGGTATGATTGATTGACTGGTATGGTAGTTCAACGTTTACCTTTTCAAGGCACCTCAATTGTGCTTTCATTAGTGGCTCTTACCACGTGCCCCTTAGAATCGAGGGTACGCATTTCTCCACAATCACGTCAGCATTTCTAGTTTGCAGCATTTTTGTTGATGGCCATTCTGACTGGTGTGAGCTGACAGGTTTTTGTAATTTGGGTTTACATGTCTGTAAAAATTCCTACAATTCATCATTTTTCCACGCCTTTTACTTTTCTGTTAAAAGAAAAAAGAAAGAAAGTGTGAGTGTAATATACCTCTTCAAATTTTCTTTTTGGAAGGTTGCACTCTAGAATTTTTTGGTCGATTTTCGACCTCAGTATTTTTTGGAGGGCCGGTGTCATTTACAGACCTGCAATTGGTGAATAATTAGTGACCTTTTGCAGTGGGTTCAAAGCTGCTGTTGTGGGAAACGGCCACAAGGATGCAGCATTTCTCGATTCCCAAATCTGGGTACTAGGGCAGCAGAGCCGTTCTGGAAGTTGTCTGCCTAGGTTTTCAATTTGGATGGAATGTGCCAGGAAAACCCCCCATAAGTTTATGTCTCATTACTCCTAGTTCGTTGTTTTAATTTTTTCAATTGGGGTAATGGTTAGAATGTTGCTTGTCCAAGGTGTACACTCTCTGGTTCATCTACATATCATATATACCTATTTATGTAGAGATCCTCTTCCCGTGTAAATTATTACAGAGTGTTCCGTAATCCTTCCTTGCTATATGGTCGGTCTTTTTGATATATGTATATAATATGTATTTGTATACATATGGTAACGCTAATCTTCATGTATCCATTCCCCCCACCTTTCCTTTTAGATAAGCATAGTTTTTTTTTTTTAATAAGTCTGTGATTGCCTTTCTCTGTGGAAATATGTTCATTTGTGTCAGTTATTAGATAACGCCTATAAGTGATATCATAGGTTATAGGACTTTTCCTTTCCGACTTACCTCATGTTCTGTGATTATCTCCAAGATCATCTATGGTGCCTCAAAGAGCAGTGTTTCATTGTTTTCCATGGCTAGTATTCATTGTGTACATGGACCACTTCTTCTTTATCCTTTCATCTGTTGATGGACATTTTGGTTGCTTCACTGTCTTGTCTATTGTGAATAAGGCTGCAGTGCAGCTTTTGCAGCCCGGGTCTTCTTCATTCTGGTCTTCTCAGGTGAGAGGCCCTTTGGTGCGCCTGCTGGATTGAATGGTACCTCAATTTTTCTTTTCAACGCAGCTTCTTTCTGTTCTCATTATTAGCGTTTAACCCTTTTACATCTCACCAGCAGCTAGAGGGTACACAGTTCTCTTAAACCTCTTCAGCATTTATTGTTTGTAGACTTTTTGCCAATGGTCAGTCGACTGGTGTGAGTTGAAAACTTTTTGTAGATTAGATTGCATGAGTCTAATACTTCCTGAGGCTGAGCTTTTATCCATTTTCCTTTTTTTAAAAAGAGAGTGAGTAAAACTTACCTCTTCATACTATCTTCGTGAACATTTTGCCTGTTTTGAATTTTTTTATCCATTCCCTACCTCAGCACAATTTTGAGGGCAGGTGTCCTTTACAGCCCTGAGTCCTTGTGAATGGTAAGTGACCATTAGCTGGGGGTTAAAAGCTGCTCTTGCGGGAATCGGCCACAAGGCGGCAGCATTTCTCCTTTACCAAATCTGGTTACTAGGGCAACAGAGCCTTACTGGAAGTGGTGTTCTAGGTTGTAAATTAGAATGGAATGTGCGAGGAAAAAGCCCTTTAAGTTTATGTCTCCTTACTTCTCGTTGGTATTTTTAACTTAATTTTTATTTTTTCTCACAGCAAACTTGATTACAATGTTTTGTTTGTTCTAGGTGTGCAAGATGTGGTTCTTTCACACATATACATATATCTATTCTTCTTCGGATCCTTTTCCCATGTAGGTTATGACACAATGTTGAGTAGTCTTCTCTTGGTATTGCGTAGGTCTTTGGTGATTCTATATTTCACATGTGTTTGTGTCTCTCTGTTAACCTCAATATGGTAATGTATCCAATCCTCACACCTGTCCATTTGGTGAACCATAAGTTTTTTAATGAATCTATGAAAGTGTTTCTCTGTGGAAATATCTTTGTTTGTATCATTTTTTAGGTAACACCTATATGTGATACGATAGGATATGTGTTTTTCGCTTTCTCACTTACTCCAAGTTGCGTGATTACTTCTAGACTCATCTGTGGTGCTGGAAATGGCATCGTTTCATTTTTTTCACTAGCTCATATTCCATCTGTACAGGTAGCAGTTCTTCTTTGTCCACCCATCTGTCGGTGGACTTTTTGGTTACTTCCATATCTTGGCTACTGTAATACTATGCAATGCAGATTTGCGTGCCTGTGTCCTTCCAATTCTGTCTTCTTAGTTTATAGGTCCAGGAATAGGTCTGCTGGAACATATGGTAGCTCAATGTTTACCTTTTAAAGGCACCTCTATTCTGTTCTCCTTAGTGGCTCTTTCCAGGTTACGTCCCACTTAAAGTGGAGGGTATGTATTTCTTCCCAGCTCCTTCAGGATTTATTCTTTGTAGTTTTTGCTGATGGTTATTCTGAGTGGTGTGAGCTGATACCTCTTTGTGGTTGAATTTGCATGTGTCTCATAATGCGTTGAAATTGATCTTTAAGACATGTCCTTTTTATTTTTCCAGCTGTGATTAGAGCTTATTTCTTCAAAGTGTTTTCTTAAAGTATGTGTCACCATTTGAAATATTTTGGCCATTATCTCCCTCAAGACATTTTGAGGGCAGGTTTCATTTACAGCCCTGCAGTACTTGTTCATATGAAGTGACCATTAGCTCAGGCTTTAAACCTGCTTTTGCAGGTAACGGCCAGAGAGCGGCAGCCTTTCTACGTTCCCCTTGCTGGTACTAGGGAAACAGACCTACCGGCCAGTGGTGTTCTTCGGTTATAAGTTAGAGTGCCATGTGCCCGGATAAACCCACGAATGTTGACGTCTCCTTGCTTTTGTTTGTTTTTAAATTTCATTTATATTTATTATTAGAGTAATATTCCATTGTGTACGTGGACCACTTCTTCTTGGTGCATTCCTCGGTTGATGGACATTTTCGTTGCTTCCAAGTGCTGGCTATGGTAAATCTTGCTGGCGTACAGGTTTGCCAGCCTGTGACTTTTTGATTCTCATTTTCTCAGGTGATAGGCCAAGCAGTGGTTGTGATTGATTGACTGGTAGCTCAATGTTTCCCTTTTCAAAGCACCTACACTGTGTTTTCATTAGTGGCTCTTTACATGCCCCCCCTTACAACCGAGGGTACGCATTTCTCCACACTCCCTTCACCGTTTATTTTTTGCAGCATTTTTCCTAATGGCCATTCTGACTGCTGTGAGCTGATAGGTTTTTGTAATATGGGTATGCCTGTCATTAAATTTTTTAAAATTCATCATATTCCTACATCGTTCTCTTTTCTCTTAAAAGAAAAAACCGTGAGTACAATGTAGCTCTTGAAATTGTCTTCTTCGAAGGTTGCCCTCTTTTGAATTTTTTGGTCGATTTTTGACCCCAGAAATTTTCTCGAGGGCAGGTGTCATTTACAGAACTGCAAGTTGGTGAAAATTTAGTGACCTTTCGCAGTGGGTTCAAACCTGCTGTTGTGGGAAACGGCCACAAGGAGGTAGCATTTCTCCATTCCCCAATCTGGGTACTAGGGCAGCAGAGCCTTTCTGGAAGTCATTGTCCTAGGTTGTAAATTAGAATGGAATTTGCCAGGAGAAATCCCCATAAGTTTATGTCTCATTACTTCTTCTTGGTTTTTAAAAGTTTTTTAATCTGGGTAAAGTTTAGAATATTGTTTATCCTAGGTGTACACAATCTGGTTCATTTGTACATTATGTATGTCTATTAATGTACAGATCCTCTTCCCATGTAAAATATTACAGTGTTCCGTCAACCTCCCTTGCTATATGTTCGGTCTTTTTGATACATGTACAAAATATGTATTTGTATATGTATAGTAACACTAATCTTCATTTCTCAATTTCCCCCCTCCTTTCCTTTCAGATGAGCATAGTTTGTTTTCTCAGCCTGTGAGGGTCTTTCTCTTTGGAAATACGTTCATCTGTGCCAGTTATTAGATAATGCCATAAGTGATAATATAGGATATAGGTGTTTTGCTTTCCGACCTACTTCATGTTTTGTGATTATCTCCAGGCTCATCTATGGTGCCTCAAAGAGCAGTGCTTCAATGTTTTCCATGGCTAATATTCCATGTGTACATGGACCACTTCTTCTTGGTGCATTCCTCTGTTGATGGACATTTTCGTTGCTTCCAAGTGTTGCCTATGGTAAATATTGCTGGAGTGCAGGATTGCCAGCCTGTGAGTTTTGATTTTCCTTTTCTCAGGGGATAGACCCAGCAGTGGGTATGATTGATTGACTGGTATGGTAGCTCAACGTTTACCTTTTCAAGGCACCTCAATTGTGCTTTCATTAGTGGCTCTTACCACGTCCCCCTTAGAATCGAGGGTACGCATTTCTCCACAATCACGTCAGCATTTCTAGTTTGCAGCATTTTTGTTGATGGCCATTCTGACTGGTGTGAGCTGACAGGTTTTTGTAATTTGGGTTTACATGTCTGTAAAAATTCCTACAATTCATCATTTTTCCACGCCTTTTACTTTTCTGTTAAAAGAAAAAAGAAAGAAAGTGTGAGTGTAATATACCTCTTCAAATTTTCTTTTTGGAAGGTTGCACTCTAGAATTTTTTGGTCGATTTTCGACCTCAGTATTTTTTGGAGGGCCGGTGTCATTTACAGACCTGCAATTGGTGAATAATTAGTGACCTTTTGCAGTGGGTTCAAAGCTGCTGTTGTGGGAAACGGCCACAAGGATGCAGCATTTCTCGATTCCCAAATCTGGGTACTAGGGCAGCAGAGCCGTTCTGGAAGTTGTCTGCCTAGGTTTTCAATTTGGATGGAATGTGCCAGGAAAACCCCCCATAAGTTTATGTCTCATTACTCCTAGTTCGTTGTTTTAATTTTTTCAATTGGGGTAATGGTTAGAATGTTGCTTGTCCAAGGTGTACACTCTCTGGTTCATCTACATATCATATATACCTATTTATGTAGAGATCCTCTTCCCGTGTAAATTATTACAGAGTGTTCCGTAATCCTTCCTTGCTATATGGTCGGTCTTTTTGATATATGTATATAATATGTATTTGTATACATATGGTAACGCTAATCTTCATGTATCCATTCCCCCCACCTTTCCTTTTAGATAAGCATAGTTTTTTTTTTTTTAATAAGTCTGTGATTGCCTTTCTCTGTGGAAATATGTTCATTTGTGTCAGTTATTAGATAACGCCTATAAGTGATATCATAGGTTATAGGACTTTTCCTTTCCGACTTACCTCATGTTCTGTGATTATCTCCAAGATCATCTATGGTGCCTCAAAGAGCAGTGTTTCATTGTTTTCCATGGCTAGTATTCATTGTGTACATGGACCACTTCTTCTTTATCCTTTCATCTGTTGATGGACATTTTGGTTGCTTCACTGTCTTGTCTATTGTGAATAAGGCTGCAGTGCAGCTTTTGCAGCCCGGGTCTTCTTCATTCTGGTCTTCTCAGGTGAGAGGCCCTTTGGTGCGCCTGCTGGATTGAATGGTACCTCAATTTTTCTTTTCAACGCAGCTTCTTTCTGTTCTCATTATTAGCGTTTAACCCTTTTACATCTCACCAGCAGCTAGAGGGTACACAGTTCTCTTAAACCTCTTCAGCATTTATTGTTTGTAGACTTTTTGCCAATGGTCAGTCGACTGGTGTGAGTTGAAAACTTTTTGTAGATTAGATTGCATGAGTCTAATACTTCCTGAGGCTGAGCTTTTATCCATTTTCCTTTTTTTAAAAAGAGAGTGAGTAAAACTTACCTCTTCATACTATCTTCGTGAACATTTTGCCTGTTTTGAATTTTTTTATCCATTCCCTACCTCAGCACAATTTTGAGGGCAGGTGTCCTTTACAGCCCTGAGTCCTTGTGAATGGTAAGTGACCATTAGCTGGGGGTTAAAAGCTGCTCTTGCGGGAATCGGCCACAAGGCGGCAGCATTTCTCCTTTACCAAATCTGGTTACTAGGGCAACAGAGCCTTACTGGAAGTGGTGTTCTAGGTTGTAAATTAGAATGGAATGTGCGAGGAAAAAGCCCTTTAAGTTTAGGTCTCCTTACTTCTCGTTGGTATTTTTAACTTAATTTTTATTTTTTCTCACAGCAAACTTGATTACAATGTTTTGTTTGTTCTAGGTGTGCAAGATGTGGTTCTTTCACACATATACATATATCTATTCTTCTTCGGATCCTTTTCCCATGTAGGTTATGACACAATGTTGAGTAGTCTTCTCTTGGTATTGCGTAGGTCTTTGGTGATTCTATATTTCACATGTGTTTGTGTCTCTCTGTTAACCTCAATATGGTAATGTATCCAATCCTCACACCTGTCCATTTGGTGAACCATAAGTTTTTTAATGAATCTATGAAAGTGTTTCTCTGTGGAAATATCTTTGTTTGTATCATTTTTTAGGTAACACCTATATGTGATACGATAGGATATGTGTTTTTCGCTTTCTCACTTACTCCAAGTTGCGTGATTACTTCTAGACTCATCTGTGGTGCTGGAAATGGCATCGTTTCATTTTTTTCACTAGCTCATATTCCATCTGTACAGGTAGCAGTTCTTCTTTGTCCACCCATCTGTCGGTGGACTTTTTGGTTACTTCCATATCTTGGCTACTGTAATACTATGCAATGCAGATTTGCGTGCCTGTGTCCTTCCAATTCTGTCTTCTTAGTTTATAGGTCCAGGAATAGGTCTGCTGGAACATATGGTAGCTCAATGTTTACCTTTTAAAGGCACCTCTATTCTGTTCTCCTTAGTGGCTCTTTCCAGGTTACGTCCCACTTAAAGTGGAGGGTATGTATTTCTTCCCAGCTCCTTCAGGATTTATTCTTTGTAGTTTTTGCTGATGGTTATTCTGAGTGGTGTGAGCTGATACCTCTTTGTGGTTGAATTTGCATGTGTCTCATAATGCGTTGAAATTGATCTTTAAGACATGTCCTTTTTATTTTTCCAGCTGTGATTAGAGCTTATTTCTTCAAAGTGTTTTCTTAAAGTATGTGTCACCATTTGAAATATTTTGGCCATTATCTCCCTCAAGACATTTTGAGGGCAGGTTTCATTTACAGCCCTGCAGTACTTGTTCATATGAAGTGACCATTAGCTCAGGCTTTAAACCTGCTTTTGCAGGTAACGGCCAGAGAGCGGCAGCCTTTCTACGTTCCCCTTGCTGGTACTAGGGAAACAGACCTACCGGCCAGTGGTGTTCTTCGGTTATAAGTTAGAGTGCCATGTGCCCGGATAAACCCACGAATGTTGACGTCTCCTTGCTTTTGTTTGTTTTTAAATTTCATTTATATTTATTATTAGAGTAATATTCCATTGTGTACGTGGACCACTTCTTCTTGGTGCATTCCTCGGTTGATGGACATTTTCGTTGCTTCCAAGTGCTGGCTATGGTAAATCTTGCTGGCGTACAGGTTTGCCAGCCTGTGACTTTTTGATTCTCATTTTCTCAGGTGATAGGCCAAGCAGTGGTTGTGATTGATTGACTGGTAGCTCAATGTTTCCCTTTTCAAAGCACCTACACTGTGTTTTCATTAGTGGCTCTTTACATGCCCCCCCTTACAAC